>NC_142168.1:26332488-26997488 GCF_029865625.1 Vigna umbellata
GTTATTGAATAAACAATATATTTGATTAAAAAACATTAATATAATGAATTTGTGAATTGTTTTCATTATGTTTTTTTAAACTTTTTTATATTTATTCAATATTATAAATATTTATATTGTTGATATGATTCTTAGTGTTTAGTGTTTGTTAAAATAAATATCTCCGTCTTTTGCTACATTAATTATTTCATAATAAAAATAAGATAAATCAAGATATAATAAAAATATAGTGTTTGAATTATTATTTTCTTAAATAGAAAAAAAAAAGTATTATAGCTATGTCTTAGTTGTTGTGGGAGAAATTTTTATAAGTTACATTAATTATACATTAATGAAAAGTCAAACAAATTAAATCATTGAATTATAGTGAGTAAACTAGGTTGTAATAACTTTTGAACTAAGCACGGAATAAAATGCATCCTAATTTATTGAATAATGATACTTTAACAATATTTTTTTAACAATATTTTAATATCATCTATTAGTTATTTTGTGATTGATTCATGTTAGTGTTTAAGATTATTATTATTAATTGTAGAATAATTTTGAATCAATTACAGAATGACACGTAGATGTTAAAATGTTGTCAAATTTTTTTTGTCAAAATAGTATTATTCTAATTTATTTATATTATGATGGTCTGAATTAATAAATATGAAAGGAAGATTAATGCGAGAGTTCTACGTTTAAATCAAGTTATAAGTATATAAAAGTCAAACTCTTGTGAAGAATATGTTTGCTTCTCTTCGTAACATTTTTTGAATTTTCCAGAAGAGTCTCATGGTTGCTTTATAAAGTCAAATATTGTGTTTTTCCTGTGAAGAAGATTATCATCACCTTTTCTACATCCAATCAAGTAAATAGACGAATTTTTCATTTGAAATGTGAAATTTATTTATTCGTTTTTTCCTCTTCCGAAAATTGAAAGTCAATTTTATGAACTGGATTTTAATATTTTATATTTAATACAACAATTAATAAATATCATTTTTAAAATTAATGATTATTTTAAGACTAGTTAAAAAATTGTATAAAATAATAGCAAATAAATACTATTAAAAAGTATATTTAATATATGTAAATATTTAAAATATATATATATTTTTTAAAATAATATAAATTAATTTTTATTTACGAGTGGTATTGAAAATATATAAAATAAAATTTATAATAAAAGTAATTTCAAGTAAAATAAATTTAAGATATTTGTAATATCCTATTTTAATAGTATAAAACTACTAAAATATTATGTTACATATATGATAATAAAATCATTTAGACGAAAACAAACCTACAAGAAGATAATAGATCTACCCCTTTAAAATCATCTAACAACTCATCTTTTTCGTCCTCATTTCTCATTGGAACAATTGGAAAGACTGTCTCTCTAAGCTCACACCATTAAGGTGATCATCGCAAAAGAGAAAACAACAAATAGACAGACACACAGAAGCAAGGGTAAGCTAAATACAAGACAAGTCATATCACATTTACAACATAGCATACAAAAATCATTTATATAACATACATCAACCCAAACATCTTAACATGCAAGGACCTAGACCGACTATCCGAATATTGTATATAATGTCGAGTTACAGAGGTTCATGCACTAGTGTGGTGGAATAGCTGGACTACCCTAAGCTATCACACCAAGTTAGTCCTACAAACGCCCTTTTGCCAACTAGAGAAAGACCCATTAGGCTCGGACCTCCTGCTATTCTCACGACATGACTCATCACTTTCTAATTGAGCATGAATGACCATTAGAATGTTAGGATAAACCCCAACTTAACTCCGGTCATTCATACTATCAATACTTGAAACCACCACCAAGAAGTTCCTCCTTGGAACTCATTTTCACAACTTTGAAACCATATACATATATCCCTTCACTTTCGCATTACATACCAACATATACATATCTACCATGAACATGATCAACAACATACTCATCATCATCATATATCATACATACTCATATACATAATCATAGACATAATATTGTTTCCAATTCATGTTATAAATCAATTCATACATCATAATAAGTATTAAAGCATTAAGACAACTTAAACTCGACAAGAACCAAAAGAAAAGAAAACCAAAAACCAATACAGCAAATAGGGCGCTCAACACAAAATTCTAGCGCCCAACACCAACACCACTAGAAGAGTGAAACTCAGTGCCAAAGATATCAGTCAGCACCCCCAGAGCATTCGCTCTAGGTTTTGCATTTCTTAGTGCCCAAAGGGAGCGCTCAACGCCCAAACATATTGCTCTTTGTTTTGGAAACGCTGAGCACCGCACAAGGTCGTTCAACGCTATACCAGATGACAACCACTTCGAAACTTGATTTGGTTGCCCCCAATAGCTATCCAAATGGCCAAAATGTCATCCTAGACACTAGAATTAATTCAAAAACAGTTTCATAACTTAGATCAAATACCAATTTGGTTATCTGGACAAGAAACAATGTTCAACTAATCATTCTATAACTCAACACTTTATATCATATTTCTCATGCTTTAAACCATATTTCTAGTGCACTATATAGCCAACTAAGTCCTAAATGGTCTCAATGCAAACACCAAATAACATATTTACTTATAAGACCATTCCTCCAAAATTTCTTCACTCAAAACCTCCATTTAGACCAAAATCAACCATTTCTCTAACCTATTGTCAAACTAAATTTCAGTATCCAATTGATCAACCGAATTAACAACTTATCATTCATAATTCCTCAAGAATCAATTACCATTCAACAAGCATCTCATCATATCAACAATCAATTTCAAATCCTTAAATCATTCAAAACAAACCAATACAAAAGATCAATAATTCATCATACCAACCATCAATTTCACAACTTTTCAAGAAAGAACACAAACTCATGAACCTCCAAATAAATAAATAGATAATAGTTAGCTTCCTTTACCTGTTGAAAGACCAAACGACCTTAAAGAACCCAAAACAGCTCCCACAGATTAAAGGACATTAATTACGCCTACAAACAACAAAATTATGATTAGTGTATGTTGTTAGGACCACTGATTAACAAAGAGACTTATAGAAGATTCAAACTTAACATGCAAAAAAAAAGGAAGTTAACATGCAAGGACAAACAAAACTGATCAAAGAAAGGAGAAAAAATCCAACTTGCTTTGTTGAAAAAATCAATCGATTAGACATGAAGATCTAGCCGTTGTGATCACTCAAACGGTCTCTAATCTTCAAACAGGTGAACACAGGAGAAGAACTCTTACCAAAAAGCCTAAAAGCTTTAGAAAAATAGTTTCTAGAGGCATTATCTGCTTTAAAATGATCAAACTCGTTTATAACGAAATTATTTATATAAAACCTTTTAATATTAAAATAATCGAGTCTCACTATATTTAAACTACTACCACTTCTTAAATACCATTTTCTAGGTCTTGACAGGTATCATGAGTTATATCCACAACCAGTTAGGTACAAAATTCATTAAAACTAAGAATAATTTAATAATTTTATAATACATGTACATATACATAGTACATAGTACATACATACATATGTACATACGTACATATGTACATACATACATATGTACATACGTACGTACATACATATGTACATACGTACGTACATACATATGTACATACGTACATACATACATATGTACATACGTACATACATACATATGTACATACGTACATACATACATATGTACATACGTACATACATACATATGTACATACGTACATACATACATATGTACATACGTACATACATACATATGTACATACGTACATACATACATATGTACATACGTACATACATACATATGTACATACGTACATACATACATATGTACATACGTACATACATACATATGTACATACGTACATACATACATATGTACATACGTACATACATACATATGTACATACGTACATACATACATATGTACATACGTACATACATACATATGTACATACGTACATACATACATATGTACATACGTACATACATACATATGTAAATACGTCCTTATGTACATACATACGTACGTACATACATACGTACATACATACCTTGAAAACTAAAATCAGAATTACAAATGATACGAGAGTTTCCAGAGAACCCAAAGTCTGTCGCCCAATGATATTCTCCAAGAACTCCAATGCCGAGAGCAATGTTTCTAAATCTATCAAAGCTTCGAAATCAAAAACTAAGAACTAAAAATCGATATCTAAAATTGAGTCCTAAGTGTGGTGTCTATCACCCACCACTCGCTATTGTCCACTAACTACATTACAAAGCTCCCTATATATAGGGAAATCAAAACGAGAAAAAGGGAAAGAGGGAAAGAACCTATAACAGACTCTAGAAGCTTCGTGAATCGTCTTCTCTGACGTTCATCTCCTTCCTTCAATCACGAACGCTTCGAGTCTTGACAACCCTTGGATCAGTTTCTTCTTTCTGCCGATTCAAGCTCTGCATGTGCCTCCGATTATGTTATTTGGTTGATCAATCTTCTGGGTCAACATCCTTTGGGCTGTAGAGCATCTTCTCTCGCGTTCTTTGGAATTGCTCTCATGAACCTTAATATGTTAGGTGAAGGAAAACCCCAATCGAACTGTGAAGTAAGGACCTCCTCAGCTTTAGCCATCATCGCAACATGAAATGTTGCGTTTCATTAATTCTCTCAAAAGAGCTTCAGCCTAATTAAGCATCAACCCTTGCAACGACTCAATTCCACGTGCAGTTCAGTTTGCTTTTGCAGCCTAAAAGGAATCAGCCTAATTAATTTTTTTTTTAGAAAATCTTTTGACAAAAATCTTTCTTTTTAATTTGTTAAATTTCCTTTTTGTTTCTTTAATTTTGAATTGAATTTTCTTTGTCACAGATTGGGTGGTGACAACTGTTATTGGGCTTAATAAGAGTTGGTAGCATTTGCTGATTTGAACATTAGGATGTTGTTGCACAAGAAATTGGGCCATTGACTGGATTGAGTCGCTGCCTATGCATGGGATGACTCCCTTTGGATTGTTGCTAAATGGAAGCAATTGGGCTGAAGTGCACTGGGCTGCTGGAGGTTGATGCTAAAATTGAAACTGCGTTGCACGTGGGTGTTGCTGAAAGGGAATTGGGGCTAAGCTTTAGTTGAATGACAACGTTTTGGAACACTGAAGCTGCAGCCTTAGGGGTTTTTTTTCTCTCATTTTCATTTTGGAAGAGCAACCCTCAAGCTAGGGCTTGGGCGATGAGAGACAAAGAGAGGAAAGCTCAAATGGCTCGTGCCACTTAACCGAAGACTGCACGTGATTGGAAGAGTTCGAACCGACAAGGAGTGGAGGTCTTCCGATTAGAGAGCAGCAACATCGTATGATTCCTTTTTTATTTCCTTTCGTTCCTTTTGTTTTTTTTTCAAACCCTATATAAAGGGGTTTTCTCTACCATGTAAAGTGAGAGATACACCTTCGCATAGAGAGTGAGTTGGAGAGTAGTACAATAGTGAGCAGAGTAGGGTAGAGAGTAGCGTTCACGAAGTTAGAGTTTTCTTAGATCTTCCTTTACGCTTTACGCGATTGTAGATTAGTGTTGTTGAGATCTTGATTTTGAATGTACACTCATGGTGGTGACATCCTATGGTGGTTGCGATTGCTTCTTTTAGTGATTCTTACATTGTAATGTCATTTTCTTGTTAATAAATGTTGATTTTTGCTGCACTGATTTTGATCTCCTTTCAATTTTGTCTGTGTTCTACAATTTTATGCAATCTTTTATGTTTCTTTTGGTTTGATTGTGAGGTTTAGATTATTGAATTTTGTGGAAACTGATAGCTGGAGTATGTTTTGAGTTTTAATGCTTTGATTAATCGATTTGTACATTTTATGCTTTCTGATTGATATACATTGAGGTTTTACACTTTCATTTCAATTTCATTTTAGTTCATATACGGGTATTATGCTTTGGTATTGAATTTTATTCATCCTTAGATGCATTTTTTTAGGTTTAATGTTTTGAAATTGATAGATAATGAGTTTATTTACTTTGATTCAGCTTCATGTATGATTTTAGGTAAATTTAGGGTTTTCTTAAGTTTTTTTTACGCAATTTTAGTGTAGTTTTTTATGTATTTCTGTACTCTGATCAAGCACTCACGGTCGATGAATTTTACATTGTAATTTCAATTTCTTTTCAATGAATTTTACTTTTGTGCACTGATTTTGTTTTGGTTTACATTCTGGTTCTGTTTTGAAATTCAATGCAATGTCTTTTAAAACACTACACTTAAATCTACAGATTGATCCTAGGTTGAACCCTGTACTACATTAGTGGGAATCTAGTTTGTTAAATTTTTGCGCAACTAAAAAGCCTTTCAACCCGTACATACATACACACATACATACCTACATACATATATACATATATACATACCTACATACATCCATACAAACCTACATACCTACATACATACATACATACCTACATGCATACATACACACGTGCATACATACGTACATACATACCTATATATGTACATACATACCTACATACGTATCTATATACATACATACGTACATACATACATAAATACACACACATATATATACACATATATACATACATATGTACGTACATATATACCTACATACATACATACGTATATACATATGTACATACGTACATACATACATACGTACATACATACATAGTAGATACGTACATAGATACATACATGTCTCTAATTAGTTTCTTCAACGTTCACTTTTTTTCTTTTGGTTTCAAATCTTTTTCCCATCAACTATTTTTGGATGCAAATCTCTTAGTGAACCCTGGGCTTAAAACAAGAAATCTAGTGGTGGTTTGTGTCTAGGAATGGAACATGACCCATTAGTTGTCTTAAACCCTAATTCTTAAGGCTGATTTGCTTGTTAAGTGTTCAAGGGATTGACACTTAGTTAGGAAACCTAAGCTCTTTCACCGAAGGGATTTCAGTTAGAGTATTTTAGAGGGTTGACATTAGTGTTTGATGGAGAGGAGATGACTCTCTGTGTAAGGGAGTGAACTCGATGAAATCTACCCCTAGCAAAGTCATTCCATTCCATTTATGATCTTTTTCCACTTCTAAGTGCCTCAAATTACCAAAGTCCACTTTTACATAGTATTTCATTCTTTAGTCTAGATGATTTATTAATCGTAGAATTATCTAGTATTACACGAGTCTCTTGGGAAACTATATTTGGTCTTATCATTTTATATTACTTGAGCGATCCAGTACGTTTTTCGATGAGTAAAGCATAACTCAACCAATAAACATGCATTAAGACCTAGGGTTTTGATAACGGTTTAAAATATTGTTATCTGTGATGTAATTTTGATACTAAATACACCCTTTTTGGCTTAGAAACCCTCTTAGACTCATGCTTTTTCATTAAGTTATGTGAATAAGAGAGTTGAGGTTGAATTTGATGATTTTATGACTAATTCCCTTTGGTTTGATAGAAAATGAGTTAATACAGGAAGCAGAGATGAAGTGATAAGGATATAGAGTTCAGAAAGGCCTAGAAAAGCACCAGAAGAGGAACCGCAAGAAGCTTGGGCAACCTGTAGGAGGCTTGAGCGTGGAAAAATCGACGCTCGCCGCCCGGGCGTCGGATCCCCGAAGCTTGGGCGAAGTTGGAGGCTCAAGCCTTTCGGAAATCGACGTCCACCACCCGGGCGACCAAGCGTAGCACGTTGCTGATCAGGCCCAATTTTTGCTCTGTTTCGATTCTTTTGGACCGGGCCCTGTTTCTACTCTTTTCCAACTTTATTTAAAGGACCCAGGCTCTAGGTTTTGCATCTCTGGCTGGAGCAACACAACAACACACTTTTTTACTCTCTGAAGGCGGATCTGGAGGCGGAAGCTTCCTCTTCTACTCTTAGGGTTTTACTATCTCATGCTTTTCCATTGTACATCTAGTTTCTCCATGTCTATGGGGAACTAAACTCTATTTGTTGTTGGGGAATGATGTAACCTTTTGAACTCTCATGTATTTGAATTGATTCTTAATCATATTTGCTTTATTCATTAATTGTTAGGGAATTCATTTGTTTCAATGTTTGCTCTATTTAACTCATTTAGTTGCATGATTTATGAATTGCATGAGTGTTGGGAGGTTCCTTACAATTCAGGTTCTTGTTGAATTCTCCCAAGGGTAATATTTCACAGGGATTGGTCTTCTTAAGCTCTTGATCTTCAGACTTAATTTTCTAGGAACGCTAGGAATTGCACGAACTAGGAATTGAGGCAGGCTTATTGCGCCCAGGGGTTGGGTTCTAAGTACTTTAGTGAACGTTAACATTAATGCATAAAGAGGAATTCTTATATACATGAGAGGGAACTTGATGAAATCTAACCCCAACAACATATTCATCTCATATTAAACAACATTCGTTCATCCTTGTGTTACTCTACTATTGATCAATTTGTATTCATATTTAATTTTCTGTCTTTGCATTTTAAACCAATGATGTCTTTTATTTTAAGTCTTAATTAATTAATTTATCACACGTCTGTTAAGTGCCAAAAGTCCTCTAGGATACAATACTTGGTCTTACCTTTTTATATTACTTGTGCAATTTGGTACACTTGCCAATCCATCAACAGGTTTTGGATAAATAGTGAGTCATATTTCATCCCTAGATGCAAGTCCCCACTAGAGGGGATTAAAGTTCTATTTACACAAATGTATCCTAAAATAAGATTATTTACGAAAGAAAGATAAAAGTGAGGATTTAAGCATGTAACAAGTTAAAGGATAGTTGATTTTGTTACTAAAATGCAGCTCAAATAATGATAAGAATTAACATTATAAATACCTTGTTTTAGCTACAGGAAATTGATATCCTTTACTCCAATTTTGCTCCAAAGATATCAGTTGCGCAAAGCTTCATGCTTATGAATTCATTGGAATACACAAAGCCTCATAAAACCTCACTTCATTAGGTTTGCCGCTTTTGCAATTGCTCGTGCTCGAACGTTCCTAGTGCTGAACTCTCCAAATTCAAATATAATCATTGTAATTTAATGGGTTAAGATGGAATGGGGAGGGTGTTTGATGGTTTCCCCGATGGAACTGAAGTTGCCAAAGAAGAATGAAGAGATTAATACGTGGATTCCACTTCTCTGCCCTAGGGAATCGACTGTACAGATTCATTGACACAACCACACAACACATTTTCACAAAGATTAAAAGTATTAGCATAATAAGAAAATGCACTTGTGAAAAACCTTTATGTTTTGGGTTAATATCGTTGTTTGTTTGGTTTCCTTGATTTGATACATGTGGTAGAGGACCTTTAAGCTAATCTACTTTGCCATCTCTAAATAAAATACTTTACCTTGCATAACTTTATTGTTGAAAATGAACTAAAAGCATACAATTTTTACAATAACCATATACATGAATAAGCTTCAAGAACTAAGGTATATAATGATGTTGATCTCACTTTTACGAGATGCGTACAAGCAAGAACTTATATACATATAAGACGAAATTATATCTATTCCAAGCATATTTTGTGAAAGATATTTGGAAATACTTCACTGTCATTGGAATATATAGTATCCCATTTAGTAGCATACTAAAAGAAAATAGCATGTAGTTGATTTCATATATTAGTGGAGAATTAAATATGACTACCTTATTACAGTTACCCCAAAAGATGAATAGAATTAGAGTAGATTTATATATACAAAACCAACATAAACTAGAAACAAAAGTATGAAACTACATAAGGTCTTTCAAAAGATTTAACATTAAGGGAAACAAAGTTGATGACTAAACTGATGCATCCTCTCCTCCTTGAGGACCCGCTTCCTTATTTGGTCACACCAATCAAGGTGATCATTGCAAAATCAGAGCACACAACAAAAGAACAATAAAGAGAACAAAAGGGTAATCTAGCTGGTTCTATCACTACCTAATCATTCTCCTGTGTGTGAGTATGAATGATTAGTAGAATTCATCATAGATTCACACAATAGAATTGTCCTTACCATAATGCACACCCTAGAGAATCACACCTTTAATCAAATTCCTTCCTTGAAAATGTCCTACAATGTTAGTGAGCTCCTTGACTTTGAATTTGCCTAGTGACAACCAAGTCAGAAGCCCACTAAGTGGTGCCTAACAGTACCATCCTACGCCTAATGCTTGGAGTGAAAATGCTCATTGACTTGAAAATGTGAGTTGGCACTAGATGCCCCTCTGTTACCACCCATCACTATGACAGAAAGTGTTATGAATGAGGGAGTTTAACTTGTTCAATTTCTCAAATTGGTACTTTGTACTCTCTCCTATGGTTTAAACAATTTTAAAACAGTTTATAAGTTGTATCAATTTNAATTTATAGTAATATATATATATATATTATAACAAAACTTTTAAATTTAAATCAAGTGATGTTGCAAAATTAATTCCAACCAGCAAATTCAAAACTCAACTAAACTAGTTTTTGAGTCCACATCAAATTGAGATTTGATTTTTTTTTCTTATGAAGTCCTCACAAATTACTTTTATTATTTTTTATTTTAATATTTTAATATAGTTAGTGCCAACTAAATGATACAATTCTTAAAAATTTATAGTTAAAAATATAATTATGTTTAACATCAATGTAGAGTTGGCTTGACCATCTGTATTAGCTTAACGTTATGCTAAACCAACTAATAACCAATATTGCAGTAGTGAACATGCCAATAGTAAAATATATCTTGTACCAAAACATTTGTTTATTGATACGATACATTATATTGTTAATTACAAATATTTGGTATTTATATAATGTTAATAATTCAATTTAGGTAATTCTGATATCGATAGAAGCAAAGTTGCGCATAAATAATATTTATATAATTTTAATTATGTACTTTCTCTATCTGTATTTATCAAAACACGCGCGCGCACAGTATGAAAAATATTAACATCATCAAGGGAATAAATACACAATACAGATATCGTATTAAATTATTAATGTATTTTGAACTAATCTTTTATATTTTTAGTATTTTTATTCATGTTATTGTATGAGTTTTATGGCTGAATTATAGTCTTAACTTCAATTTTGGTCTATCAATAACATTATAGTTAGCTTCAATTTTTATAGATATACACACTAATTTCATAAAATCCAATTCTACACATTCATTACCACTACAAATATTCAAATGACTTAAATTTATTCAAATTTCAATTCAACTCAATAAATATACAATAAAATGTAATATTTTATTATAAAAGAAAAAAACGAATACGTCAAGTGGTGACTGATCAAAACTCACAACAAAAATTATTCACACAAGTTGAAAGAAACCTTAATAAAATATGATTAAAAATGATCTCCTATACTAAATTTATTATAATAACATCATCAAATACAAAATATTATCTATTAAATAGTATTTTATATCCATACATAATTTCTTAAAACATTTACTTTTATGTTAAGAAAATAGTAACACTAATTAAATTGAGCTAAAATAACTTAACACAATTTAAATCGATCATAAAATATACATATGAAGTCAATTTTCAAAATTCGAATCCATTCAAATCAATTTCAAGTCCAACTAAATTAACGAATGGAGATGGATATGATCATGGTGAGCCTCATGCTCACGTTGTGAATATATCCCTCAAATAAAAAAAGTTGTAACCTAAGTATATAAGATAATACATATAAGAAGACACTTTTCAACAAAGCCATAATTATAATTGAATAGTCCAATGATATAATTTGTGTGTTCCTTTGGTGACCCCTTACGATAAAAAGAATGATTTTCCATGCAATTCATGCAAAACTAGGATTGATTCCCAATATTATCTGGGTCGATTATAATACATCAAATTGTGTAATGATTAGATACTTTTTTGATGAAAGTGATCCAATGAAGAATTTGTTATATTAAAAGAATCCGGCCAAAATATCTTAATATTTTCATTGTTGATCTGAGTTAATTTGGATGACGAAGAAAAATCCATTGAAAGGGCATGATGATATAATAGATAATGGGTATTATGAGAGGATTATTCATTAATTATACATGACCTTTCTGAACACTTAAGGTAGACTAGAGTAGCTAGCTAGGTAGCATCTTATCATTATTATTTTAGGTCAACCCCATATATACAGATGCCAACTGAGTAGTTCATATCTTACCACTTGGCATCATGTGTTTTGCTTTGTATCATTTAGAATCCAGGTGGTCCAACATCAATATTACTTCTATAATTATTAGATATGTAGTAATAAACCTAAACTAATAATCACCCTATCTCTTTTTTCTCTATTATTTGTGTAATTTAGGCATCTTTTGCTGAGTTCATCTGCCAACTCAATTTCAGATGATATTCTCCATGGAATAGCTCAAAAATATTAAATGTATTATTGATTGGATATAGGTACATGCATGAATAACATATTCTATTCTTTATATTAAGTTCGGAGATGGAATAGCTCAAAAATTATTATTTAATATTTTTATTTGAGTTTAATTTTGTGACATGAAAAAAATATAGTATTATAATAATATATAATAATAATAACAATATTATAATAATGGATAATAGGTAGAAGAAGGAAATACATTTTATCTATGTAGTCTTGACTTCACTCAAGCCAAATAATTTTTCACTTTCTCTTTTGGATTTCATTTTCATTTCTCATCTTCCTTTTCAAATTCTAATTGCACCAACGGAGCAAATTTCAAAATAGCTAAATTTTATATATTTTATCACATACTTGAATTTTTGTTTTGTTTGGATAATCTGCTCTATATTTCTAATTATGAGTGAAAGTAGTTCTTAAACTAAAAGAGTCTACATTTGAGGGTAAGTTATTCTTTTAAGGCAAGAGAAATTAGTTTAGTTCCTAATTATGAGTGAAAGTGGTTCTTAAACTAAAAGAGTTTAAATTTGAGAGTAAGTTATTATTTTAAGGTAAGAGAAATTAGTTTAGATTTTAGAATACTGTTGCTTTATATTGGTTGTGGTAATAATAATATTTGATTTTGCATATTGTTGCTTTATATTGGTTGTGGTAATAATAATATTTGATTTTGCATACTGTTGCTTTATATTGGTTGTGGTAATAATAATATAACGATGGATATTACCGAAGGTCCCAAACCGTCGATATTATCGAAGAATCATGACCTTCGGTATTTACCGACGACTTATGATCTTCGGTAATTACGGCTTATGGCCTTCGGTAATATCGGTCGGTAGCTATCAACGGTTTGCGACCTTAGGTAATTGTTTTTTGATTGCCGGTAATTCAGAGACTTTATACTGTTACCGACGGTAGTATCTGTCGGTAATGTACAATACAGATTCCAGTGCTATTACTTCACTCCCTACCTACCACAATACACCTGCCAATCAATATCATCATACATTAATGCACTCAATATTTGTTTCATAAAATGCAGGTTGCACTGCTATTTTACACTACCTACCCACAACAATACACCTGCCAATCAATATCATCATACATCAATGCACTCAATATTTGTTTTATAAAATGCAATCAATATCAAGAAACATCAAAACATCAAACATGAAATATATCATTAATACTAAAGAAGTACTTGTCAATAGTAATAAACGTCAAAACACAAATGTTTTAAACTAAGCAACTAAGTTTTAAAAGTTTATCGACTATTAATACCATAAAAGTAGTTGTTAATAGTAATAAACATCAAAACTCAAAAAAGTTTTTAAACTAAGCAACTAAGTTTTAAAACAACTCCTAATAGTCAGTATAGTCATCAAAATCTTCTTCTTCTTCTTGTTGCTGAGGCAGCTGTTGCTGGACAGGTGGTTGCACTAGAGTGGGCTGCATGGACTGTGTCGGTGAGTGTGGCTGGTGGGAAGATGATGGGGCATATACTTCTTGCTGAGGTATGAATTTCCTGAACAAATCTTCAAGTGTCTTCAATATAGTCATATCTGCATCATAAGCCTCTCTACTGACCATGTTGATTTGCTTAGTATTGTTGGATGTAGATGGTTGATGTTTCAATATCCCTCTTCTTGCTTATTGGTGCAAATTTTGTGTTAGGGTGATTGCTCGTGCTAGTGGTAGCATCTTGAGGGATAGAAACTCATATAGCTCTTGATCTAAGTGCCTCCACAGCAAGGAAAAACAACCTTATAAAAACACTTTTCTGCAATGAGGATTTGAGTGAAAATTGGTAGCTCCTATAGCCAAATTTTGATAGACCAGCTCCATATCAAAGTGAATGAGAGATTTAGTGTTTTGAAACTAAAAGAAACTTGCTAGAGGAGAGCCAACACCCTAAAACAATTTAGAAAGTGAGTTTGTGAGATTACACCCAAAGCTAAGTAGCCTTAGCTGAGAAAAAAATTTTGCACTTGCCTTCCAATTCTGAAAACTCCATTTTCTGAAATTGAATGGTGTTATCAATTTGGCTTATACAATATATGATTTCAAAAACATTTTACATGATCAAAAGGATTTTGAAAACTTGTTGATTGAACTGTTTTTTTTTTTTTTCAATTGAAGGTGCAAATTTCAACTTCTCAAAGTTGTTCAAAAACATATTTCTTCACATCTAACCAATTGGGTTTTCTTGTTTTTCTGGTGCTACTACATAGATTGTACAGCTAGTACAGACTCAGTTTTCATCCATTTTTGTTTTGACCAGTTTGGTGCTTAAATTCTAGCTGATTCAATACTTGTTTTGGACCAATTGAATAATTGAATTGCTCAATTGGAGCCTTAGATATTCTTGATGGTTTGATATAACAGTGCAGGTTTTCAAAGTAGAAAATTGATTCAACAATAGGTTAAGAACCATATTTCCACGTGATTAAGAGTTTGAATAAGCAAAGTTCATAGAGGATATGCATTTCAACAATTTTCACCAGGCAAGGAATAAACACAAAGCCAAACAAAATTGCTAACATACATCAACCATATCACCAGACTAATTATTACAGATCATCATTACAAGGTAATCATACAATTAACACCTAAGCACTTGTTCACTATCATACAACAAGAAACGTTTACTATTTGAGTTATGCAGAGAAGAGAAAAATCTATTATAATATTTTAGGGTCTCACATATAACACCCAAATATCCCCAAAACATAAACTAAATATTAATATTATTCATTCAGCACGTAAAAACTTCAAAACAAAGTCATTATATGCCATACACAGACCCCAAAACACATCTAATGTACTTTCTCACACACCACACCACATTTTCAACACATGCATATCATATTTGTGGGGTTTCAGGTGGGGAACGAAGGGATGTTACCTCACGAGTGAAGTGTCGACAGCGGGAGTCTGTAAACCGCAAGTGAAGTTAAGCTTAGTGAAGCTTGCGGAGGGGCGATTGAACTACAATATTGGCGATTCTCGAGCTGAGGTCGCGGTTGAAGCACAATGGAGGGGGCGAACTCCAGGAACCCACACCTACGACCCTTGGAGAAGATCACTACGAGGGCGGTTCTCGAGCTGACGTTAAATATGAAGCACAATGGAGGGAGGCGAACTCCGACAACCCACACCTACGACCCTTGGAGAAGATCACTGCGAGGGTTCTCAGATTGGGCAAATCAAAGAAGGAAGGGAATAAGGATTTTCGTGCGAAATGAAAATGTGAGAGGGAATACCTGATTTTCGCCCTAATTGATCAAAGAAAATGGAGGCGCGCAAACTCCGGTAGCCAACGCCTACGACCGTTGGAGAAGATGAGTGTGAGGGTTTTGAGATTGGGGAAATCAGAGAAGGGGTTGAGGGAATAAGGGTTTTCGTGCAAAATGAAAATTTGAGAGGAAATACTCTAATTTTGGGCCTAAATCATCGAAGACATTACGGATGGCCAAGAGCCGTCGGTAATATATTTCACCAAAGCATTATTGAAGGCGTTAAGCCCGTCGGTAATATTCTGCCGGTAGCTAGCCTTTTTCCTGAAGTGGATAAATCAAATGGATCAATTTCAAACATATACTCAGAACTGTTGGGCACCAAAGAAAAAATGAATCATAAAAACCTCTAGGGGTTTAGAACGATGTATGCCAGCTATGTATTGTTGGTCATAAACTGATAATTGGATTTTAGTGAAATCCAGGGGTTGTGATACTGGGTGCCAAACAACCACCGTTGGGTGATAATTATTGATTTTACGTGTTTTTGTGTGTTTAAAAACATAATTTTTAGACAAATACTAACTATAGGGACACTAAAATTAAACCCAACATTGCAAATATCAGGAAAAGACTCACTTGTAAGGTTATACTGCCATGAACCGCCCACAACCAAAAACCATCTTGGTTCACTTGACAATTTTAAATACTTTATATGTTACATTTTCTTGAACATCAACTCTTTAATGAAAATATTTTATTTTTAGCGTCCATTTACAATTTTACAAACTTTGTGGTTTAACTAAGTTATTGGATGTAAGAATCTTCAAGTGTTACACAAGTTTTTTTGAATAAAAATAATATTTATGCGAACTACTATGTCACGCTTATTGTTGGTTTTATAATCAACATGGTGTCAAAATAAACTTTGGACTGAACCTTAAGGAGGCCGTGTTAATTTTGCTGTGCAAGAACAAGACTTTGTTAGATGAGATTTGAGAAAAATATTATGTTTTTAAATGTTAAAATAACTATACCATTACATTTTGTTATATTTGATTGAAACATTGTAATTAAATTTTATATTAATACATAAAAAAATAAATTCTATATTTTTAGCATTTAAGTTGAAATAAATAATTTTGGATTAAGTATGTTTTTAGTTCCTAAACTATCCAGCAAATTTGTTTTTAGTCACTCTTTAAAAATAACATACATTTTAGTCATTCTATTTAATAAGAACGCTAATTTTTATCTTTCCGAAAGGAACAAAAGTTAAGGTTTTTTTTGAAGAAAGAGAAGTAAAATTGTACTTTACTCTGAAAAAAAGACTAAAAACAAATTTTCTTCGTAATTTAAAGACTAAAAGTATATTTAATTTTTTAATGGTCGGTAGGAGATGCGTATGGTTTGAAGTAAGGCACGTATGCATAATTAATAACGCGTATTATCGAGGAATCTTGTGTTCTTGCAATGATGCACAGTAAGTAACAACAAATATCTATTCACAACATTATCGAGAATTCAACTAAAAAATATATTTAATAGTACATCTGTCAGAACAGGAATCTTTTAATAGAATCTCGACAGAATCTATCTTATATTCTATCATATTAACCACGCTGCTAATTCTAACTTCAATTATAATTAGCAATTGCAGATTTATCGAATTTATTTTTTATGAGCTTGTGAACACCAGCATTATTTTTATTTATCACAATAGTTTGCTAATGAAATAGATAGAGATGAAATTTTTTAAAATAAAAGTTAGAGTGCTGTTATGGTAGAGATAAGAATTAAGATTGTTAATTATAAAAATTGATAATAGTTATTAAAAAGTTACAAGTAATCAAACTTTTTTACTATATAAATATTATACTTGCATTTTATAATAAAAGATGAAACTGGTCTTTTATTAAAATTTTAACTTTATTAGTTTCAATTATCTATTTTAATAAATGATTTATTATTATTATTGTTATTTCAATACATAATTTTGTAAGTTCTAGTGAATGTCTCATTGAGATGAAGGCATTCTTTTTAAGCATATCTCTTTATCTTCGATATAGTTTGATATTTTTTTTCATATATTATTTTAATTGAATTTGGACGGAGATGTGGTGAATTGAGTATGTTTATATTAAATCAAGTTTGGATCTTTCAAACTTGGTATATCACGTGTGATAAGGATGATTTTAGCTAATATGCATGCGATTAATTCTTTTATATATATATATATATATATATATATATATATATATATATATATATATATTAAAAGTTTACAAATTATATGCATGCCTATAAATTTTTTTTTACTGCCCATGTTTTAATCATTCAAATCCAAAAGTGCAGTTAAAATGAGTGAATTCAACAGCATTGAAACTACCAAAAATATGTTAATATATAGATATATGATCTTTCTTTCTCTTATTCAATTAAGGACATTGAGATGGAAATTCTATATACCATACATACACCGGAAAATCTGCCATTAACATCAAGCATTACCACCAACACATACATGGAGATACATGTAACATCAACATCAATTGTTATAGTCTTTACAAACTTATGTTTTGTTTTTCTTATAAATGTAAATTCTATTAATTCAACTATTGCATAAAATTTTCATATATAACAAATCGAGTTATGTAATTTTCAAATAATTATAAAACTAATTAATAATTCACTATATACTTTTATTTTAATGTGCAATATATATGCGCGTTATAAAATAGAACTAAATCTTTATCATTAGTTTACATATCTATAATTTAAATATTTAAATTAGATAGATCTTAATATATAATATTATATATAGTATAGCATAATTGTTTTTATCCGTAGTATATTATAATTCAAGTGATTAGAATAATGAAATTTAATATTTATAACTAATTATCAAAAGTGCGTATATTAATAAAGTGAAGAACTTTTCACTAGTGCATTAAAGGGAAACGACAACGGTTATTTTCGTCTATCCGCAGTGATTATGTAACCGAGACATATACAGGCGAGACAAAAAGTGGTAGGCTTTTTACCTCGGTTCTAAACCGAGACAAAAAGGTGTATGTTTTTGCCTCGATTCAAATGCAACCGAGGCAGTAGAGAGTGTATTTTTTTTTCGCCAGACTTTTGGCCTCGGTTGTTGGTGAACCGAGGTAGTAGAGGAGGGTTTTATGCCTCGGTTTAGAGTTGAACCGAGGCAATAGAGGATATTTTTTATTCTCATATGAGTTCTTTTATGCTTTGCGTGGCCACAAGTCTCGAGAGATTACAGGCTCTGCACCTTGGATTGAAGACTTTGGTATTGAAATTAATTTGAGAGGGTCTCTTAGTTGGAACAGACTTGCAATTGACGACAAAAAAAATTAGTTAATCATAATACAAACATGATCATTAAACTCTAAAGAAAAGTGCAGTGAAAGTAAACTTAATGCAAAACAAACTTAACGCTATTTCTTCCTAATTGGTGAATTAAAAGAAGAAATCATGCTTCAAGAAGACTAAATTCCTCCAAGAATCAGGAAAGTAAAGACATGAACCAATTAACCAAAAATAGAAGAACCGAGCAAGATCAAAAATTTAAAGCACATAAGAATCAAAGTAATATTAGGCAAAAATATTAAAGAAAAAAATTCTAAAATTAGAACTACTAAAAATCCAAAAAAATCAATAGAACCCAGAAAAAACATAGGAAATAACAAGAATATGGAAATTTAAATAGAAGAACAAAACAAAACAAAACAAAAATTAAAATGTGCATTGCATTAAAGTCTGAAATAAAATCTGCAGAAGTGTAACATTGCACTCTTTGACTAAAAATATGCCCTGCTCCAACTCTCTCACTGCCTCCTTCACCAGTTTTTCATTTTTGCCTTTCAAAGACCTATTCTTATCACGTCTTTCCTCCTTGGTGACTCTGATTTTATCAATCTTTGAAATAGCCTTCAAGACATTTTCCGCAACATTCCTGTCATATCTTTCAGGTCTGTTTTGCTTTCTCTCAAACTCAAAAGTCCAGTCCTAAAACAAAAGCTGTTAAGTCTTCCTATAAAAAAGAAATATTAGAAACCATTAATGTTTTCCCAGAAAGTGTGCGAGTGAGGACAAAACACATTGGAAAGCCTCGTGTTGATGTGTGGGGGCAGTCAATATTCCCTGTAAGTTGTCGGGGCGTTACAGAAACAGGATGAATACAATCAAGCTTTAGCCGTTGGACTGATTCGGTTCTGAAAAAACTGAAGCAATATGACATAAACGACTTTATTCTACAGAAAGTTATAGGACTTTATGCGGTTATGAAACAACCGAGGTAATATCCGATTATGCCTCGGTTCTCCTTGAACCGAGGCCTATAAGTTCATTAAAATTACAAAAATATCACCGTGTTTTCTTATGTTTCGGTTTTCTGAAAACCAAAACGTATTACCCGCGTTAGAATTGTACTAGTGTTTACCTATGTTATTTGATTTTTTTTTAAAGTTTGTTTTAAGTGTGATGTTAATGCAGAAATTTAAGAGGTATAATATAAAGGTTTAATGTCTCGGTAGGTCCCTATTTTCGGCGTGAATCTCAAATAGGTCCCTTTTCTTTTCGACGTCTCAATTGGGTCCCCATTTTTGTAAAATTGTAACAATTAGGGGTCTGCCGTCAAATTGAACAAACGGCCGTTTAATTGTTTGTTACGTGGCATGAACAGTAATGACACGTGGCATGATTCCCATCTGACACGTAAGAAACAATTAAACGGCCGTTTGTCCAATTTGACGGCAGACCCCTAATTGTTACAATTTTACAAAAATGGGGACCCAATTGAGACGCCGAAAAGAAAAGGGACCTATTTGAGATTCACGCCGAAAATAGGGACCTACCGAGACATTAAACCTAATATAAAAGCATAAATTCACATATACTATTTCAGATCCGATACAAGAAAGTATGTGATCATAAAAAAATTATAATGAGTGTCACATATCAAATAAAAGATTTTGATAAAGTTCAAATAAAATTAGTGAAGAAAGAAACCAAAGATTTAGCCATACAAAAAGAATATTGAGGTGTACAGACATTGAAATCAATTTTTTTTTTGAAATATTTCATTTTTAGTTCATGACTTTAATACTTTTGAATCTATTTAATTGAATCTTCTTTGTTATAGTAGTTTAAATTTTGTTCTAAATTTAACATTCTTTGTTCCCTGACTCTTCTTCAACTTTATAAAAAAATATTTAATTTGATATTCATTTGATTACAGTAAAGACCTAATGAAAAGTCCATAACAAAACTAAGAAGAGTTTTTAAAAAATAATCCTCAAAGCAACATTATTTTGTTACCAAAGAAAAAAAAACACTAGTTCGCAAGAACATTTTTAAAATAATCTCAATCTAATATTTAAAAAGAAATTTATATTGAATTTTACGGTGTCTGACATATATATAACACATAATTTATATCAACAATAAAGGATTCAACATAAATCACTAAACTTATTTACAAAAGTGTAATTTTTTTTAAGTATTTAATTGATAGACAAAAATTAAGTGATATAAATAACTATATATATATATATATATATATATATATATATATATATATATATATATATATATATATATATATATATATATATAATTATCGAAAGTTTAGTATTTTTAAAAAGTCATTAATAACTACATATAAATTGTCAAAGCTTACATTAATTGATCATCTTTACACAATAAGTATAATTACTTTAGATCGTAATGAGAAAGGGAAATATTAATATACTTACATTTTCATGGTGATTAAAATATATGTATGTTTTTAAAATATTATTTGATGACAACTTAAAAAGATTAATTATTATGTATCTCTCAATGATTACAGTTCATACAGAATGAATAAAACGACAATCCGAGAAGAAATATTCTATATAACATGCAAATAAACGAGTTGACTATCATTAAAAGTCAACCACATTATTCTTACATTTTTTTTACATACGAAATTGAAAAGGAAAAAAGAAATTGATGATGGAAATCTAATCAGATGACACATGATGATGATTGACTTTTATGAACAGCATTGTTCTTTTTAAATTGTATGACATTTCATTCTCGGACTTTTCTGTTTCCCCTTAACACCATTATACTATGTGTGCAGAGTCTAATCAGATAACACCTGAACAAAGTTTTTTTTTTTTCTCTAAGAAATAAATTTAAGAAGAGTGAAAACTTTAAATACCTTAATAGAGTTTCAATCTGAGTTTCTTTCACTTTTTCTTTTTTTAATTTTTATGATATAACTTTTGTTTACTTCCTTTGATTTTTAATAGTATTTTTCCGTCTTTCTAACATTTATATTGATTATTCTTTTATGTGACAAGGAAACATACTTTCCATAATCTCACATAAGTTGGCATTTTTCTCAAAATAAGAAATCTTGAAGTGTGAACATGTCAGTGTTTAATTTTCTCAAAAATATAAATATGCACAACAAATCGAAAAGTTAATGTAATTGTGAGAGTGTAGTTCCTTACCTATAGTTATATATATAATTTGAAATAGAGTTTTCATTTTAAAATTTAATGACTTAGATTTGAAATAGTTTTATTGGATGATAGATTTTTTTTAATATTAATAAGTTTAAAGTTCATTTCTTAATATGATATTAGAATTATCGTTAGAATATATTCTAACGAAGTTTATTGTTTGTTGAACACATCATTCCGTTCGCTATCGAGCTATTATAGGAACATCCATTAGTAAGTAAAAACTTTACTTTATAAACTGATTTTATGAAGTTGATGAGTTAGATTTAAAATTTACTTTTTAACTAATATTTTATAATAATTCTTTATCTGAAAAAATATTATATATTTTACAACAAATTTTAGAAACATGTGATTTTTCTAAATTAATTTTTTTCTTTAATTTTTAGAAATTATATTTATAAGAGACCAATATTAACTATTATTGTTGATAAGAATCTCTTATCAGAAAACCTTCACTAAAACGCTTTTGAAATACAAGTGATAGAGATCAATACCTTTGTTAATTAGAGTTTCTTAAGTAACCCGTCCGTTCCAATTTCTAAAACAATATAAACCTGAATTATTATGTGCACGAAAATTAAAAAATGTTAGAGAAGAAAAACTTCTAATTACGATATTAACTAAATAAATTTTAATAAAAAATAATCCTAATTAACAAGTTGGTACGAAAAAAAATATATTTTTCATTTGGAATAATTAGCAAATAAATTATTGGACTTGAATTGATTAAAAATTTGAAGATAAATGTTATTAGTTATTTGTGGTTGATGTACACAATGCTTGATCCTAGTCATTTAAGCACTATTATATGAAAGATTAGAGAAGGTGGCATTTGGAATTAGGAACTCGTGGTATACATGAATTGTATCTTTCAGCAGAGACACTCAAAGATAAGTTCATTTAATTGGAATCTTTTCCATCATGATAATAAATATGCACTATACTCAATTAGTTTACCTTAACTTTAATCTTAATTAATCAACTAAAATTCTCTTGATCGTTGCTTACTCATTCTTAAATCCTTAAAAGCCTCGTTGACTTTAAGAACATGCTCCAAACATGGTTTGAATTTTGAAAATTTCTTTTTGTAGTTTTATCTCGTAAAATGTCTGCTTCATAAACTTGTTTATGTTATCTTGCTGACCAAAAAAAAAAACTATGATAAAATGAGCAGTATGCTGTGTTTGATGCTAGAACAAGCACTGAAACAATTTAAAAACAATTTAAATAACCTTTGTCAGCAACCAATTCGTTAACAGTAGTTAAGACGAAAAACAAGATTATCCGAACATGGAACATTAAAAATTTGAAGAATCAAAGTGAAGTGATCAAAATAAAAAGAAGTCAATTTATTGTAAAAGTATATACC
This sequence comes from Vigna umbellata, assembly GCF_029865625.1. Taxonomy (NCBI): domain Eukaryota; kingdom Viridiplantae; phylum Streptophyta; class Magnoliopsida; order Fabales; family Fabaceae; genus Vigna; species Vigna umbellata. The sequence goes on from NC_142168.1 coordinate 26,356,056, forward strand.
TTTGACATGTTCCATAGAGAAAAAGGAATTTTTGAGGAATCATATGGGAGATTAGGCTATCCAATGTTTCCATCATCTTCGTCTCCAGAAAATTGTTACTGTACAAACAAAAATTACACATCAGATAAAATAAAGGATAAATTTATATACATAAGATATTTTTATTGGTGAGAAACTTTTTTGAATAAGAGATTTTTTGAAGTAATAATAATAATAATAATTCGTGAAAAATTAGTTCATAATATCTTAACATTTAACGTGGTAAATTATGGGTTTTTTCCTTTCTTACAAAAAGTAGTGTAAGAAAATTGATTCCCGAATTCTGAGAGACTCTAACGTTGATTTCCAACAAGAACAGTGACATCCTTGTTATTATTACTGTAAAATAATAATGAAAGCAACAAAGCTAAGCAAAGAGGGTGTGAAGATTGTGTCCCCCCTCATCCCCCAAAACAAAAATGTCTTACTGCTCACTCTTCGTAAGAATCTATTGCCCCCATTAAATCAATCTGCAACTTGATATGCAACTTGCACTGCCTTTTCCTTTGAAAATCTCAATGTGCATAAATTCCTCTGCTTATCTGCACAAAAGTACCCCTCTCATTTCTGCTTAACTAATGCTTTTTATTTTTTCTTGCATCTTATTCTATTTAATAGTAAAACACCACATCATCTCCACCAAGCCACAAACTCACAAACTAACATAGTCTTCTACAAGACCATATAATTATGGTTTTTCTTCTCCTACTTTTAAATCTAAGTCTGGCAGTATCATATATGGGTCATTTCTCCCATTGGGACTAAAGTTTTGTAAGAATAAAAAGTACACGATAATTCGTATCAATTATAAATAAAATCAATTTAAAGAAATAAGATCAATTTAAAGTATATAAAAAGATAAAAACTTTATTTTATAAATTGGTTTTTTGAGATTGAATTAAACTTAAAATCTATTTTTTAACTTATTTGAAAACAATGTTGAGATAAAAAATATACGTAGGAAAATACATTTGAGAAGAGAAGGATAAGAATATGGGTATTGAAAGAAGTTTACATAGAAGTATCGGATGCTGAATTTGTTAGAAAAAAAGCAGAAAGTGACAGAAAAGGCAGAAAAGAGGGGCAATGGCATCCTATTTTTGTGCCCTAAAATGTTGTACTATAGTTGTGAGTGAGTTTGACTTGAAATTCAAATTCTGAAAATTTTTAATGGCAGAAAATACAATGTTCACTAAGAGTGAGATTACCTTGTACTTGTTAACTTGACGACAAATTAGCACCACTTGAGCATTAAAACATAGATTTGCACATATCCATTTAATGTGGTCCTTGAAGAAATAGAAACTCCTCATATATCAATTAGTCAAACTCTGCCCCATCACTGATCTTGTGATCTGAATTGCTAGTGATTCCACGTTTGTTATGATCCCCATCTTATTTTAGACAAACAATATTTGATAGTTGAGATCTTTCCTAGCACAATGCCAACCAGGAGAACTGTACTTTTTCTTTTATTTTATTTTGTCCCATGTATGAGTAGAAGCAGAGCAAAATGTTCAATTAACACAAGTAGCAAATTTTCATGCTGAGGATCATCAAAATCAATTTTTGACGGTGAAACAACTTCAGTCTCTATCTAAGCAATCCAAAAATAAACAAAAAAGTCTCATGGTCACTTGGAAACAGCTAAAAGGGACTTCTTTTAAAATGTTTCCTTATCAAAGATAATTAATTTCTTTGACTAAATCTCATGCATATAATACTGTGTCAAATTAGGTATAGGTTGAAGTGCCATGCCTGTGCAATGATAGGACCAAACATCTTAGTTTAGTAACATGGAACCAAAGACAGCTAGCTAAACTTTGCTTCAATTTATGTGGGGGTGAGAAATCGCATTATTTTTATATTCTTTCATGCATTAAAGGTACAACAATGTGCAATTCATTCCCAAAATAACTGGCAGCCTGGCTGCTATGCATAAATAGAATTTCCTAATTCTTAGTCAGTGTCAAATTTCAGTACATAATCAAGTTCTTGTACTACAGAATAAATCTTGTTTCACTTTAAGTTTTTTTCTTTTCTGATATAGGTATTGTTTCTCTTTTTATTGTTCATTAATCTGATAACTTGGGAAAATAAAAACTCCAAATAGAGTAGGCAGATTCTCTAAAGCCTGTTGTGGCTTTTATAATGATTTCTTATGGAGAATATGACCAAAGGGAGAGAAAGGACAAAAGTTCAATGTATTGAGGTAGAAAATAGAGGAACAGACAAGTGAGTAAGAAGCATAAATCATGAAATGAGGGGCTCTTCTCTTCTCTTCTGTGTAAAGCTGAACAAAAAAAGGTACGTTACAGAAATAATGGTTACTCACATTTTTCTACTTCCCATGACATTCAATGCCCTGCAAAATGTAATTGAAATTTACTGGAAATAGCAGAAGTCCTTAGAGGAGAAAAGCATATGCATGCACCAGTGAATTTCCTGAGAGCAAAACTAAATGCAGTTTTCTACATGTTTTTGAATATTGTTTCTGACCTGAATTGGGGTTTCACATCAGTAATCTGTACTATTTTTAAATGTGAGTTTTTTTTTTTTTTTATGTAAATTACTGATATGAAACTCTAATTTCAATTTAAAAATAGCCCCAAAAACAAGTAAGTAACCGCATCTAATGTTATCTAAAATTCATAAAATGAAAATGTTATCCTCTGTCTCTAACCTACTGCCCTATACAGTTAAAAGACAAATTTATGAGATATTTTATCCCCCCTCTCATCAGTTTTTGTTTTTCTCTTTTAAGGTGGTTGATGAATTAAACCAATCACTGTTCATTTTCATCTGAGTCAGCTAATAATGCCAAAGAATCTTCCGTGCTTTCGCATTTGAGTGGCTTCTCTGGATCAACCTCACGTTTGTGATCATCAACACCACAAGCTTCACCCATTCCTGTGAGTTTCTTGGCTCTTTGGGCCTCAGATTCCCAATCAGTTCTGCACAGAACCACCAACATGGTCACTGCACAAGACCCTTGAGCTGCAAGAAGCCCAAGCCAGAGGCCTTGAAAGTCATAGCCAGTGAAGAAAGCTAGCCAAACGGACACAGGCATTCCCACAAGGTAGAAACATCCCAGGTTGATGTTAGCACCGATTTTAGGCCTTGCTGTGCCTCTCAGCACCCCACACCCTGTTGTTTGAGGGCAATTCCCAAGCTCACAAAGGCCTATTATGGGTAACACCATAGATGTCAGAGTTATGATCTCCTTGTCCTTTGTGAACATGCTAGCCCATGTGTTCCTAACCATGAGAGCAAAAACCAATGCCAGGACACCTGACACGAAGCTGCAGGACAACCCCACAATGGCAGAAAGCCTTGCCTTTGAGGGCTTCTGTGCGCCAAGCTTGTTGCCAACTCTTGTTGAAACACTGAAGCTCAATGAAGAAGGGAAAATGTAAAGCAAAGAAGTGGTTTGGATCAGAATTCCCATTGAGGCCACGGTTGCTCTGGGGTTCACCAACAGCCCACATAACAGAATCATGATCTCATACCACCACCACTCCAAACACACCGAAACACAGCTCGGAATAGCCAAATTGAGAAGAGACCTCCACTGTGTGAAGCACTCAAAAGAGAAACCACCCCATGTTTTCTTGTAAGTGCCAGAGAAGACTATATAAAGAATCAAAGAAGCCACGAGGTTGAAGTTTGTCCACACCCCACCAAGAGCCACCCCTTTGATTCCCAGCCCGAGGTGTGACACAAGAAAGTAGTTTATGGGTATGTGAAGGAGGATTGACAGGGAGGCACAGAGGGTGAGAGGGAGGGTAATGGATTGACTCCTGAGGTAAATTCTCATAGGATGCAAGAAAGATTGTGCTATGAGGTCAGGAATGGAGTAAACAAGATACGATTGAGCCTGTGTGGCTATGGACTCATCCTGGCCACAAAGGAGAAGAATTTTCTTCATGTGGAGCCAAAGGAGTGATATGGGGAGGGAAGTGAAGAGGAGAAGAAGAATGGTTCTTTGCAAGCAGAGGCCAAGTAGGGTGAACCTCTTGGCACCAAAAGCTTGGCCACAGATTGGCTCCATTCCGACAGCAAGGCCAGACAAGATTGAGTAGCCAGTGATGTTGGCAAAGCCAACAGCAAGTGAGCCACCAGCCAAAGCAAGCTCTCCAAGGTGGCCAAGGAAGAGCATGGAGATCATGGAGCGGCAGTAGAGGAGGAGGCCAGTGAGGATCATAGGGATGGCTATTTTGGATATGGAAATCACTTCACTGACAGTGTCAGGGACATGAGACTTTGTTATTTCTGTCACAACTTTTATCGGTTGTGGTGTTGTTTTTTCTGTTGTTGTGTTAAGTTGAGTTGGTGGTGGTGTTGTTGTGTTGTTTTGGAGCTTAGAGATGAAAGGGTTGGCGAGCATTCTGGGGTGCTTCTCTTCTGAGTCCTTGATTGAAATTTGGTAATCAGAAGATGAAGTGGTGCAGCATTTGCAGTTGACGTCAAGAGTTGGATGACACATGGTGAGTAGCTAGCTACTTTGTGTCCGTGTAGAGGGGAAAAAATGGTTTTGAATAGACTTGGAACAGAGAGAGAGAGAGAGAGAGAGAGAGAGAGAGAGGGAAACAAAGAAAGAAAGAAACAGAGAGAGAGATTTGAGAAGGACGGGGTTTGGAAAGGTTTGTGTGGGGTTTTATAGAGTTGTTAGAGTCATACGTGTTACTATTTTTTTCGGTGGGGTTTAAGCCTTTTTTGAAAGTTGTCCCTACTAGTCAAGAAGATCGATTCACATTCATTTATCACTTTTTTCTGATTTTAATCTTACGTAGTTTCATCACCGAGTGAGAAAACACAACAACCAGATATTAGGTAGAGGGTTCAAAAACAGATTTCATTTAGTAATTTTTGTTTAAAAAAAGAATATTGTTTGAGAAAATGAATGATATTTAAATAATATAAAGTGGCATAGATATAAAAGGTGGAAGAAAAGAATAGATAAATGAAATGTTTAGAATGTTGCGTAAAAGCATATAGAAGTTTTGGTTTCCCTTTTGGATGGGCTAAAGCGTCCAAACATTGTCCGGCCTAAAAAGATATAGAAATGGAAAGAGTTGCAGTGTATCGACATTGGAATTTGAAGAGTAAGATTTAGGGGTTAAAAATTTGTCAGTTTTTGGTTCTTGGAGGGCTAAGTCCAATTGAAGCATGAATAGATGATGATTGATTGTGTAAAAGACAGAGAGAGAAGAGAGGGTGTGTTTTGTTTTTGTGGATTATTAAGGGCCAAGAATAGATGAAGACAAAGGTTGTCCTTGGACACAACATACAAGGAAGTAAAGAAAATCCAAAGAGGCCAATGGAGTTGATCAATGTGGGTGATCCTTGATATATAAGGAGTGTTGTTCATTTATTAATATATTGGTTAATCAATGCCAACCCACACTTGTCTGCTTCATAGCTGGGCACCTTGGGACAAAGCCACTTAAGCCTTTGTTCTATACTAAGTAGTTTTCAGGCATCCAGGGATACCACCGTGTCTTGTTCTTTTCTACTTCCCTTCAGATTAATCCCCAACCCTCTTAAGTCTTGTCTCCAACACTCTCACTCCTTTGTCTCCTCATAATTCCTTTTTCAATCCTTTTTACATTTTTTCTATTATTTTCTTATAACATTTCTTCAACACAAAACTATATGTCATTTCTTTCCCCTTCAGGACAAACAACTTTTTGCAAATTTTTTTTTATACCACTCAATTTTGGTTTATTCAAAAATAGAAAGAAATTAAATTATATTTACATTATTTTTCACATATGTTAAGATTTTAAGTGTAGGTTTAAATCTTACATTAAATAAATATGAAAAAGTTCAACGGTCATATAATGAACTACATGATAAGTTTATTAAACTCTATTAGATGAACCTCTAATAAAATATAAAAAGTTAGTTTAAATCAAATAAATTAATAGAAAACCAATTTATAAAATGAAATATTCTTTTAATTATATATATATATATATATATATATATATATATATATATATATATATTCTTATCTTTATATTTCTTTAAAAGAAAACCTAACCACAATTTTTTTCTTAAAATATATTTTAGAAGAAATTTATACAAATAGTTATAATATATATATAAATAACTTTATTTAACACTTTTTCTTTCTTGATTATATAGAAATGATTGAATATAAGTTGTGTGTTTGTAACTATTAAGGTATCTTACTCATAGGTGAATTTTGAAGTATTTCTACAAATATCGGTTTTTAAACTATGATTGCAACTTTTCATGCAGTAAATTGGATATGAGACTAATATTTGATTTATACTTTAGCCCTGCTTCAAATTATTTTAGTTCCATATTAAGAAAAGAGTTGAATAATATCATTAAGTTTTTGAAGTTGATTCTCTTGATTTATAAGAAGAAGGATTGATTACACTTTTGGGTGTTACTTATTTGATTTATACTTATTTGGTAAAAAGAATTATGTGGTAGAAAATTGTTGCAATATTATAACTTTTTTCTTGCAACATCATTGTCGGTTAGGTTTAGGAATTCAACCCCATTTGTAGTGTAAGTGACGAGGTAAATGGAGCAAGGCATGACTCTACCTTCATTATCCAAAATCTTCATGTGGAGCCAAAATCTTACTTCACATATCTTCTATTATTAGCTATAGACTGTGATACCACCATAATAAGAGTTAAAACTTTTTAATATTATTTATTCAAATTTATCAAATTTTATAGCATCACGAGTGACACTTATTCTACAACAACAACTGAAACTCACAATTTTAATTTTTAATACATTTTAACTTATTATAATATATATATAAAGATTTTTTTTTAAAAAAAAGTTTTCCTCCATCTATTTTTAAGTGTAATATTTTTGGAAAAATGTATTCATATGTTATTTTTAAACTTTAATGTATTTACTCTTCATTTGATTTTTAATTAGTTTGTATATTTGTATTTATTGTGATGTAAAATTGAAAAAGATTAAATATACAATCTGATAAATACTTGATTGCAGTTAAGAAAATTGATAATAGCATTGAAAAAAAGCATTCAATGTCATTGCAATATTTAAAATGTTATAAACTTGAATTTAACTTTGGATTTTATTTGAGAAAATGTTGGCAAAATAGGTAATATTTTGCATCAAAGATAAAAATAAAAGCTCAAAATCAAGAAGTTTCTAATACTTACTTCAGCAAATGTTTACACGTGTCGTATGATAAAATATTGTAGAGTTTGTTCGCACGTGTTGTACATAAAACACTCCATGAACTAGTTTGGTAAGTCGAATGTATATGTTTTCATCCACTCAATTTACGAAACATTTTTTCATTGGAATCTTGATTTCGATTTATATTTACAATATAACTTTACATGTTCAAATTCATGCATTTACATTGTTTTTTAACGAGCTTTCTATTTCTTTTATTAGAATTTATCCCTAAAGTTTTTAAAATTTATGCTTTTAGTTCGTAATTTTAATTTTAATTGGTAAAATTCTTTCAACTTTTTCTCTATTGCACTTTAACTCATTGTCAAGTAACAATATAATAGTTTTATTGATAATCAATGGTTGTCTAGTCATTGAGGAGTCTAATAAAGTAATGTGTGCTTTTCTTTAAGTTACGTTTTAAAAAAATTTCATTTCCTTTTGACTAACTGATAATGTCATACTAATTTATGAGAGAATTAAAAAATCAACGTTAAAAAGAACTGCATGTGATTGTCTGATTTATTATTACATCACTAAATGATGCTAGTAGATAATGGAAACTAAAAGTGACAGAAAAGAAAAAAGTATTTAATCCGTGACGATTTAGATTAGAGCTTAAAAACATATATAGAAAAGAGCTTATGTTAAGCATATAGTAAACCCTAAATTTATTTTCTTATACATTTACATTTTAAGCATTAAATATCAAACTTGTATTCTTTTTCTTCTCTTCTTCGTTAACTTTCTTTTCAGTTTATACTCTTTTAATTTCATTTTTAGGCTGAGGCCCAAAATGGGATGCACAGTAACGAGGCCCAAAATAGAGTGGCCCGTTGCATGGTTAAGGCAGACAACCTCAGCCTTTTCTGCAAGCGTGTCCAGAAATCTATCAAACGAGTGAGGAGAGAGAACGGAGCTTCCAGAGAGTTCCCTTTCCAAGCATGGAGGTCCAGCGGTGTTTCGATGGCCTTGGGAGCCTCAGATCACGTTGGTGCAGAAGAGAAAAATGTAGAGGGGAGAGAGACGAACAAGGAAAAGGTAAGCTTTCTTGAATCTGATATTATTTCATAATACTGAATGTTTCTCTCTGTTTCTGTAACTTGTAAAATACATAACAGAACTCTATTTATAGAGTTCTGATACAACATAAAACAGTACATTAAAAGCAAGTAACAACCCCTAAACCGAATGTATTTCGGTCCATTGAATGTAGTCCTAGTAGCAAAATGTTTGATTCTTAATAGCCTCCCCTCAAACTGGATGGTGTATGGTCATCAATCCAAGTTTGGGTACAATGGTTTTGAATTTGACGCGATGAGGGAACTTGGTGAAAATGTCGGCAAGTTGCTCGTCGGATCTCACGGGAAGGAGAGTGAGAAGTCGTTCTTGAAGCTTTTCACGAACCACATGACAATCAAGCTCAATATGCTTGGTGCGTTCGTGGAAGCTTTGGTTGTGAGCTGTGTCTCGCAGATTTATTGTCACAATACAAAGCAGGGATCCCTGATTCCTTAACTTGAAAATCCTGTAATAGGTAACAGAGCCACTGTATTTCACATACAGTGGCTGCTAGTGCTCTGTACTCGGCTTCTGTAGATGACCTTGAAACGGTCTTCTGCTTTTTAGACTTCCAGGAGATAAGGGATGAACCTAGGAAGACACAGAATCCCGTTGTAGATCTTCTAGTGTTAGGGCAAGTAGCCCAGTCAGAGTCACTGAATGCCTTCAGTTGCATGGAAGAATCAGCAGGGAAAAATAGCCCTTCAGAGGGCTTAGCCTTGATATACCTGAGAATGTGCTGAGTGGCACGGTAGTGATGGTCAGTTGGTGATTGCATGAACTGACTAAGTAAATTAACTGAAAAACATAAATCTGGTCTAGTATTTGTAAGATAAAGCAACTTTCCTATTAGTCTTCTATATGGTCCTGGATCATCCAGGTAGCTATCCTTTTTATATAAGGAAGTTGTTTCGCTGAGGAAGGGAGTAGAGGAAGGCTTGCATCCTAACATCCCAGTTTCTTCCAGTATGTCCAAGGCATACTTCCTTTGGCACAAATGAATGCCTTTCTTTGACCTGGCAACTTCCAGACCCAGAAAGTACTTAAGCTCACCAAGGTTCTTTATTCGAAACTTCTTGTGTAACAATTCCTTCATCCTGTTGATTTCTGTTATAGAGTTCCCTGTTAAAACAATGTCATCTACATACACAAGTAAAGCAGTGAAACTGGTAGAAGTTGTTCTGATGAACAGAGAGTGGTCAGACTTAGATTGTATATAATCAACAGATATTAAGAAAGAGGATAATTTTTCAAACCACTGCCTACTGGCCTGCTTGAGGCCATATAGGGACTTTTTTAATCTGCAAACTTGCTCTTTGTTGTGGTTGAACAAACCTGGAGGTGGCTCCATGTATACCTCTTCATTGAGGTCCCCATGTAGGAAAGCATTGTCTACATCTAGTTGGTGTAGAAACCAATTATTGGAAGCTGCTAGGGCAATAAGCAATCTGACTGTAGTTAGTTTGGCAACAGGAGAAAACGTGTCCAGGTAGTCTATTCCCTCCTGTTGTGTGTAGCCTTTCGCCACCAAGCGAGCCTTGAACCTTTCAATGCTCCCATCAGCTTTATACTTTGTCTTATATACCCACTTACACCCTATAGCAGCCTTTCCTGGGGGTAGCTGGGTTAGAACCCACGTGTCATTATCTTGCAGGGCTTTAATTTCTCTCTGCATGGCCTCTACCCATTCACTGATACCTTTTGCTTCACTATAGGATTTTGGCTCTTTGCTAACCGTGACAGCCATGGTATATCTTAGATGCCTCTCTGTAAGATTATCACAGCACAACAGGTTGGATATAGGATAAGGGGTTTTAAGATTATTTTTCAGAGATAGAGATTGATGCACCTGGTGAACATAATCTTGAAGGTATTCGGGAGTCCTTCTGGTTCTATTTGATCTTCTTTGCAATTGGAGGTCCTGGTTATCTCCTGCTGTGTCATTGCTGTTTTCATTAACAGTGAGCTGTTGTGTCTCTTCCTGACTTGTATTTACAGATTCAACATGTAGGGGATCATCCATGTGAAATTGGTCTTCTAAGAGATCTTTTAATGAATCAGTTGTCTCCCTCCTAGTTGCTGAATCTGTATGGTTTTCCTGCAGATTTCTATAGGGAAAAATGTCTTCGTGAAAAACCACATTTCTGCTTATGAGAAGCTCTTTGGTGTTTATGTCAAGGACAAGATACCCCTTGACACCAGATTTGTAACCTAGAAAAATAGCTTTTCTAGCTCTTGGGTCAAGTTTATTCCTGTTATGTTCAAGGGTAGAGACAAAACACAAGCATCCAAAGATTTTAAGATTTAAATAGGAAGGGGACAGATTGTAAAGCAGATCGAAAGGGGTTTTGTTATCGAGAATGGGGGTAGGCAACCTATTTATGAGGTAAACAGCATGGCTAACAGCATAGGACCAGTAAGTGTTAGGCACATTGGCTTGAAAAAGGAGACCACGGGTAACATTCAAAATGTGCTGGTGTTTCCTTTCAACTACAGAGTTCTGTTCAGGAGTTTCAACACAACTCCTTTGATGAGTAATACCATGTAATCTATAAAAATCTGTGCAGTTAAATTCAGGGCCATTATCAGACCTAATAACTTTGATTCCTTTGTTAAACTGATTCTTAATCTTAATTACAAAATTCTGCAGTAAATCTCTAGTTTGGCCTTTATTATTCATTAAGAAAATCCAAGTATGCCTACTATAGTCATCAACTATGGTGAGGAAGTATTTATGGCCATGAATAGAAGCAGTACCAAATGGGCCCCAAATATCACAGTGAATAATATCAAAACATTCAGCAGTAGTAGTAGTACTAGGCAAAAAAGGCAATTTTCGTTGTTTGGCATAGTGACAAGTATCACACACAATATTTGTGCCTAATTTGACATAAGGAAAATCACTACATATCTGTTTCATAATTTTGTCCCCTGGATGGCCTAACCTACAGTGCCAAAGATTTACATTAGTCTTTTTAAAAGAAAAGGCAGTCGTGGCAGTGTGTCTTTGGTCAATCTTAGGAATGTCTTGCAAATAATAGAGCCCTCCCCAACAGTTAGCATATCCAATCATCTTCAATGTATGGTTCTGCTTTATCTGACAAATCTTGGAAGAGAAAGTTAGACTACAATTCAAGTCCTTGATAAGACTTTGAACAGAAATCAAATTAAAACAGAATTCAGGAATGTATAACACATTGTAAATGACAAGATCTTTAGACAGTTGTACTGTACCAGCATGCCTAGCAGTTAAAATAGTATTGTTAGGCAATCTCACAGATATAGGTTTGATACGATAAAAAGTGTTAAAATTTATTTTATCATGTGTCACATGGTCAGTGGCACCAGTATCTAGTATCCAGGATGAAATACCTTGCTTATCTGTACTATCAGCTCTTTGAATTTGATTAATTTTGTGAGTTGGTTCATCATCTTTGTCAATCATTCGAAGCAGCTTCTGCATTTGTTCTGCAGTAAGAGAGTTGAAAAGGTTGCTGTTGTTATTAGGTTGTGCTCTCTGATTTTCACCCTGTTCAGTAGTGTTTTGGCAAGCATTGGCAGCAGTCCATTCACTCTTTCGGTCTTGATTACCCTCTGCTTTCTTGTACCAAGGTGGATAGCCATGTTTAGAGTAACATTCATCAACTGTGTGGTTCATTTTGTTGCAATAGGAGCACTGTTTCCCATAGTTGGGATTTCTACCTCTTCCTCTTCCTTGACCACGCAATCCAGGTCCTCTTCCCTGGCCTTTCCACTGGCTGTTTCTGTCAGTGGCATTAACCATGACCTTAACATCAGCAGACCCATGTTTTTCTTGTCTTTCTTGTTGCATGATAAGAGAGAAAACCCGATTGATGTTTGGAAGGGGATCCATTAGGAGGATCTGTGTTCTAACAGTGTTGTATGAGTCATTTAATCCTTTTAAGAAGCATATCACATGCTCCATTTCTCTGTACTTCAAGAAAACTTTTGAGAGAGCGCAACTGCATGGTATCTTGCATATGCAAGTGGGAATGGGTCTTAAGAACTCCAATTCTTCCCACAGAATCTTTAAATCTGTAAAGAATTGGCTAACTCCTCTTTCCCCTTGTCTAATGGAGTGTATATCTTGGAGAAGATCAGAAATCTTGAAATGATCACCTTTAGAGAATCTTTCTTTTAATTCTTCCCATAATTCTTTTGCTTCCTCCACATATATCACACTCTCGGCAATTTGTGGGGAGAGAGTCTTGGTTATCCAAGACAATATCATCATGTTGCATCTTTCCCAAGCATCATACAAGATATCATCTTTCTGTGGTTTCTTTATGGACCCATCAATGAATTTCACTTTGTTCTTGGAGAGCAAGGCTCTTCTCATGCTTCTGCTCCAAGAGGAGTAATTGTTTTCATTCAGAGTTTGTGTAATGAGGGTGAGTCCAGGATTCTCTCCTGGATGCAAGTAGTAAGGGCTGGCTGGGTTGTTGTATTCAGCATGGTCCATGGGATCAAGAATTGTATGGACCAGTTCAAGAACTTATCAAGAAGGAAAGCAAGCGGAGCGGAAGCAGAGCAGGTACTAGACCTGCTCTGATACCATTTTAGGCTGAGGCCCAAAATGGGATGCACAGTAACGAGGCCCAAAATAGAGTGGCCCGTTGCATGGTTAAGGCAGACAGCCTCAGCCTTTTCTGCAAGCGTGTCCAGAAATCTATCAAACGAGTGAGGAGAGAGAACGGAGCTTCCAGAGAGTTCCCTTTCCAAGCATGGAGGTCCAGCGGTGTTTCGATGGCCTTGGGAGCCTCAGATCACGTTGGTGCAGAAGAGAAAAATGTAGAGGGGAGAGAGACGAACAAGGAAAAGGTAAGCTTTCTTGAATCTGATATTATTTCATAATACTGAATGTTTCTCTCTGTTTCTGTAACTTGTAAAATACATAACAGAACTCTATTTATAGAGTTCTGATACAACATAAAACAGTACATTAAAAGCAAATAACAACCCCTAAACCGAATGTATTTCGGTCCATTGAATGTAGTCCTAGTAGCAAAATGTTTGATTCTTAATATTCATCATTAAATTTATTTGCTTTCTTTTAAAGTTTAACATTTACAATTCAACCTTTTATATACTTTTAACAACTTTTATTATTTTCTGTACGCTCAACTTTAATATATATTTTTTTCTTTAATTTCTTGAAAGATATTGTATCAAAAAATATTGAATTAAGGAAAAATGTTGAGTTGAAGGTAAAAGAAAAAAAGTTAGTTTCGAAATAATTCATGTAGTATATACGATATTAATTAGAGAGGTCAAAGGAAAATCATGAGACACCAGAGAAATAACATTTTATGGAAGGATTTTGTGGAGAAGAGTTTATGTCAGTGACACTTATCTTTAATTAAATGTTTTTTGTTTTTTTTACAATATTTCTTCTTTTATTATTCTTGCTTTGTTTAAGTTTTATTATCTATATATGATAGAGAAAGATTGTATTGCATTCTATTTTTTTTTGAGACTTCATTATGTTGTTAAATCAATTATTATTATTCTATAAATCCGTTAATAATTTTGTTAATAAATTAAAATATTATGTTATTGATAAATTTATTATCGATAATAATATCTACAAATAATTTTAATAAAATTTATAAAATAAATTTTAATTTATCGACAAATTAATATATGTTAATATATAACACCAAAAGTTAACCTAATGCCACAATGTTTAATTATATATAAGTGGATATGAGACAATATAAAAATAAATTTTATAGTTGGCTTACCAACGGTTAAAGATTTGATTTCACGATATGGATATCCTAATAAAATTTTCTCACTTATCATCCATTAACATTAGATATTTATTAGAAAAATTGATTAATTCAAATAAAAGAACTTGTAAGATTGTACAAGAATCCATTTAGAATAATATCATAGAAATTATATATTTTCTTCCCAAACATATAGATAGCTAGAAAGGATCATCTCATATTTGGAGATATGTTGAGGACTTATATAGTTGAGGACTTTGATATTTATGATCAACGTGTGGTATTGATTAAATTCACATACAACAATGATTTCCTTTCTAACATATCTATGTTAACCTATGAGAAACTATACCCTTATGCTCATTTGAGGGTCAAAAAATTAGATTTAATCTTAGGTTTTAATATGGTTCAACAGACCATAGATAAAAATAAAATGATTCGGTAAAAAATAAGAACAATTCAAAGCACACAAAAAGGTTATGTGCTGATAAAAAAAAAAGGATTACATTTGTTCTCATTTTATTTTTTACCTGGAAATACCAATTTAAATGGTCAAATAGGCTAAATTATCTAAATTTATTAATCTCGGCAATATTTTGTAATATACCCGTTAGAATACGAAAACAGTTTTACATTTTGTTTCGTTTAGAGAAATAAAAATAATATTAACCTTAACTTTATTTAAAGGAGGTGGTTGTTTTATCTTTTATCTTTCTCTCCCTACTCATGCTAATCCTACCAACATTCTAGATCTAATAGTACTATAAGTCACTAGTATAAAATATGTTTTTTAACACGCTATATACGTCTCGGTTTTACTGAAATGTGGTGGCAATTTCGTAGTTTTAGGAAAAGTATATGCCTCGGTTGTCCAGGAATCGATGTCTAAAGGGGTTATTGCATCGGTTCTGAGAACACCCGAGGCAGAAAACCACAGTGCGGTGGCAAGGGATGAACGTTTTGAGGTTATTTGATTATGCAGATATGTATGCAGAGAGTTGTGTGGAGAAGCCACTACCTATGTATGTGCCAAGGGATGAACGTTTTGAGGAGTCGAAGCAGAACACATTCACAATGAAGAGGCCCAAGGCAGTGCTCCATAACTTCATTCCTGGTCTTAAGGCCAGTCTTTCTGCTAGTAACCAAGACTTCAACGAATTCTCATATGTGGATGGCTTTAGAGTGACGGGTTGCTCATAAAAGGCAAACCTGCATCAAATTGTTAATTTGAATGTTTTGGACAAATTTGCATCCCTCTACGGTCTCGGTTCCAAAAGTCTAATAAAAAAAAAAGTAAAAAAAGTACACTCTCTACTGCCTCGGTTGCATTTGAACCGAGTTTTTGCCTCGCCTGTATATACCTCGGTGTTAAAACCGGTGCGGATAGGCGAAAATAACTGTTGTCGTTTCCCTTTACTGCACTAATGAGTAAATGAAGATTATAAATAGATATAGATTTTCATTTCTCTTTATATATATATATATATATATATATATATATATATATATATATATATATATATATATATTCTAAAGGTTATAATTAGATATAAATTTTCATTTCTCTTTATATATATATTCTAAAAAAAATCCTAACCCGCGGATATCCGCGGATAAAACCTACGACACATAGTTACTATCCGCGGATATTTATTACCTGCGGGTAACGGGTATTTTAATACCCGCTTCTAAACGGGTCGGATGCGGGTATTATACTATCTAACCCGCGGATACCCGTTATCCAAAAAAAATAATAAAAATTTAATTAATATTTTTTAAAATTAAATTTTATTTATTACTCTTAAAAAGGGGAAATTTTAATAACAATGACTTAAAAGATTCCTTTCAATTACCGTTTTTTAAAAAAGAAAAGAAAAAAATGGGTTACATTACTTTTGAGCTAACCCTAATAAAGATATCAAACATATACATAGAATCCCATTAGAAAATTCTCTCTTAACGGAGGACTCTTTTCTTTTTCCTTATGGTTCAGCTCGCGCAGGGAGTAGGCTCCATTCCCTCTTCCTCTCTCTCTCTTAGTTCTGATTGGGTTTTGTTTCGATTTGGGATTTGAAATTAGGGTTTTATTTGTTTTCTGATTTTGGGGTTTCTTTTGTACGTTTTGATTCGCATTTTGGGAGTTCGTTTCTTGATTTCTTCCTTGTTGATTGGTGACGCGATTTTTGGGTTATGATTCGAATAAGTGTTTTGAGTTTTTTTGGATTTTAGTTCATTGATGCAGATTAGATTTTTGAAGACCCTGGTGGTTATCGTGGTTTAGAGATTTCTGTGATTGCGTTCGTTTTCAGAATTTGGGTTTAGGGTTCCTGTTTGCGTTCTCTTGGAAATTTTTTATCTTTTTGTTTCATACATTGATAGGTATTTGTGGGTTAATCTTGTGACTAAATTGAGACTTCAGCTACTGGTGTTTCTTCCTCATATCTTTTTTTTTTCAAAAGTTGTTCAGTATTTGTTTTCTTTAACTTGTTTAAAAATCATATTGTGTCTTTTTAATATGTAGCAAATATATTAAATTGTTCTCTTTAACTTGTAATCTAATTTAAATATTATTTAAAAATTTACAAAATATATTTTTTAAATATTTGTGGATTGCAAATGGGTATCCAACAGATATCCGCGGATTGAAAAAATCCGCGGATTTTTTTTATGCGGATATCCAACGAGTAGCGGGTCGGGTTGCAGGTACGAGTTTTTGCATGCGGGTCAGATTGCGGGTAGGCACTATCCGTACCCGACCCGACCCGTTGTCATCCCTAGTTATAACGTAAAAAGATATGTTAATAATAAAAAAAGTAATTATTTACGTCTAATAATGAAGAAATTCATGTAAAAAAAGCATAATGACATTAAATATTTTATAAAATGGAAGTGATTTATGTTGGATAATAAAGAATTTAACATAAATTATCTATTTTACGTTGGATAATAAAAAGTATAACATAAATTTCCTTTTATATATTGGAGTTTTTCTCCTATTTTTTACAATGTAAAACACATCAAAAATGCTCTTGCAAGTTATAGTTTGTTTTTTGTGACGAAATCGTGTTGATTCAGGGATTCACTTGTGTACTGACTTTGTTTCACCGATTAGATTTATTGCTAAACTTTTCCTTTTCATTTGTGATTGTAATAGTTTATTTAGACACTCAGTCATTATTTTGTATTAATATCAACTTTACATCAATATCTCATTATTTTGTTTGTCGTGTTTGTTATTAAGTTTTTTTGGTAAAAACGTTTGCACTTTTTTAACTTTCATACCGTTGAAAATCAAAATCAAACATCGGTTCTCACCTCGGTTCATTTCTACCATCAATAAAAAAATATATTAAAATGAAATGGATACTTTCACTAACACAAAAATAGCTTTTAAGTATGTTATTTTAGGCCTTTGACATATGTTAAATGTCCGACGTCATAGCGGGAGACGTTAAATTGACGTCTGTTATATGTGAACAAACGTCAATTAACATCTGTTGCATTTATAACCGACGTTAATTGACGCCTGTTGTAAGAACAACAAACGTCAACTTATGTTTTTTTTTAATTTTTCGCAATATTTTCTTCTATTGAAACCATGAAAAATCAATATACAACACAAGAATACACCACAAAAATTTCCGAAATTTTAGAAGTAGTAGCAATCAATGAAAAGTGAAAGAACCAATGAAAATGTAACAACAAATATAAATAAAAAGCCAAAATTGAAACTAATTGTGAAGGTGAGGGAGTAAACAGGTGCTGTTGTGAGGGTGAGGAGAAAAGCGCACACACTAACGGTCCAGAAATCGTTGTCGCAGTTGTCCTAGAACACGCCTAAGAACAACACCAAAAGCCCATGAAAACACATTTTAATTGGTTCAAATGAAAGATAATTCATCAAAACATAATGTAATAAAAGCAAAAGTGATTTAAAACGGTGCAAATGTGTGAAAACCTTACCTGAACTTCAATGGTGAAGGAGAGAAACACGAAGAAAGAAGATGAGCAGTGCTCGGGTAACTGCTGCTAACACTCGCGAATGGGTGAAAATGCAGGACATATGACATCTGCTAGGAGGGGGCCCGACGTCTAAGTCATTAAAAGAAATAATTTTGGCGCTTAATTTTAGGTATTTTTGGACCTTTATGACGTCCAGTGACTAGAGGCCGACATCATAATTGAATTAGATGCCGGGTTCCCTGTAGCCGAAGTCTAATTCAATTGAAATAATGTCTTTTTAGTTCCCTGTGCATACCATAAAACGTCTAACCCCCATGTAGCCGATGGCTAACACTAAGGTGACGTCGGGGGACTCTTTAGCCAACATCTATAACGATGTTTTATTTACAGTTTTTTCACCAATCATTTTTTATGTCTGGTTTTCTTACGTTAGACATTAAATGAGTGATGTTAAACGTTATTTTTGTACTAGTGTTTGAACTTGGTTCAATTTGGTTTATTACATATCAAACGAATATTTTTTATAAAGTTGAAGAAACGCTAATGAACAAAGAAGTGAAGCTTAGAACAGGGGTTGAATCATTAGGAAAAAGATTAGGTTGTATAGATTCAAGGGTATTTAAGTTTAATGGTATTCAATACCCTTGAATCCCGTATAGCTTAATCTTCTTCATGTGTGACCCACCTCTGTCCTAAGTTTAACTTTTCTATATATTCACAACCACTAGTGCAGAAAAGGCCTTTAACGTCGCCCTATAGACGTCCGACCCTCGAATATCCAACGTAAAAAATGACCGGTGACATTTTTCGTAAATAAAACAACCATATAGACGTCTGTTCTGGCGGGAACGGACGTCTAAAGCCATATAGACGTCCGATGTGGGGGAACAAACTTCTATATACTCATTTTTTAAATCTAAAATGTCACTTTTTAACTCCATTTAGATGTGAGATCCCGCTAATCTGACTTCTACATATACGTCCGATGTGGGCAGAACCGACTTTTATGTATACTCATTTTTTAAATCTAAAAAGTCACTTTTTAACTCCATTTAGACGTCAGATCCCGCTAATCTGACTTCTACAGTCATATATATGTCCGATGTGGGGGGAACCGACTTCTATATACTCATTTTTGAAATCTAAAAAGTTACTTTTTAACTCCAATTAGACGTGAGATCTCGCCTATCCGACTTCTACAACGATATAGACGTCTGATGTGGGGGAACCGACTTCTATATACTCATTTTTTAAATCTAAAAAGTCACTTTTTAACTCCATTTAGATGTCAGATCCCGCCAATTCGACTTCTGCAGCCATATAGATGTCCGATGTGGGGGGAATCGACTTCTATGTACTCATTTTTGAAATCTAAAAAGTTATTTTTTTAACTCCATTTAGACGTCAGATCCCGCCAATCCAACTTCTACAACCATATAGACGTTCGATGTGGGCGGAATCGACTTATATATACTCATTTTTTAAATCTAAAAAGTCACTTTTTAACTCCATTTAGACGTGAGATCCCGCCAATCCGACTTCTAAAGCCATATAGACGTCTAATGTGGGGGGAACCAACTTCTATATGGCTGCATTAAAACACCGCGAACGCGAGGCAACAATTACGCGCAATTAATGTTCATCATCTTCCTCGCGTTTTCTCTCTATGTGTTATGCTTTTTAGGTTCGTTTTCTCACGTTTGCACCATTTTAAATTAATTTTACTCCGATTACTTCACTCTTTGATGCATTATCTTTCATTTGAACCGGTTAAAATGCGTTTTCGTTAGGTTTTGGTGCAGTTTTGCTCGTGTCCTTGGGCGACGATTTCTTGCGTTTTGCACTCCTCTAATTCTCTCCACTACGTTTTTAAAACCATCCAATACAAAAAAAAACGTACAATACATTCTCTTCAACTAAAATATAAAGTTGTAAACTCGAATCATCATGAGCTAGGAGCAACCCGAGAGGCCTCAAGCGTAAAAAGATCCAATCAAATACGGCGTAGTTTTAGACGTCTGATCTATAGTATGTTTTAGAAATCTGATCTATAGTGTCAGACGTCTATATAGACGTTTGACCTGTATGGATCGGATGTCTATATAGACGTCTGACCCAATAGGTCAAACGTGTCATTAACGTCACCCATATAGACGTTGGACAGAGATCACACGTTAAAAGCCCAAAATAACATACGTCTAAAACCATTTCTGCACTAGTAAACTTTTGTTCAATTTTATCAAAATCAGTATACAATACGCTATACTGAAATAAGGTTAAAAATGTTAATTTCATTGTAGTTGTTTTATTAGTCATTGTAGCTTTTTTATTTACAAAAGACTTTTTTACATTGTATTTCATAATATAAATTTATACATTTACATCGGACTTATCATAGTCCATCATAAAATTACACATTTATGATAAACTTGCTATATTCTAAGGTAAATTAACACCTTATAATTTTCATGTGACGTAAATTTACATGCTTTACTATCATGGATAAGGTAAGACTGACATAAAGATCGATCTAAACTATACTACGCTTTAAATTTATGTTTAAAAAAACATTTTTAAAATCTTAATAAGAAAGAAAAAGTTTAAGTATAAAGGTAATGATTACATTTTATCATAAAATTGATCACGAAGAAATGTCACACAATCAATAAAAGAATTTAAAATAAGTTACAAAATGTTCGTAGTCACTTAAATGTGCTTAGTAAGAGCAATTTTTGTGGTTAAATTAATAAATTTAGGCACTAATCCTTTTCTTTTTCATTTGTTCAACAGTGGTAGGTACATTAGCTTTATTTTTGTATTTTTCATTGGTGGATTTGTCTTTCTTAGGCCAAGATTTATGCACGAACCATGAAAAAGTAATGGCAGGAGCCCACAGAAAGGAACCTTTTTTATTATTGACCATACATATATTCAAAATTCGGTCATAAAAGGCAAAACAAAAGCCAATATATAATAATAACGTGCTCTATAACTACTCGCACAACGTGTGGAAAAAAAATTCCCAAAACTTACATTAGTTAAGAATAATTTGAATATCAAAACAATTCTGAGTTAAAACATTACTTGTTATAAGAACAGGCACAACGATAAGTTAGATTGCTATGTTTACACTCATTCAACATAATTTTTACAATAGAAAAATAAAAAATAATGTGTCAAAATATATTTTTCTAAAAATAATATACAAATTTTGACCTTGTACGATAAATTTGTTGAAATCTTATCTAATGTCACATTTTCAAAAATAAAATTAATATTTAATTCAATAAGTTTTGAAATTTTTTATCTAATATTACATTTTCAGCTACGTTAATAAAATAGTCGAATTAGATTAATTAATTAAGTGATTAATTTATCATAAATTGAATCAAATTAGACTAAATAATCCATTTTAACAATACTAGTTAAAATGTTATTTCTTATGACAACTCTGAGTTTTTACTAAACTCATTATTATAGGTAAAAATTTGTCGAAAACTTATCAAGGGTTACATTTTCACGAATGAATATGATATTTAATTCAATAAATTTTGAAAAAGTTCACTCATGATAATGAGAAACTTCACTAAGACTAATAATTTTTAGTTTTCACACCACTTTTGTTAGATGTCACACTTTTTGCCCATAGATTAATTCTAGTGTCACCATCTTTGTGGCAGTTATAAAGCTCCCTCGTATGTGTTATCTTTTATTCGTTTGTTTTGTGTGAAAAAATAATGTTGTTTGATTTAGAAAAGCAAGCTTTCGGTGGTAGGCTTTTGAAGATTTGAAAAAGTGGGTAATGAATGAGGAAACAAGAGGTTGGATGGGACTTTAGCATCAAAGTTTGAAGAACAGAATGGCGGAGTTAAGGAAAAGGGAACAGATTTGAGATGGAGTGAGAGACGAATGAACTGTTGATAGGGAACATAAAGGTCATGAAATAAGAAAACAATATTGACCATCTGTAAATCAGTTTTTTAATACCAAATCTTGGTTTTCTCATCAATTCAATCTTCATATTGTGAGTTTCTTTTAGTATTCATTACAGTTTTTTTTTTTGTGTTGTTTTTATTTTATTAGTTGAATTTGTATTAAGATTATAAATGTGATTTTTTTGTTTGGTTTTGTATTTTTTTTTTCCATTTATGAGATTCAAAAATTATTGTTGTATATATTTTGATGGGAAATTAATTTTTTTATTAGATTGAATTACAAAACTATTAATTAGGTGAGAGATTAGCCTATTAATGAATAATGAATGTGTGATTTTTAATGAAATAAAGGATAAACATGAATTGAAATTGGAAAAAATATGAAAATTAAATAAAATTAATTACGACAATTAAATTGATAATGTTACATCAAAAGAAAAATCTAAAAAGTTTTAAATAAAAGTCTACATTCCGCACTATTCCTCTAATAAAATTAAGTTTTCCTTTCGATACTTCAATTAAATTTTCTTTTTTATTATTAAAAAAAAAGAAAATAAGGTTACTTATAAACTAAAATTAATTTGTACATTATTTTTATGTAACTTCTCTTAATTAGTGCTTTTTTATTTGCATATAAATTCATTTTAACTTATAAAAAATACTTCCTTCTTTCTTTTAATTTTCTATATGTTTTCATGAAAAAATAATGTTAAAACATATCTTATTATTATTAATAATTGTTAAGAGGTAGACTTTGAACTTATATTAACCTTTCAAAATCAATTTCTAAAATAAGATTTATATCCTTTTATATCATAGAAATTGATTTTTTTCCTTAATCAATGTGAAACTTCTCAAATCCTCTCCTTACATCACGTACATTTCAAACATAAAACTAAACATAAAAAAAATCAATATTAAATGTAATAATAGATCTCTAACAAAACATTACCGATAGTAGATTCAACAACAAAATTAGATTCAAAGTTTAGTGTCCATTAAGATCCATATATATATATATATATATATATAACTTTACACTTTTAATACCTTTTCACAAGTATTAAAATTGTTGTAATTATCATATACAACAATTTTCATACATATTATATATGGGATGGATTACGTGAACAAATAAAAACAAGAATAGTTCTAATCACGTATTAAATATGAAATTTCAAGATCCTTTCACTAGTGCAGAAAGGGGTTTTAACGTCTCCCAATAGACGTCCGTCCACAAAAGCCCCAACGTATATAATTGACCGGTGGCATATTAGTAAATAAGTGGAACTGTAGACGTCCGTCCTGGGGCTAGCCGGACGTCTATAATGTTATGAACGTCCGTCCTTGGAGACGGACGTTTATAGGCTGAACAAAGTGAACACGTGTCAGCCCTTTGGACGTCCGTCCTTGGTCGCGACGGACGTTTATAATGTTATGGACGTCCGTCCTGGGGGACGGACGTTTAATAGGCTGAACTAGTAAACACCTATGAGCTCTTTGAACGTCCGTCCTTGCCCGAGACGGACGTTTAAACTTGAGTGAACGTCCGTCCTAGGTGACGGACGTTTATTGGGCTGAACAGTGAAAATCCATGTGCAGGCTTTGAACGTCCGTCCCTGGCCGAGACGGACGTTTATACTTGAGTGAACGTCCGTCCTAAGTGACGGACGTTCATTAGGCTGAACAGTGAAAATCCATGTGCAGGCTTTGAACGTCCGTCCGTGGCCGAGACGGACGTTTATACTTGAGTGAACGTCCGTCGTAAGTGACGGACGTTCATTTGGCTGAACAGTGAAAACCATTTGCAGGCTTTGAACGTCCGTCCCTGGCCGAGACGGACGTTTATACTTGAGTGAACGTCCGTCTTAAGTGACGGACGTTCATTTGGCTGAACAGTGAAAACCATTTGCAGGCTTTGAACGTCCGTCCCTGGCCGAGACGGACGTTTATACTCTAGCGAACGTCCGTCCTCGGAGACGGACGTTAAAAGGCTGAACGTTTATAGTTGAACGTTATACCCATTGCAGCCCTTAGACGTCCGTCTCAGGGGGACGGACGTCTACGAGGCTGAACGTTTCAATTTCCCAAGTAGGGAACTTACACGTCCGTTTTGGGAGGGCTCGGACGTCTATAATAAACACAGACGTCCGTGCCCCTATAACGGACGTTTAAGGTACTGACAGGGTGGTTGGATATTTAATTCTCTTCAGGCCCTCAACGTCAGTCCTACGAGGGCACGGACGTCTATAATATTATAGACGTCCGAGCCCGTATAACGGACGTTTAATGTACTGACAGGGGTGGTTGGATATTTAATTCTCTTCAGGTCCAGAGACGTCCCATATGCGGGACCCGACGTTTAGACTATTATAGACGTCAGAGCCCTCGTAGGACGGACGTTGAGGATCTGCCATGGGGAGTTGAAACGTTCAGTTTGTTCAATATAATAGACGTCAGCTCCCCAAAACGGACGTTTATCATATTACAGACGTCGGCCCACCCAAGGACGGACGTTTAAACCCACCCGCGAATATCATTTTTAAATCATCAAAGACGTCACATTAGTGACGAACCTGACGTCTATACTCTTATAGACGTCCGTCCACAAGCTCGCCGGACGTCTAGAGTATAATATCGTGCTCCCGCGAACCAGTGACCAGTTAACGTTTGGAAACGCACTGTTCATCGTCTTCCTCCGCAAAACGCTGCTGCGCCATTGATTTCCAGGTGAGTTTTCTCGTTTTTGGACCGTTTAAATTCATTTTCAATCCGATTACATTGCTCTGTGATGAAATACCTTTGATTTGAACCGATTAAAAATCGTTTTCGGTCCGTTTTTTTGTAGACTCTTGCGTGTTCTTGGAGGCTTCTTTGACTGTTTTTGGACTGCGTTTTAGGCCGTTCACTCCTCCGTTTTCATCATTTTCATTTCGAATCTACTTTCCAGGTTAGCTTGTTGGTTGAAATTTTTTTGTATGCATGTAATTGAGTTTTGTGAATGCACGTTTTTTACTGTAAAATGTGACTGCGTAATTGGCTTTTGAATATATCTGTATTAGTTGTGTATTATATAAGTATCAAATCATTGAGTGACACTTAGTTCCCGTTTGAAATTTAAGACAAACGATTAATCTTTTAATCGTTTGTGTTAAATTTTGAATTGTCCGATTGGACAGTTTGAGAAAATTAATTTCCATAATTTGCAATTCCATGTCATTTGGAGTTTAAGGATAAGATTGATAAAATTTCGGTTCAGTACTTGTGTTGTTCTCCGGATGCATATTTGATTGTGGTCATCGTTGACTACTCTCATTTCGTGTATTTCGGAGACCAATGCGAAATGCTGCCGAAATCTTATCAATTTTATGATGTAGACTTCAATGCACGTGGCTGATATAATTATGAAAATTAGTTTTTTTGAATGGGTAGGGCCTAACCTTGTGAGAGTTAAAACACTTGAACTAATGATTTTACGAACATAGTATGGATCGAAGCTGGATGAAGGAACGTCGCATCAGTGAAGAGTATGAGAAGGGTGTTTCAAAGTTCTTGCAATACGTTGAACAAAATGCTAAGTCCGTCAACGGGAAATATTTTTGTCCTTGTGTGCGTTGTCTTAATCAAATACGGCAAGACTTAGGCAATGTGCGTGACCATCTATTCATGTACGGCATAATGAGGACTTATATCGTTTGGACTTGGCATGGAGAACTACTGGAGCAGCAAACCACGTCACGAGGAACGGATTATGTGGAAGAATGGATGAGTGACCATTTAGAGGACATGATACGTGATGTCGGTGAAGAAAATTTTGTAAGGGCTAATTTGTATGATTCTCTTATTAATGATTCAGAGCAACCGTTGTTCCCAGGATGCTCGAACTTTACACGTCTGTCTTCAACTTTAAAATTATTTAGTTTAAAAGCAAGGAATGGATGGACCGATAAAAGTTTCACCGAGTTGTTGGAGTTGTTGAAGGAGATGCTTCCAGAAAATAATACTCTACCTATTCGTAATTACGAGGCCAAAAAAATTTTATGTCCAATGGGTCTTGAATATCGAAAGATACATGCTTGTCCTAATGATTGTGTTTTGTACACAAAGGAGTTTGCTTCGTTAAAGTATTGTCCAACATGTGGTTTATCCCGTTTTAAAAAGAAATCTGACAGAGTCACTGGTGATGAAGGTAATGATGGTGCACCTGCTAAGGTGATGTGGTATTTGCCTATAATACCTAGGTTCAAACGTATGTTCTCTGTTAAAGAAGATGCAAAGAACCTTAAATGGCACTCTGACGAAAGAAAGTGCGATAATCTTCTTCGACACCCTGCTGATTCTCCACAATGGAAAAAGATTGATGACAAATTACCCCAGCACGTGCGTGTGACCATTGACGAGGTTCGGGATCCCCAGGCTCAGGTGCCTGTACCCACTCCAGAAATTAACTTTGTGGGGGAGGCCATAGGATCATTTATTGCATGGCCTAGAGCATTGATCATGTCCCACATCGCTACTCCACAGGTATAATGTCTTTTAAAATAGTATTTCTATGTTTATTCTTCATATAATTGTTGACAAAGCTTTGACGTAAATTCTTATCTTCAGTTCACACGTCCTCAGAAGCAGCCAATTCATGATACAGTCATACATGAAGATGATGAGATGGCTGAAGCGGAGGATGATCCTCTATCAAAGTTAGTGACAAAATTACCCAAATTAAAGAAAGCATCATTAGAAGTCTACTGGGATTTGAGGGTATTTGGTCTTCCCCCACATGTGCCAGTTTATATCACATTTTCTGATGCATTGGAGGTGATTGGGGGAGACAGGATGTTGAATATTTCCATCATTCAGCTGTGGTGCATGTAAGTTACTCAATTTGGTCTTTCATATTACTTTTATTTACATTGTTATATAGTTTCTAACAACTTAACTTTGTTGTTTTAGGTACATGGACACAATCGTTGTAGACCAAGGTCGGTCTTCCATGTACGGATTTGTTGAACCTCAGACCATTCAACCGTCTGGTAACACACTTCAAAACAGACAAGATTATTTGCAAACATGGATGGATGAGTCAAAAAGAGACGTATACCTTGTGCCATACATTGACGGGTAGGTGTTGTTATATGTGGTCAGTTTATTATTATAGTTTCGTTAATTAGTTGAATAACTATTTGTCCTTCGTGATAGGTCGCACTGGCAGCTGATGGTAATCCTTCCCAAACAATGTAAAATTATATTTTTTTGTTCGTTGCACAGGAGGATGAAAACTGAGTTGAGAACCATGCTTCAAGGGTAAGTGTTTCTCCAAAAATGACTTTGAATTTGATGTTCACCTTCAACTTTTATGATAAAATAGTCATATTAATTATACTTTGTGTTTTCAATCTGTACAGAGTTATTGGTAAATCTCGTGGTCAACTGGTTCAAGTTTTGTATCCAAAGGTTGTAAGTCATTTAACGTTTCCTTTTCATTTATGTTATTGAATGATCTAAATTCTTAACTATTTAGTTTGTTATTTTAGTGTAACCACCAGGTAGATTCATGGGAATGTGGCTTCTATGTGATGTGTTGGATTAAGACCATCATTCGAGCAGTCATTACAGATGACTGGAATGAGGTAATGATGTATACCTTCAATACATTACAAATCATATTCATCTACAACTATATATGAAACAATAATGAATCTTTGTTGAATTTTGCAGCGCTTCAAGACTACATCGCCTATTACAGAAGACACAATTAAACAGATAAGGCAGGAGTGGACCGCTTATCTTCTGCAAAGATGGAGTTAGGAATAGTTATATTTCTTGTTGAACATTGTTTAGTTTTTTAGTTTAAGTTTTATGTTGATAGTTTGGTAGTGGATTGAACTCCACATTAAGTAGAACTTTGTTTATATAAAACGCATTTTTATATTATTGCAAAATTGTTCTGGGACATTTTTCTGCTTTTCAGGTGTGGTTTTATTGAAAAAATAAACTAATTTTTAAAAAAAAAACGCCCAGTAGACGTCCGTTAGTGCACAGTCGGACGTCTACAGACGTCTGTCAGTGCACACACGGACGTCCACCCCCCAGCTCCTACCTAAAACATTTCAGCAAGGTAGACGTCAGGGGGGAGGAGGCGGACGTATATATAGACGTCCGTCCAGACACAACGGACGTTTATATAGGCGTCCGTCCAGACACAACGGACGTTCATGTAAACGTCCCTCCTGACACAACGGACGTTCATGTCGACGTCCGTCATGACACAACGGACGTTCATGTAGACGTCCGTGCTGACACAACGGACGTTTTACAGAGACGTCCGTCCTGCCACAACGGACGTTCATGTAGACGTCCGTGCTGACACAACGGACGTTTACAGAGACGTCCGTCCTGCGACAACGGACGTCTGAGCGACGTCACCCACATAAACGTCGGGCGTACGCCGGACGTCAAAAGGCCAAAATATTGGACGTTAAAACCCCTTTCTGCACTAGTGTTTTATTATATATATATATATATATATATATATATATATATATATATATATATATATATATATATATATATATAGTTTTATAGATTAAATCATGATTCATATTTCTCAAACATGTGCGGCGGTGTGTGTTGGTTTCATACATGGTTATGCGTGTGTGCTGTTCCGGTAGAGGCAGGTACGATAATGAGAGTTTTAATAAAACATACGTAACCTTGTATTCTTAATTATCTGCGTTCATGAACCCAACCAATGAAGCATGGAAAACGATAACAATAACCGACATGGATACACAGTATGTTCCACTGTTCAAAACCAAACTTTCACTTTGACAAGATGCCAAAAGCTTTGAGAAATGCGTATCATCAACTCCAATCTTCAAACTCTAATTTTGAATCCATGATTTAGATCTTCATCTCGCACGAATGCAACAGTGGGTAGGTTCAATGAGTCTCACAACAACAAACCAAAACCTCTTTTCCATTATCCTCTTGTTGACTGCAGACACTTTGATGATCTCACTCAAGACTTTTAGCACTGTTAAAGTTCAACCGCATGCACTTTTGCAATCCATTACCACGTACAATAGCCTTTTCTTTTTCATATATATACACCACTTAATATTGTAGAATCAATAGCTTTATAAATATTATGAGATCGTATTTAACGAATCTTAAAAGTCATAGCATATCAATCACATATATCCTCTTTGTTGACCTAAAGTGTAGTTATTGGATTAATATCAATGTGATTAGCAAGTAACAACTCTGATCTAGACGTATGGGATAGGAAACCAAGGTAGGATCTCTTTTTCTTCTAGTTAGTAATACATCATATATCAACCACAAATCTTTAAGCAGTTAATTCACTTTTTCAGTTTATAATTCTTTTATATTATTGTAATTAGAGTCAAATTTATTAAAATGGATTTTAATTTTGAATTTTATGTGATATATATATATATATATATATATATATATATATATATATATATATATATATATATATATATATATATATATATATAAGAGACATAAAAAAGATTTAAAATAATAAATAAGTTTATATAATAAAGTAGAGTAATGGCATGGTGATACATTTTTATTTTCATTTAACAAACAGTACAAGACTAAAATGGTTATAAAGAAATGACATTTTGTATTTTAAAAAAAAATGAAAGTAAGAAAGGATAGTGTCTACAAATTTTATGTATATCAAAATATCATTTTTTTAAGAAATTCGTTATAAAAAAAATAAATACGTACTTTCAATTACAAAAACAGGAAAAAGAGAGAAATCTGTTTGTTAACCCCATGCCATTCATTGAATTAGTTACTGTGAAACATAATTATTTAGATAAGATCAGGGTTATTTTTACAAAAATTGTTGGTTAAGTTATTTTGACGGCTTTTTAATATATGTGAAGGAAGATATATTTTCATTGGAAAAAAAATAATTTTAATTATATTGGTTAAAATTTTTCTCGTTAATTGTAACATCCCAAAAATACAGCTTGAAGCTATATAATAGAATAATCATATTTAATAATATACAGATCAGTCTTACACTAAGAAGAGCGTACGGTTATGGCCGAACGGCCTTACAATGCAGTACGAGAAAATAAAACTAAACAGGAGTACAAATCTGACCGAACGATTTACAAAAGAAATTACCGAACGGTCATACTAAACAAAAGGGAAGGTGATCGAACGACCACCTTACTATAAACTAAACTACTGACCGAACGTCCTACTGTTCGGTCTTAACTTCAACCTCAACTAGGTTTTCTTCTTCCAGCGCCTCTTCCAGCAGCTCGTCTCCTTCTGCTCACATCCACATGGATGATCATTGCAATGACAAAGACGAACGTACAAAACAAGACAAGACAGGAAACACAGGGTAAGTTTATGTAATTTAATTCATGTATAACCATACATTTCACACAATCAAACACCCAAGATATATTTCATCATACGTTTCATACAAAGCCTAATACTAGACTGACTGTCCGGACTCTATGAAATCTGTGTAGCTACAGACGTTCGTGCACCCGGGTGATGTAGTAACTGGGATACCCTCAACAGCTGCCACCCGAGGTTAGTGCTATCTGTCTAAATTAACCATAAGGACTAGGACCTCCTGCCGTTTCCACACATGACTTACCCTCCTCTACGTGAGGACGAGTAATCACGAAACATCAGGATGAACCGTCAGCTTAGCATGCCCACATTCATACTTTACCAAATCCAATATACATTCATGAGTCATTCCTCCCCGGAACGCTCGTCCATAATCCAAAACATTTCATCCATATCATATTCTCTTCATCTTTCATTATCAATCATCTAAATTTCATCTTTCGTTATCAATCATCTCAATTTCATCTTGGTACAAAGATTATTAAAGACACATAATACCGAACGTTCAATCTTAACTCAGAACGAGAACGAACGCTTGGAGCGAGACAAAGATCTCCAATTCCAGAATAGATTAAGACTAAGAGGGTTACTGTCGGGTTAAGAAAGAAACCGAGTACAACTATATATATCACAAGAACGACTAGAACGAACGTTACTTAAAAAGTGAGCCAATTAGATGAATTGACGTTTGAGAGCCCCAACCGAACGCTGAAAAGACCATGCCAAGTACTAAGACTCTAGGCTGGAACCAATCGATACAGACACTTCAAGACATTCCAATAATAAGACTTAGAAGAATGCACATGAAGAAGCCGAACGCTTATAAATACTTAGTTTATTGTAATTTACATCAAGAAATCCGAATGTCAGTCAATGACCGAGTACGATAAAGAAAGAAAAAAAAACTCTATTGAAGATGGACGAACGTTATTTTCATCAAGATAGATTATAAAAGAAAAGAGTACGAGCGCTTGGTCTAAGACCGAGCACTACTCAGTACGAGCGCTTGGTGTAAGACCAAGCACTACTTAGTACGAGCGCTTGATGTAAGACCGAGTATATTAGAAAGCTTGATAAATATAATAAGACCCTATTGAAGTATTGTTTAAGAATAAACGAAAATATACAAATACATATATATATATATATATATATATATATATATATATATATATATATATATATACTCAAGTTTATAACCGAACGCAAAGAATCAACTATGCCTGGCCGAACACTCATGCACAGTATTTGGAAACGAAGACGCTCGTCCTTAACTAGGATTCTTCCCAAATGAAAGAATCTAATTCTAACCAAGTTTACTAGAAAAATCGAACGGTCAATGACCGTTCAGTTACGAACGTACACTCTCATAGTGGAAATTCATACTTCGAAATTATTTATCTCAATTAAATTTCTCAACATATATCTTCATAATTTCTTATATTCATATCATAGTCAATTTTCATACATTTCATACATCAGAACATAGCATAATCATATTTCATTTCCAATCATCAAATCAACGAACGTTCATGCAGCACAGCAACATACAAATTAAATTAGATAAGCTTCCCTTACCTCTGAGCGTGAACGAACGTTCCTAGAGACAGAATACGGTTCGCCTGACTACAATTTCCTTCTACCCTCAACGCTCAACAACTCTTCAAACCAAAATGGTTCAGAATGAGACTATGAACTCATGCAACCAGAACTTGGTTTGCATGTGCCAGAGAACGAACAACTAAGGACAAGAAGAACTTACCAGTTCAGAATTCGAAACCGATCGGTTCAAACTGAAGCTCTGGACACCGGAAGTGCTTCTACGGTGCCTGAACGGTGATCGGAGAAGAGAAAAGGTGAGATTTGGTAAAGAGAAGGGAGAGGTTTTTTAGAGAGAAGAAGGAGAAATGAAAATTTTCAGAGTTTAAGGAAGAAGGTTGCATGCAGAGAGTGTAACGTGAATTTTCATAAAATCAGTTTTGCTTCCCATGTCAAAACGAACGTCCGCTCATCTGCCGACACCTGCCTTCCACTATCTGATTTTCGAATCCTCTTCGCTTGACATCTAGCGTCCGTTCAGAGAGGTTTTTGGGTGCGATTTTAATGATTCTGACATTAATACAAGAAAAAAAGTCCCAATAAATCATTGGCTAATAATAAAATTGGTATCATTAATAAAACAAAAATCATAAAAGCAAAGACAAA
The DNA here is from genome assembly GCF_029865625.1 of Vigna umbellata. Lineage (NCBI taxonomy): Eukaryota > Viridiplantae > Streptophyta > Magnoliopsida > Fabales > Fabaceae > Vigna > Vigna umbellata. The sequence continues at coordinate 26,388,631 of NC_142168.1, forward strand.
TTAAGATACAAAAGAAAGAAATGGCAAATGACAAAAAACAGGACATTTTCTTTTACCGATGTCCTAAATTATCTAATGTTAATAAAAAAAACCGTTTTAGACGGTTGTCAGTGTAATAATCATACATAAACCTCCTAGTAGTTTGCTTTTTAGTCTTATAATAGATTTTAGAAGAAAAAAAAATAAGTGGAAAGAAAAAAGAAATCTAGAAGTACGTACGTCAAATAGGTAAGCATGCTTTTATGCAAGAATCTTCACGACATCAACTTTAGCCATCGTCACTTTTCTAAAGCAAATTGATTTCTAGATACCAAGGGATAAGCTTCCGTTAATCATATAGTTAATTAATTAATCTATATAAATGGCTGAAGGAACTTACAAAAATCAGATAATAATTCATATCCTAGCTAATTATATATATATATATATATATATATATATATATATATATATATTATATATATATATATATATATATATATATATATATATATATATATATTCTTGAAAGTACGACAAATCTACACTGAATCATTGACCAATATAATTAAGTTGACGAGCCACTCACATGCAAATTGGTATATATGGTATAAAATCATGTATGAAAAAAAAAATGAGATGATGAGTGGTCAAAAATAACGACCAAGAATACGGTCTTAAATTTGCATGCGGATATGTGGATGATTCCTTTACCATAAAAAAATGTATATATATATATATATATATATATATATATATATTTTATGATGTCGACGGCGGTGATATATATCCTTTGTGTTACACGAGAGAATTAAACGATAAATGTGGTAATGAGAAAAGAGATAACCATGGAATTTGATGTGTTGGTCGTAGATGATGCATATGCTTGTTAATAACAAAGTGAATGGTTGAAACATAGTGACCATGTTTTGTGTCACCACTACATAGGTCAAAGCAGGAAGGATGATGTTATCAAAGGTTTCGTTTCGTCTCTTAAATTTTGTTGTCTGGTGTCATCGTGTTCATCTTTTTCCCTCTCACGTAGCTTTTATCGTTTGCTTTAACTCATAATATACCTTCTATTATCTATCTATCCATACCACTTTGTTGACTTTGTCTGCTTCATTAACGCCATTTTTCTTGCCACTTTGCTGTCTTTTGTCTTCTGGGATAAACTGTTTCTTACTGTCACACAACTTAGACTAACAGATTATTTCAATTCCTATGTTTATTGGTGGAAGTCTATATCAACTAGAGATAAGACCAATTCATACTTTACAAGTGGATGCAAACCTCACCCTACAAGCCGGTTTTGTGGGATTGATTAGACTTAAAAATCCACTTCTGTATATGCACCACCAGACAAAGGGATTACATCAATGTTAGTTATTGTAATTGTCTCTCAACCACATAATATAAGAGGTTGAGTTAGGTTTTGTGGTATACTATTTTCTTGATCATTGTATAACAAATGAAAATTTTAGTTTCAAGAAGTGTCTCATTAAATTTGAGACAGTGTATATATATGCACCAGACAGTGATTACATCAATGTTAGTTATTGTAATTGTCTCTCAACCACATAATAATAAGGTTGCAATGGCCAACCAACGATAATCACTACATCTAAGGGCAACAACCATAACGAGACCATGAATCCCATCAATTAATGAATAAACAAGTATCACGCTGTAAATTCAATTTAAGTATAATGTAACATTATACATTAAATATATTTTAAATTTTAAAATTGTAAATGAAGGCCATTGATTTAAGTTTTGTCATCGAATATTTATGAAGAAAACTGTTTAAAGTGTAAATTATAACATATTTATTGAAAATTGATTTAAGCATTCTGAAAGGAACGTGACATGTCAAAATTTATAATACAATATTTTTTAAATATAATATAATAAATTTTATTATTTTTGAAAAAAATTGTTATTTTTCTAAAATATTATAAGACAAATTATAAGTTAAATAAGTTATTTAATACATAAATAAAAGACAGATTACAAAGTGCTTATGAAGTACATCAAGTTTGTTGTATTACAAAATGCTAAGAATTGAATTTTAATTTAATTTAACCTTATAAAATTAGTTTATAAGATGAGGTTGGCATGTAAACTTGTTTTTATTAGTTAATGTGAAATCTCTAACTCATTTCACACATGCCAAGATATATACATATTGAGTGTGAGACTGAACATTAATGAGTAGTTTGATGGTAGTCCAATAAGTCTATACAAACAACAAATCTTCTGATAACAAGTGTCACAATATACTTAATAAACAATAAATCTCATTAAACTAAGTTTTACCTCATGACTTTGATATCATGTTAAAAGATAGACTTTAAATTTGCACCTACTTATTTAAGACTCATTAAATGAATTTAATTTAGTGTATGTATTTTCTACAATAAAAGAAAAAAAAGAAGTCTACCATCGTGTCTAAATTTAATATGCATAAAATACCAACTTATTCAATTATCATATCATCGAAATTTGTTGTTCACCATGTATGATATTTAGTAGTAGTAATTCTACATATTAACTTGATTCTCGTAATTATATTTGAATGGTTAAGATAGTGGTGTAAAATTTTTTATTCATGATTAAATTCAATCCATTATGAGTTTGAATTGAATTACCATGTATGATATTGAGTAGTAGCAATTTTGCATTTAATTGATCTGGTAATCATATTTGAATGGTTAAGAATAGAGGTATCAAAATATTAATTTTTGAGTCAATTCAGTTCATAATAATCCACAAACTAAACTGATCTAATCGAGTTAAATGAAGATTGATTTATAACTCGCTAACATTTTTTTTTATCATATTTCATAATTTCTTATTATAATTATTTATTATTTCTAATCATATAAATTAATAACTTGATAGTTTTAAATTCTTATTGATTACTTAAATTCTTATTTGTATCTTGTTTTAATAGTTTGTGATTTGATTTATTTTCTCAATTCTGTTTAGTCGGTTTGGATTGAGTTGAAAGACTAATCCAAATTATAGTCCAATAAAACACCATATTTTTGCTAGAAGCTTTCTAAAAATCATATTCTAATCACATGCCAATTTAAATTCTTCTATAAAAACACTATTTCATTATAAAACTAGAAATAAACAGTGGAAAATCCTTGCAAATTCCTGTAGATTGGACATTTGATTTATAGGATAACACACGAGTGCTCTTGCTGAAAAAAGATTGCTACACAATCTTCATCAATTATTAAACCATATCTACATAGTTAAGATTAACGAAAAACTAAAACATGTCACTAGACATATAATTGATAAATTTTACCAAAAAAAAAAAAGGAATATAACTTTTTAAAATAAGCGTTTCACCACTAACTTTTAAAAATACAGTTGTTATAGATAATACTCGCTATACGCCAACAAATAAGTTTCTATGATGCGGCTGTGTTCTAAATAAGATTGAGCTAAATTTGGCTTTACATATATATATATATAAAAAGAATCTGAGCAGTTATCTAGTTTTGTATGAACAATAAAAACAGGTTATAGTAAAGGCACCTGAAGGCATTCTAAAAGCATTCCGAAAGTAATGGAAAAGGCATAAGTGAATTCAGACTGTTTGGTGGTTCACTGAAGTCTTATGGCGGAATAATATAATCTAATGACTTTCACTATATATATACTATTATTATTTTGATCTGGTTTTATCCTTTTGTTTTTAGAAATTATTTAATATTTTAATAAATATTAAATATTCTATAATGGAAACTTACTAAATAACATAATAGAATTTTTTAATAATTATTTTTATATTTAAAAATAGCACATTATTTTTATATATTTTTAACACCCATATGTTTATGAGTTTACGATTCAAGTTTGGCTTGTTCGAGTTCATGGTAGAAAAGTCTCTTTTAGATTTCAATGGTATATGAATGGCCTTCTTCTCATCGATAGTTCAGTTTTGGGACCAACACTTTGATTCGCGTGGCTGATATGTCCATACATTTCTATAACATTTAATTAAATAAGTTGAAAATTGTTAAACTAAAAGAAAATTATATATATGAAATGTGTTTTTCCGACTTTTTGATATTTAATGAATATTAAATTTCATGTTAAGTATTTTAAGTATAAATTTATCTATTTTTTCATTTCATAAATCATTATTTTTCTATAACTATTTTATTCGAATTCTTTGGGTAAGCTTTTTTTTTTTTTTTTTAATTAGAACTTCTGATTTAGAAGGTGATCTAGAGTTGACTAAGATTGTGTAGTTATATTTTTCATATTAATAAGAATTTCTTGTTATCTCATTTCTTTGACTCTTACATTTTAGTTTTATGAAATTTACACGATGTGAGGATTTTATCCGTATGTAAAATTTGATTAGTAAAAATTAATCTTAATTACTTTAACACAGAAGTCACATAATTTTTTAATCAGGTTCCTTGAGAGACAGCAATTACTCCATAACTTTTCCTTATCTTTGACATTATAGTATTGAAGAATGCAACATTTTGAAGTAGGGCAATTAAATTTAAATTCATAATTGGTTTGGTTAAGATCTTGAAAAATAAACAGATGTAGAAAATCTAAACATATTCGAGAAATTTTCAAAATCTTAGGTTATACATTGTTGGATTTCTCAGTTTTTTATTAGTAATTAAAATATTTTTGTTGTAAATAAACTAGGAAGGTTTACGTTAAATACTATAGGTGTTTGGTTGTTACAGGAATTTAATGTTTGAAATAAATTGATTTGTATTGAATAGAAATGTTTAGAAATAAAGTGAAATGTGTTATGGTTGAATTTGGAAATCAAACTTGTTGGGGTAATATTTTAAGTCTTTAAGTAGTAACATTCAAGTAAATGTGTTTGCAGAAGCTAAAGATAACTATTTGTAAATTCTCCTTTTTATTCACTCGATTATCCTAAAATAACATGAATTAATTAAGGTGGGTATTTGAACGAGAAAGAGATTATGTCAATTCTCTCTTAAGACAAATAATGCTTATACATCATATTAGATGTTCAAGAAATATTTCCATACTCTTTTTTAAACGAAGTGAATTTTATAATATCTCAACATTTATAATATAATATTTTTTAAATACTATTAAATTATATTGTTTTTTAATATTTAAATATTTTGTCATTTTCATAAAATGTCATAAGATCAATCCAAAAAATTATTATTTTTTTAAAAGTATAATATAAGATCAACCACATTTAATATGTAATGTCTCTAACTTTATCTTTATTGTCTAATCTTACTATTATATTATTTAATTTTACTGCTTGTGTGTCCGACCTTGTTGCAAACTTGACATGTTAGTTTGAACATTCTTCCTCTTTCTTTGATCCCTCTCCAATCTTTGAAGTTAGAACCTCTCCGGTTGTTACTAGAACCTTTCGAATAATATGTACAACAAAAACCTAAAAACTAAAAATACTCAAGAAAGTATGTTTAAGTAGTAGAAAAAAAAAATCAAAGCTTAGAATAAACAAAATACTATTTCACGTTTTTATCAACTATACTTTTTCTTTCTTGTTTTTATCATTTTATGCTTTTCACACAAATTTTGTAAATAAGAAATGAAAAGGATAAATAGTACATCCTTAAGCGAAATCTTGTGATATCTTGGAAGATTTGCAAGTTCCAAAATGTTTATAAGTATCTGTCTTCCCGGAAAAGAAAATGTGAAAGGGCAAAGTGAAGGGTCCCAAGAGTGGTGGGGCAAAGCTTATTGATTTCGTCACTAAAACCCTTTCGTAACAGAAACTTTTGTGGAAGATAATTTCTTTCTCATCACCCAATCACCCTTAAGATGAGAAGGAAAACCACCAGACAAAACAACCTATCTCTACTTTGTTTCTTTCAGGATTGTGTTGGATAACAACAAAAAGAAGAAGAATAAAAAGCTATATATATATAATTTAATGGAGGATGGGTTTTTGATGGAATTGTGGAAAGTTCATGTAAATGAGGCCTTTCACATGTATTCTCGTGTTTCCTTTCGTGCTTAAAAGATTAGATTCCAATTTGTCAAATTTCTGAGAGTGAAAACATAAAATCAAAAGGTTTTATGTGCGTCTCTATCCCAAAACAACACATCAATTTCTGTCCTAATAATGTGGACATCACGTTATCTGTACAGCACCTTATAAACTTTCACATTTTTTCTTTCTTAATTAATTTATATGTTGTCTTCATTCAAAGAAATTAAAAGTTTGTATATCAATAAAACACACTTTTCTTCATTCATATTGTTTTTTTTTTCGTGTGATAGAGATTTTGTATAATTTAGAGTAATATAATTTGTTCTGTACAAATGAATTTAGTTTCATGATACATTTTTCTCTTATATTTATTAAGTGTTCGCCCTGGGATTATATGATATATTCGTATTCGATCTTTCAAAAATTTATATTCCTATTGAATCTCTCGCAAATTTGATATTAATGAGATATTAATATTAATCTTTCACAAATTAAATTATTTTCAAAAATATAATTCACTTCGATAATCAATTTTTGAGAGTTCTTGTTACATGAATTTTAGTATAATAATTTCACAAATTTTGTAACCATTTGTTATAATAATTACTCAGTAATTCTTATGAACAAAATTCTATAAATTTCACAATTTTTTTTGTATGTTGGATTATCAATTTTGTTCTCGTCTATAATATAATACATAGTTTAAGAGAATAATGGTTTAAAACTAAAAAACACATAATGGTTGAAGTTATTCTCATTTCTTTGTTTTAATTTTAGATTGATATCTAAATTTATATCACTCATATACAATGCTTTTTTATACTATAGAAAATAGATATTTAGCATTAAAAAAAATATACTCACAATTAAAAGTCAATGTTAATTATTTAATAATATCATATTTGTGTTTCACGTGTAAATAACTCTAAAATATAGACATTAATTTATTAGCCTCCACTTTTAAAGATTAACTGTAAGTGGTGTAGACTTAGTCGATATTATTCATCAACAATTTTCCAATTGATTTTTTATTAAATCAATTTGACATTTGACAAGTCAATACTAATAATTTTATTTAATTTAGTATCGGTTCAACGGCTAATGATAAAAGATTACATAAAAGTTTCTTGTATAAGTCTTTCATCTTCGACAAAACAAAATATGAGAAAATAGAAAAAAATTATAATGGATAAAGGAGATGAGCGTAAATAAAAATATAAATATGAATAAAAGAGATAAATGTAACTAAAAATATAAACGTGATGAAAAAGATAGTTATAATGAAATAGATGAATTTAGATAAATGAGACTAGTATAGATGAAGAAAATAAGTAGGTTTGTAAGAAAATTTATTTAGAAAATAAAAAAGAAAAGTTATGAATAAAAAAATTTAACATATATAAATAGGAGCATATGAATTAAAAGTAATATATTCATTGTCATAAAATTACACCAATTAAATATTTACTAGTAATAAATTTATTTGTGAATGGAAAATATAATTAATAATAAGTTTATGTAAAAATAAAATGGGGAAAGCTAAATAAGAAATTTTGGTAGGTTAAATAATAGAAAATTGTGGTGAATTCAAGAAAATGGGTTCAAGCTCTTTTCTACCTTTTTGTTTAAAAAAAAAATTAAAATAGTGATAGTGGATAAGCACTCCATGTTTGAAGTCATTATTGAGCAATCAGATATGTCAAGTGATTAAAATATTAATACAATAAAATAATATTAAAATAATAAATAATATTAAAAAATTGTTAAATAGTAAAATTTTTGGACTATAAATTGATAATTCATAATTGATATATTGTAGCATTACATTTAAGGTAACATCCCATCCCATGATCTCACACTTTATAATTCATAGTTGATATATATATATATATATATATATATATATATATATATATATATATATATATATATATATATATATATATATATATATATATATATATATATATATGTGTGTGTGTGTGTGTGTGTGTGTGTGTGTGTGTGTGTGTGTGTGTGTTTTTTTTTAAACTCAGATTTTAACTACAAACTAATAAATATAACTCGAATTCTTCTAATTTATTCTTCATTGGCACTGGATCAGACGACATTCCTTCATCTGCTCCCGTATAACGAATTATACGATCATGGCACATACACAAACACAATCAAGTAGGGTGAGCTAACATGCAACAAATCATTTATAAAACATGCATAATTACTTTGATACACTCAACAAACATCATATAATAATTATGTCAGACACCCTCATACCATCATACAATAATCGCACCATAGATACTCATCTAATCATACCACAATTCCTAATGGACATTCATCCCATAATACCCAATAAACACTCATCCTACAATACTCAATAGACACTCATTCCACAATACCTAATAGACACTCATTCCACAATACCTAATAGACACTCATTCGGATGATACGTTGATGAGCGGTCACGGGAGGTTATGCACTTGTGATGACTTCTACTTCTTCTTACAAATACACTTCCAAAATACTCCATATCATCCACAAGGTTAGTCCTCAACACTATGTCCAAAACCGACACATAGACCAGGACCTCCTGCCCCTCTCACCACATAATTCATCCTTCTCTACTTGAGACTGGATGATTATTAGAGTATCAGGATAACCTCCAACAACAGGACCCTCAACATCAACATATACACTAATACCATATCATTACAGAATCTCTCCACGAGACTCATGTCATGTTCATATTCATCAACTCATACCATGCTCAAATTTATAATTCCATATCCACCACAATAACATGAATTCATCAAAAATTTTCATTCCAACAAGATATATTGCACAATAATTTAACTGTACATAATCCGTTCAATAAGATTTAAGTTAAAAACTTGTCGAGTAGACTTCCAGGAAAGAGAGGTGCGTCACAATGGACAACTTAAGTACCAAGTCTTTCCTTAGCCAAAGTGTTCCTCAACTAGTTTTAACAAATTTCTTATTTACAGATTCAAAACAACAACATATAATATTAACACAGAAATTCAATATAGATAGATATATAACAAGCACATATGTTTTCCATTAACAGTATTCACACAAAATTTCAAGACATGAATAGTAATAAAACAATACTAAATCATAATATAAAAGCTTAGAAAGGTTAGCTCCCCTACCTCTATTCCAGACTTAATCTCTTGCTCATAATCTGTTTCCTAGAAAACCCTCCAGAACCTCTACTCTTCTTGCAACTAAAAATTTCTTCTTAACTCTTTCTTCTCTATTTCTTAAGATTTCTCACTTGATTATTCCTCTCTTTATGCAGAATAACCTCCCCTCTCATGGCTATTTATGTAAGACCCATGAAATTGGGTATTGTGGGATGAGTGTCATTAGGGATTGTGGTATGATGGGATGAGTATCTATGGTGCGATTGTTGTATGATGGTATGAGGGTGTTTGACATAATTAATATATGAGGTTTGTTGAGTGTATCAAAGTAATTATGCATGTTTTATAAATGATTTGTTGTATGTTAGCTTACCCTACTTGTTTGTGTTTCTGTATGTCCGATGATCGTATAATTCGTTATACGGGAGCAAATGAAGGAATGTCGTCTGATTCAGTGCCAATGAAGAAAGAGATAGAAGAATAAATTAGAAGAATTCGAGTTATATTTATGAGTTTGTAGTTGAAATTTGAGTTTAATATATATATATATATATATATATATATATATATATATATATATATATATATCAACTATGATTATCAAGTGTAAAATTATGGGATGTTACGACAAATATAATACTATAATATATCAATTATGAATTATCAAGTGTGAGATTATAGGATGTTACATTTATTATATGATTTAATTAATACTAAGATATATTAGGTTAGTATAAGTATAATAGATGATAACTTAAATAAATGATGAGATAAATAAAATTTGTGTCGAATTTAGTTTATAATAACTTAAATAAATATAAATGTTAGAAATAAATAAAATTAGTTATTAGAAAACACTTAGCGGAAGTTAATTTAAATAAATATAAATAAAAGTAAATAAAATTATGCTTAGGAAACACTGATATACATTTACATAAATATAAATGTTAAAAGGAGATAAGATTAGTATTAATAAAAATGATTTTAAGTACGTATTAATTTAAATAAATAAAAATATTAATAATGTGATGCTTATGATTGAATCACTGCACACTAACTATTTTAATATGATGCTTATGATAATCCGAAGATAGAAATTACCCCTTTTTATAAATTATATATAACTACAAAGAATTTTGTTTCCTTCAATTTTTAGATATACTGTTTCATTAAATATAATATCATTTTTATCCAATTTAACTAGAACCAATGTAATTTTTATTATTTATTACAAAAATATCAATATAATTTTTTTTCTCAATTGGTCCACAAGAATACAAATAAGACATAGTATAATATATATTTTGTAACATTTTTCCACCTAAAAATAGAATTGACAAACTATTTCTTATACCTTGAATCTCTTAGCTTTTTTCCCTTTCTGTATGCTTTCATAATTTAAATTAATATTTCTGTTTGTAAATTTATGTAATTTCGCACTAAATATATTTATATGTTGTAAGGTAACATTTGAAAATTATAATTGTTTGTGATAATCATAATTAACTACAACTTATTAACTCCAACTTCCCCCATATTAATTTACTAGAAACTAATGCTGAAATTATTGACTTGAAGGTTCAAGCTGACTTTTAATATTATTTTTAGCAGGTGGGTTATTCCAATTCTGGTAAATAAGAAATAGAGAAGATTTGAATTTCATGAGTTATAAATTAATATTTGGAGGGTTAAATATATTTCGATGTAGAATATTTTAAAATAAATGTATTTTATTTTTAAATTAAATTATATATTTATTGTATCACTGTATTTTTTTAATATTTTTTAATGAATAACTTATAAAATGTTTTTCATATGATAAATAGATTTTTACAGTAAATTATAACATGATGCTTAGTTGACGTTTCCTAAGAGTGTGTTTTATATAACTTTCATAAAATATAAAGATAAAGTTATATATAATTTAGTATTTTATAAAACAAAATTCGTTTAAATAATTTAAAACTAAAAATCATATTTAACATTTATAAAAAAAGTCCAATAGTTATGTAAAAAACTAAATACGCGTTTTACAACGCATAATTTTGATAGTTTTATGCAACAATTTTTTTCATTCTTTTTATACTTTTTTTCTAATCTGTTCCCCATATTTTTCATTTTCTTTTTCGTTCTCAAACATATGTAAAAAATAAAAGTTACTCGTTACATCTTTCTATACATTTTTTTTTACTTGTCTTTTGAAACATGGACCCTGCTATAGCTATGTGACACATGTCATAAGAAGAAGGTTCATGCCTTTTAATCGTAGGACTTATCTGAACAATGTTTTTTCTTTATACCTTAGATTGAGGTATGAGAGGTGGAGGAAGAGGTTATCCACACTTTGATATTATTCTTTTGCAGCAATGGAAGTGAGGGACCAATTCAAACATCACTCAACATCAACATCTTCAACTTCAACTAACCCACATTCAAAGGTTCAAAATTTACCATTTTTGGTGCCTACAATCTAAGGGCCACATATGTTATAAAAGGATAAATACTCTTAAGAAAATATCTCTTTCATAAAATATTATCTATATATATATATATATATATATATATATATATATATATATATATATATATATATATAAAGTGTTTGTCAAAACGGACCATTCGATCTAACTCGGTCAGACCCATCCTGGGTTAGTCACTTAGTGAATCAATTCAACCCGACTCATTTATTAACGAGTTAGGAAATTTTGAACCCGGCTCGACCCACTACGGGTTGGTGGGTTAAGCGAGTTGTCTCACTTGCTCACTTAACTGCAATTTTTTTTAATAAAAAAAATTACAAACTTTTTGTAATTCAAATCTAAATAGATTTTACTCTCAAAATAATGTTAATTAGGTGGGTTGATGAGCCAACTCGGCTCACCACAGGTTCAACCTGGATGAGCTGAGTTTAAATGAGCGGAGTTAAAAATTGTTCCGTACAAAAAAAATACATTTTTTCAAATTCAACCCACCTCGAACCCGTAGTAGACCGAATTGGCCCAAGTTATAACATTTTGACAACTCTAATATATATATATATATATATATATATATATATATATATATATATATATATATATATATATATATATATATATATATATATATATATATATATATATATATATATATATATATATATATATATATATTAACAACTGAACAAACTATATTCTCACATGTTTTCCACATATATAGACCATACGTAGAACTTATAAACATGAATATCATATTTTTTTATTGTAAATTTTCTAAAATTAAGTGTAAGAGATATTTTCAGAAGTGCGTATTGTTCCATATATTGTAATAACTTACAATGAAATGATGGCCTATATATTGTTCCATCATTGAGGCTACAAGACTAGAGAATAAAAGCCCAATCATAGGCCCACGTTAAGAGGCCCACCAACAAACTTGGCACCTTCTGAGAACAATAGAGAAAACATTGACACATGAAGCATCATAAGCTATTCATCAATCCTCCACAATTTGAATTTCTCACAAATTGTCTTTTCTTTCTCTTCAATTTATTTTCTTAATATTTTTAAGAATTAGTGTACAACAAAGCAATACAAATCCTCCGTGGTGCTAGTCTTTCAGAAATAGTGAATTAGGTTTTAAATACTTGGTAGGAAAAAGCAATATATATATATATATATATATATATATATATATATATATATATATATATATATATATTATATATATTATATATATATTATAAATTGATAGGAGTTGATTCTATTTAAGAAGCAGATTTTAAGTCTAATTTAACTCCATAAAATAAGTTTATTAGATGAGGTTTGCACTCACTTATATATTATAAATTAATCTTATCTTTAGTCGATGCGAGATTTTCAACACTTTTAAATATGGATTGCATTATTGATGAATTGTTAACTCCATTTTTATAATGAATGGTTACAAAGTTAAAAATAGTGATATCTATATGAATTGTAGTCCATAAAATTTCATTTTTTTAGAATTTTATGGATTTGGAAAATGTATGGGTAATTGATGAGTTATTTTATAATTTTATTTATGTTTTTTTAATAAACTATAATCATTTTAGACATTTTTGTTGTAAAATAAGTGATATCAACATAATCAATTATCTTATGCGATAGCTTAATCTACTTTAAATTTGATTAGGATGAGATTAAGTTTGAACATGAATTCAATATAATTTTTATGACAAAGAGTTTGTAAAAAGCTTACAAAAAAATTAAACTATTAACTATACTATAAACATATCAAGTGGTTTGTACAAAGCTTATATCAATATAAAATACAACTTAATTTACAAAATATATACATAAATACAAAAAATTGCAAAAGATAATCCAAACTAAGAAATTTTTATTCTTGTCTAAATGTCCATCTAACATATGTACTTATACTACTCATGTACATGTACAATCATCACAAGTCATAACTCAATAACAAATGCACGAGTAAGTTATTGAAAACAAACTTTTTTACCTTAAATAAAAATATATAAAAGATGCATTTTAATTAGCAAGTTACGATAATTCACTTTCATTCAAAATCTGACATGCAATAATCACATAAATTGCACATGGATATATTCATCAAGTGGAATATAATTGATACCTTCCAAAAGACAGATATTGAGTTCTACTAAAGACTAACAATTGATTCAATACCCATGACATACATTTACAAGTGAATCTAAAAGAAAATATCAAGGTAAGCTCATTACAATTCAAGTCATATATCATGAAGGGCAAACTCTTCCTTTAGCTTCTCACCATCTGATATCTTAGTCATATATGACTTTATTAATGAAGCTAAGAGATCTTTATTACAACATATGTGCTAATACTTAATACAAAAATCAAACAACAATTTGCATATCATCCCAAATATGTGACCATGAAGAATTAGGGTAAGTTCATTACACCTCAAAGTCACATATCATATAGTGTGCAAAAACTTCTCCCTAATTTTCTTTGCATATAATTTCACCATATATTAGTAAGCATTGTATTACAATATGACTCATTTAAATAAACCCATAAATCAACCACATGTAGGAATTAATATTCAATTTGCATTTATAAAAACAACCACAATCAATGAGTTAAAGAAACTAGACGAAAGAAAATATTTTTTTTAGATTGATTGAAAATATGCTCACTTGAGCGAAAACTAAACAAAAATTAGAGTGAGTTGCAATGTTATTTTTGTTTGAGCGAAAAGTTCTTTGTTAGAATAAAAATAAGACTAGCAATAAGGTTATTTTCAACTTTATTTTTGCTTTAACGACAAATCTTTCGCATGTGCAAACTTAAGGTAGGAGTTTCACATGAACAAACTTAGGGTAGGAGTGAGGTTTGTGTCTCTATTCTTTTTTTGCTTGATTGAAAATATTCTTGAGCAAAAATATTAGACAAATCAACCTAATAACATAATCAAACAAATTTTCAAAGATAACTTCAATAACATTTCAATAATGTCACTTTTAAGTCATTCAATTGATTAATCTTAATCTTGATTTACTCAAACATCATCTATTCAACTATAGAAACTGTTAAGAATCCTAGTGTGAGTCTAAGTCCCACATTGGATAGAAATGAGAAAGTAGAGCACTATATAAAGGTGAAAGACCCATTAACCCATTGTCTTAAGGTTTTGGGTAGAGAGTGGTGTCAATCCCTTATATGGTTGGGCTGAGATGTCATTGGTGTTTGTGTCTCCCTAGTGAACCTTGTCCTTGATAGACCCAACAAAAACCTTAACTCAACAATATAAACAAATCCAAACAACATTGACTAGTAAACTTAACATAATTTTATTTCTTTTATTCTTTCCTATCTCTATAAACAGAGAGCTCTTTTCCCATTCCAAAACATACCAAAATTAATCTTCTCTTACTCTCCCTTCTTCTTAGTTTCACCTTTTTTTTTCCTCTTCTAAAATTATTCTAGGTTTGTTTTATACGCTTTTTAGAGATCTTTGCTAGTTCTGAGATCCTGAGAAATATTCTGGGAAGTTCTTGTTGTATCTTGGGGGACTTGCGCAATACACCGCGGATAAGTCCTTAAGGATACTGAAGTTACACGTCTTAGGAAATTTTGTTCGTGTTTTTGTCAGCATTTCTACAACAATCTTAAGGACTTATGGTTGACATCAACAACTCAATCCCGAAGGATTATAACTTTGTTTTTAGAACTCAGACGATATTTGTGAAACCACTTACGAACATGTCAAAAGTCGAGATGAGGATGAAGAAAGAGGGAGACGAGGCGACAACTTAGAGTTCGTTGAAGTTAGGATGATGAACCCTAATTTTCATGTGTCATGCCTTTGTAACGTGTGAGGAAAGGTGGAGAAGATTTTCTCTCCAGAGAAAGGAAAAGAAACAAGAAGATGAGGTACTTGAATAAATTTTCGTATACTTTACCTACAAAGAAAAAAGCACAACCAGGTATTTTCTCGTTTACCAATCTTAAATATTTTAAAATTGTGGGATGTAGGTAATTTTACTTAATTACTTGAAGAAATAAATTTGGCTTTTCATCTAAGGATATTACTCTAAATCTGGAAGTAGAGAATATGTCGTTATATATTTATATATGAACGACATGCTAATGACTGACTCATGCAATTATGTAATATCTAAAAACTAACGTTTCTAGGATCAAATTTTGAATTGAAAGACATGGGTGAAACCAATGTGAATTTAGGTATTACAATCATAAGGAAGGGAGATAATATATTACTATCTCAAGAACAATATATTGAGAAACTTCTTAAGAAGTTTAGGTTTTATGACCTCAAACCAGAGAATACCCCTTATGATGTTAATTCTAAATTAATAAAAAAAAATCATTATCTCAGCCTCAGTGTGCCTAGATAGTTGGGAGCTTACTACACTTGAACTTTTCTAGACCTGATATTGCTTATGCAGTAGGTAGACAGAGTAGGTACACTCAATGTCCAAATTAGGAACATTGGGATGCACTTGCTAGGCTTATGAGATACTTAAGAAGTTCAATTGATTATGCCATTGAATACAGTGGATTTCCCGCTATACTTGAAGGGTACAATGATGTTAATTGGATCTCTGATTCAGATGAGACAAAATTCACTAGTGGTTATGTATTCACACTTGGGGTGGTGCGATTACATGGAGATCAGCTAGGCAAACAATTATTGCAAAATCAGCAATGAAATCTGAGTTTGTCGCTCTTGAGATGGCTGGTAATGAGGCCGAGTGGTTGAAAACATTCTTAGCAAACATTCCATTAGGAATGAAACCAACTCTATCGGTATCAATACAGTGTGATTGCCAATCGGCAATAGCTATATCTAAAAACAAGAATTACAATGGAAAGATTAGACATATCCAATTGAGACATAATTTGGTAAAGCAGATGCTAAAGAGTGGAACTATTTCCATTGATTATGTGAAATCAGAACGGAATCTAGCAAATCCTCTGATAAAATCCCTCAGAAAACAAATGATATTAGAAACATCGAGGGGAATGAGACTTAAGCCACTTGCAAGCAAACAATTGATGGTAACCCCACCTTTGTGATTGGAATCCCATGAATAAGGTTCGTGTGTGTAAAAACAAGCCACTTGTTAGTTCTGATAGCACTAAATTGATTTTAATCAATTATGTCCCATTCTATGGTGTGTGTGTGTGTGTGAAAATGCTAAAAACTGCATTATTGAGAGACTAAACTTTGTCATTAAAATTCTATGTGGTGAAAGAATTTTAGCTTAAATAAAGTTTTTAATGATTTTCATATCCCTTATGGGTGGTGTATGATTTGAAGCATACACTTGATGAAATCACCTATATGAGTGTCAAGTGGGGCCACTTGCATGAGATCTTGGCATGATCTCTAAAGCACTCAAGAATAGCAGGCACGCGCATGGCGTAGTAAGTGCAACACAGTGATAACAACAAGGATTGTGGGGTGTATTGTGATTGATAAACCTTTAACACACATCAAGTGTCTCTGATTCATATAGCTTGTTATACCAACTACACTGTGTGTTAAGTATCTCAATCTAAGACTGGTTCATATAGCTTGTTATACCAGCTCTGATGCATTACATCCTATGACACCCAGGATAAAAGTTTCTTATCTTTCTTTTAATGCTTAAACTATTTGAGTCAAAGACTTTTCTTTCAACTTCTTTTGCAATATGTGGGGGATTGTTATAATATATTAGTTATTGCAAAAGAATGTTAGGTTTGTAACGTTCTCCGCAACGTTATTTTATGGTTGCAACGTTAAAAAAAAAATTATTAAGCAACAATGAAAAATGTTAATGGTCCAACGTTAATTATTTTGTTTTATTGTCTTTTATTTCTTTTATTCTTTTTTAGCTCTATAAATAGAGAGCTCTTCCCCCATTCCAAAACACATCAAAATTAATCTTCTCTTACTCTCCCTTCTTCTTAGTTTCATCTTTTTTTTTTCTCTTCTAAAATTATTCTGGGTTTATCTTATACTCTTTTTAGATATCATTGCTAGTCTGAGATCCTCAGAAATATTTGGGAAAGTTCTTATTGTATCCTGGGGAACTTACGCAATACACCACGGATAAGTTCTTAAGGACAGTGAATCTACACGTTTTGAAAAATTTTATTCGTTGTTTTGTCAGGATTTCTACAACACCAAGTTTCATCATCAAAAACTACATTTCTCAAAGCAAACATGGTAATCACATCATCCTTGTACTATATATTTTATTTCAGTACCATACCACATATGGAACAAGTAAACTAGTTCTCTCATTCATAAATCATCATAATAAACTACCTAGATACACAAATAGATTTTTAACAATTATTAGGTATGATGACCATGACACCCTCGTATCCCGATCATCTAACTCAAGGTTTTATTGAAACATAATAGCTTCTCTTATTTGAAAATATTATCCTCATAACCAATTTTGAAATATAAACAATAGGTTTCTCACAACTTAGGGATCTAGAACAAATTATCCTAACATAACATAATTTTAGTATATGATAAAATAAATTGAGATGATCAGTTTTTTCAACTAATTCCACCGAGATTGATAATATAAGAAACTTCAAAGAAAAAAAAATAAAGTAAATAGAAATTTACTTTGAAGATGTGATAAAATAAAACTGTTGCGTAGGTCTTAAATTACAACCAGATATAATCATATTTTGAAATAAATGAGATATGAGAGAGAAAAGTTAGAGAGAAGAGAGGAATAAATTTGAGAGAAGGATAAAAGAAAGAAATTTGGGATACACGTACACCAGTATCACATGTTTTCTCTCTAATCCAATTTAGTTTAATAATTATTTTAAAATTATAAACTTTTTATTTAATGAGTACTAATAATAAAAAGATTTAATAAGTTTTATATTTCTTTAATTATACATATTGTTGAAACATATATATAATTCCATATAAATTATTAAAATAGACTTGATATGATGTACTAGTCCAGAGAATACTCATAAAACAACTCTTACTCAAAGAAAAAAAATATTGTAACTTAAATTGTACCAAATTATTTTTTTCTCAATTATTACTTGCTGAAATCCCACAGTTACTAATTGCACTCTTACAATGTTAGGTAAAGGCTCACACACCCTTCACTTGCACCACACAAACCACCATTATCACTACTTTAACCGCCGCACCGCTACTGTAGATGAAGAAGAAAAGAGGAGAACGTTGTACAGGAAGAAGAGAAAAGATGCATGAAAAAATTTGTTTCTGAAAAGCTCTTTTCAAAACACATTTCATGTATCAATATTCTGGAAACTCATTCCAAACAAAAGGCATTTTATGAGTTTCGAAGTTTTTTGAAAATCCCATTCTTAAAAACTAATTACGGAACATATTTCTTATGTTTCGAAAATTCTATTCAGGAAATTTTCATCTAGAAATTGTTTCAAAAATATTATTTTGGAAATTTAAAAAGCTTGTTCTAGAAAGTTTCAACAACTAAACCAGAAGTCACTTTTCTGGAGGGCAATATCATCATTTCAAAAGTTTGAGGGGCTGTGCAAAGAAATTGTAGGGTTGCAGGAAATAATAGCCTTTTTTTTCTCTCTCTCTTTGGGTTCCAGCTAGCCCGTAGACGAGTGTTGCTCCTTCCACCACCACTAAATGTTCCATGCATCACCTATATCTAATTTGCCCTTCCACTAAAACGATGTCAACATCCATTTCATCTTCAACGGATGTTAATATCCGTTCACCTTCAACAGATATTGATATTCGTCAATAGATGTGACTATATCCATAAACTAAAAAATTAAAAAAATAAACCTTAACGGATGTGACACATTTTAACTAATAATATGAAAAATATTATAATAATTAATTAAATAATAATATATAAATTAAATGAATAATAATTATTTTATTAAATAAAATAAAATTAATTTATATATAATTATGTAATAAACTTAAATAAAATTAAATAATATTTATATACTAATTTAAAATATAATAAATTAATAAAAAAAAACCTTACTGACACATCCGTTTAACTAATAATATAAAAAATATTATAATAATTAATTAAATAATAATTCATAAATTAAATTAATAATTATTATTTTATTAAATAAAATAAAATTAATTTATATATAATTATATAATAAATTTAAAAAAATTAAATAATATTTATATATTAATTTAAAATATAATAAATTAATAAACTAAAAAAACTTAACGGCTCATATCCGATTAAGTAGTAATATGAAAACTATTATAATAAATAATTAAATAATAATATATAAATTAAATTAATAATAATTATTTTATTAAATAAAAAAATTAATTTATATATAATTATATAATAAATTTAAAATAAAATGAAATAATATTTATATATTAATTTAAAATATAATAAATTAATAAACTAAGAAAAAGAAAACCTTAACAGATGTGCCGTTTAACTAATAATATAAAAATATTATAATAGTTAATTAAATAATAATATATAAATTAAATTAATAATAATTATTTTATTAAATAAAATAAAATTAATTTATATATAATTATGTAATAAATTTAAAAGAAAATTAAATAATATTTATATATTAATTTAAAATATAATAACTTAATAAACTATAACTAAAAAAAAACCTTAATGTAACGGACGTGGCACGGACGTGGCACATTCGTTTAACTAATTATATAAAAAATATTAAACTAATAAATTAAAAACTAAAAAAAAACTTGAACGGATGTAGTCACATCCATTAACGGATGTGACATATCCATTAAAGTGTTTTTTCTTTAACAGATGTCGATATTCGTTGAAGAAAAAATGTGAGAGTGTAGGATATTTTAAAATATAAAGGATAGTTTTGAAATTTTAAAAAAATGTAGTAGTGCAAGAAGAAATGTAGAGTGGTGTACGAAGTAACCTCCCAGTAGATTTATTGACTCACTTGTTTTATGAATTAATTATATTGAAAATAAAATAAGAGTATTAGATAAACATCTTTATTAAGACATATAAATGTATTATAATTTATATATTAAATCATTATGTTTAAATTAAAAATTATGTTATTAATATTACTTAAATGTTAAAGATATATTCAATTTTAATTTTCTTAAAATCAAACCAAAATAGTCAGATGCTCCTACATAGGGATAGATCACACAAAAGAATTTATAACATATTTAGAAAATAAATGGTATCAGATTGATATAAATTTATATAATAATTTATTTAATACATCTAATTGCAAACCAAACTGTTCATCCTGATTGGATTCGGATTTAAATTAAATGGTCCTATCAAAATTAAATTAAATGGTGCAATCAAAATTTTGAATAAGGGAATAACAAATCCAATCTAACCTAGGATGCTATTCTAAATAATAAATAAATTATTGAAGGAAAACGAGCAATTATCATATTAAAAAGATTACGCCTAGTGAAAAAAAAAATATACCTACCCTGAGATAAAGTCCAATAAATTATCAAAGTTTGTAGCTTAAAGTGACTGAGGAGTACTTGGCCCCAAATAATATATATATTAAATATTTTTGAATTTTATATGTTTTATATATTTGATATTTTTTATTTTTTTATAGATCTATATAAAAATTGTTAACACCTTTAAAATTGAATATTTGCCGACTATTTATCTCTCTTTTATGATATTTTAAGTTACTTGTTAAAGAAACATTGTCTATTGTATGTTTCAAGCCAACAAATCCATCATCACCAACCATCTGTATATCATAAAAGTTACGGTCAATATATTTTCTTTTATAATTTCTTCCCTTCTTTAAATGTTAACTCAGATACACTTCGAACAGGCTTTGATTCTTTTCTCTTATGCTTCATATGTTTGCTAAAATTTAAGGTAGTTAGTTGTCTAGGAAGAAGAATTTGTTTAGAATTTCTTTATGATCTTTAGTTATTCTTGTTTCGTTTCCTTATTCAGTTATGTACACACTAATCTCCCTTTCTTTTTAGTCAATTCTTTTTTCTAATTAATATGTTCTCAATTATCGGTCTGTGTGAAAATTCCTTTGGGTGGACTCAAATTTTAATCTTTAAGGTGTTTGTGGAAATGATTGTGACGATCAGATCTTTCAAATTGGATGCAAGTCGGTTACTCTTCAGTTGTTTAACTTTATGTTTTGAACAACTCATCTTGTTATATAGAATAAGGGATCTGAATGACATATTTGACATATTTTTGTTAACTCTGCAGATGAGAAACTGTCCATTTTCTTTTCTCCCGCATAGTTTGGTCAGAGAGTCTCAAATTTTTTAGATAGATTATTGATTGAAACTAACTTAGTGTTACCAACTATCGTTGGTTTGGCATAAAATGGTCAATTTGAATTCACTGACTTATTTGTTATCAGAAGAAAGCATTAAGACGTTTGGAAGAAGTTATATATCTTTTAGAATGTATAGTTTATTTGACAACTATGAAGTAAGGGGTGGTTTTATTTTCATTAGGAGACAAATTTACTACCTGCACAAAAATGCTGCATTGACATGATCGCTCTACCCTGTAACACTGCATGCATTAAGATCCTACCTTTTTCTTTATCCTAATAACTTTTTCTACTTTAAAAGGAAAACTGTTAGGAGATTATTGGTTTATGAGAGAAGGAAGAGACATTAGTTAGCCTAACTGCCTTGGCAGTTAGGAAAGGGAGGGACTTGTATAAATAGGTTTGGGTTTAATAGCAGAGGGGTTTTTGGTTTTGGATAATAACAGATTGTCGGGAACTTGTTTGTCCTGAAGAGGGAGGTTAAGCTCTCTGTACTTGTATTCTTGATTGACTGTAAATACAAAGAGGTTATACAACATTCTTGGCGGTGTGTTTTGAGTGCTCGTGGAGTGTGTTTTCCATAGGTTTCTGATTAGGAACCTATCAAAAACACATATTTCTTTTGCTTTTGTCATGGGTGGCATGAATTGAATAGAATCAGCAACATACTTTCAATGGCCTTAGAGTTCCACACATCATGTAATTTACACATCCTCTTTGTTAGTACCTCATCAAAAGCTTTCGGCACAACTAAAAAGACTTTTAAATTATGTCAATGTTTACATATTTACCATGAATGTTTATATAGAAAAAGTTTTGTTTTTCTATTTTTCTATTCAATTCATACCACCCATGACAGGATTTAAATTGTGCTTGGTATTTATTTTGTTGATGAAAATGTTGTTTGGTTTGTGTTAGTAGCTTAATGTGCAATAAATACTTTGAGAACGTATTATCTTATTTAACTTTTTCCAAAATACTTTGATTTGTTTATCTTATTTAACTTTTTCCAAAACACTTTGATTGGTTACTTTTCCTCATCATGTGTTATTACACCAGTTTATTGCAGCAGTTAGTATTATCTGTTAGGTACAGGATTTTAAATGCTTTTGGTGTTATTCTTCAATCAGAATTAGATCACTTCAATGATCTTGACAATGAAGTTTGGTGTTGGCTAAAGGTGTATCTTTCAATTTGGTGGGAGAATAACATCAAAAGCATCCTATAAACTGCATCTAAGTTTTGTTGATAGCACGAAAAGTAAATGGGATTGTATAAGAGTATAAGATCTTTGACAGTATTCTTATTTTAAAAAACCAAACTACATAACAATGAAAGCTTTATCTCAGTAGGTGAGGTTGGTCATATGGATCACTTGATGTCATTTGACTCACTTAAAGATAAAATCTTCGGAGGTATTTGTTCGAAGAACATATTAGGCAGTCCTTTGCTCTATTGTCAAACTGTCAATGGTGGTTAGTAATCAATACTTGCTTTAATATATAATAGTGTTATTCTTAGCATTGCATGAAAAAATAACATCCTCTTGGGCTTGACAGTTTTCAAGGCATGCTGAATCCTTTGTTACAAACAGAGTAATTTTTATTTTGCATTCTATTGAATATACTACCATAAATTTTGAATATTCTGAGGTGAAGGTGATGGACGAACAAATTTACTGCTAGAACATCCAGTCATGCATTTAGAGTGAAGTGTACCATAAAAGATATTTGGCACTACTGGGTGGTCACGAAAGCAAAGGTTTTTATCTTCTTATTCTTTTGTCGTTTCATAATTATTCTACGACACATAATGTACATGTATTGTGGATGCTGTCGAAATGACCTTTGCTCTGAAATTTACACTGATAGATCAGTTTTTGTTGATGATTCTGGCCAATTTTATTCAGTTAGTAAAGGTGCAATTGCTTGGATTTTATGGTTTCATATTGGTCTATGCTTCCACTGTTTGATCATGATTTCATGCTATTAGGTAGAATTCAGTATCTTTGCTAATCTACTTATTTTGTCTAAATACATTATTTTGTTTGCTTGGATTTAGCCACCCAAGATACATTAGATTGTGGTGTTTTTTTTACATATAAGAATTGAATATGTTTCCAATAATTAACGCATACTTCACTCATTAGGTTGGTTTGCACTTTTGTCTAGAAAAACTTGGAATAAAAATTAAAAATAACTAGATCAAGGTGTTTTTCATATTAAAAATAAGTAATGTTTTATACTTTTATTTTCAATGTCTACAACCTAAATATAAACACCACATGGACAACCAAAAAACGTGTATTTAAATTTTAGTATATCATTTAATATAATATTTAACTAAAAAGTCTAATTCCAAATATCATGTATAAATCATATATTTAATAAAATTTGAATATGAAAGAACTAAAAAATAAAAACATACAAATTATATAAAAAATTAAAAATGTTAATAAAGAACAGTAGTAAAAATTATGAAATTAGAAATTAAGTGTTAAGAAATAGGTAGTTTTTTTATTATTAGAAAAGAATGATAACAAAATTTTGAATATTACTATTCGCATAAGATTTTTTATAAAGCCTAAATAAATAAAAAAGTTAAAAGTTTTATTCAATGAATAAAAGGTAATATAATATTTTAATATAGTTAAAATGTGATGTGAACCGTTTAAGGTTAGGGTTGTGAGAAAAATGATTTCTTGTGTGTTCTTGTTATGATGACCAATATTCTTTATGCCTTAGCTCGTTAAACACATGTTCGTACACTTTCATGAAGACATCCAACTTATAATGGGGACTTATATGGGCATGTTTACAAGTTGCTAAGATATGAGAACAAGGTAGATGAATTTCTTAAGCTTTCTCACAGTCATATCACCGTTCACCCAACCTCACAACAAATTTTCTCAAAAGATGTATTTCTCTTGAGTTTATCATCTCCTTCACTTTGAATCTTGTCATATTTCTATCAAATTGAACCACCTTGTGGGTGTTGATTTTGAATCAACATCATGTAGGACCTTGGTGGATTTTTCAAAATAAACATGACCAACATTTATCATATAGTTAGGTGCTTCCCTTTATATGTGAAAAAGGTGTTGCATTTGGTGCATGGCCAATATTATGGAGGAAATTGACTAATTTCTTGTCTTCTTGGGACTGAGTTGATTACTTCAACCAAATTAGTTGCTAGGTGATCCCAACTTTTGTCTTGATCATACACAAGTGCCCATTGTTGTTTTGAAATTTGGTCAATCCAAGCTATTACTTCCGCATTGGTTTTCCTAATGATATTGTAGTAATAGTTAGATCACAACTTAGTCATTGTGTATGCTACAAATATATATAAATACTAATACTAATTAAATTTGATGAAAGATTAATGAACATGATATATAACTGAATAAATTGTGTAAAGATAAGAACTTACCCATGTTGACAAGGTATTTCTTTAGAGTTGTATTCCTAAATTTTCGAGTAAAATTTTGTGCAATGTGTTGATTGCAAACACATGGATACAATTTCATTAAGTCCAACCATTAATTGGTCTATTAAATGTTGCACTGATGAAGCTATGACGATTCGAAATTAAGCACAAGTTTTATTGATGTGTAACATGCCTCCTAAAGTTTTTTAGGAAAAAAAAGAAGTTTTTATTGTTTCACCCTTAACTATAACAAAGGCAATGGAGAGTGTGTTGTTTCTCTCATCTTGTGCTACAATCACTAGAGAGTGCCCATATATCTATTGTAAAGAAAGGTTCAGTCGACTTACACCAACGATTTGCAATGGGGAAATCCATCAATGCACGGTTTACAAGTCCAAAACAGTCTTTTAAAATATTCCTGGTTTTGTAGGACCTATTTGTCATCAATAATTGGTTATGTTCTGAGTTGGTACGCGAACCCAGGAAGAAAATTTTTGCATTGCTTACAATTGTCATGGAAATGTGTTGAATGATTCTTCACAATTGGGTGTATAATTGTATGTCATTATTCCATTGTCCTATATATGTGGTGTAAGGTCAAAGGACTATGTATAGGTTTGGTTTGTAAGGATGGTGGATGTTCGTGAGAATAAGTAAAATAATTGGGTTAGGAAGATGGAATACATGTTGTGTAAGTCGAGAAATTTTTATGGATCTCAAAGTTGGGTTAACCTTTATGATGTTAATGGCTCCATCCAAGTGATCATCATCTTGAATCTGAGGTGGTAGTGGTGGTGGATGGGTTGGCTCTCTTTTCGCCAACAATGGAAAATCGCTATGAATGTGGATCATGATTTTGTTGTTTTATCTAAACAAAACACCACTTTTAGGATCAGCAATCATGTTACCATTATCGTAGATGACTAAGACAATTCTTTAATTATTTTCAAAATAAAATAAGATTTAATTAGTAATTTAGTTTTTATATTTAAGTTTTTTTAATCATGGGGGTCGTATATTTTTTTTTACTGTATTCTTTTAGAAAAATCTCATTTAAATCTTTAGTTTTGTAAAAAATTCAATGTAATAACTTTTATTAAATTGCCTTTAAAATTGTTTTAAAATGTTATATGTCAAAATATAAGTCTATCATGTGTTAAAATTTGAATTATTTTATATTTAAGAGATGTTACATGTCAAAATTAAGAAATGTTTTCAACATAGTAAATTATCCAAATTTTAATATGTTAGATTTGACCTATGACATTTTAAAACTATATTAACGTTAATTTAACATAACAAATTAAGTTCTTTTTACAAAAATAATGATAAAAAATCGAATAATTTATATATCAAGTTACTAATTAAACCTAAAAAGAAGAAATTTTAAATATGAACGAAATTAAAAAAATATTTAAAATTTAAATAAGTAATAAAGCAATTATGATGATTCTTTGATAAAACTATGACTTATGAGAACAAAATATAAAAGTTTGAGAGTACAAAAGAAAATATAATTCTTTTTAAGATAAATTAAAAATTTTAAAAATAAAGATAATTGTTAAACCAGAAGAACCCTAATTTATTAGTTAGTGCTGAGTTGGACCCACGAACAAGTTGATAAACGACTCCACGCGTTTACGCGGAAAGAAAAAGTATAAAAGGAAATTAATGCAATGCTTCTAACAGTCTTTTCTGTTTTATCCTCAGAATTCGATGCTTCTAATATTAAATTTAAATAATAATTATCTGTAGATGAAAAGATTGATGACAATAGAAAAAATCTATGGGCGGTTATTAACTGTCAACCGTGTCTTAGAAACAATGTTGTCATTTTGTCGGAAAAGAAAAAATGTTAGGTTACCAGTTTTACAACGTGACACATGTCCAACTTTTGAAAAGACACCATCAAACGTGTCAAACATAGAATCAAGAGACCAAACTGGTATTATCTATTTTTTGGCTTGTAAATATGTCAAATTTTTTACTCATTAAATGGATGTATCTTTTTCGGATATTGATTTATTTAAATAATCTAAATGATATATGGAAATACTTGTATTTTTCTGTAATCTATTCGTTACATTTTTTTTACTGATATTTAAATATTTTATTGATATGGATTTAGAGAAATATAAGGTTTTAATTTCAATTTTTATGTATGAGGCAATCTTAACTAATCTTTTTGGACACAAAAATAATATATTTTTAGTAAAGTTACTTTAATTTATTCTCCATTGGTGTAAGTCCCTGAAAATGACATGTGGAAAGGAAGGACAAATGTCTTAAATAAAGAGATTGAGTATTTTTATAGAAATTTCCAAACCGCAACTCATCTCATTTTTTCTCAGAATCTGTATCTCTCTAAAAACTCAATCCTCTAACTTTTCTCCTCCTTCTCTCTAGAAATTCTTCATATCCTTTCATTTTTTTCTCAAACAGCCACCATTTAAGCAATCTAGGAGTCAAGATCATTTTATTCCACCGATCAAAATCAAGCTTAGAGTCGGTAAGTTCATCCTCTTCTTAGAAATTTTGTTTCTTGGCACATGCAAGTCAAGTTTCTGATTGCATGTGTTCATCAGCTTCTTCTTCTTAGATTCTGATCACTTTTTCTGGTATTTTGGGTTGGTACATTACCGCAAATCGGTGAACTATAGGTTCTTGAGATTTCTGGTGTTAAGAGCAAATTTCTGAAGTGGTAGAGTTGTTCAGTCCAGTTAAGAGGTAAGAGAAGCTTGTGATTTAATTATGATTCTTCTGTGTATGGATTGTTGCATGTTAGTATGGTTGCATGTTAAATGGTGGTATGTTGGGATGTTTGGTTGATATTGGAAATGTTGAAGTTTTCTGCATATTGATCTGAATGAGTTGATGTTCGATGATATTTGTGTGGAGTATTATATGTTATGTTCATGAGGTTTGTGATGTTGTATAATTATGGTTCAATGACTATGTGAATTGTGAGAAAGTGTGATGGTGAAATTGGGAACAGTATTTAGTTTTGGTAATTCTAGCTGGTTCATAAATCTGCAGAAGTATTTGCAGAATTAGGTAGAAAACTAAGCGTTCGTTGTTGACCGCTCGTTCATGTTCAGATATTCGGTCATTAATTGGGTTCGATCTCTTTAGTCTTACCCGTGCATGACCGCTCGGTCTTAGGTAAGTGGTCAGTCTCATAGTCGTAATCGGTTTATATTAGCGATCGTTCTTAATAGGTTGTTGGATCTCTTAGTAACGATCGGTCTTGTACTAGCAGTTATGCTAGTGTTAGCGCTCGGTCGTGTACTAGCCGTTATGCTAGTGATAACGCTCGGTCTTGTACTAGCGCTCGTTCTTGGTAGTACTCGGTCTTGTACTAGCGATCGTTCTTGATAGCACTCGGTGTCGTACTAGCGATCGTTCTCAGTCTCGTGCTCAAGAATGGTGATTGTTTTACTGTTCAGTTTGATTTTACTTAAATGTGATGGATGAGGAAGTATGTTGGTATTGAAGTATGGTATGATAATTCTAATGTAATGTGAAGGTATGATGAAATATTTATAATATGGATATGAAAGAGAATTTCAAGGAGGAATGTCTCAGTGGAGATTTCAATGTGGTAAAAGTATAAATAGGGATATGCTAAGCTGGCGTTCATCGTGACATTATAATGGTCACCGAGTCTCAAGTAGAGAATGGTGACACATGTGGAGAGAATAGCAGGAGGCCTGGTCGCGTATAAATTGGGGTTCCAATTAACGGACTAAACTCATGTTGTAGCTTGCGGTTTCCAGCTACAGTGAGGGATGAAGGGCTAACCTTATGTGGCGGCTTGGGTTTCAGCTATGGTATTCATGAGGTTTTCAGTTTACCTATCCACGAGTGGAAGAACGGTCATAGCTACATATTCATACTAGTCCGAACAAAAATAATTTTTCATTTCAAGATAAATAAAAAAGTCTAAGAATTCTCTAACAAAGAAGAAGACAAGTCAATATCAAGATTAAAGAAATTAAGAAAGCAAAATTGTTAAATTTTTTTCTTTTGAAAGACCAGTTTGAGATCATATCACTAAATCTAAATATTTTATACGTAAACCATAGATCATTAGAAAGCTTACAACAAAAGATGAATCTTATAAATATAATCGAATACTGGTTGGCTCACTTGTATGTAATAGAATAGAACTTGTACGTAATAAAATAGAAGAGAAGTGAGGACAAATTCCCCTTAAAAGAGTTCCCATGGGAGCTAGTACTCATTCCCTACAATATCCTTTAAACACACTCTTACAGTTAGCATTAGTATAATTACTATAATAATAGTTAATTTTAGTAGTTTACATGGAACCTATCTTCAAACATGTTAATAGTATTATTGTAAAAAAGAAAAGAAAAAGTCTAAATAATATTATAGAATAGTGATGGATGTACGTATTTGGAAAGCAGTAGTTTATTTATTTAGGATAGGATATTGTACGTGTGCATGAAGTGGGGGAATATACCGATGAAGAAAAGAAACGCGCAAAGCCTTGGAAATCTAAGATGCACACCTGTACAATAGTTGTCTTTTCATTTTCCCCAAAATCTATCACTTTCCGTACGCGACTCCAGCTAACTTAGGTTACTCTCGTCTCATCCCATTGAATACAACCTATTCTTTTCTATTCTCACCCCCGTTGCCTTCACCTCCTACCCCACACCTAAGAACAATTATTATTTTATTTTCAAACTATTCATCAACATTCATTATTATTTTTTCTTTCTCTTTAATACATTGTATGAATTAGTGTATATATAGTATTGTATACCTATTTATATTTATATAATTTACGTTCAATCTTTAGCTTTTTTATTTTAATAATAATAAATTAGTTGGTTTTGTATTTTCAGCTTACATAATATTTATTAACTGTTTTGATCATAAGTTTTTTTATGGATAATACTTTTGTTCGTTTTAATTACATTATATTTTATATTTTAAGAGTTTTAAATTTTTACATAAATCTTTTGGATTTGGAATTCTATATTATTTTGTATGATTTTTTTAATTAAAATAGATTTGTTGAAGTTTTATAAATAAATCATATTATTATATGTTATTTATATTAGTTTCAAATTATAATTGGAATAACTAGAACGTTAAGATCATATTTTATTTCAGATTTTAGAAGTTATACATGACCTAAATGTATTTTAAACTAAGACAAAAATCATGTATTAAATTTTCAGTTTTACCTTTTCATCTTTTCTCTTCTTTTTTTTTTTCCTTTCAATTTTAGGTTTTGTTTTTTCTTCTCACATTTTTATATGAAATTTTCTTAGTATTTTTATTAATGGAGAATTAATTATTGAGATAAAATCATAAAATTAAGATTAAACAAATTGAATTTACTTTCGTACTAATTATTGATCATTATTAGTTTGTTATTTTCTTTTTTAATCTTAGTTTTGCTCTTAATGACTGCATGTTGTTTTTTTCTTTTTTTTTTAATCAAATTAAGAACTGGTTGAAGTTTGATTTCATAAATAAGAATAACTAGGTTGAATGAAATTTTGATTTGATTAATATAGTCAATTTAATTGATAATAATTGAATCGATTAATTGATGAAACTTGGATGCTTGATTCTTGGATCTTTGGACTGACCTATTTTCTTATCTTAGTTTTAGGTTTTTTATTTTTGTTGTGTTTATCAATTTGCCTTTTATTTTTTTAAATCCCTAAAACTTATTTGTATGGGAAAATATTAAAAATTGAACATAATACATATGTATCATATGAGAATTGACAGTTTGTTCTATATTGTAAAATTTAGAAAAACTTAATAACTTTGATTTCAAAGGTATTAAAAAAGAGAAATTTTTACCATTTCAAAACGTAAAGAACATCTAGTTAGCAATAAAAAGAAAGATTCAGGTGGAGTGCAATCTCAAACATTAAAAATGTTTTAACTTTTTAAATTCAACACATTTGTGGTTACTAAAATGACATTAAAAAAATCTTAATATCTTATCTGATATACTAAATTTTGAAAAAAAAATAACTAAAACGATTATTCAACATAAAAAAGAAACTTAGAAAAAAAAATAGAGGTAATAAAGATAAAAAAAAAGTGCACTTAAAATATTTTGAAATTTTATCTTTAGCTACAACACTTTTGACCTACACAACCTATTATAATATCAGAAAAAAAAACACAGCTCATTTTATCTATCTTGGTATTTTTAAAACTAGTTTTTTTTTATAAAGAAAAAAAGGATAGTTATTTTATCTATCTTGGTATTTTTGAAAAAAATTATACAGTTGATTTGAAGAGTGTCACTGTTTCCGAATCTGACACAATATCCAAGGACTCTGTCAAACACACACATGGCAGATTAACTCCTTGTTTGGCTCGTCACTCACTGACTCAAACGCACACTTTTCTCCTCACTTTCCTCTTTCACTTTCAGATTCAGTCAAAAGCCAATCACAAGTTCCCCAACTGGCCAACCAGCTGGCTCCTCTCAACACTCAAAATCCCACTCTCACACTCCGTGTTCCCTCTTTCTCTCTCCAAAACCAAACCCTTCATCTATATATTCAAACCACAGAAGAGAACAACATCCAAACACCCTTTACATCATTAAACTCACTTCACTTCCCACTTTCCCTATCAACCACAACCTTTTACCTTCCTCTTCGTACCATACTATGTTTGGATTGTACCATGTTTCCTCTCAGCTCTCCCCTTCTTTCGATTCTTCATCTCCACCGTCCGTCGAATTCTCCGACGAGGAGGTTCTGCTGGCAGTCAGGCATCCCAAGAAGAGGGCGGGCCGGAAGAAGTTCCGGGAGACGCGCCACCCAGTGTACCGCGGAGTGAGGAGAAGGAACTCCGACAAATGGGTGTGTGAGGTGAGGGAGCCAAACAAAAAGAGCAGGATTTGGCTGGGGACTTTCCCCACCCCGGAGATGGCGGCGCGGGCTCACGATGTGGCGGCGATGGCCCTCAGGGGCCGGTATGCCTGTCTCAACTTCGCCGACTCGAGGTGGCGGTTACCAGCCCCTGCTAGTGCCAGCGCCAAGGATATACAAAAGGCAGCAGCAGAAGCTGCGGAAGCTTTCAGACCAGACCAAAGTTCACAGAACAGTAACACTAGACAAGAGTGCTTGGAGGAGGTGACAAAAACAACGGAACAAGGCGTGTTTTACATGGAGGAAGATCACGAAGAGCAAGTGTTGGATATACCTGAGCAGCTGAGGAACATGGTGCTCATGTCCCCATCACATTGCTTAGGGTATGAGTACGAAGATGCTGACTTGGATGCTCATCAAGATACTGAGGTGTCACTGTGGAGTTTCTCAATCTGATACCGTGTTTGGTCTGGTTTGCTTTTTGCTTCAAGTTTTGGAGTGTGGAGTGTCTGTACTGGTTTTTTTTATTAGTAGTACGGATACCAGTTATACAGGTAGAAAGATCGAAAGGGACTAAAAAGATTTTCTTTTGTAACCCTTTTTGTCGAAGTATCATATGAATCAAGTGCTTCTCTTATAGTTTACATATGTAAATTAAATAAAAGAAGAATCTGGTTTAAAGTGGAAAAGCAGAGTTAGTTATTTGTGTGAAAGGTGAACCTCAAACTTGACAGAACCGTAATGGCTGACATTAGTTGTTTTGCCAAGTGTAAGATGGGTCCATCACAAACTAAGACCACACTTTATCCTAAAAAATATTTTAAATGCAAGGTTGCCTTGAAAAAAGCAGATAAGAATCAAACTCCTTGTCCTGATTTCAGTTGGATTGAGTCAACCTATTCAAATGGAAACTTGTAATAATCTCTCAACAGTTCTTCATGGACTGAAGCATGTGGAAAAAATTGACTCCTGACCCTGCAATAATGCCGCAATAATTGAAGAGAAATTCTTACAAATAGAAAGTATGTCTTCGGACTTTCCTTTCGGAGACCAATTTCCCTTTTTCTCTCTTTAAATATGAGCCACGTCGCCCACTTGAACACGGTTTGAAGACCTGTTCCCTCTTAGAATAGACAAAACCAACTTACCGATGTCTCAGATTCTAATAACTGCTTTTTATACTCCTAATTTCTAAATCGCTGGGTATGGTTTCTATAATCTGCTCATAGATAAACTTTTGCGTTTAATTTTTATCTACAGTAAAAAAAAATTCTGATTTTCTGTTTGTATTGTGGATACAAAAAGTTACACTTACAGTTAATTATGTATCATCTGGAATAACTTTTAAAATAGCTATTTAACAAGTTCGCTTAGGTACAATAAGGTTGTTATATATATATATATATATATATATATATATATATATATATATATATATATATATATATATAAAAGAAGAAGGTTACTTATTATACGGGTAAGATACAAACAAAATTTCAGATAAAATAAAATAAATATAAAAATGAAGATAAATTTATATATAAAATAAATCTATTAATGAAAAATATGTTAAAAATGATATTAAAAATAAATTCGTGAGAATTTAATCCAAAACAAACTATATATTATAGAGATCTTGGTTTGTTTTTCTTTTTCTTAGTTTGATTGATTCATAATATTTTGATATTGTTCAATTCAAAATAGTATTATTAATCAAACTTAAAAAATTCAAAATAGTATTATAAATCAAACAACTTAAAAGGATAAAGGTGTCATCTTCTGGATAACATAATTCGAAAAGATTTGTTTTTTCTTATCAGAAAGTGCAAGAACTCACAAGATACTAATAGAAATCAGTGCAACTATAAAGATTTTGGAGACGGCATGAGTTATAAATCAAAAGGACAAAATGAATATTTAAAAATAATTAAGGAGGGAGGAAAATCTAGAGACACGAAAAGTAAAAGTAATGAATAAAATATGTGGTTCATATTCAGCAGCCAAACCCAGAAGAAAAATTTTTGTTGGTAACAAAAAACTGTACATAAATCATTCTTACTATAGGCTGTTTGAACTTTAACTGAAATAAATTATATAAAAGAATAACTTTTTAAAAATACTAAATTGTTAAATCAGATTAGTTTTCAAAATTAAAATATTTTTAAATAAAATTATTTATATTAAATTGAATTATAACTTATAAAATTAAAAATGTAAAGTATATATACATACCCTATTATTTATTTATAATAAATATATAACAAGTATTCCTATTTTATTTTTAATTATATTTTAAAAACTTTAAAAATAAAAGAAAGATGAAAATAAATTACTTAAATGTATACATATATTTCACCAGTACAAAACATCATAATTATAAATTACTCAAATCTTTCAAAAGCATGTTATAATCCACCCATTATTTTTTTAGTGTAACCGTCAGCTGTTAAATTTTAACACAACTTTTTATTTTCATTTTTAGTTGCAAAATTGTAATCTTGATTTTACTTTATCTTCTTTCTAGTGTGTTGAACAGGTACATAAAGCATTGCAAATGAATTAAAATTCCACTAAGAAAGTATGTCTCATACAAGAAAACAAAATGTTACATGATCAAAGGCACAGAAACCATCGTGTTAAGCATTTCAAATAAACGCATGCACGAGGAAAATAGAAAAAAAGTTCTGATGTACAAAATCAAAGTATGCAGGTAGCAGAGCATGTGACATGTTCTTCATCTGATCCAACCTCTGCCAAGTTGTGTCATCAGCACTATTTTACCTTCTTAAGCATAGCTGAGGTTCTAAACTCAGCATCATCCCTCACAAAACTCCACCAAAGAAATGTGAGAGGAATGCTTGTTGCATGCCATAGAGCATGAGCATCCACATATCCCATGTAAGGTGGGAAGTCATATGTTTCCAACACCATAGCCAAGCCACCTCCAACCACCACTGTCCACAACTTCCATCGTGCCAGATGGTTTGAAGCGCCGGCCCAAATGGCCCAAATAAGAAGCTGGACAACAACCATTCCCATGCAAACTATCCTGTTCAAACCTGGGTGAAGAAGTCAACACATCAGCTCAAGTCCCCATAACAATGCAGCATCATTACCATAGACTTTGGATTTTTAGTAAATTCTTGTTTGGATAGACTTTTCAATATCACTTACAAATTGATTGACTTGTAGAAGAAAATCACTTTATTTTATAGTGTTTATGAAAATTTTAGGCAAACAGAGTTTGAATGAATGTGAAAAGGAAATGCATCTTCCATCTCCATTCAACATTGCTAAAAACACATGAAATTCAGGTTAAGGATACATGTGGTCACAAAAACAATCAAGGAAGTATGAAGCGTGACTCCTGTTGGGAACATAAATATTATAAGATGTGTAAAAGAAAGCACTGCGTTAAAGATAAAAGATTACCATAAGCAAGCTCATAGAAATTCAGATACATGATATGAGTTGTCACAAAAGCAAGCAAGGGAGCAGAAATCATGACTCGTGTAGCCTCATCCCTCACGTTAAAACATCGCAGTATTGTTAGAATTAGAGAGAATCCAAGTAAGGCCACAGCGGAAGAAAGATCCAACTTCTCTGTTAATTCCACGGCTCTACAGATAATGAAGGTAGAAATACATGCCAAAAGTCAAAATTAGAAAAAGAAAAAGGTTAAATTATAATTACAGCACATCCAATCCTCTTTATTATAAACTAATGTCTGAACAAATAAGCAGTAAAATGGCAGTATTAATACATAAGAAATCAGAGTCTATTTCTTTATCTTTTACCTGTTGAAAGAAATCACTTAGTGATTCTGGGCAGTGATTGTGCATTATATTTAGAATACGCTAGCCATAGTTTATGCATAACTGCTTCATATAAAAATATATAAACCTTGTGATGCTGAACATATATTAGAAAAGTTATCCAGATTAATCCCTTAGATTTTAAATGTTGGTCACTTTAGTCCCTGACCTTTACAGGTTAGTTCTTATTGTCAGTAAAAAATGTGGAGAAAAAAAGGATTAAAGGAAATGTTTCTTTTTTCAATCAATTGGCCAATGCTTACAATTTCAGGGACTAAACTGGGGGTTTACTCATATATACATATATATATATATATATATATATATATATATATATATATATATATATATATATATATAATGAATTTAGATCATTGTAGCATGAAAGGCCAATTTTTATGTCACTACACCAAATACATACACAGGAGTGCCTGGAAATCAATAATAAGGCACAGTGCCGGAAACAACTGTGCTTTTGAGGATTATTGCTTCAATAGCACTGAATCATGATTTTATAAATACAGCACAAACCCAAAAGGAAATCATTCAAACAACTTACCTACTATGAAAAACAGCACTCCACAACCATGAATTCATGGATAGAATCCCATAAATATGCCACAATCCAGTGTACTCATAGTAAGTCTTCTTATCTGGCCTCAAAGGCAACTTATAGTACACAAGAATGAAAAAGGATACCCAACCATGAAATTGAACGGCAAGATTGACAGCAGACAAAGCAACAGCAACAGGTTCCTGAAATCATGCATAGCATATCCGCACCACAATCAAAAACTGAAACAATGTTATCAATATTATCATTAAACCTTGCGTTAGAGATTCATGAAGGAACCTGAATTCCATAAACACGCCTGAATGGCCATTTTCCATGATACTTGACGGGCTTGTCACCAAGTTTTGTTCTTTCTTCCTCTCTAGCTAGCATACAGTAATAGCTACAGTCAGTGCAACAGTCCCATTGTTTCCACCTCAGGTAGAGGGGTTCATGCATATACCATGGACCATCAATTGGTTTTCCATCTGATGAGAATTTACAATGTTGAAAGCATCTATCCCCTACACATCCAGTTTTCTTACACAGCTCCACACAATCTCTGCAATTTAATAGGCACAGCCAAAATAGATCATATGGCAGGCAAGTCAAAAATAGAGCAAAGGATGACTATTGTACTGTTATTTAACATGGAAAGTACATAAAACCAGAAGTAAATATTTTACCATACAAGTCAATGCTAGATCAATCAGCAAAATACATATAGTTTTTTGCATCTATCATTCTGCTTATTATTTAATTACTACTGACAAGTGACTATATTTAAGTGTCGCCATTTTCTTATTATTACAATGCATATCTCTAACTAGATTTTCAAATTCCTTCATGAAAGCATAAATGTGAGAGTAGATTAAACTGAACACGGGCACTATGAATATATAAAAGTCTGTAGAATATAATGAAAAGAATAAGATTCTATCAGTTTAAGTTTTGAGCTATAAGACTTGTTCAAAATGAAAACAAGTATGAAACCCAACTAAACGTCTAACAAAAGTTAAAAATCAGTTGCCATAACTTCGGAATATACAAGCTTACTTATTGCAGTGATCTCAAAGATGTTGTTTATTAGGACATATGCAGTTGAAATGTGAGATTAATCCTTATATAAAATAGTGTGCTGTATCGGCATAACAACCACTCTGTGGCACTATAGCCCGCTTTGCTGATGCTGTCAAATTTTGTGAAGAAGCCCTCCAATATATTAACATTAGAAGGGCACTCATTACGGAGGTAATTTTGGGATTTGGATAAAAAGGGTTTCAGGTTGTAGAAAAACCTTTTAAAGTACTATCATGCCTCACTTGCAAGTACTGCATGACCCTGTGCGACCCTCCAGTGACTCTCTGGCAATATCTAGCCGCTTTGTCTACTTTTCTCTTGCTCTCATTTTTGTTATATATCCGGTACATACCATTTACCTATTTTCAATTTTAAATAGTCGTATTTTAAATGGATGACCACAAGTTCTCTTAAAATTCACCATTCCGTCATCAAAGATTTCCCTTTTAATCTTATGTCATCTTTATGAATACTACTACTAACAACTAATATACCAGTGCCAAAGGCTCCTCGCTCCAAAAAGGTGAGGGAGGATAATGTAAATAGTCTTCAACTTGTATAATATGAAAAGAGACTATTTCTGGACTCAAGCCCGTGACCAACATGTCACCAAGACACCTCCACAAATATAAAATTATAGTTTAATACGAATTTATTTCATCTTTTAGCTAAGTTTCAATCATAAAAATAATCAAGCCATACACGAGTTAAATAAGTCAGGCCTAATCTTCAGATTTTTGCCAAAGCCAAGCTCAATTTTGAAAATTTGTCTAGTTTAAACAAATGAGTGACCTAATGGTGAAGAAATCAATAAATAAAAGGTTCATACTGAGAATAGTTTTACACTTATACAAAATAAATTCTACTTATTAATACTTAACTAAGTACCAGTGCTATCAGGTCACTTGTTAGCATTCTCCTTAAAATACAAATAATAATTAATGTCATTCATTCCAAGCCAAAATAAGGCACCTCTTGGTTAGCACAGAATACAGATATCACCATCTAAAATTCTCCAACAAGTAAAATAGAGGGTTCTACAGCTTCTACTAACATGTTAGGACATTAGTGAAAAGAAACTTTAATACAACTTGCCGGACACTTTCAATTACCTAAAAAGCACAAGTACTAAATGGATTTTGTTTTTCATTTTTAGTATAAGATATTTCCCTTTTCATGAAATAATTTCTATTTTTGTTTTATTACTCATCATCCTATGTCACTCCCTGGCATTTGCCAAAAAAAGAAAATAACCCATAATTCGCATTCTAAGCCTGAACAACACGACAATATTTCCCATTACACCCGCTAAGCAGTGGAACTTCCACAAACTATCAAAGGTAATTAAAGAAACAAATGGAACTCAGAAAAACAACCAAAAAACTAATCATGTAACATAAGATAACATAACCTCAGAAACGTCTAATCTCACATCTATACCCTCCATGCTTGACAAATGACAACAAACCAAGTAAAAGAAGTGCATCTTCATCATTCAATGCATCTATGCAAAACCCGAAAATCCTACAGTCAGACAAATCTAACCACAACACACAAATAACATCCCCTTAAAATTTCCAACTCCACCCCAAAACATTTCTCAACAGATTATTATTATCAGAATACATATACTTTCTCGTTCATGTCCTTTCACCTCATTTCTTTTTCATTTTCATTTCTAATCGCAACATATATATAACATAGTTATCACTTTCTCTCTCTTCCTTTATTTGTTCTCTCTATACCTTCTTTATTCTCTTCACCCATACACCCCCCATTTTTCGGTGTCCGGTTGGTATTCCCCTTCTTAACAGAAAAACGACAGAAAGACGACAGAAAATCCAAGTTCCAATTTTTACTATACCTAAAACATTGAAAAATCAATCCCATATTTCTTTGCGTCCCTAGCACTTAATCAAACGCTTAGATTCAAAAATTGAAATCCGGGATTCTCTAACTCTAACTATAGATAGAGATAGATAAATGGATATCAAGAGAGAGACTAACATGTATAGTGGATCGGCGTCGCCCTCGGTGGCGTCGAGGGGGCAGAGGAGTAAGAATACGACGACGGAGAGCAGAAGAGATCGAAAGGGACTCATCGGATTCGCTCGAAAGCAAAAGTCAAAGGCCGGAGGGGAAGGAAGAGGAGGAGAAGGTTCCGGAGAGAATCGACGAGGAGTTTTGCATTGACGTAGAAGGGTGGCGGTGGTTGCAGTGACAGTGGAGCGCGGAGGCTGGGTTGGCAGCTATTGATCTTGAAAGGGAAAGAGTGAGTCAACTCGGAGCGAGTTGGGAGAATGTGGTGGTGTTGTGTGGGTGGCCAAAACAGAACCAGAATCTCGTGGTGAGATGAATATGAATATATGATATGATATTAATATCTCTCACAACAACATTATTGTTATTTTATCATTAAACTTGTCAACAACACATTATCTCCGAGGAGGACAGTATTTTTTATTTTTTTTAATTTTATTCTTTTATTATTATTTTTAAAATTTAAATAATTACTTATAATAAAATATTTATCTTTTAGTTTTATTATTTAATAAATATTTTTTAAAATTCAAATCATTATTTATTATAAAAAAACTTATTTACTCTTTTATATTTTAGTAATTATTTTTCAAATTTAAATATTTATTCATAATAAGAAATTATCTATGTAAGGACCTAAAAATTTGGATCCAGGGCTATTGGACCTTAATTGTGGCAGCCAGACCTTTAGCAATTTGGACTCATGACCTTGGTAAGGGGGCTATCCTAAAAAGAAAAAGCTGAAGTTCATTTGTCAATTCTCCTTTCTCTCTCTAAAACCTCTTCTCCCAAATTCTTTTTTGCCTTCTCTCTAGCCTCCACACTGATTTAGCCATTGCATGTTCTG
Source organism: Vigna umbellata (assembly GCF_029865625.1). Taxonomy (NCBI): domain Eukaryota; kingdom Viridiplantae; phylum Streptophyta; class Magnoliopsida; order Fabales; family Fabaceae; genus Vigna; species Vigna umbellata. Next base: position 26,429,217 of record NC_142168.1, read on the forward strand.
TTAGATGGTACCCTAGCGACCGTCTCGTAGAGAGCTTCAAAACCATCCTATTGGTTTTACGTCCTTCAGCCGGTAAGTGGCTTCCTCTTTTCTCCGCTATTTTCAAAATCTAGGGCTTATGGTTCTACTGCTTTTGTGCAATTAGAACTGTCCTCTTTCCAATTCCTGTCAAGTTTGAGCTCTAAGGGTTGTTCTCATCACCAATGTGATGGTTGTAGGGCACTGCTTAAGTTCTTCCCAGGGTAGGATACTATTGAAAGTTGTGTTGTGTGCTAGACTGCTCAACTTTAAGGTAAGGGGAGCTGGTTATGTTTATTTGATTTAATATTATATGCTTTGTATGTATGATAATTTGATTGGCATGTTGTTTGGAATTTTCTGTTACGATTAAGAAATATTGGGTGTTATGTGTTGAAATTATGAAACTGTGATTGATGGCTTGTGGAATGTTTGATGAACTGATTGTTATAATTGGAACTGTTTGATGTAAGGGAGCTAATTATTTTTGTATGAATTTATTTTATAAAAATATATGCATATGAATGTTGAACTGGTGTGCTGAAACTGTTTTATGACTTTTATTGCATTGGGTGTTATAACTGAAACTGTGAAATTGTGCATGTTGTGATGTGATGAATTTAATCTGTTTTGAATGAGTTTGTTGGCTGAAATTGATCTTGTTGGAAGGTCTGGAGTAAGAGTTTTGTAATAGCATGTATATGGGTATTAAATAGATGTAAAGGTACTGTTTGAGGTTGCTGTGAGAGGAAGTGAAAATATTAAAATTAGGCATTTTAGATTTAGAACACAAGAGAACATGGTAAATAATTTAAATAAATTAATTGTTAATTATCGAGAGCTTTTCTTTGTTGGTAGGATAGAGGAACCTTAAAAACCTGAGTTGGCACATCCCTGATCATAGAGCAGCCATGGCCTGGTCCAGTCAGTTGTGACTAGTCATATGTGCTGGCGTCGAAGGTGAGTTTGATGCGTTCAGACATCTGGGTCCTCTCCGGTGACCAATTGGGGTAAATAAAGATATCTACTAGAATGAAAATAAAATAAAACAAGTTGATTGTAGATGCATAAATATATAAATATATAAATCAGTCACTGTGTATTTGGAATTCAAAGTAAGGATTCATATATAAATATATAAATATATAAATATATAAATATATAAATATATAAATATATAAATATATAAATATATAAATATATAAATATATAAATATATAAATATATACATACATATATATATATATATATTATATATACGTAATATATATATATATATATATATATATATATATATATATTATATACGTAACATATTAATATATATATTATATATACGTAGCATAGTATATATATATTAAATATATGTAACATATTATATACGTAACATATTATATATTAAATATTATATTATATATGTAAATTGGTGCATGGCTATATATATACATATTATATATAGGTAATATTAAATTAATTTTTGGTGTTTTATAAATGCTTGAAGGGTATTATGTCACTTAATATTATTATAACATATATTGTATAGGAGTTTAGGCATTGGAAATAAATTATAAAGATTCTGGTACTGAGAAATTTAGATTAAATTTATGGAGTTATTACTTTTATAACTTGTGATGATTGAGTTAATGTATATTGTTGAGATTATGTATATGTTTGTATGCAATGTAAAAGTGAAAGGTTATATATATATATATGGTTTCATATGGGTCACGGTTGGTTATAAGTATGGTTGATGGACGTAATTCGATGATCCTCAAGGTAGGCGACATGGTGGTGCCCTGTGGTTGTTGTGATTGACCGTATGAATGGGCGGAGTGTCCTTATGGGGTTTATCCTGACATTCTAATGATCATCCATGCTTAAGTAGAGAGTGATGAGTCATGTGGTGAGAATAGTAGGAGGTCCTAGCCCATAGGTTCTTGGGTGAGTTATAACGGACTAACCTCGGGTGGCAGCTGATGGTTTTTCAGTTACTACATCACCCGGGTGCACAAACCCCTGGAACTTGACATTTCATACTAGTCCGGATGGTCAAATCACGTGGTCGGTCATTGGTATCAGGATAATGCATTTTGTCCTAGTTTGTATTGTGTTATGATCCTTGCATGCTTGAAATACTTGATTGTTACATGCTTATATAAATGTTAAATTGATATGGGTTGTATGATTTTTATATAACTAGCTCACCCTTGCTTGTTTGTGTTTGTGCCTTCTTTGTCTGTGTTTTCTTTTGCGATGATCATTCACTTGGATGTGAGCAGAGAGAGATGAGGCATCTGTGGAGTAGGAGCTGGAGGGTGTCAATGTTGTTGAGTAGCCTAGGAGCTTATTGATTTACCTACTTCTATTCTTTTGAAATACTCTACTCTTTTGTAATTCAAGTTTTAATTTCCTAACTCTTTTGGAAGGATAAATGTAATGTTATTGCCCTAATCACTTGTCCTAATTGCTTTATCGTATTATACTTGATGACGTCTTATATTATATAATTCCTATATAATTGGATGTTACAATTTACATAATATTTCTTATAATATTTTTTATTTCAATAATTAAAATTTTATTTCATTTGTAATTATATTTTTATTTTAATAACTAAAATTTATTTTATTTGTAGTTATATTTATAATTATATACATTCTTTATTTTTTATTTTATACTTTTAATTATTATTTTTAAATTTAAATAATTTATAAATATTAAAAAATTTGTATATTCAGATAAAGACTATTAATTTTTATTTAATTTTAATGTAATTTTAGCCTTTCAATCACTCATCAATTACTGATAAACTATGCTATTTATAAAGAAATAGTATTTTCTATCAACACAGTCACCCCATCACTGTAGTTACTATAAAAACAACAATCTTTTTGTAACAAATTTTTAAAAGTATTACTCATTTTAATTATTTACATTTAATTTAACATAAAAAACTAATAGGTGTGTTTTTTTTGAGATAATTCAATATGATTTATAAAGTCTTATAACGAATCACACGTTTATTAATTCAATTTATCTTGGATTATTTTTAAAAAATGATGTCAAATTAAAAATTGTACTTGTACTTAAATAATTAAAAACAAAATGTTGAAATCATGGGTTAGTTTACTTTTGCCGGAATGATACGGAGAGGAGTGAGCTATCAATTTTAGAAAATTTGAGAATGAATTAATTATTGTTTATTTTATGAATCTGGGAGAGTGAATTTGAAATTAAGTTTGTGAGAATTAATGTATGATTTGATTGATATGACACTTAAAAAATTTGTTTAATTGATAAAAAATAAAGATTATTAAAATGTCTTTAATAATTAAAGTAATATAAAATGATAATTGTTAATGTTGTATTTAATTGTAAAAATGTTTATAAACAGTAAATAATTAAAATTAATTATTAAAATTAATTTTAAAAATATAAAAAAATTATAATTTAGTAAAATAAATTTATTTTTAAATATAATATTTTTTGTAATATAATTTACTATCAAATTGTATGATTTTATTTGTTATCCAAGTGAGATTGAATATTTTTGAAGAAACAAATAACTAAACGAAGTTAGAATATTACATGACATAAAAAAAATGTAAACATGATATATATATATATATATATATATATATATATATATATATATATATATATATATATATATATATATATATTGCTATTATATGTTATTTTTTGATGATTGTAATAGTAGTTTATATGTTTTTTTTCTTCGAATCAACTGTTTTATTTTATTAAAATTGTAATATATTTTATAGTAGTTGAACATTATAAAAATTGGGATGTCACATTTTGATATCAAAGTAGTTCATCTTTAGAATAAATTGAGGGTAGTGAATTTGTTATGTCTTTCCAAGTTTAGATTGTAAACTTTACGTATTTAACTAGAAATATTCATAACACAAGACATCTTGATAACAATAATAATGATACACACTCATAACTATATTAGAGATGATTTTTCTTTCTTAAAAATAAAACCGTAGACAAAACTCAAAAATGGATAATTCTTATGACAATTGATCTTAACGATATTACTTGATAAACTTAGTATCAGAACAATAATTAATATATAAATAAAATAATTAATATATAAATAAAAGTAAATTTCATCCCGTAAACCTATTTTATAGAATTCATCATTACATTATAGAAAGTAAAACCAAGTATTTTTAAATTAGATTAAGTGGAAAGTATAGGCTTTTAAGTTAAAACAAGTGAACATCTTTTTCATAACCACGTTCTCCCCCGAAGTTTAATTTTATAATCTCTTGCCATTCTTTTTCCAAACATGCTATTAAATAGTAGTTAGAGATTAATAAATTGCTTGATTTGTGTTCCTCCTGGGCCATGGGATTTCCCTTTTATTTTATGCATATGCTCTCCAACCACTCTTCCAACGGCTTCCTAAGCTTTCTAAAGTTGCAGGTTTGGTGATAATGAATTGTTTTGTTTTCTAATGATGCATCACTCAACATGTTGTGACGTGTTCTCTATTTTTAATGTAAAAGGTACAATTGTAGTTTATTGTTTTTTCCAACTTTCTAATAAAAAAATACAAGATAAAACATGTCAAGCACAAATCATAGAGTCACGGGCATCCTTACACTGTGCATTTAGATAGATGATTTAATTCAGTATGTATTTAATATGTTCTTTTAACATAAGATTTCTTTTATTCTTTCTTTATATAAATTAAACATCTTTTATTGCTCTCTACGTCGGATAAATTTGAATGATAATGACTCTTGTTTTTATCAAAAGAGTTTAGTAATATGACTTCTTTTCGTAATATGACCGAAAACAACCCAGTACAAGTACAGAGAGGTTAAGTATTTATAAAATGAAAAGCAACTAACTAACGACCGAACGACTTAACTCTAACACAATTAAGATCTTTTAATGTTCAATTTAAGAAATATAGGTTTAATAGTATTTTTTATTTCGTTTTTTACTTAATATGATTCTTATATATTTTTTAAAAAACCTTAATGTGATTCATTATATTGGATCAATGTTAATAACGTTTAGAGATAATGAAAATATATAATCATTTAATCTTTTTCCATTGATCAATTAAAGAGCAAAATGAAAGAAATAACATTAACACTAATCTAATTAGAAAAGACCACTTTGAATTAAAAAATATACAAACACCAATTATAAATAAAGAAAAACATTCAATCATTGCTATAAATATAGAGAAAAAAAATGTTATTGAATAAACAATATATTTGATTAAAAAACATTAATATAATGAATTTGTGAATTGTTTTCATTATGTTTTTTTAAACTTTTTTATATTTATTCAATATTATAAATATTTATATTGTTGATATGATTCTTAGTGTTTAGTGTTTGTTAAAATAAATATCTCCGTCTTTTGCTACATTAATTATTTCATAATAAAAATAAGATAAATCAAGATATAATAAAAATATAGTGTTTGAATTATTATTTTCTTAAATAGAAAAAAAAAAGTATTATAGCTATGTCTTAGTTGTTGTGGGAGAAATTTTTATAAGTTACATTAATTATACATTAATGAAAAGTCAAACAAATTAAATCATTGAATTATAGTGAGTAAACTAGGTTGTAATAACTTTTGAACTAAGCACGGAATAAAATGCATCCTAATTTATTGAATAATGATACTTTAACAATATTTTTTTAACAATATTTTAATATCATCTATTAGTTATTTTGTGATTGATTCATGTTAGTGTTTAAGATTATTATTATTAATTGTAGAATAATTTTGAATCAATTACAGAATGACACGTAGATGTTAAAATGTTGTCAAATTTTTTTTGTCAAAATAGTATTATTCTAATTTATTTATATTATGATGGTCTGAATTAATAAATATGAAAGGAAGATTAATGCGAGAGTTCTACGTTTAAATCAAGTTATAAGTATATAAAAGTCAAACTCTTGTGAAGAATATGTTTGCTTCTCTTCGTAACATTTTTTGAATTTTCCAGAAGAGTCTCATGGTTGCTTTATAAAGTCAAATATTGTGTTTTTCCTGTGAAGAAGATTATCATCACCTTTTCTACATCCAATCAAGTAAATAGACGAATTTTTCATTTGAAATGTGAAATTTATTTATTCGTTTTTTCCTCTTCCGAAAATTGAAAGTCAATTTTATGAACTGGATTTTAATATTTTATATTTAATACAACAATTAATAAATATCATTTTTAAAATTAATGATTATTTTAAGACTAGTTAAAAAATTGTATAAAATAATAGCAAATAAATACTATTAAAAAGTATATTTAATATATGTAAATATTTAAAATATATATATATTTTTTAAAATAATATAAATTAATTTTTATTTACGAGTGGTATTGAAAATATATAAAATAAAATTTATAATAAAAGTAATTTCAAGTAAAATAAATTTAAGATATTTGTAATATCCTATTTTAATAGTATAAAACTACTAAAATATTATGTTACATATATGATAATAAAATCATTTAGACGAAAACAAACCTACAAGAAGATAATAGATCTACCCCTTTAAAATCATCTAACAACTCATCTTTTTCGTCCTCATTTCTCATTGGAACAATTGGAAAGACTGTCTCTCTAAGCTCACACCATTAAGGTGATCATCGCAAAAGAGAAAACAACAAATAGACAGACACACAGAAGCAAGGGTAAGCTAAATACAAGACAAGTCATATCACATTTACAACATAGCATACAAAAATCATTTATATAACATACATCAACCCAAACATCTTAACATGCAAGGACCTAGACCGACTATCCGAATATTGTATATAATGTCGAGTTACAGAGGTTCATGCACTAGTGTGGTGGAATAGCTGGACTACCCTAAGCTATCACACCAAGTTAGTCCTACAAACGCCCTTTTGCCAACTAGAGAAAGACCCATTAGGCTCGGACCTCCTGCTATTCTCACGACATGACTCATCACTTTCTAATTGAGCATGAATGACCATTAGAATGTTAGGATAAACCCCAACTTAACTCCGGTCATTCATACTATCAATACTTGAAACCACCACCAAGAAGTTCCTCCTTGGAACTCATTTTCACAACTTTGAAACCATATACATATATCCCTTCACTTTCGCATTACATACCAACATATACATATCTACCATGAACATGATCAACAACATACTCATCATCATCATATATCATACATACTCATATACATAATCATAGACATAATATTGTTTCCAATTCATGTTATAAATCAATTCATACATCATAATAAGTATTAAAGCATTAAGACAACTTAAACTCGACAAGAACCAAAAGAAAAGAAAACCAAAAACCAATACAGCAAATAGGGCGCTCAACACAAAATTCTAGCGCCCAACACCAACACCACTAGAAGAGTGAAACTCAGTGCCAAAGATATCAGTCAGCACCCCCAGAGCATTCGCTCTAGGTTTTGCATTTCTTAGTGCCCAAAGGGAGCGCTCAACGCCCAAACATATTGCTCTTTGTTTTGGAAACGCTGAGCACCGCACAAGGTCGTTCAACGCTATACCAGATGACAACCACTTCGAAACTTGATTTGGTTGCCCCCAATAGCTATCCAAATGGCCAAAATGTCATCCTAGACACTAGAATTAATTCAAAAACAGTTTCATAACTTAGATCAAATACCAATTTGGTTATCTGGACAAGAAACAATGTTCAACTAATCATTCTATAACTCAACACTTTATATCATATTTCTCATGCTTTAAACCATATTTCTAGTGCACTATATAGCCAACTAAGTCCTAAATGGTCTCAATGCAAACACCAAATAACATATTTACTTATAAGACCATTCCTCCAAAATTTCTTCACTCAAAACCTCCATTTAGACCAAAATCAACCATTTCTCTAACCTATTGTCAAACTAAATTTCAGTATCCAATTGATCAACCGAATTAACAACTTATCATTCATAATTCCTCAAGAATCAATTACCATTCAACAAGCATCTCATCATATCAACAATCAATTTCAAATCCTTAAATCATTCAAAACAAACCAATACAAAAGATCAATAATTCATCATACCAACCATCAATTTCACAACTTTTCAAGAAAGAACACAAACTCATGAACCTCCAAATAAATAAATAGATAATAGTTAGCTTCCTTTACCTGTTGAAAGACCAAACGACCTTAAAGAACCCAAAACAGCTCCCACAGATTAAAGGACATTAATTACGCCTACAAACAACAAAATTATGATTAGTGTATGTTGTTAGGACCACTGATTAACAAAGAGACTTATAGAAGATTCAAACTTAACATGCAAAAAAAAAGGAAGTTAACATGCAAGGACAAACAAAACTGATCAAAGAAAGGAGAAAAAATCCAACTTGCTTTGTTGAAAAAATCAATCGATTAGACATGAAGATCTAGCCGTTGTGATCACTCAAACGGTCTCTAATCTTCAAACAGGTGAACACAGGAGAAGAACTCTTACCAAAAAGCCTAAAAGCTTTAGAAAAATAGTTTCTAGAGGCATTATCTGCTTTAAAATGATCAAACTCGTTTATAACGAAATTATTTATATAAAACCTTTTAATATTAAAATAATCGAGTCTCACTATATTTAAACTACTACCACTTCTTAAATACCATTTTCTAGGTCTTGACAGGTATCATGAGTTATATCCACAACCAGTTAGGTACAAAATTCATTAAAACTAAGAATAATTTAATAATTTGGTATTAAAGTACATAGTACATACATACATATGTACATACGTACATACATACATATGTACATACGTACATACATACATATGTACATACGTACATACATACATATGTACATACGTACATACATACATATGTACATACGTACATACATACATATGTACATACGTACATACATACATATGTACATACGTACATACATACATATGTACATACGTACATACATACATATGTACATACGTACATACATACATATGTACATACGTACATACATACATATGTACATACGTACATACATACATATGTACATACGTACATACATACATATGTACATACGTACATACATACATATGTACATACGTACATACATACATATGTACATACGTACATACATACATATGTACATACGTACATACATACATATGTACATACGTACATACATACATATGTACATACGTACATACATACATATGTAAATACGTCCTTATGTACATACATACGTACGTACATACATACGTACATACATACCTTGAAAACTAAAATCAGAATTACAAATGATACGAGAGTTTCCAGAGAACCCAAAGTCTGTCGCCCAATGATATTCTCCAAGAACTCCAATGCCGAGAGCAATGTTTCTAAATCTATCAAAGCTTCGAAATCAAAAACTAAGAACTAAAAATCGATATCTAAAATTGAGTCCTAAGTGTGGTGTCTATCACCCACCACTCGCTATTGTCCACTAACTACATTACAAAGCTCCCTATATATAGGGAAATCAAAACGAGAAAAAGGGAAAGAGGGAAAGAACCTATAACAGACTCTAGAAGCTTCGTGAATCGTCTTCTCTGACGTTCATCTCCTTCCTTCAATCACGAACGCTTCGAGTCTTGACAACCCTTGGATCAGTTTCTTCTTTCTGCCGATTCAAGCTCTGCATGTGCCTCCGATTATGTTATTTGGTTGATCAATCTTCTGGGTCAACATCCTTTGGGCTGTAGAGCATCTTCTCTCGCGTTCTTTGGAATTGCTCTCATGAACCTTAATATGTTAGGTGAAGGAAAACCCCAATCGAACTGTGAAGTAAGGACCTCCTCAGCTTTAGCCATCATCGCAACATGAAATGTTGCGTTTCATTAATTCTCTCAAAAGAGCTTCAGCCTAATTAAGCATCAACCCTTGCAACGACTCAATTCCACGTGCAGTTCAGTTTGCTTTTGCAGCCTAAAAGGAATCAGCCTAATTAATTTTTTTTTTAGAAAATCTTTTGACAAAAATCTTTCTTTTTAATTTGTTAAATTTCCTTTTTGTTTCTTTAATTTTGAATTGAATTTTTCTTTGTCACAGATTGGGTGGTGACAACTGTTATTGGGCTTAATAAGAGTTGGTAGCATTTGCTGATTTGAACATTAGGATGTTGTTGCACAAGAAATTGGGCCATTGACTGGATTGAGTCGCTGCCTATGCATGGGATGACTCCCTTTGGATTGTTGCTAAATGGAAGCAATTGGGCTGAAGTGCACTGGGCTGCTGGAGGTTGATGCTAAAATTGAAACTGCGTTGCACGTGGGTGTTGCTGAAAGGGAATTGGGGCTAAGCTTTAGTTGAATGACAACGTTTTGGAACACTGAAGCTGCAGCCTTAGGGGTTTTTTTTCTCTCATTTTCATTTTGGAAGAGCAACCCTCAAGCTAGGGCTTGGGCGATGAGAGACAAAGAGAGGAAAGCTCAAATGGCTCGTGCCACTTAACCGAAGACTGCACGTGATTGGAAGAGTTCGAACCGACAAGGAGTGGAGGTCTTCCGATTAGAGAGCAGCAACATCGTATGATTCCTTTTTTATTTCCTTTCGTTCCTTTTGTTTTTTTTTCAAACCCTATATAAAGGGGTTTTCTCTACCATGTAAAGTGAGAGATACACCTTCGCATAGAGAGTGAGTTGGAGAGTAGTACAATAGTGAGCAGAGTAGGGTAGAGAGTAGCGTTCACGAAGTTAGAGTTTTCTTAGATCTTCCTTTACGCTTTACGCGATTGTAGATTAGTGTTGTTGAGATCTTGATTTTGAATGTACACTCATGGTGGTGACATCCTATGGTGGTTGCGATTGCTTCTTTTAGTGATTCTTACATTGTAATGTCATTTTCTTGTTAATAAATGTTGATTTTTGCTGCACTGATTTTGATCTCCTTTCAATTTTGTCTGTGTTCTACAATTTTATGCAATCTTTTATGTTTCTTTTGGTTTGATTGTGAGGTTTAGATTATTGAATTTTGTGGAAACTGATAGCTGGAGTATGTTTTGAGTTTTAATGCTTTGATTAATCGATTTGTACATTTTATGCTTTCTGATTGATATACATTGAGGTTTTACACTTTCATTTCAATTTCATTTTAGTTCATATACGGGTATTATGCTTTGGTATTGAATTTTATTCATCCTTAGATGCATTTTTTTAGGTTTAATGTTTTGAAATTGATAGATAATGAGTTTATTTACTTTGATTCAGCTTCATGTATGATTTTAGGTAAATTTAGGGTTTTCTTAAGTTTTTTTTACGCAATTTTAGTGTAGTTTTTTATGTATTTCTGTACTCTGATCAAGCACTCACGGTCGATGAATTTTACATTGTAATTTCAATTTCTTTTCAATGAATTTTACTTTTGTGCACTGATTTTGTTTTGGTTTACATTCTGGTTCTGTTTTGAAATTCAATGCAATGTCTTTTAAAACACTACACTTAAATCTACAGATTGATCCTAGGTTGAACCCTGTACTACATTAGTGGGAATCTAGTTTGTTAAATTTTTGCGCAACTAAAAAGCCTTTCAACCCGTACATACATACACACATACATACCTACATACATATATACATATATACATACCTACATACATCCATACAAACCTACATACCTACATACATACATACATACCTACATGCATACATACACACGTGCATACATACGTACATACATACCTATATATGTACATACATACCTACATACGTATCTATATACATACATACGTACATACATACATAAATACACACACATATATATACACATATATACATACATATGTACGTACATATATACCTACATACATACATACGTATATACATATGTACATACGTACATACATACATACGTACATACATACATAGTAGATACGTACATAGATACATACATGTCTCTAATTAGTTTCTTCAACGTTCACTTTTTTTCTTTTGGTTTCAAATCTTTTTCCCATCAACTATTTTTGGATGCAAATCTCTTAGTGAACCCTGGGCTTAAAACAAGAAATCTAGTGGTGGTTTGTGTCTAGGAATGGAACATGACCCATTAGTTGTCTTAAACCCTAATTCTTAAGGCTGATTTGCTTGTTAAGTGTTCAAGGGATTGACACTTAGTTAGGAAACCTAAGCTCTTTCACCGAAGGGATTTCAGTTAGAGTATTTTAGAGGGTTGACATTAGTGTTTGATGGAGAGGAGATGACTCTCTGTGTAAGGGAGTGAACTCGATGAAATCTACCCCTAGCAAAGTCATTCCATTCCATTTATGATCTTTTTCCACTTCTAAGTGCCTCAAATTACCAAAGTCCACTTTTACATAGTATTTCATTCTTTAGTCTAGATGATTTATTAATCGTAGAATTATCTAGTATTACACGAGTCTCTTGGGAAACTATATTTGGTCTTATCATTTTATATTACTTGAGCGATCCAGTACGTTTTTCGATGAGTAAAGCATAACTCAACCAATAAACATGCATTAAGACCTAGGGTTTTGATAACGGTTTAAAATATTGTTATCTGTGATGTAATTTTGATACTAAATACACCCTTTTTGGCTTAGAAACCCTCTTAGACTCATGCTTTTTCATTAAGTTATGTGAATAAGAGAGTTGAGGTTGAATTTGATGATTTTATGACTAATTCCCTTTGGTTTGATAGAAAATGAGTTAATACAGGAAGCAGAGATGAAGTGATAAGGATATAGAGTTCAGAAAGGCCTAGAAAAGCACCAGAAGAGGAACCGCAAGAAGCTTGGGCAACCTGTAGGAGGCTTGAGCGTGGAAAAATCGACGCTCGCCGCCCGGGCGTCGGATCCCCGAAGCTTGGGCGAAGTTGGAGGCTCAAGCCTTTCGGAAATCGACGTCCACCACCCGGGCGACCAAGCGTAGCACGTTGCTGATCAGGCCCAATTTTTGCTCTGTTTCGATTCTTTTGGACCGGGCCCTGTTTCTACTCTTTTCCAACTTTATTTAAAGGACCCAGGCTCTAGGTTTTGCATCTCTGGCTGGAGCAACACAACAACACACTTTTTTACTCTCTGAAGGCGGATCTGGAGGCGGAAGCTTCCTCTTCTACTCTTAGGGTTTTACTATCTCATGCTTTTCCATTGTACATCTAGTTTCTCCATGTCTATGGGGAACTAAACTCTATTTGTTGTTGGGGAATGATGTAACCTTTTGAACTCTCATGTATTTGAATTGATTCTTAATCATATTTGCTTTATTCATTAATTGTTAGGGAATTCATTTGTTTCAATGTTTGCTCTATTTAACTCATTTAGTTGCATGATTTATGAATTGCATGAGTGTTGGGAGGTTCCTTACAATTCAGGTTCTTGTTGAATTCTCCCAAGGGTAATATTTCACAGGGATTGGTCTTCTTAAGCTCTTGATCTTCAGACTTAATTTTCTAGGAACGCTAGGAATTGCACGAACTAGGAATTGAGGCAGGCTTATTGCGCCCAGGGGTTGGGTTCTAAGTACTTTAGTGAACGTTAACATTAATGCATAAAGAGGAATTCTTATATACATGAGAGGGAACTTGATGAAATCTAACCCCAACAACATATTCATCTCATATTAAACAACATTCGTTCATCCTTGTGTTACTCTACTATTGATCAATTTGTATTCATATTTAATTTTCTGTCTTTGCATTTTAAACCAATGATGTCTTTTATTTTAAGTCTTAATTAATTAATTTATCACACGTCTGTTAAGTGCCAAAAGTCCTCTAGGATACAATACTTGGTCTTACCTTTTTATATTACTTGTGCAATTTGGTACACTTGCCAATCCATCAACAGGTTTTGGATAAATAGTGAGTCATATTTCATCCCTAGATGCAAGTCCCCACTAGAGGGGATTAAAGTTCTATTTACACAAATGTATCCTAAAATAAGATTATTTACGAAAGAAAGATAAAAGTGAGGATTTAAGCATGTAACAAGTTAAAGGATAGTTGATTTTGTTACTAAAATGCAGCTCAAATAATGATAAGAATTAACATTATAAATACCTTGTTTTAGCTACAGGAAATTGATATCCTTTACTCCAATTTTGCTCCAAAGATATCAGTTGCGCAAAGCTTCATGCTTATGAATTCATTGGAATACACAAAGCCTCATAAAACCTCACTTCATTAGGTTTGCCGCTTTTGCAATTGCTCGTGCTCGAACGTTCCTAGTGCTGAACTCTCCAAATTCAAATATAATCATTGTAATTTAATGGGTTAAGATGGAATGGGGAGGGTGTTTGATGGTTTCCCCGATGGAACTGAAGTTGCCAAAGAAGAATGAAGAGATTAATACGTGGATTCCACTTCTCTGCCCTAGGGAATCGACTGTACAGATTCATTGACACAACCACACAACACATTTTCACAAAGATTAAAAGTATTAGCATAATAAGAAAATGCACTTGTGAAAAACCTTTATGTTTTGGGTTAATATCGTTGTTTGTTTGGTTTCCTTGATTTGATACATGTGGTAGAGGACCTTTAAGCTAATCTACTTTGCCATCTCTAAATAAAATACTTTACCTTGCATAACTTTATTGTTGAAAATGAACTAAAAGCATACAATTTTTACAATAACCATATACATGAATAAGCTTCAAGAACTAAGGTATATAATGATGTTGATCTCACTTTTACGAGATGCGTACAAGCAAGAACTTATATACATATAAGACGAAATTATATCTATTCCAAGCATATTTTGTGAAAGATATTTGGAAATACTTCACTGTCATTGGAATATATAGTATCCCATTTAGTAGCATACTAAAAGAAAATAGCATGTAGTTGATTTCATATATTAGTGGAGAATTAAATATGACTACCTTATTACAGTTACCCCAAAAGATGAATAGAATTAGAGTAGATTTATATATACAAAACCAACATAAACTAGAAACAAAAGTATGAAACTACATAAGGTCTTTCAAAAGATTTAACATTAAGGGAAACAAAGTTGATGACTAAACTGATGCATCCTCTCCTCCTTGAGGACCCGCTTCCTTATTTGGTCACACCAATCAAGGTGATCATTGCAAAATCAGAGCACACAACAAAAGAACAATAAAGAGAACAAAAGGGTAATCTAGCTGGTTCTATCACTACCTAATCATTCTCCTGTGTGTGAGTATGAATGATTAGTAGAATTCATCATAGATTCACACAATAGAATTGTCCTTACCATAATGCACACCCTAGAGAATCACACCTTTAATCAAATTCCTTCCTTGAAAATGTCCTACAATGTTAGTGAGCTCCTTGACTTTGAATTTGCCTAGTGACAACCAAGTCAGAAGCCCACTAAGTGGTGCCTAACAGTACCATCCTACGCCTAATGCTTGGAGTGAAAATGCTCATTGACTTGAAAATGTGAGTTGGCACTAGATGCCCCTCTGTTACCACCCATCACTATGACAGAAAGTGTTATGAATGAGGGAGTTTAACTTGTTCAATTTCTCAAATTGGTACTTTGTACTCTCTCCTATGGTTTAAACAATTTTAAAACAGTTTATAAGTTGTATCAATTTGTCCAATTGCTCAAATTATGACTCTCCCATTCAATCACTCATCAAAACCCACAAACAACATATATCAACTCAAACTCATATTTCAACGTTAAACAACACATTGTCACATTATATCAACACACTCCAATCAAATTTCAACAAAGAAACATAACATTGCAATTTTTCTCACAATCAACATGCAATATCTAACTCAATCATAAAATCACTAAAATCAAAGATACAAACTAGCTTCCCTTACATGGTAAAACTACTCAAACAACTTTACTGCACCAAAACTCCTTCAATTCCACATGTTGTTCTACTTATACATACAAACATCACATAGATAATCAACTCGTAATGTTATGATTGATAACAAAAAAATCGCATATAAGACTCTAAGGATACTATCAATTATATTGGATATCATTTTCTAAATCCTCAAGTAATATATTTTTCTTTTTTATTCTTAATGTTTCATTTTTATTTTTTATGTTTTTATTTCTCATCAACTTTATTCATGTTTTAGTGAAAAATAGATTTTATATTAATAAAAGAATATTATTTTATTTATGATTATAATTAATATGAAAAAGTATTTTGATTTATATTATTAATTAATTCTGAATACTAAAATATGTGACATGTTGTACCATAATAAATAGACAAAGATTTAAATAAGTTATTGATATCCTGTATGAAAGTTTAGCATGAGACGAATTAAGTGACTTTTTGCTGCATAAGTCAGAATAACTTTAATTAATTTTCATGGTTGAATAACCAATTTTAAATTTTCAAAAAAAAAGAAACCAATTAAAAATAGAGTAAAATTACCAAAGTTACTTTACTTTTTTTAATAGAAAGTGATTGAACTTATCTCCTTCATTGAACCGATTCCCAGTTTAACATTTGTTCAAAATATTCGAGAACCATTTTTTTTTCTATAGTTTGAAGATGCTTTAACTTTGTTCACCCAGATTATTAGTTTTTTTTTTCTGATTAAAACTATGAAAAATATAATTGAAAATGGATCAAAACTAAACAATTTAAACCTTTATGGATTTAATTTCTGTTCAATATTGTTGAATGTGGATTTAGAATTGAAAGTAAAAAATTAAAACAATCGACATAACAGTTTATTAAATTGAAATATAAAATCACATATTTAAGTCCATCAGAAATAATAAACATATATAAAGGTATATTTTGAAAATTCTTATGAACATAAGAAAAAGTTAACATTATAAATATAATTATAATTACATATTTTTGCAATATGTTTCTTTATTTAATAATTTTTTTAATTTTGTTAAAAATATTTAAATACTTTATAAAAAACAAAATCGATTAAAATTAAATTGTCGGTAAATAATTGATTTAATATATCTGAAACATTTTATTTTTAGTATAATAAAATAAATTATAAACTCCTTTATAGTTATTTTTATATTGTTGTTAATTTTTTTAAAAAAATAATAACTAAAAATATTTCATACTTATGTCTAATATAATTTTATGTGAAATATTTACGAAAAATAAATCTTTAATTATATTACTAATTAACTACTAAAATTATAATAGTTTTATTAGAGTTACAATTTTTTATTATACTGAAAAAATAAAAGATATTAATACATATTATATTAAATCAATTATTTAATATATATATATATATATATATATATATATATTAAACTGATTATTTATTTTTAAATTATAAAATATTGATTAGGTTTATTTCAAATTTTATATTAAATTGAAATAAACTAAATCAAACTTATTAATTATGGTTTTGTTTGAAGTGACTTAAATAATAAACAAATCAAATTAAATCATAAAAGTCAAATATTGATTGAAAATCTTAAACCACGACTATGTAAGTTTTTTAATATTGTAACAAAGATTAAATATTATTTTAGTTAGTGTAAAATTAGAATTATTTTTATTTCAAGTTTTAATATAATTTAGGTTTTAAATTTTAAAAATAAATAAATATAAATTTTTTAAGTTGAAATTTTCTTGATGTAATTATTTATCTCATTTAACATGTTTCAATTTAAGTGTAAATTAAAAATATTATTTGAGATTCAAAACGATTATATTTATTTATTTTAAAAATTTTTAATATTAAAATATATTAAAACAAATTCTAATTTTGAATTTAAATTTAGGAATTAAAAATATATTTAATTTTTATTTTCAAATAAAAATTTTGAAATAAAAATCTAATTATAATTATGCTCCCAATATTTTACAAAATTTAAACTTGATTCCTAAATTTAATTTTTCACAATTTCATTTCTAAATATATTGAATTTTGAATGTGATTTTTTAAGCAATCGAAATCCTTATTGTTTAACTATTGGCAACTTTTTTTATGCTTTTTGTTACATATCATATATATTTTTTAATTTAAAGATGATACATTAAATAAAATATATAGATAATTAAAAATTAAGGAAACAAAATTAAGTAATTTTTAATGGATAAACAGCACTTTCCATCAAATGAGTCCCACAAGCAAAAAACTCCCTTCTTCTTTCACTTCCTTAGTCTCTCTGCACCTCACAACACAACACAACACAACTGTTTCTTCATCTTCCTCAAAGCCAATGGCTTCTGCAACACTCTCTCTGCATTATCCTCTTCTTCTTCTTCATTCTCCTCTTTCTACCAAAATTACCAAACCACCCCTCTCACTGCGACCCCTTCTTCTCCCTCGCCCCCTCCACTCGCGCTTTCTCCTCCCTCCGCCACGCGCCTACGTTACGGCGCCCGCATCCGACCCGAATTTCGGAGACCCGGATCCGAAGCTGATCGGGTTGGTTCCGGAGAAGGCAAAGCCGCAAAACGTGATCACGTGGAGCCTGCTCTGCACGCTTCTCATGAACCACAAACTGCGCCTGGCTCTCGTGTTCGCAACGCTCTTCGCCTGCTCCACCTGTACCCTATCCATGCCCCTCTTTTCCGGTAACATCACCTCTTTTGTAATTAAACTAATTGCCTAAGTTTTAAGTAATTGCCCAAATTTACAGACTCTCTTTTATTTTATTTTAATGACTTCTTTGGGTGAAATAATGAATCTTTGTCTTGTTTGGTATAAACAACACCTAAAACTATACCTTTAGATTTTTCTGATAACGGATTGTTCATTGTCAGAAAGAAAGTAACGTTAACATAATCATATTCTGAACTATTTGGTTGAACAATACAATCTGCACATTCAACCAAACTTTTCTTTTTTAAAGAAAAACTGAAAATGAATCATTTCTATATGAAAAACATCATAGAATAACTCCTTCCTGTATTTAATTTAATACATCAGTAATATTTTTTAAAACTTAATTAAATTAATTACTTTGAGTAGTATGTGTAATTAAGTTAGAAAAGTATAAGAAGGTTGTAAGGTATGAACAAAATGAATAAAGGTTTCTTTATATATTATATAGATATGTACTGCTAGAGTGTTTTCTCTTAAAAATATGGTTTTTTCTTTCAATAACGTGTTTAGATGTGTATGTCTACTAGCTTGGTGTGGTACGTGTATTAAAATGGCTGGTTTTTCGATTTGTGTCACTTTGGAATGTTAAAACGTCAACTTTGATTTGAAATATTATTTGTCAACACTTTGGAATTACTTTTCGTGTTAAACAGAAAAATACTTCTTAATAGTGAAAAGAAAAACTTAGGATCAGATTTAAATGTTGAAACTTTTGTTCGGTTACTTGAATATGTATTTGTTTGCTAAATTATTTTTTTAGGGTATATTGTCGTTTGTTTCATTAGTATTTGAGGTATGTGGAGGGGGTACTAATTTGATCGAAGAAACACATTAACGATTGATGGGTCTTATTTGAAATTTCATGATTTAAGGATTAATTAAATTAAGACCACGACCGGGTTTGAAAGAACTTATTTGAGTTCTTTATAAATTGTTTTTGGTTAAACTATTTCTCTATTTCAAGTTTTAGTCCCTTCAATTTTTTTAGGAGTTTATGACTGTCAACAAATTTTCAAAGCAGTTTTACATTTCCATAAGTCTTGTCAAGTATCGGTGAGAGGGACCGAAACTTAGGCAGAGTGGCAAATATACGTATTGCACTTGTAGTTTTAGAAGAAGAAATTTAATAATTTTTCTCTTAAATTAAAATTAGTTTATATAATTATATATAAGTATTGTTGATATATATACATATATAGATCAAATTAATAATATAACTATTTTTATGTTTTTAATTTTTTTTGGTGAGTGCCCAAACATAAATGAGAATAATTTGGCTATGTAAATATTTGTTCTAGGAGGACTGGAATAAAATTCTCTTTCTTTCGTAGAAAATGGGATGATGATATATTTTCTCATGGAAAATACTTTGGGGTATTGTGCAAATTTGAATTTTTAATGCAGTTTTAACTCATGGCATTAGGGGGTGCTATTATTTTTTGGTCCTTTTTATTCCTTTTTACGTACTGTTCATACATGACTTAACTGTTGATCATGTTATATATTCATTCTTATGCGTTGTTGTTCTTTTAGGACGGTTTTTTGAAGTTCTAATTGGAGCTAGACCTGAACCGTTATGGAAGCTGCTTACTAAAATTGGAGTTCTGTATGCCTTGGAGCCACTTTTAACTATTATTTTTGTTATAAACATGAACATAGTGTGGGAGAAAATTATGTCGACACTAAGAGCTCAGATCTTCGGAAGAATATTGATTCAAAAGGTCCTGATAATTTGTTTTTCTATTTATTGTTATTTATTAATATTATTTCTCTCACTGGTAATGCTTGGAGATAGTTATTGGTTAGAATATCTATGGCTGTTTGAATTATTGAATGGAAAGTTATTTTGCTTTGATTGATTAATCATATAGTTTTTTTTTTTATTTGTGCAGATTGAGTTTTTTGACAAATATAAGGTATGTGTATGAAGTTACTTACATTATATGTGCTTTTAGTTTTCCATATTTATCGGTGTCTCTTGAGATATTTGGGCTGAGACACTGTAAGCAGAAGCGGATAGTCATTGTTCTCTGTCACCTTTACCTGATTGATTGATTGTCTCTTGAGATATATGTGCTTTTAGTTTTCCATATTCTATTGTCTTTGTCTTCTTCGTCTTCTCTTTTCTTTGTATCCCTATGTTTCATCTATTGCTGTAACTTAATCTGAATCGCTTTCCAATATGATTTTATGAATACCAGTATATTATTTAAAAAATATAAAATTTTATTTTATTGAGCAAACAATATCATTTTGTTTCTTTTCTTAATGATAGTGTACACTGACAAAGTAGGTGCAAAAACTATTGCACGTTCTTGAATTTGCTTATAGGTTGGTGAACTCACAGGTTTGTTAACATCTGATTTGGATTCTCTTAAAAATATTGTCAGTGAGAATGTCTCAAGGGATCGCGGATTCAGGGCATTATCTGAGGCAAGCAACTCTACACCAATGTGAGCTTTATATTTTCTATATTTAAGCATGTGTATGGTTTATTCCTTTTTCACTTTGTTCGCGGATTCAGGGCATTATCTTGAGGAGTGAAATTTTTGCCACATATTTTTTTGTTTGGGTGTGAAAGAAATGATTTCATGCCTTTCAAGAGAGAACCTCTATTTTCTTATGTCAGTTACGTTATACTTATGCATATTTTTTGTTTGCATTTTGCTGCTCATGTTCGTTTGTGTCATTGCTGCTTCTGCTCTCTTTGTTCTTGTAGGTCATTGGAACAATATTCATACTTTTTTCTTTATCACCGCAACTGGCACCCATTCTAGGTGTTCTGATGCTCGCAGTTTCCATTTCAATTGGTAAGTTTACATTTTGTCTAATGAAATCAATTCAATGACCATGTTCAACACTGTTATGGTTTATTATAAAAACCAGAAATATAATCACCTGTCTTGTCTTCATCCTTTCTGAAGTGTTAGGGTAATAGGCTTCATAATTTCATAAATGGCTTATATGCAAGCTGACAATTGTATGTAGCTTAAACAGTAAACACAATAATTTGTAGAAGAAAATTGTGAAACATTATTTTTCATTTCATGTATCGTTCGCTGATTCACTATGGTTCTCTATAGCTGTCTACAAGAGATCGACATTGCCAGTTTTTAAAGCACATGGGAAGGCCCAAGCATCTATATCTGACTGTGTGACTGAAACGTTTTCAGCTATTCGAACAGTGAGTTCCCATTAGTTAGTGGCCCAATTACAAACATATGTTGTGTGTGGTAATGGCATCAATTTATAACAGTGACATATATGCTTACAGGTAAGATCCTTTGGTGGTGAAAAGCGCCAAATGTTCTCTTTTGCTAATCAGGTAAGATTATTTAAGGACCAATAACTAATTTCAGAAAGGGCATGGCGTCCTCTTAGAAACTCCCATGTTATTTGTTTGTTCGATACAGGTTCTATCTTTCCAATCTAGTGGGATAAAGCTTGGGACTTTCAAATCTGTAAATGAATCTTTAACTAGAGTTGCAGTTTATATTTCTTTAATAGCATTATACTGTCTTGGAGGAAGCAAGGTTAAGGCGGTAAGCAATTCTAGCTTTTAAAACTTGTCTTTTCTCTATATAATTATAAATTTAATCATGATTTTTTCTTTTATTGCCTTCTGCAACATATTGTCAATCATGATTACTATTGCTTCTTATATCAGTATATGCATTCTTTCTTCTGATATAACTTTCTCCTATGATCATATACATCTTTCTCTTATTGCTTATTATGCAGATTTGACCAATGAATATTTCTGAGCTACCCTTAATTCTTGCTTTCAGGGTGAACTCTCTGTTGGAACCATGGCATCTTTTATCGGTTATACTTTCACTTTAACATTCGCTGTAAGCTATTTGAGTTGTTGACTTTGTTTTTCTTTATATATTTATCCTCTTCCTGTCTGATATTGTGTCTTTTAGGTTCAAGGACTGGTTAATACTTTTGGAGATCTCCGTGGAACTTTTGCTGCTGTTGAGAGGATCAACTCTGTTTTTTCTGGGGTTCAAGTTGATGATGCCCTGGCTTATGGCTTAGAAAGAGAACTGAGACAAAAAACAGTGGAGGATGAAAACTATAAATTGGTCTTATCTAATATTTCTACCGAGAATAACCAAAAAAATTATTTTCACTTTATGTCAGCTCTTAAAACATCAAGCAATTTATTTAGCATAGCTTGGTCGGGAGATATTTGCCTTGAAGGTATCTTTATTGCAATTTTGTTTGTATCCCTTGTGATGTGTTGTTTTAATGTATCACTCATCCATATCAAATGCCATGTTTGCTAGTGTTCTTGCAATGGAAGCTTCAATAACTTGCTACTTCTCTTTTAGTTATGAGATGAACTTAAGTAACTAAATGCATGAATTTTCTTTTGAAGGACTTTGACCGTCTGTTGGTTGCTTTCCTCTTAAGGATATGATATTATCATCCAATTTCAATATTAAAGATTTATGTCCATCTGACAATTGAAGTTTTAGTTTCTTATTTGATCTCTCACTCTCTCACACAGGCACACATTAATTATAAGTTTGAAGTAGTTCTATAATAACATTTTCATAATAATCTGAATTATTTTGTAATGGATACTTCTTTTATTTTTTTCCTTCTCTTTCAATGACTATGCTCATATTATACTGCAGATGTATATTTCTCTTATCCATTAAGGCCGGATGTGGAAATCTTACGTGGCTTAAATTTAAGACTAAAATGTGGAACTGTAACTGCACTGGTGGGTCCAAGTGGTGCAGGCAAAAGTACAGTAGTCCAGCTATTGTCTCGTTTTTATGAGGTTTTGATTTCAGTTTATGCTGTAAGATGAAATTTCATGGATATTTGTCTTGAAAATAGATACATAAAGTAATCTTTATTTCTGCAGCCAACAAGTGGCTGTATAACAGTTGCAGGAGAGGATGTCCGAACATTTGACAAGAGTGAATGGGCCCGGGTTGTTTCCATTGTAAATCAAGTAAGGAATAAGAAAGAATCTTATGTATGATATCAAACGTATTGTTTTCATTTCTTTATAAATTTTACATATTATAGGAGCCTGTTTTGTTTTCGGTGTCTGTTGGAGAAAACATTGCATATGGGCTTCCAGATGAAGATGTCTCTAAAGAAGATGTCATTAAGGCAGCAAAAGCTGCAAATGCTCATGACTTTATAATTTCACTACCACAGGTTGGTTTCTCTTCTGAGTTTGCATATGCTTTTATATAGATACAAATCTTATAGTTAATTTTGTTTTTCTTGAAAGGGCTATGATACACTTGTTGGTGAGCGTGGAGGCCTATTGAGTGGAGGACAGAGACAGGTACAGTAGAGTTCACCTATATTATCCTCACCTTGCATGGTATGCATTTTACGCATGGACACATTCAAATGTTGTTGACTCTTGTTTCTGAATTACAGAGAATTGCCATAGCCCGCGCTCTCCTAAAGAATGCTCCCATCCTTATACTTGATGAGGTGATATTTTTTGTTTAATTCTATGCTTTTCTATATACTCTCTCCGTGCTTCTGATAGAGAGGATTGTTTGTATTTGTGTGATTTGTACACACTAGTACTCTTATTTATAATGAAGAGATATAATAACAAAGAACAAAATTAATACTTAATAATGGAAAATATTTCTTTATCAAATCTTATTTCCCCATTTAATGTAATCATATCACATCTCTAACACTCCCTCGGGCTGAAATACCTATGGCATATGAGTCAAGCTTGTTACATATGCTATCAACATGGGAGCCCTTATGGCTTCTAAAATTAACAAAGTCAATGATGATTTCTCTTGAGAGCATCTTCTCTCTCACAAAGTGATAGTCAATCTCTATGTATTTAGTCTACTCATGGAAGATTGGATTTGACACAATATGAATAGAAGCTTGATTGTTGCGTACAAATTTAGTACTTTGAGTGCCTCTAAATTTTAATTGATGGAGTTGTCTAAGTCATGTAATCTCACTAGCAGATACAACCATGACATAGAACTCAGCTTCATCACTTGATCTAGAAACCGCCTAGAAACCAATTTTCCTCCGCCTAGAAACTGACTAGAAGCCAAAAGTGAACTTCCTTTTTTATGGTGATCTTTTGCGATGAACATCGAAGTAACAAATAATTTTGGAATTTCCTGTGTCCTTGAATATTGATTCTCAACTTAGTGCATTTATAAGGTATTGAAGTATACGATTGCCATTTTACTCGTGACCATCACATGGACCCTTCCAAAGTTGGCTAATCACATAAATGCAAATGTGATGTCTGAACTAGTGACAATGAGGTAATTAACTCTTCCTAATAGACAATGATATCTTCCAAGGCCTTTTAATCACCCGTTTGACCTGGAAGAAGCTTCACGTTTGGACCCATAGGAGTGTCACTTGGGCGACAAATAAGCACACCAAATAAGCAACCAAGCAGAGTGGACGTGAACTAACAAAAACATGCTTCGGAGATCGCTTTAGCGCATAGAAGGAGCAACAAAGCCCCCATCCAACACGTGAATTGCGAGAATGTAGTTCATATACACCTCTAGTAACTCATCACGAAGGGAGACTATTTTTAGGTCCAACTAATGAAAAGTTCAATGATGAATGACAATCATATCAAGAAAATGTCAGGCAAAGATGATTTCGGTTAATGAGGAAAAAATGTCACCATTACCAAGTCCAAAATTGAGTATAACTATGCTATCAAGTGAATTTTTTAGTGAACCATGGTGTTGGAACATGAGCAAATAGTGCGGTTGGAAGTACATGTGGAACTTCTAGAAGAACATTTTCAATGGTGGAAGAAAATAAAGAGCATTTTCAAATAAAGTAACATCAACAAAGACAAGATACTGTTAATGTTAGGAAGTTAAAAGTATATGAGGGGAGGAAATTAAAGGCGGGAAAGGGGGATAGTTTGTTAGTAGAGAGAAAGCATAAATAAGAAACAGAATAGAGGGAGAAGGGGATTATCAGATATTTTCCTTTTGGGTATAGACTGGACATTTTCCAGTGGAGGAAGGGAGGCTTCCTTGGGACATATAATTGTATTTCTCTTAATATACATTACAAATTCAATAATATACATACTCATAATTTCATCTCTTGTTGTTTCGAGCGTTATTGTGACAAGAGCGTGTTCTCTTTGGTTCCTGAACAAAGGTACCTAACAGTTAAAGTGGTCAAGAGAAACATTTGTATCCCTTTGGAAATAGGAATAACTAATAAAAATACATTTTAGAAATTCTACAAATAGTTTATTTTTACCTTTAGTGAGATCATGAATAAAACATGTGCTCCTAAAGATACATAAGGGCATAGGATGAAGGTCTTGTTTAGTATTCAAGATAGAATAAGGAATTTTATTGTTTAGAACTGTTCCAGTAAAAAGTTGGGAGCCTTAAATCAAAGACAAAAGATATAGAGAACTCTTGACTGAAGTAAAAATAGCTCCATCCCTTGGCTGAGAAACGGTACAAGTTGTTTAAAGTAAGTGATGATTCTTACATTTATCAACTCTATTTTGTTGAGATGCATAGACGCATGATGTTTGATGAAGAATCTGCTATGAATTTAGAAAATATCAAAATTGTCAATTCATAAAATTTTAATTGACAAACCAAACTTATTGAAATTCGGTAAAGAAACTTTGAGAAGTAACAATTTTTCATTAAAAGAAAAACAAATACAAAAGAAAAATCATATATAAATGTAGCAAAATAAAAATATCCCAATGTTGAACAAACGCAATTGGAACCCCAATCTCGGAGGGAACTAAAGCAAAAGGTGATGTAACACTTTTATTTGTTGCTGCATTTAGACGTGATTGCAGACTGCATTCACTCGTGTCAGACCTAAACAACCACAATTTAAAACCCTGATATGATCCTATTTATGCATGTCTTGATTTTGACATTCTTTGCTGGTGCAGGCTACCAGTGCCCTGGATGCTGTCAGTGAGCGCTTGGTCCAGGAAGCTCTCAACCATTTGATGAAGGGAAGAACCACATTAGTAATAGCCCACCGATTAAGCACAGTCCAAAATGCATACCAAATTGCAGTCTGTTCTGAGGGGAGGATTACAGAATTAGGCACTCATTTTGAGCTATTGGCTAAGAAGGGCCAATATGCTTCACTGGTTGGCACACAAAGGCTTGCCTTTGAATAAATTGGTATAATAAAAGTGGGAATATTTTCTGTTATACCAGATAGCAATGCACCATACATAGAGCTGGATATTTTGCTTTCAGCCTTGCAGAAAAACAGAGATTGAGAGAGTGGAAAAGAAATCATACAGTTAAAGGAAATTGGCTGTAGCCACTCTTACATTGTATTTTGGTATACAAGGTCTCATCTTTTTTCATCTAATGGGTTTCAAGTTACACTTTCCTTTTTAAGATATCTATTACTTTAACGACTTATAAATATATTTCAAAATTTCACTAAAAAATTAAGAAATGTTATTAATATATTACTTTTATTAATTCATAACTACGCTACTTTTTTAAATAAAGGGTTGGTGAAGCACTATTCTGTTATAGTAATTAGAGTAATCTTGAAATGTGTGTATTATTTAAACGTATATAATTTAAAACGGAATGAGTAAAAGATTATATGTTTATTGTTACTTTAATGCTCAACAAAATGTAGCATAATGAAGGTTGATAATATCTTAGGTATAAATTTAAATGCAATTCAATTTTTTTTTTCTCAATTGTATTTCTTTTTAATTTACAGCAATAGAACTTTGAAACATTGTAAGACTGTATCACAAATACGAATTATTTGTTGGCTTTTCATAGTCAATAATAGTACATATTTTAAACATGCATTCTTAAAATTGCAATAAAATCTTGCCAAATTCTGAATTTTAATCCAATAAAGGATGCATTACAACAATATTCTCATGCAAAAGTTACGAACTAGCTTTGCAAAATTTGGGGTCCAAATGTATAAAACCAGGTAAACTAAAACATTCCAAAGGTTAATTAATATATAGAAAAAATCAACATGGAAATATACTTGTGTGACAATAGAGGTTAAAAACACATTGGGATAATAAATGTTTATGAATATTGTATTTGACTTCACTCTTTTCTTAATACATTATACTTGCTTTACCTATTGTGTGTTCTACAAGGCTGAATGGGTAAACTAGTTCAAGTTTAACTTATTTCTAGTTTCTGCTATGTATACCATCTTCTACTATTTCACATTCATCTTCCAACTTGGATATTATGAGTCTGCATCGGTTTCAACTTTCAACAAATGTCCAAATTTTGTGATGAGATCTTAAGATGAGGAAGATATGGAGATTACAGCCTTTAACTCAGCAAGGCACTCAGTTGGAAGGCCAAGGAAGGAATTCATAAAGAAATCATCAATAGGGTCAACTGTTGCTACACCAACCAGTTTGCATTTACCCTCTTCATCCATTCTCCTGCCTCTTCCACTCTTCATAGTGCCTTTTGTTTCTTCAGATGTCAACACTGTCTTCACCAACAGTGGAGGAGCCTTATAGAGACTACCAGCAGAAAACAAAAACTTGGCCTTGAACTCAAGATCAACCTTGTTATAAATACCAAAACAATCATATCATCAATTGAGTAGTACTTGCACAAAACTAACTAGAGAGACACTTATGGCAAGTTCAAATGACCTCATCTCTTTACGAAATAGCTTCTCTAAATAACTTTTATATAAATATATAGAGAGAGGGAGAAAGATTCTTTGCAATATCATTTAATCACCAATTATCATTTATATGATAAATTGGTTAATTTTTAATAACTGTTCCAAAAATCGTATCAAAGATCATTTCTTATTTTGACAGTATAAATTTTTTTAGTAAAGATTGTATATGCATATTCAATCTTGGTATTTCATAACTTTTGTTTGAAACAAACACAACCTAGGTATTAAAGCTCACTAAAAGTTGTACACATAATGCACAATCCTTTCAATTTGAAGCAAAAATCTTCAGAACTTAAATGTTTTACCTTGCCAGATTCTTGGTTAATATTTCCATGTAATGCTTCTGGAATTATATCAATCTTCAAAAACGGTGGCAATGGCAATCCAAGAAACTTGGCAGTAGAACTTGTTAATGGTGGAATATACAAACTTTCAAGATCAAATAAAACAGGAAGGTCATTGTTGGCCGGACCATTCTCTGTAACCTTTGCAGCAACTCCAGTTCCCATTCCCCCCTCTGCATCATATTCAAAGTCAGGATACCTTGAAATGGAAAGCTTGCAACCCTTTTCTGTCTTGAAACTGACAGTGTAAGCCTGAGATGTTGGATTTTCAATCCTTGTTCTGGTGGAAATGGTTTTCTGCTCTTTCCCACTTGAGGAAAAGGAAAATAAGATAATGTTTCTTCTTCTTAGCTTTGGCTTTTTGGTGCACAATTTGCACAGTAATGGTGAGCTTATGGAGTTTATCTTGCAACTCATCTATAGTTTGTGTGATTTACTTGCTCAAAGATAAGGTGGGACTCTAGATGAGAATGGAATTACAAAAATCATAAGCTCTTTCTTTGAATCCACCAAAAAGAATGAACGAAGATATATGAGGTTGGTTAGGCTCTACGAATCTTATCTTTCGATGTGGGGTCTTCAATTTGTGCAATAGGCAATCAACACTTGGCAGTGTGAAATGGTTCATAGGATTTCCTTGTTTGCTAAAATTAAGATATTCTATCACAACTAGTATCACTATGATATTTTTGTTTTCCATTACTCCATTTAGATCTCAGTAATAAATTTCTCTGTTAAATTAGTTAAATTCATTCAGAAACTAAGAGATGAGTTTTATAGTTTTCTGATGATAAAGTTCTCGTTTAAATACAAAAATTGTACTCAAAATTGTATAATTTAGAATATATTTATATTCTGAAATTTATCTTTAATTTTGTATTTCAATTGACATTCTAAAATACAAAATTGCATCTTAAACTATACGTTAACAAATACAAAAAATGTATGAATGAGAAGAAGAAATGGCAAAAAAAATAGAATTGGGTGTTTCATCCTATACCTCCAAGCTATCGAAAATATCTTCAAATTAATGTTTTTTTTCTTTTATATACTTTGCACCTCCAAAGCATTATGGGTTATGAGTTCAAAGGTGTTGGTGTTGTTTGCTCGTTGAGAGGTTCTCCAAGAGATAAGTGGTGTTGGTGGTGATTCTTGTGAGGTTGATCGCAAGAGCATATGCATGAAAACATTATTGTGAGACTCCTAAATCTTCATTAAATTTTGAAATACAATGAAGATCCAATCGGATTTTGAAATCTAATGAAAATCCAAACTAATTTAAAATTCAATTAGGTCTTCATTGGATTTTGAAATATGATGAAGAACTAATCAAATTTCAAAATCTAATAAAGGACCAAACGAATTTTGAAATCAAGTGAAAAAAACACTCAATAAATTTTTAATTCTGATTGAGACTTCATCAGATTTCGAAATATGTTACATATTTTTACCGCATGGCATAATAGTTATTTTAACAAAAAAAATTTAAGGTGTTCATAGTAAAACCTTTGAAATAGAGAGTAAAACTTTTGGAAGTGCCGAATGAAACTTGTTAAGTAGCTATACTGAACTAGCCTTGTAATTGCACTATCAACTTTTGCTTTATAAGAAAATCCTAGAAAAAAAAAAGATTACCTTCTAATATAAATTCAATACAAATTTAATGTTGCATTAACTAAATTTCTTAATCTTTGTAAATTATTTAATTAGATTTTATGAAAGGATTAAACAGAGGATTATGCTTTTTGTAGAACATAGAAACTAGATTTCGACCAATTTTCGAAGAGAAAAAGAAAAGTAACACCGCATAATGGATGTGAGAGAAGGTGTGGAGAAGATAGAAAATACAAGAAAGATAAGAGGGGTGCTTGAAAAAACTGTTCACTGGAAAAGAAAAGGAGGGTACAAAAAAAAGGCCCATATTCAACTCATGAAAAATAAATGTGGGCTTTCTTTCAATAACAAATTGTGAAGAGTTGCTCCCTCCATCACCCCAAGTACTCCCTACACCTTTCCATTATTTTTTTATTTTAAAAATATACATTAATTTAATTTTTACCATTTAATTTTATTTACCTTTCTTAAAACTCTAAATCTTTCTACACCCCTTCACTTTTATCTTTCTCTAATCGCACACAAATTACTTTCTCTTTTCCTTTATTCTTCGCGCTGAATTGAGTTTTAAAAAGCAAAAAAGGAGTATGAAAGGTATCATAGTTTATGAATTTATTTCCTATTTTCTTGGATACAATAAGTACAAAAGTGAAACTTTTTGTGTGTAATGCTTCATAGGATTGGGTTGGAAAAAGCAAAGAAAGAGTTAACAGGAAGCATTCAGAAGGGTATAGACTTCATCAGAAAATAAATGTGATCAGGGAAAACTAGTTTCTGCTTCTTTTAAATCAGGGCCTTTTAGATGTTTCCTGTTACCTTTACGGGTGTGCTTGAGTAATTCACTGCCCTTAGCAATAAGTTCTTGGCTCCAGACACCTAGAAAATTTTCTCCATTGAAAACTTCCCCGCTATCACTGGTGCTGGTGTTGCTAGTATTGTTGTTAAAACTTTTACCACATAGTCAAATCGCCCTATGCCTCGCTTCAGTGGTGTAACTGTAGTTATATTCCATACCTCCTTTAAAGCTCTTGCTTTCAAGGTTGTCACTCCTCGTAGAGTTGCACATGAAAGACAAAAAATACAAAAGTTGTGAATATAAAGAAACCAAAACATGAACATCAGACACATTCTATCTTTACGGTACCAAAAGACTAATTAACAAAGAAAAATATGGTTGATACTTGACAATTTAGACAGCATAATTAGTCATTTTTTATGGTTAAGCTACCACAACATATTGTTAATATCTTTCAAATGCATTTTGGTGTGTACAACCTAATGGTCTTAATTTCTTGTTCTGAAAAAGTAGCCATTATTAAGAAATAGATGCTTAATGAGTGCAAAAGCTCTACTTGTGGTAGTTGCAACTGTAAGAGTAGTAATATCATAGAAAAGGATGTCAACATCCTTGAACGGATATTGACTTTCGTTTGTCTTTCAACGGATATCGATATTTGTTCAAGAATATAGACATCTGTTTAAGAATCCAATCGCATATTCATATCCGTTTAAATATTACTAAAGGGTAAAAGAGGAATGGAAAGGTGTAGGAAGCACTGTGTGGTGGTGGAGGGAGTAACTCTCTAAATTGTGGGTATCCAGTTAGGTTAGGAGAGTTAAAATATCAGACAAACATAAAAGAAGAGAAAAATGACCAGAAAATAAATGAAAGAAATTAGACTCATATTTGAAAAGACCTTGAAATGGAAATTCTTAAGAAAATGAAAAAAGAAAATGTGTCTTCCACAAATCATAACTGAGAAATATATCACTAATCAAATATCAATTATAATTAGGGAATGAGGTTTTGTGAAAATTATGTTTATTATAGTTTTTCATAATTGCTAAATATAGATATTTGTGTATTCTTATATAAAATAAAATATATAGTTATTGATTTTAAAAATGTGATCGAGTTTTTTCTTAAGTTTAAAAATGATTCCAGTCTTTGGATTTGTCTCAATTAGTTTTTTTAGTTATTTAAATATAAAAAATTGTGAAAAATAATATTCAAAAACTATAATTTTTATGTCTTTCAAAAAATATATTCAAAAGTTAGTATAAAAATCAGTTTTGATTTCTTTCCACTTAACTACCTTATATATAATTAATGAATCCAAGGTCAAATAAAACATGTATCATTAAATTACATATGATAATTTCCTTCTTTTTTTTTTAAATTCTTTTTAAATCCCGGTATATTTTTGCATCCCCTCATTCATCAAATCAGTCTTATTGACGAGAAATGTTTTTTTAATATTTTATTCTCGTTAACATTATAAAATTAAACTATATATAAATAAAATTAGGTTAAATATTTTTTTTTCATTAACTTCCAGTAAAATTTGGAAATAATTCATTTTTTAAATTTTTATCTAATTTAGTTCGTAATTTTAAAAGTATGTAGATTTAATCATTTTAACTCAATTCTATTAAATTTATTTGACATTTCAATTCATGTTAATTTTTGGAAATAGTTCATTTTCAAAAAATTTGTCTTATTTAGTTTCTAACTTAAAAAATGTGTAGATTTAATGCTTTTAATTAAATTTTATTAAATTTACTTGATGTTTCAATTTATGATAGCATTTAGTTGTTTACATGGTTTGATACATCTATGCTTCAATATTAATTTATAAACACATTTAAAACATAACAAAATTTAGTTAAAAAACTAAATTCAAACAATTTTAAAGATGGATTAAGTTGATCTAAAATTTTAAAAAGGGTTAAATATGTTTTTAGTCCCTAAACTATTGGTCATTTCTGGTTTTCGTCCCTCTTCCAAAGTAAGGTACACTTTAGTCCTCATACTTTTCGAAACTTTGGTTTTAGTCCTCCAAAACTAACACCGTGAAAAATATGCTGACGTGGCTAACGGTAGACTGACACGGTTCTTTTTTTTTTCCAGAGTTTATCAGCTTTTCTTCCTTTCTCTCTCCCTCGTCTCTTCCTTCAATTTCAAAACACAAAACAATAAAATCTTCCGGTCAAGCTTTTCTCTCGCATCTCCCATCACCGGTCAGACAACCATCATCATCAAAACCACGAACGTCAGCCCCGAGAGAAGAACCAACACCAATCGTCAGAAGGAGAAGGAAATCGAAAACTCATGTTTATTCTCTAAGCTTATGAGCCTGGAGAGAAAACTTAACGATGGAGTTTTGATTAGCAGAAAACTCCAATAGCCTGCAAATTTGATATAAATGAATTAATGAAGCTTCTGGAACTGAAGCAGCAGAAGCAGATGCTGAGTATGACAATGCTCTAAATGAAGCAATTAGAGGTGTTCAGGATGTTGTGATGACCATCAATGAACACCTAGAAGAAGTCAGATATGAAATTGCTGCCTTTGAAGCGGAGTGATTCTTTTCGTCGACGTTTACTTAAATAATAGTGACTAACTATGATTCAAATTCAATCATTCATTTGCTCATTTGCGGGTGAATGGATAGGTCCAGACGAAAATGTCTCTGCAATCCGTGAAATGTATATAGACACCTGAAAAGAAATGCAGTTCATGAATATTGTCGGTCGCCAACAAGTTAAAATTCATTTTGACACTTCTGAGTTCTTTTGTTGCCTCAAAAGTAAGTTTCTTACTGTGACGTTGAAGCATTTCATAGTTTGTGGGAAAATCACATTTTATGTGGTTTGGGGGGATTCGCTGCAAGGCAGATCGGATCAGCTTCTTCGGTTCATTGTGGAGCATCAGGGAGATAATATCAGCGGCGAAGAGGATTTGGATAAAATAGTTGAGAGTTTTTTAGTAGCACGGAGTTGTAGTTCTAGCTCTAGAACTAGATCTGCAAGATTTCCTGATGTATTGAAATCAGAGCTAGCAGAATTGTATTCCAGTCCGACATGTTTTTTCCTTTTTGTTTGAAACCTAAAAATATATTCAACTATGCTTTGTAAATGACACGAAACATACACACATCAAAGACAAAAGTTTTCTTATTTGATTTTTCCTGTTTTCATCTCTCTTATTCCTACACTTTCCTCCTAACATGCTCATGGCGCGCTGCTGCCTTTTCACTTCGTCATATAGCATAGTGGCTCCAATAATTGTAAAAGAAAACATGCATTCTCTGTTGATAAGAAAGAACTTTGAAGGAATCTAATTAAACTTCCAAGAATTCACCATTTTAGTTACTTTTGTAAGGAAAGATTGGAGAATATATAAGCTGGTGGCATGACTAAGATTTCCACTCGTGTCTTCTGTGTTAGTATAATCGATAAATTTTCAATTTTCTTGGATAACTAACTAGTTAGTGATAGTTATATCTCATCCTCATTTCAAAATTGACTCTATAACAGTTTCTCCAATTGATTTTCTTATTAAAGCAACCTTTTTCCTATTTTATTGTTTACCATCATGTTTTACCTCCTCCTCTGACTCTTTCTATCTGTTTACTGGCTTATAAACTAGAAAATTTTATGACTAACTATACCAAGCTTTAATTCTTGAAGTAATGCCCTTTTTTGTGAAATGAAGCATCCCGTGTTATATCCTTTTCACGTTCTTACAATTCAATGTTTGTTGAAAGTACATGTTTCATTAGCTAGGAACTATTATTTATTAGCATATAAGTAACAGAGGGAAAATTTAGCTATTTTATCTGTCTTCTAGCTCTAGAACTAGATCTGCAAGATTTCCTGATGTGTACAGTAAACAAGGTGTACGAGTAATTGAACTAGATTTGTGGCCATCTAAATCTTCAACTAAAGATGGCATTAAAGTGGCATTAAAGTGGTTCATGGAAGGTGACCGGTGATGGAAGATGCGAGAGAAAAGCTAGACCGGAAGATTTTATTGTTTTGTGTTTTGAAATTGAAGAAAGAGACGAGGGAGAGAGAAAAGAAGAAAAGCTGATAAACTCTGAAAAAAAAAAGAACTGTGTCAGTCTACCGTTAGCCACGTCAACATATTTTTCACAGTGTTAGTTTTAGAGGACTAAAACCAAAGTTTCGAAAAGTATGAGGACTAAAGTGTACCTTACTTTGGAAGAGGGACGAAAACCAGAAATGGCCAATAGTTTAGGGACTAAAAACATATTTAACCCTTTTAAAAAATAACTAATTCTAACTTTTACTGAAAATTAAAAAACTAAAAACCTATTTATATCAATAAAAATTTGACATGTTAAATAATACTTAAAGCAAATTCATTGTATTAGTAAAGCCTAAGCTGAAAAAAACGCAACAACAAAAAAATGTAAAGTTGGAAAGTACAGAGAATGAGATTGGTGAGTTCTTTAATAAATGAATATTTGTGTCACTTAATTTTTGAAAAGCTCCAAATCTTGAAGTTTAGTTAAGCTTTAATTTAATCAACCTCCAAACAGTTTTCTTCTTTGCCACATGAATGTTTTAATGCATGAATGAGAAGTTAATTGCAATCACCAATACTGTAATTTTATTTAGGTTTAATTATAGTTTTAGATCCTGAAATTTTGAATAATCTAAATACTTAAAACATATTTCAGTTCTGCAATTTTGAATTTTTAAATATGGTTTTGAAAAAAAAAGTCATTTTCTCTTTCAAATTTAGTAGCATCAAAATTAATTATTGAAAAAAGATGCTTCTTCTATGTTTGCTTTTAAGAGAAATTTGTTGGCATAACAATGTGCACATATTGATTGGAAATACACTAGCTAAGCGCATGCATATTCATTTTTCTTATAAAATAATTAATTTTTACAATTTGATTATATGCAGTTTTTATTTATTTTCCAAATAATTTTTATTTATTAAATTTAAAAACTGATTAAATTAAAAAAATTATTAAATAAAAAATGATTAAATTTAGGGTTTAGGTTAATATATATAAGAAAATAATAATAACAGTAGTAAGAAGTAACTTAATATAGAAATTACAAATATAATAAAAAAATATAAAAGAGAAACAAATATATATCATCTTTATACATAAGTATAAACAATGGTGAAAATACACAAACTAGACGAATGTGTGTTCACTTTATGATAATAAAGATTAATAAACTGGTTAAAAAATACTCAAATCTATAAAAATAATTAAATTTAAAAAAAGACCACTTAAATGATAAAATTGATCAAATAACTATTTTAATTTAAAAAAATTTATTTAAAGGATTAAATTGAAAAACAACTAAACATCAAAAGTAAAAATCTTCTCTATATATAGATATAAATTATTTTATTATTATTTATTTATTATTATTACTAGTAAAAATTCATGCACATTTATATTATCTTTTCTATACTCACAAAAAATAATGAAATTATAATTATAAAAAATAATTATAAAGGAATTTTATTATTTTATTATAAATAGCTATACTTTTTTAGGTGATTTTTATTTATTTAATTTTAAAAAATTGTTAAATTTAAAAAAGGTTAAATAAAAATGGTTAAATTTAAAAGAAAATTCACTTGAAGGATAAAATTGAAGAAAAAAAATGTCGGCACACAGCAAAGATAAATTATCTTTGATAAAAGTATAGATTATTCATTAATATTATTATTATTATTATTATTATTATTATTAATTGTTATATGTGCCTTTATCTATTTGAATCATATGCCTAAACCTCTCGATGTTTTCGGGATATATACTTTTCTATTGTTTATTGACCAAAGTGGGTAAGATTGAGCATGCAGAATAATTTGAAAATGTTTTTAAAATTGGAAAGTTTATATTGTTCATTAAAGCAAATAAATTAAAAATACTATGCCATCTTAAAAACAATACGTAGAACATTGGGCCTCAAGGATCTTTGGAAGCCCAACAAAGGATAGTTTAGTAAAATGAAAAAATGGAATATTGTAGTATGGATGTTAGTGTTAATACAAAATATAAAATGGGTTGGCAGTATGGTTATATATAGCCACAGCTTTAAAGTAGCTTTTGAAAAGCAAATGTTGTTTTGGCATCCACACGTCTGCTCCAAAGTCTTGGCATTAAATTCATCATTGTGTTAGAGAATATGAGAAGCAATTATGGCACAACATGCACCCATAATGTACCAATGTTTTCTTTAAATAAAATCACATCATTCACCAAAGTGCTTGTAGGGGCCAATGCCTAACCCATTTCTCATCCTATCAAATCTCACCAAAAGGATTCCACCATAATTCAAACTATATTTCACCCACTTACATTAGAAAAAATAAATAATGAAATGTGTAACTATAAATTTATTGATAGATTGATAATGATATAATAATGAATTAGGTTTTATATTATTTAAATATATTTTAAGAAATGAATTTTAAGATTAATTTAATTTTACAAAATCAATTTATAAAATAATATTTACGTTATATTTATACATTATAAACTTTTTTCTCTTTATTCGATTTTTAAAAAGTTTAAAATTTACTTCTTTTTTTTTAATATGATGAAGGTGGTCCGTGGACAGAATGATATGTGAAGTTTTTGACAAAGGGAACATTTACATTGGGGTGTTTCCCTGTCTGGCCAGAAACACATAGAACATCATTAATGGGTGTGTCGTGTTATTGGGTAGTGGAGTAGCAACTCTCACATCACCAAATCGATTATCAAACTCTCAAACCCTAAGTTTTGTACTTTACATTCGTGGAGCAATATACCCTTTTGCTCTTTCATAATATTTATGGAACTTTGCATCTGACGTCATATATTTATATATATATTTTTTAATTCTTAGAAATGATAACATCTTGTTAGTTAAAAATGCTTAACAATGGCTAATCCATCGTATATAAATTGATGGTAATGAATTCACATCAAACAAGAAATGTATAACCTAAGTGGGCAATGCGTGTGAAATATACTTACTGGGTTCAATTCATCCTATCAATCTCTATAGAAAATTGATGCAGTAAAGTATATAGGTGAATAACCCTTTTTTGGATGTAAACATGATTAGACTCACATCAAATTTATCACTAATCACATTTCTCATACATTTAGTAAAGAGAAAACATATTATGTATTCATTAAAGAACATGGGATCATTTTCTTTTTATCTTCATCAGCAGATCTATTTACAAAAAAATCTATATATATTTTTTATTAAAAATATAAACTTTAATTAAAAAAAAACATACAATTTCCTTTGTATACATCACTATGAACATTCATTTTCTACGAACGAATTTAATTTTTCTTTCATTTTGATCTCAAAAGATCGTATATCCAACTTTCTGCATTTTAAAGACAAAATGATGCAAAACTTTAGTCTAAAAAAACACAGAAAAAAGAAACATAAATTCGTAATTGAGTTTTAAATATTTGAAACTATGTTCTCTACACCAACGTGCACCCTTTTTTCTTTACATAATTTTTTTTAGTCCAACTCTGATGCAAATGCATAGTTCTTATTTTCTAAATAAAAACAAAAGCTTTATATCGAACCAATCATCCAAAGTTAACATTACATATATTATGTAAATGCTTATATCCACAAGTTAATCAAGATAACGATGTTAAGTTAGAAAGAATCAATTTTAGTGTTTAAAATTCTCAAAGATGATATAATTGTTCTAGAAGTGTCATAAGGTTCCAGCTATTCAACTTACCTTCATGCATGATATCTTGCAACACATCAACATTTTGTCATTATCGTTAATTAGTGACCCTTTTCATAATACCAACTCACATGAATATATCTTGAAACATACGAAAGATTTTCAAATATAAATAAAACCACGTACACATGTAATGTTACACAAAACTGTATAAAATACAGCAGCAAATGAAAACACGACCACAGAAATAATGTTAAAAAAAGTGAGAATCACGAAGTCGTCATGGTTGCCATAATCATTTTGATCAGTACCTTGCAAATGGCACCATTTGTTTATAATAATCTGATATAGAAAAGGTGGCATTGACTTTTGGCGTAACAAATGATGACAAATAAACCTACCCATTTTCTCTCTTCCCTCTGCATATGGCTATGGACAATGATTAATCATTGTTGAGTTGAGATGTCAAGGGTAATTGATTACAACCATCACCAGCTGGCTTTCTGGTTCACAACATTTAATTCGGCTAAGACACCATTTTCTGGTCCATAAACTATTTA
Source organism: Vigna umbellata (assembly GCF_029865625.1). Taxonomy (NCBI): domain Eukaryota; kingdom Viridiplantae; phylum Streptophyta; class Magnoliopsida; order Fabales; family Fabaceae; genus Vigna; species Vigna umbellata. Next base: position 26,468,500 of record NC_142168.1, read on the forward strand.
CACACCACACAATTTAACAATCAAAAGAGAAAAACTTTACCAAAATGTAAGGACCAGGTGCAACCAACACGTGTCACACTGAAGTAAAGTACAAAATTGCATGAAATGAGTAATGATAGAATTAGAAGCAAGTTCATCAGTTGTCATGAAAATTATCAAAATTCACACTAAGCACAACTCAAGCTTAATTCATAACATATGTACTTTACTTATTTAAGAATAACCCACATTGTCTTACAAGACTGTTATACCATAAATGTTAGTTTCAAAGTAAAGCATTAAACAGTATGTATTTAAATAACAATTTAAAGAACTTGTGCTGTTAGTACATTCTAATTAAATTGACAAGGAGTATATGTTAGGATTTTTTGTGATGATGTGGAAAAGAGACAAACCTAGAAGCTTGGTTTTTTTGAACCCCACAAAGTCATTTAAACAGACTTAACATGTAAAAGTATTGGAGACACAACTACTTCTTCGTGATAAACTAAACCAAACACAGCAAGACTGATACATCAAGTTGACTTGGAATACATCAGGTTAAGAAAACTGGAGCATACATCAAGATCAACTTCATTTACAAAACAGCTGAATGAATGCCTTTGACTTTTTCTCACTCAGGCACATAGCAAGGGAAGGGAGAAGGAGAAAAACAAGCGAACAGCTTTTGCTATAGCATCATTTCTCAATCAGACACACCATTAAGCCACTACCAAAATCTAAAGAAAACCTTGCACCAGCCAGAAGATAGTTAACATGAACAACAACGCAGATAATAAGGAAAACATGTACAAAACGTTAGCCGAGCAAAACTTGCGGTTTATGCTGATATTTGGCACAGCATGAAGCAGTCCGATTCCTTCTATTCGCTTAGCAAACGAGAGATGATCTCAAAGATGTTGGTAGTTGAGTGCAGGATGACCAACGGATGACTGATTCAGTCACTACAAAGTCAAGTTGCTCACACTCACCAAGTCCAATTGTCCTGTTTCTCTTGCTGTGGATTCCCAGTACCTTGTGTCCATTCATTCCAATTGACCTTTTAGCGTCAGCAGGCTTGCGATTCGTTTCTTTAGCATCGTGTTCAATGCAAAGATGAGAATCTTGTAGCAAAAGTAACTTTCCCAAGCTAGCTTCTGCAAAAAATTGTAAACAAGATCAGACCAAGAAGCTAGGAAATAGTAAGGAAATTGTAAAAGACTTTAATGCATACCTCCAGCAATTGCATCTACATCTGACATGTTAGCTGAACACTCTAATTTACAACTCTTGTGTTCAACGACAGGAGAGGGACTGAGGAATGAAAAGCTAAGCATCGAGGGAATTGGAGAAGAGAATTCCAAACCAGAGGAATCGCCTACACTCTTGAATGAAAACCCGGCAGATAGCACACATGGCGTGACTGGTTCTTCCAAAAAAGAAGAAAATGATGATCTGCATGTGAAAGTAGGGGATTGAGCATCACAAGTAGGAGAGCCGGCGCCAAAGCTAATGTCCTGATTCCTGGACATGAAAGAAGCTGAGAATGTGCTGCCACCAACATCCCATTGTTTGCAACTTTGGATTTGATTTTCACCAAGTTGTTCTTGATTTGTTTGGTTGCTTTCCATCCAGCAATGATCTAAGCAGGGAAAGTTGAGATGAATGTTAGAAGCAAAAATGTAATTATTTTTTTTTTTCATTTCTTTCTTTTCTTATATACTTAAATAATAGAGTTTTGAACAGGCACACCATAAATGACATAATATGATGGTTTTGATACCAAAAGTAACACCTTTCAGTGTTACAGCATAATTTTAACATATTCTTAATGCTTCAGTTAAGTTATCGCATTCAATGGATACTAATGATCCTTTTATGTTCAATTTTCAATAGTAATCTACATCACAACTGAACTGTAGTTACCCTGCTTCGCCAAAATGCTCTCTTAACCAGTGTTACATGTAAACAAAACCACATCAGCAGATAGACATTAACAAGATGAAAAAGAAAGTAAACTTACCTAAAACCTCTTGGGCAGTGAGTCTTCGAGAAGGGTCTGTACACAGCATTCCCTTGATCAAATCCTTAGCTGATTCAGAAATGCGATCCCAAGGTTCCAATGGAAACTTGAGGGAAGCAGCTTTAACAGCTTCAAAAATCCGGGATTTAGTCTTCCCCCAAAACGGAGGCGTCCCACTCAACAGAATGTAAAGAATTACACCTGCACTCCACACATCAGCAGCCTGGTTATAAGCACCAGCTAATACCTCTGGAGCTATGTAGAAAGGACTCCCAACTAAACCGTGCAAACTTTGACCTGCTTAAACATATTCCAACCTTTGAAGATGAACACCACATACATTCATAGGGGCAACCAAAATCGAAAAGATTACAATCTGCAAAGGAAGAAAAGGAAAAAGTACCAGGCTTGATGTAGGTTGCTAGTCCAAAATCTGCCAATTTAATAGGAGATGAGGAGGATCTTGTTGCTAAGAGAATGTTCTCAGGCTTCAAATCTCTATGAACAACCCCGTTTTCATGACAATACAAAACCACCTGCATAAGGTGCCTGAAGATAACCCTGGCTTCAGATTCTGAAAACCATCCATGCTTCTCTAATCGATGAAAAAGCTCTCCTCCAGCACAAAGTTCCATCACCAAGTGAACAAAGCCTTCCTCTTCATAAACTGCTTTGAGATCCACAACATTGGGGTGACCGGATAGCCTAGCCATTATCTCTATCTCATGTTTTACACTCCTCAAATCATCCGAAGTAACCAACCTGTCTTTAGCAATTGATTTGCAGGCCAAAACCTCTCCTGTTAACTTGTCAGAACATGCCCTTATGACACCAAACTGTCCCCAACCCAATTGCTCGCCGAGAACGTACCGATCTTTTAGATTAGAGACTTGACTTGTCTCTAATATGGTCTCAGTCAAGGCTGCAACTTTGTAACAATTGTATGAAGTACAAGGTTCACTGTTGCTGTCGCTCTTGGCAACAGCCATACCAATTTCCTCCTCCCTCCTCAACAAACCGAGAAATATAGGTAACTATTCAATTTGCTTACCCAAAAGAACTCTTGTTGAATAGTTCAAATTTGCTCTTCCTGAGACAGAACTAACCTCTTTGGCAAAATAAAACACAGACGTCAACCTTTGATTTTTCTCACTTACAAACCAAAACACTCCATTTCAGAGTCAAAATTTTTTAGGAAACTTCACCGAGTTTATATTTGACAAAGAAAACACACAACGTATGGCAGACGATAGCATGAATCTGAACCAGTCAGAACTCGGGACCACTATTCTCCCTTTTCCAAATCACTTGATCTGCTAAAAAAAAACAATGAGACTCACATCAAACACTTCACAATAAAATTGAAAAAAAAAAACTAAACATATTCGTAGGAAAAATAAATTCTCCTTAACACCAATCACATGACTCAGATCACAAGTCACAATAATTTGAAGACTAAACCTTCCCAGCTTCAAATTTCACAACAAAAATTAGTGATTCTAAAACGAACACCCCACAAACCAAACTGGAAAAAAAAACAAACAAAAAATAATCCTTTATGCCACCAACAAAAAATTCCAACCTGAATCACCTCCATAACAGACACCCACACGATCCTCATAAACTCCAAAACGAAAAAAACGCAGCCCCAGAAGGTAAAACAGCGCAGAAAGAACAGAATAAGCGAAAACAATACAGACCCATCAGAGTCCACGAGAAACCAAACAACCCCAGATCCAAGCACGGCACAGAGGACTCACCGATTGCAAAGAGAAAGGTCAAAAAGTGGAAAAGAGGAGAGAGAAGGAGGAGAGTGAAAGAGGCCGTTGGAGCAGTGGTTGAACTCAAGGAAGAGAGAGCAACCATAGGCTCCAAAGAGGGACCTCTTGGAGGCTCACACAAACAAACACTCACAACAATAACAGTAACACCAACTTTGTAGCTGCTTTGTTTGGTTCTGTCTTTTTGAAATTGAAGGCTCTCCTCGGACGCCAACACCGACTTCTAATTCAGTTAAATCAATCCCTTCTTCTATTTCACACTCATTATTATCACCACATCCTTATTTACATGGCCAATTTTTACTTTTTAATAAATGATTTTTTACATAGCTAAGATAAAACTTGCAAAATATTATTTTTTTCCACATTTTAATTATAATATTTAACGAATTTCTGTATCAAACAAATTATCAAATTAAAAATTTAGTTATAATTAAAAAGTAATGTAACTATTACATTTTTTTTTATGTTGAAAATTGTGATATTTTATCTCATAACGTCCTGTAAATTATGCAAACTTTTCGTCACTAAATTGTGATCCCAATGGATTAGTATATAAGTCATATTTCAAATTTAATATAAAACTATCTTAATTATCGGTCACTTTAATTAAAAAAAATAGTAAAATAAATTAAAACAGTTGGACAACTGAAAATGCTAAGTAAATTTATTAATAAAAGATTATAACATGATGTTTCCATAACAAACAATTAACTACTTTCAAAACAAGTGCGTCTTTTTATATAATATTTCTTTCGCTATAAAATTTTTAAAACATTTTAATTCAAGATATGTACGACTATAATTTTCTTGGATGTGTTCTCTATTCAATTTTTTTAATCTTTGGTTGATCAAAAGTCTTGAGAACTTGTTTTGATCATGATTTTGTGATTTATAGATATTTTTAGAAGCTTTTTAAACTCAAATCAAGAATAATGTACCGTGTAGAGCTTGGTAGCATTTCTGATAAGGTAAGGGAAGTTAGTGTTTATTCTTAAATTTTAATTTACAAATATGATATTTGGTTACTTTGATGACAGGATAATTTAATTGTAATTTAGATATTTGTTATAATGTTTATTGTGTTTTGATGAGTTTAAGTGGTAATATGTTTTTTGAATGTCTGGTATAATTCTTACTTGGATTAGATTTAATCTTGTGAATGTTTGCTAGTGTGAATATTTATGGTATACGTTTGGTGTAGAGGGGAGAATTAGGAAGTAAGTTGAGTCATGGATCGTTTTGGTCTAAAAAGGAGTTATGATAGGTGAGATTTTGAAGTAAATGTTGAATGGGTTGAATTGGGTTCTTGGTTATGTCCTAGATTCATTTATCACTTGTTTGAACTTCGAGATAGGAGAATTCTCAAGTAGAATTTAGTGATTGTAAATAAAGTGTGTCTTTGTATGACTTTTTGTTCACTTAAGTGGTTTTGTCTGGTGAAGTTTCAATGGGTTAGGTATGTGCTAAAGTGGATGGTTTCAAATAAGTTGTTGGGTTATTACTAACTGGTTTAAACCCCTAGGTTGTCAATTTATGGATTAGAAAGAGTATAAGTGAGATTAGGTAGTCTAGAGTGATCAAGTTGGTTTTGGATAGCTACTTTGAGTTAAAAACATGTTTTTAAAACATTCATAGTGCCTAGGAGGTCATATTAATCAGTTAGATAGGTGTGGAGAACAATCAAAGTCAATTTAGAGATATTTCACTTTTTGGTGTGGCACTCAACAATAGTTAGTGGAGCTTGAGCTCTAGAATTGCGAGAAGTTTGGTGCCCAGCTGCAAGGGGGTGGAGCTCAAGCATCAGGAATGCGAGAGGGATAGCGCTCAGCAGCAAGGAAGTGCTCCTTAGTGCCAGTTTACTTAGCTTTTCATTTTTGTTTTGTGGTTTCTTTTAAGGATTTGATGATATTGTATGATATGTTTGATATTATTTATGGTTTTGAATGATGTCGATGTATGTTTCAAAGAGTGATAGAATAAGAGTTTCCAAGGAAAAATTCTAAGTGGTTGAATCAAGTGTTGTTAGTATGAATGTAGGAAACTCGGTTTTTGGGGTTATATTAACACTCTAATGGTTATTCATTCTCAATTAAAAAGGAGTGACACTCTAGGTGCTCCATTATGACCTAAGACGCGGAATAGGCCTACCTTGTATGTGATAGGATGAAACTCATTGGTAATAACTCTAAAGAGTAGAAAAAACCACCACAAGTGGATGACCCATTATAGTTAAACATTCATACTATATCCAGATGGTCAAGTCTAGATCCATGACATGATTAAGATGTTTTGTTAACTCTGTGTGGAGTGTGTTGTATCATGATATTTTAATATTCTATGTTTGATTCTTTTTACAACACCTTATCCTTTTTGTATGTTTCTTTGTTTGATTGTTATTTTTTATTGATTATTTGGATAATGATTATTTGGTGAGTATGTAAACAAAGAACGAAAACGTATCGATAAAGCATATATCAGGGGTGATATTCCAAATATATAGTTAGAGTATAATAATTAGTTTAATATAGTTAGTTTACGAGAAAACTTTATGTATATTTTTAGCTTTTGGAATTATAAATAATATATATATATATATATATATATATATATAATATTTTATATTTACTTAAGTTTAATTGTTCTTTTATATTTTATATTTACTCATTTTAATTGTTTTTTTATATTGATTTTATGATAGTTTTTAATAGTGTTTAAATGAGATGTTACAAAATAATATATGTATATTTTTTTTTACATTGTCTTTTCATTTTTACTATTTTTATGAAAATTTTAAAATTAAAATAATTATTTTATTAATTTTATCTTTAAATAATTGTTTTGTTTTAAATTCAATCGTTCTTTTATTTGACAACGTTTTTTTAAATTTAATTATTTTTCTATTATAAAATTACCTTTAAAATAAATAAATATTATTTACACTAAAATTATAAAAAGTTATTTGTATATAAAACAATAATAATAGTAATATTTTTATTTTTATTATAAAAAATAACATGTGGTGCATATATTTGTATTTTCAACCGCAACAACAACAACAACAACAATAATAATAATAATAATAATAATAATAATAATAATAATAATAATAATAATAATAATAATAATAATAATAATAATAATGGAGATGATACAATAAGATAAAAATCTGCAAGGTACTAGACTAAACAAATTAGCTTTGATCAATAGTCATCGTGATAAGATTAGAAAAAATAAAATTGTATTTGTAGTTTTACATTAAATTTATTGATGTATTCCAGAAAATTTAATTGATTGTTTTACAATAACCTTTTTTAAATTCACTATATGTATTATTTTACTCTAAAATTGACTGCTCAAGTAAAACAAAAATTAATTATATTTCAAACAAAAACTAAAATTCAGCCTACAAACGAAAAGTGACTGATACTATTAAAATGTATAGACGATAGACGATAGACGATAGATATTAGATTATAAGAATTAAGGATATTTTGCGCAACTTTAATTATATTAATATATTTTAGTTTTAAAATTTGAAAAAAAAATTAATATAATTTTTTAATTTAATTATGCTAAATATTGTTATGTGTTAATTGTGTTTTTCAGTTAATATTAAAATAAAATTATGTTAAATAGAATAAATAATTTATATTAAAATAAAATATATTTAACACGTTAAAAAGTTTAATATAATTAAATTTAAAAAATATATTTATTAATTTTTAAATTTTTGTAATTAAAACATGGCACTTAAATATTAATGAATTTTAAATTTAAACTAAAATTTAAAGATTAAATACAAATTTAATCTTTTTAATTAATTAAAAAATGCAGAAAAAGAGGTATTACTATATTTATAATTATTAATTTAAGTGCGATGTTTGAATTAATTAGTAGTGAAGAAAAGTAAGCAGTTCTATTACTTGTTTTTTATTTTAGAATTGATGTTTTGGAATTTAAGCTTCTTGTATTTCTAGAAAATTAGTGTTGCATTCTTTCGCAATAGAAAATTAGTGTTCTATTCCACAGTCACCAATCATTTCTATAGCTAAATACAAATTTGATCTTTTTTTAGTTTCGAGAACTTTTGACAAGTCATCACTTTCTCACAATTTATAAATGAGTTAAATATGTTTTTAGTCCATAAACTATTGGTCGTTTCTGGTTTTCGTCCCTCTTTTAAAATAAGGTATAATTTGGTCCTCATTCTTTTCGAAACGTTCGTTTTAGTCCTCGAAAACTAAACACTGTTTAAAAATTTGGTCTTCATTTAGCAACAAATGAGGACTAAAACCAAAATTTCGAGCAAACGTTTCGAAAAGAATGAGGACCAAATTATTGTACCTTACTTTGAAAGAGGGACAAAACCAGAAACGGTCAATAGTTTAGGGACTAAAAACATATTTAACCCTTTATAAATATTTAAATTAGTTTAGAGATGAAGGAATTGGTTTGAACACATGGATGATAATAAGACGAGATGAGTGTGAGTTTGACTATAAGAGAAGAGGAGAAAACACATTATTTTATGATCAACATTGTTTTAATATCCTAAGGCTTTAACATTAATAAAAAAAACCCTAATCACTACCCACAGTGAATGTCCTAGTCTCAAATACACAAAATATTGTAACTAAGAGCATCTAATGATATCTTAACAATATATAACAATTCAAATTCATTTCTTTTGTTGCTAGCACTTGTTTTTAATTATAATTATAATATCATTTTAAATATTCATAATCCTGCACATGATTCCAAAGTGTTATATACTTTATCACTTTACTAACTCATTATTTTTTTCTTTTTTTCTTTTACTACATCGATCCCTAAATAGCACTATCTCAAAAAAAATATATCATACTCTAAAATTTTAATACTTATCAAAACCCTAATTACTACGCATAATAATAAATGGGCAAATCCAAGTACATAAAATATTGTAACTAACTCAAAATATTTAGCTAATAATATCTAATGATACCTTAACAATATCGTACTATTTTTTAAAACCCTTTAATAAATTGTTTTAACTTTCAATATTTATCTTTCTTTATAAATATTAAAGTTAATTTTTTTAATAATAAAATATCCTAAAAATAATAATGAAGTGTGAGGTAGGGTATTAAAAAACATTTTCCATATGATTTAATTATTTCAAAGGTCCCTATTTGTGCAGATTTGTGTCAATTATTTTTGATAGCGCTCAATTGGGTCCCTATTTATGTAAAATTGAGTCAATAAAAGTGTTTGCCGTTAATTGTTGTGGACTACGTTAAATTTCTTGTCTAGTAGCATGCTGAGATAGTATTTAATGACCACGTGGCACGGTGTTACCTGGAATTATTTTATTTTAAGTTTAAAATAAGTTATATTTAATAAATACAGTCCTGGTAAATGAAGAGATTTAAAGCTCATAAATGTCTTAACCATTCTAAATCCAACCATAAATTAATTTCCTATATTTTTGCTTCCATAGTCAATCAATTCCATAATCTCATCAGATAGAGAAGAAGAAAACCTAAAAATGGTTGAAAAGAGTTGATCCACCCCCTCACTTCCTCTTCTCACCACTTGCTGACGCCCTCTCCCTCTTCGGCCGCCCTACACACCACCTCTCACCTCTCCTCCACCCCTAGAACCGCCTTCCTTTTCCTCACCAACTCCAACGTCACCTTCTCCCCTTTCTGGGAAACCTTCTTCTCATCCTCCCACACCCACCTCTTCAACATCTACATCCACGCCTACCCCCAAATCCAACCGCCTGACAGTGTTTTATATCTTAATGTAGATGACAACATAAAAAAACCTAAGGGAGAATTTGATCTCGATCACATGGTGGGTTAATTAGTTAATTAATATAATAATGAAAATTTGTTTTTTACTTTTCCTGCTTATGGCTTTGGCTTTTGGGTTTATGAACTTTTAGTGTGTTTTTATTGATAAGAAAGAAATGAAAAAAAAGAGCCAATTTTTCTTCTGTGATAATTTATCTCTTAGTGCTTAATTGGTTGATTTATCTCTGCACTTGATTATTGAATTCCTTTGGTAGTTTTGGCTCTGGGTTTAACGGGTTTTGCTCTAGATCGCTGCTGTGGTCACCCAATTCTTCACGCACGCCACATGTTTGTAAATTTGTCTCAATGGTACTATCCTCTCTCCACTGCCACCCTATTCCTTACACTGTGATAACCCAACGCCATACAACACCTTTCTCATTCTCTTTCTCTATCTTTTCCACCTTCAAATTCTCCTCCACTCTCTCATCTTCCACTTCCGCCACTCACCACCCTTTCCCCCTCGACTTCTCCCCCTCCCAACTCCTCGACCTCCTCTGCAACCAACACTGTGCAATGTCTCGATGATGGTTTTGATTCAACTCAGAAGACTATGCTTCAGGAGCTACCCACAGTGCACTTCACAGCTAAAAATTTACCGATTCCATCGAAAAACCACTGATAGATGACCCCAAAATCATAAAACCAAATTTCATCCACAACTAATTTCTCACTATAACCCTATTTTCTCCCAATTTCAAACCAGAACAACAAACCCACGAAAAACCCTATTTTCTCCAATTTTCTCGCACACTCAAAATTTGATCTCAAAATACCAAACTTAATCCTAATACGTTTTAATTTCATTTCCAGTAATAAATATATTGTTCTATTTTTATTAAGTTAACCACATTTTAAAACGTAATGAGTTGTTACTGTGTCACGTCGTTATTAAATACTATTTCAGCATGCCACAACTCAAAAAAACGTTGGACTTTATTAACTTAATTTTACATAAATAGACACATAATTAAACATTTCTAAAATCCGAAATAACATTTCATATAAATATAAGAAAAGCTCATGTTATGGATAAATGTAGTTTCCACACTGTGGCGGGTCATACTCAGGTCAATTCCGTAATTCTATGTCTTTAGAAAGCACTGCTTACGTACGTGTAGTTCCCAAACTCTTTCCCGATTCATTAGACCGCACCAAATTTACGTCTCTCTAACGAACCCTAATCTCATCAATTAGGGTTTCTATTTCCCACGAGCTTCACTTCACTTCACTCCCGCTTGATGATCACGCTATACATTCCCCTACCCTCCCAATATTTCTGAATTTCACTCGCGCATGCTCCAATCTTTTCCCCAATCACAACCCTCCCTCGGTTTTTATTCCAATTGCACAGGGAGATAATCAAAAGCTCTTCACAATTTCATTCCCCCTCTCCCTTTCAATCCCGATTAACTCGATCAGATAAACGCACTCTAATCACAGACTCTAGCTCGCTCGATCATGGACGTGGATGGGGGCACCAAGCGTGTGTACAACCGTCTCGGCGGGGACGGGAAGCACCAGAAAGTGTGTTTCCACTGGCAAGCGGGCAAGTGCAATCGCTACCCGTGCCCTTTTCTGCACAGCGAATTGCCCGCATCTTCCCACTCCAACGGGGCCTCCTCGAAGCGTGCGTACGACAATTCGGGCTTATCGGGATTCTCGGGCCAGCGCGGACGCCCCAATTTCAACAACACGTGGGGCCGTGGCGGGGGGCGCGGAGGCGGCGGCGGTAGAGGGGTGGTGGTCAAGGCGGAAAAAGTTTGCAATTATTGGATTCAGGGGAATTGTAGTTATGGAGAGAGGTGTAAATTCCTTCACTCTTGGAAAGTGGGAGACGGGTTTTCTTTGCTGACACAGCTCGAAGGGCATCAGAAGGTACAAGATAGATTCTATTAAATATGGGATTGGCACCGCTGAAGATAGCGGTAAAGAAAGTAATCTCAATTAATTTTAAACTAAAAAAGGAATCTTAATGTTGATTTGTTGTGTATGTGCGCGTAATAGTCTGATTACTTTACTGATATCGGTTTCTTATCCATGTGAATGTAATATTGACCGTTGATTTAGTTTACTCTATAAAGTGAGTTGCTCAGCTTGGAGGAACTGCGTCCTATACCATATATTATAAAGTATAGACTCTTCTTGATACTGAAAAGTTTTAAATCACGGTTGTGATTGCAGTTTTGTTTGATCCTTGATGTTGTGAGAAATTCCATAGAAATGTGGCTTAGCTGTGGTGACTTTGGACCTTTCAAGCATGTCCTTGACATCGTATTTATCGTTGGATTCTACGATGTCAGTGTGATTATAATTCTAATTGTGTTTTAAATGGTGGTTGTGTGGCTGCATATGTAGGGTTAAGTGTGAACTGAGCCCGGGTTAATGTAGGCTTTGTGAAATGTTGATATTTGATAACACGTTTACTAGTGTGTGTTTCTGTTATTGAAGTTGATGGTATGGGTCTTGGTTTTGTTGAATGAACAGGCTGTGAGCGCAATCGCTTTTCCCTCTGGTTCAGATAAGCTGTATACTGGAAGCACTGACGAGACGGCAAGGATTTGGGACTGCCAGTCTGGAAAGGTGGTAACTATCAGTGTTTTGCTCTGTTTTGTAATGCCAATTGACTCAATTTTAAATTTACATACAACTTCTCATTTCCCGCAGTTGTGAATAATAGATATAGAACATGGTGCCTGAGAGATGATATCTCTCAGAAGATCTAATTATTTATATAAATTAAGGGTCTGAACCAGAACTATAAAAGGTAGACCAAAACTCTACACGTGGAACTCTATGTGACTGACAGTTATAAACAACATACAACTTTTATGAAGTTGTGCAAAATACAATAATAACCTTTTCTAACTCTTCCTCTCAAGCTGGAGCATATAGGTTGTATGCACCAAGCTTGGAAACACAAAGACCTCTCAAAGTCTTAGAGCATTCACAAGTAGATCATTATTGGAGTTGATATATTCATTACTAATTTACTTGGACAACAATTTCTCTTGAACAAATGACAAGCAATTTCTTTGTGTCTGGTTCCTTATTGAACACGTGATTAGAGACAATATGAAGTTCTGCTTGATTATCACTGTACAATTCATCTTTTGAATCTCACAAGACTTCAGCTTGTGGATAATTTGTTTGATCTACCCAAGTTCACAAGTGATCGATGTCGTTGTTCTGTGTATTTCCTTTATCTTCATACCATAATCCTTGTCCTTCTTCTTTTTTAAGGTATATGTTAATGTGAACCACAACATTATAGTGGGCATCACGATGAACTTGCATGGATTGACCATCAACATTAACAAAATAGTTGTTAGGTCTAGTGATGGTGAAAAAAAGGAGCTTCACAACAATGCTTCTATATCTCCTGGATTTGAAAAAGGTTTTCCTTATTTTATCGTTAACATGGATATGGGTCCATATGATTATAAAAACGAGCTTCATAACAAGGCTTCTATATCCTTGGAGTAGGATAATTTCTTTATTACTTTCAAGTTTGATTTTGTTTGTTTGTACAAATCAAAGCATGTAGTATTCTGTCTCTTTAAAATGATTACAATTGACTTCAAGCTCCTCTTCTCTCTATTTTGTTTTCAAATTTCAATGTGTGAAGTAAATATTGTATTTTTCTTTACTTCTTATAGGTTCCTTTTGAGGTTGTTGAAGAGGTGAGATTGATTTTGGTTTTCTTTTTCCTTGTTCCTTTGCAGTGTGTAGGTGTGATCAATCTCGGTGGTGAAGTTGGTTGCATGATCAGTGAAGGCCCCTGGGTTTTTGTTGGGATACCCAATTCTGTCAAGGTAGGAAAGAGCAATAGGCATCTCTTTTGTTTTTCTCATATTTTGTACCATGTAATTTTCAAATAAAATACATCTCTATAATTTAGTGAAATGTTTTTTCTATGGTATGTTCTTTTCACTGCTCGTTACATAACTGATGTTCTTTTGGTTGATGACATTGGTGCTACAGGCCTGGAACACTCAAAATTTAATGGAGCTAAGTCTAAGTGGCCCAGTCGGACAAGTTTATGCTCTTGTTGTAAACAATGATATGCTCTTTGCTGGTACACAGGTAATTATTTTCTTTATCTTTGACAACGATTTGTTTTGTTCAAGTCATGATTTATTTTTTTCACCCAGTAAGTGGCCCTGATTTCAATTCTGATTATCTTTATGGTGCTTGGGATCTGTTGGATGAGATGAAAAAGTGCATCTTACAATTGTATGGATTAAACTTTTTAGTGTTTCATCTTACAATAATGTTAGGGAACTAAAAGTGTGGCACTACAGATGGTAGTGTTTAGGTTAATTTTAGGGCTGATGGGTGAGGCTGACATAGGGCAATGAAGGCATTAAAGGAGAAACATTTAATAAGACTATTTGCCTTTTACCTTGCCATTGATACAATTTTGTAAGTGCAATATTTTTGGAGAAAAATAACTAGGAGAATCAGTGAGGTATGTCTGGTAGTGGGGCCTTGTAGGGAAAGGGAAGGGAGAGAATTAATATTTTTTTAAAATTAAGAGTTATATGTTACTTATTATTATTAAAAGAATCAGAAGATTTGATCATTTAGTTTCTGATATTCTATCGTTTTATATCTTTCCTTTTTTTTATAAAAATGAAAATATTAATTAAAAATGGAAAATTCTCCTTTTTTCTTTTCCCCAAATTGCACTCCTATACATACCTTAACTGTCAGTTTGTTTGCCATGAAAAGAGAATAAATGCTTTGAAGAGCACTGCTTTTGAAATTTGCAATTGGTTTGGCAAAAAGGAATTAAGAAGAAATGAACTGAAAGTATGTTACTCTTCATTTTTTCTTAAATAACTGAAGAATTCCCTGAACAGGCATTGAGAGAGTTTTTTAGTTGATTTCTTCTTTTTCTATGAACAGTTTTATTTTATTTTATGAAGAAATATGTATATAATACTAAATAATAGTAATAGTAACAATAATATTTATTTTATTTTATTTTCTCTTTCTTTTCTTTTATATTCTCTTTATTTCTTTTCAACCAAACAACTTCAATTTTTAGTCATTTCTTTCTCTTCCTTGCTTTTCTCTTTCACTCAATTTCTTTTCTCTCTAACCAACATAGCATAAAGGAAATGAATGGAAAATGAAGGACGATAGGATTGTAAATAGTAAATAATTATCTCATAGCACAAGTCTTATGATGTAAAGGATTGGATTGGAGCTTTATAGCACTGACTACTTGCTAATAAAACAACCCAGATTAGTCTTTTAGGCCATAAGAAGTTCTGTCTAATGCCTAGTGGCGCTTGCGCATGAGGTGTGACAATTGTTTTTAAGCAATTGTCAGCTGGATATGTGGAATATTCCTGATTGCTGGTGGATATCTTGGCTTGGACTATAGGCCATTGGTTATGCCTAAGGAGGATTAATTCGTGATGCGGAGACTTGATACCTTGAATCTCATTATTTATGTGAAGGGTTGTGTTATGATCTCAAAGCATTAACTATTAAGGTAGTTGGATGGCTTTTAACTCCTAAACAATGAATCAATTTATGCTTGTGTGATCTTGGGAAATATTTTCAATGAAACTCAATCAAACATCTTTCAAAGCCCATTGTATTTTTTTTTATTATTGAAAATGAGAACAGAACACCGAAGAAAAAGTTCTGACTTGTCTACACATTTGGAATACCATTTTAATTTTTAATCTCTAATGAAATAACTTCTATTGCAGGATGGATCTATATTGGCATGGAAGTTTAATGTAGGTAACAACTGCTTCGAGCCAGCTGCATCACTTAAAGGTCATTCTCGTGGTGTTGTTTCACTAGTTGTTGGTGCTAATAGACTTTACTCTGGGTCAATGGACAATACAATAAGAGTAAGTTTTATGTGTGCTCTTTGTCACGTGTCTTGTCTGTTTTCTTTGGACACTTTTTAAGCAATGTTATAATAGGGTTTGGTTTGTTAATTTGACACATTGCTTCCAATTGGTTGTTGTCCTTCAGGTATGGAACCTTGAAACCTTGCAATGTATACAGACACTAACAGAGCACACATCTGTTGTGATGTCTGTTCTCTGCTGGGAACAATTCCTTTTATCTTGTTCCTTGGACAAAACTGTGAAGGTTGGTTTTGCAAAATTTACTTGCTGTATATGTATTGACTACATGTAAGTTCTGCAATTATTATTTGATTTCTGCAGGTATGGTATGCTACAGAAAGCGGAAACTTGGAAGTGACATATACTCACAATGAGGAACATGTATGAATTCTATTATTTACTTTTCCCTTGGACATTTGATTTATTATACTATGATGTTTGAAATGTTGATATCTCATATTTGTGTGGAATCAATTCTTAGTTCAGCAATCAATGATCCAGCCACAACTCCTCTTGAACTGAACTCAAATTTTCACAAGATGTATGTGGTCTAGAAAATATAAAAAATGTGCCTAAGTTTCCGATCATGAAAATGACTCTGGGTAGTTTTGCTTTTGCATACAACTGGATAGGGACTTGATCAGAAAGGGGCATATATATGTTGTAAGCTTTCCTTGGTGATAATACTATTCTAAATATTTCAATCCTCAAAAATAACGAGGCCTCAAGACAAAAAAGTGACTTGAATGTTGATATAGTAACTCTTTCAAAGCATGCTTGTGTGGAGCATATGTAATAAGTGTTAAGCCATAGGGGAAGAAGTTTTGGAGCTGTACTGAAAAACTCAAGTCCCTCGATGACTAGAGATAGTGTAAAATACAATGTATAAGTAGGGTAGGAACAATCCTCATATTATAAATTGGCTTTGTAGGGTTGAGTTAAGTATAAATCATTTTTGTAAGATGGTGTCAAAGCCCATTATAGATTTCATTAAAAGGGATAAATAGGGGAAATCCTTACATTACCAATCAGTTTTGTGAAGTTAAGCTTAAACCAATTTGAAAGATGATATCTCAGTCAATCTTACTGTTAGAATATTTACCTTATTTATCATTGTTGGAGTATTTATCCTATTTATCATTGTTAGAGTACTTACCCTATTTATCATTATTGTATCAGAAGTTCCCTATTTTGTATTTGAACTTTCTTATATATAGAATGAGAGTGGGAGGGATATTTCAAGCCTTCTAGAATTATTTTACAGTTTCAATCTCAAGTCTTACATCCATTGAAAGAAGTACGATTTATAAATATGACGCTCACCATATTTCCACATACCAAGAGTAAGTGTCGGAAAGAAGCACCATCTCTTCTAATCCTTTAACCCAATATATTACTTATGAGAAAAAGGGTACCAAAGTAAATAGAGGGGGAGGGCAGTCCAATATTTGTAAGTATTTTATATATTGTAATTAGAAGAATCTAGGAGGGTGAGGACATAGCCCATGCCTGTCCCCCCTGCATCTGTTACCGCTGCATTACTCCACTCCACCTACTTTCTATTTTTTCGTGCACTCATTTGCTGCATTATTATTTTCAAGGTTTATTACTTTTTTGTTATAATATAACTGTTTCTTTCACTGAATAAAAATGAAAACGAAATGGAGTTATTATTTTTTCATGGATGTATATTTAGATATCCTTAACAGTAATTACTTGCACTTGAAATTTGGCTGCTGGGATTTGTTGGTGTGTGATGTTGTGGTGGCTTTCATTATTCTGACGATGTTTTATATGTGTGCAGGGCATACTTACCCTATGTGGGATGCATGACTCACAAGGCAAGCCCATTTTGTTGTGTGCTTGCAATGATAACACTGTGCGCCTCTATGATCTGCCATCGTAAGTAGTTGATTTCCTGTTCATGCTCTCGTTTGGTTCTCTTATCTCCACTAGAGTACAAACCACTAAAATAATTGCCCAATCTGGTTCTCTACAAAACTGAATTATATGGTTTTTACTTCTATATGTTGCAAGTGGAATTAATGACTTGCATAATAAATTAAGCTTGTTTTTTTAATACATCCAAATGATACCCAAACCAGTTATCATGTCATATTAAAATGAGTAACAGAGAAATACACACAATGCATAGAATAAATTTCAATTCTAGAGAAATAAGAACATATATGTCTGTTTGTACTTTGTGGTGGAAATAAAGTTTACTTCGTATTCATACTCATTATTCAATGTTTGCCCCATTTCTGTTCAGATTTGCAGAGAGGGGTAAGATATTAACTAAACAAGAGGTACGAGCGATGCAGATAGGGCCTAACGGCATATTCTTCACCGGAGACGGTACTGGTGAAGTAAGAGTGTGGAATTGGTCAGCGGAGACAACCGCTACCGTCCAATAAAGTGACATTTACAATATGTTCCGTTTCAATGTTTTACTAGTTTCTTCTGGTCTTCCTTTTTGTAATCGTTTTAGCTGCAAGAAGGGAATTAAGGCTGAGGTCGGGAAGAGGCAGAAAAGGAGAGGTAAAGGGATTGTATGTAATTTAAGTTTGCGGAAGTAGTCTTGCGTTTAGAATCTGAGCTTTGGTTTTAGTGTTGAGTGGATATCCTTGGCGCAAAGCTGTGCTCAAGTAGGGCTTTTTCTATTGATGCTTGTAACATTTTGTGAATTCACAACATTATTTAGCATTATTCCTTAACACTTCCATATGCGTATACATACCGAATAAACGTTTGTTACTTGTCATTTACAAGTAACTGGTCTTCTTTCATCTGCTGTATTATTTTTCTGGTGATCATGAGCTTGACGAAATATGAACACGATAACTGTTGTTTTCTCTTTTATTTGTATAATTAGGAGGTATAGTCCCTTCTTACTCAGTCGGTGTATTTTTGGAGTAAACTGGTGTCTTTAGTTGTGATTTGATGTTCATTTGCAGATTGGATTGTATGTGTCAAAGCTGATTGTGTTAATTTGTGTATCTTAAATTGTAGTTATCTTTAATTTGTTTCCTCTTATTAATTATAATCTTTCTTCCTGGTTTTGAAGCCATAATTGTAGTACCAATTACTTTTGCTATTATTATGTTGAGAGCAGTAGAGTGGAAGAAATGAGGAAAATATTTCAAAAACTGTTACAATCGTTTTTCTCAAATCAAATGTGTGCTAATTAAGCCAACAAATCATTAATGTCAACTTTAAAAATAAAATAAATTATTTTTTAAATTAGAAAACTTCTAAAATTACTTGTAAGTTTAAGGAGTGAAAATAATTGTCAATTTTAAGGTCAAATAAAATTTATTAGACTTTAAATATTAATTTCAAATTTGGAGAATTACCACTATTTTATTTAAATTTTAGAAACTACAAAATTATTTTAAAAAAAAATTAAAAAGTAACTTTTCCTATTATAATTTTAGTGAAACATGCGATTCTTAACATGAATGTTGCTAATGATGTCAACTGGTGTGACATTATTAATAATGTGAAAAGAAATAACAATATTCTCAAATAAAGAATTCAAAATAAAAAATTAAAATTTAAAAGACTAATGCTATGTTTGTTTTTGGGAGAATACTGTTGTGGAAATAAAAGCAAGTGCTCCTTTAGTTTGTATTTAGTGATTTTCAGAAAAAAGAGAAGACGAATTTATAAGACATGAGTGTTTCAGCTAACCCTAAACAATGTGAAGAAATAAGAAAAAAGCTATATGAAAAACAAAAAATTACAGCTTAGTCCTTGCTATAATCCAGTTTATTTGAATCACATATTCGATCATGTATAATGTATAATAATTATTACATACTAATAGAAATATAATTCGTAATTTTGTTTTAATTAAGTTCATTGCTCAATGAAAATAATGTTTTAACCACATACAAGTAAAATGTAGAAATAAGTATTTATAATTTATATTAAATTAATTTTCACGAATAAAATTGTAATGTTTCAATTACTTCTATTAAAACATTATTTTTTTTATCACTCAAAAATCATTTTCCACTTTCTTTTCCGTCATTGTCATAATTTTTTACTCCTCAATTAAACTTTTGTTATGTATTGTTTTTTGGGTTATTACTAGTCTCTGGGTCAACAACTACTACCTTTGACCATAATCGTAAACTTCTAAAGTCCATTTATTCCTGTAGAGCTATAGTATACGACATCACCATGCATAGCTACAATACAGCCCTTTAAATCATAATATTATAATTCAGTATTGATGGCCCACAGGGTTTGGTCGTTACATGCATTGAGAATGATAGTTAATAAAATAAATAAATAAATAATAAATAAATAAATGGAATGTTAATGACCCAACTCTAACTTTTGATGATGACAGCTTCATATGGACCACTCCAAAATGTTTGATTTCATTTCGTGTATTATTGCATTTCACTTCTCGCATTCAATTCTTTTGGCCTTTCTGATTCGGGGTCTAATACTTCAATAATTGCAATGAAGTCCTGTTTTTTGTAATTCTAAGCCACATGAAGCCTCCTAGGAATCCTATATATTCCAAAAATGAAAAAAGTATTGATGTCGACCCAAGTTAACATGCTATAATTAATTTTAATTAATACACCTTTTGTTTAAGGTATTTTCATAATTTTCATATTTAGGTTTAAAAAAAAAATTCATCTTTAATTGTTCTCGCTAAAATTACGTTGTTATTATTCTGTTTTCATTATCCTTGTTTTTAATTTAATTTGTGTTGTTTATATTTTTATTGCTCTCGATACGTTTACGGGTATTTATAATTTGATTTGATCTATTAAATACAGTTTGATTTGATTTGATTTATTTTTATTTTAATATAAAGTTTAAATAAAACTAAACCAAATCAATATTTTGTGATTTGATTTAGTCTGTAGTTTTCTTATAAAATTGTTAAATATTATTTTTATTATTCTTAATCATTTATTTAAAGACAAACACTAAAGTACTGAGATTATGATAAAATTGTTTAAAAATATTAGTTAATCAATGAAAACTTCTTGTTAGTTGGAGTTTCCATTTTCTTATAAATTTAACCTTTTATTCGTGTGCTTCTATTCATTTTCCATATAAAAAGTACATTTAGATTTATTAGCATAACAAATTTATTTCTAAAGAGTTTCTAGCACATTTTACAAAGATAAATTAAGATAAAAAGTAGTTTAATTAATTTTTAAATCCTTTATAAATTTAGTATTTTCAAATCAAGTCTTTATTAATTTTTTTTTCATCTACTGAGTACTCAAAATTTTCATTATTATTGGTACCATAGATTGATTAAATATTTAAAGTGGCAAGTAGAGTGCTAGAGTGGATTAACCTGACCCATTACGACTTGAATTAAAAATGAGTTAAATTAACTTAACTCATTTTTTTAATAAACAAAAAATTTTGTAATTGAGCTCAATCTATGATGAGTTAAATAAATTGACTCATTTATTGATATTTTATTTGTCTAATTTATTTTATATATTTATTAGAATACAATCAAAATAAATTAATTCAACTCATTTTTTTATAGCAATACAATTAAAATGTTTATATATTTTATCAAACATTATTATAAATATACTAGTTGAAGTTTATAATATCAACTCACATAATTTAGTAAACAAGTAAAATAAACATCAAAATTATTTAAATATTATTAAATAATATTTTAATTTTTAAAAGAATGAAATTATCGATCTATATAATTAAAAATAATAAATAATTATAATTAAAAAACTAATGAAAAAGTATTAAAAAAATTATTATTGTTAATAGATTAAAAGTCAACATACCATGACACTTTAAAAAAATTGATTTTTTTTAATCTAATTCAACTCAAACCTATGGTGAGTTAGTGTAAGTAAGTATTATTGAATTGCTTTAACTCCTGCCGCTTGATTGATTTTCTGAATTTTTTTTGAAAAAAAAAACTGATTAGCTACTAGTGAAATTGGTGAAATTTAAAATATTTCTGTTGACTTTATGCTCAAAATTTAATAATTTATTAGTTGTGCTTTTTAATCGGTTTAATTGTATCCTCATTGGGTCAGTAACATAACGGAACTAAAATTTGAGTTGAATCGAAATTGAGATTTTGAGTAGTATTCAAATTATTTGTGTGCAGCATTCATGATTCTTAAGAACCAAGAATGAAGATTTAATCTCTCAATGACTGATGAAAGAATTTGAAGGTTTACTCATTCACAAAGCAAAGGTTTCACCTCATAACTGAATCTGTAGATGCTGCAGTTACCATTCACATTTTCACAAGTTCTTCTTGGAGCCACTTTATTCATAACCCAAGTGATCATTACATTGGTATTTAGCATGAGCATGAGCATGAACATGAACATGAAAGTATATGATTTGTTCAAAATAAGACAATTTCTAAAGATTGAACATGACCTTGATGGCAGTACCACCACGAGCACTTGTTTCAAAAGCTTCTTCCACTTCCTTTTGAGAGAACCCAAACCTGTGAGTTATAAGGGGTTTTACATCGATTTTCCCACTCCTTAGAAACTCAAGACAAAGAGGCCATGTGTTCATATAGCGAAAAACTCCAATCACATCAACTTCCCTGAATTATGTATCATAAACCATCACTACCAAATGTTACACATCATAACTTTTTTAAATAATCAAATTGTTGTATCTGATATACGTAGTCTATGCATGTATCAAATACTCTAAAACATAACATAAGCTTTTGTTATTTAATATTTTAATAAAGGATAAATATCTTTCAAGTCTTTAAATCTTAATGTAAAATTGGAATTTGTCCGGATTCCAAACTTGGATACAATTTGGCCTTCCAGCTTAACAATAAATGAATAATCATTTTAACTCAATTGCATTAACTTTCTTTTGACGTATCAAGTGAGATTTGAATTGTTTACATCGTTTAACACATTTTAGCTCAAATGTTAATATAAAATACCGTTTAACACCTAAAAAAATTAAGGTTAAAATAATTATATTCTTTCCCTTTTAAAGTTTGGAAGTTAAAATGTATCAAAGTTTCAAATTGAGTTAAAATCACATTTAACCTTTTTAATAAAATCAACAGATACCTTGCTGCTGCAGGGGTGAGTGGGACAGTCATTTCAGAATGTCCCATTCCCACTAGGCAAACTTTGCCACCAGGCTGAGTAGCACCCAATGCTGTAGACATGGTTTTGTCAAAACCAGCACAATCAAAGGTAACATTTATAGAAGCTCCCATAACCTTTTGTATCAGCTCAACTTCTTCAGCCACATCCTGCAAAGCAGTGCATTTAAAATATGGTTTCTTTGCTATTCATGGATGCACACAGAAATGCACAGTGAATATATAAATGTGTCACACAAACACATTTAAATGGATTTCTTTCAGAACCATATTGCGGAAACCATGCACTAAAACCTGACAACTGAAGATAGAGAGTAACAAGTGGTGATCCAACAACAGTTCTTTCAGGGAGAAGATATAGGAAATGATGAATGGAGACATAACGATTCTAAATACCTGAATGTTTGTTGAGACTTTAACAATGTCATCTGCACCAAGAGATTTTGCAACAGATAAACGATAGTCATCAACATCAACAATGACAGTCTTGGGTGCTCCGAAAGCACGAGCTGCAAGCAGTGTAACAAGTCCTATGGGTCCAGCTCCCATGATCAACACATTGGTTTCTGGTCCAATATTAGCTCTCCTACAAGCATGAATACCAACACTTAAGGGTTCACACATGGCCCCCTCCTCTAGGCTCACGTTGTCTGGAAGCTTAAAACATAGGTCTGCAGGATGCACTATCTACAAAAGAGAAAAAGGAAAGTCATACAAGGGTTTCCATTGGAGTTCACAAATGGCTATAATTATTATTTGTAATTTACTAGTCATGGTCACATCATATGTACATGATAGACTACTTGATAACCATTATTTCATACTTAGGAATATTCAGCAGAAGAGTTCAATTCCAATTACATGCCTGGAATCAGAGTAAGGGCAGTTTTAAATAGAACACTTTCCAATGCAAAAATCATAATTCACATTGAAGAAAATCATATTCAACATTAAATATCAAACTTGACAGCATATTATCCTTGCAACTTGAGTACATTCTTGCAAGTTTTATTCGTAACATTTTAAGCAATATGTATGGTTCAAAGCTTTGTGTTCAATAAATATTCTGTAAAGCAATCATTTACGTTGTTATAATGTTTCTGTGAACAAGTGATGAAGATTATCATATGGAAACCTGATGATACTAATACATACAGCATGGTAATTAAGATACTAAGATGGTATCCGTGATTTTAATTCTCGATTGAATATAACTATATTCACTAATTATAATTTTCGAAACCTATTAATCAATTGATATTTTCTAACAGACAGTAGATTCCATCCCAGAATAACCAGATGTCCATCTAGACAAACAATTCCTTGGTTTATAAAGGCCTCAGCTTGATTTCAAAAGGCATACCCTTCATAGCACAGTTGTGGAATCAAGTATCCAAGTGCACAAAGTTTGCCACAATTTGGTGTTAAAACTCAAAATAAAATAAATTTTCATTTTCAGTTCCTTATTATAGATATTTGATAAATCAAAGGTGGGGGAGAAAATTGACAAAGAAACTTCCAACTTGTAATTGAGAGTCATTGACATGAAAACAGTTGGTCACCAGCTTCATTTCAACATTTTACTTGTTTCTTCAGAAATTCCATGAATTTATTTATGCTTAATCTGGAATAAAATCACAACATTTGAGGATATTCTACGCGAATCTCTCATGATGAGGCATACAAAGAACAGTCTCTTGGATATAATATACAGGTGTCATTCTATGTGTCCTTTTAGATGGTCTGAATTTACACATTTGTAAAATGAAAAAGCATTTGTGAAACTATAATGATGATTTGTGCAGACATTTATAGAAACAGATTAGAACAGATCACATTACCTATTCATCGCATGGTTTTAAAATTTTTCGTCTACAATATTAGGAAGTTAGTGTCTTGATAGGATTTTAAAGCAGTTTTGTTAACTGATTCTATACTTAATGGCATGAAATTTGACTTGAACATGTCATTGTTTCTTCCAAATTCTTATTATTTCAAAAGCCATGTATATTTCAAGTTGTACATGACTGAAAGAATAATACTTTTGAGCATCTGTGAATTGTTTCAAACCTGATTAGCCAGGGAACCATGAACTGGTGGAGTAGCAAAAAACTTCATTTCATCACACAAATTATATCGACCCTGTTTGCAGTGGCCGCATCGCCAGCAACTGATCCCAGGTTCAAGCGCCACACGGTCACCAGGCACCAAATTGTTTACCTCACTACCAACTTCTTCTATGATCCCAGCACACTCATGACCAATTACCATTGGTTCCTTAACTATGAAGTGTGCACACCTCAGTGTCTGAAATGTAAACGAAACAACAAATTTGAAAATTTTCACTGGAGAGAACATAGATAAATGCAGGAAATAACCCCTGCAAAGAAAAATTTCAACCTAAGCAAAAACTTATATCCAAAAAATGCCAAAAATAAATAAATAAAATTAATCTAATCAATCATAGATTGCTTAGACATAGATAATCAAACTCCTCCAACACAACTTCATCCCTTCTAATCTCACTATTGAAAGTAGATGCAACAGGACTATATGTACCTTGAGGTAGTGAACATCACTCCCACAGATCCCAACAGCTTTCATTCTAACTCTGACATCATGGGGTCCTTCCAAAACACAAATGATTTGAAAATAATTGAAAATGGCATTGAAACATCATCTATAAAAGGATTTGAAGACAGAAAAAACCAGATTGAAATGATTGAGTTAATTGTGGGAAACTGAATACCTAGAATAGGAAGCTCGAAAGGTTGAATCTTGAGATTGTTTATACCCAGAAGCCAAGCAGCCATATTCTGCTCTTTGTCTTCTCCATTATCATCAATTGACATTCCTCCCTTACCCATTTCCCTTCTCTTTCTAATCTTTAGCAGCTTTCTATGATAGAAAGATTTCTACTTTCAGTTATGACAAAGTGATCCCTGCAGTGAACAAAGATTTATTTTTTCTTTCCTATGTTGACTAGTACATTTGTTAAGATTCTCTTTTTGTTTTATATACTTAAAATTTACAATTAATAAATATTTTAGTTTATGAAATATAATATATTAAATTTTATAATAACACGTTTACTGTGCAAATTATATTTAAATGTGTAACCATATGTTTTGTTAAAATAAACATTCATTTTTGTTTAACCATTATTTATAGTAAGTATGTTTATTTTAATAATTACATTGTACTTTATATTATGATAAGTAAATAATTTTTAATAAATAGATCTAAATTTAAGTTTACAATAAATAATTATGATATAGTTTCCATTACTGTAAATTTATTTTAAAAAATTACTAAAATTTAATTTGCAAATAAAGATAAAGATATTTTTTTTATGTGTATAGAAAAGGTATAATAATAATAATAATGTCTAAACTAGTGAATAATTACAATCTTCAAATCTTTAAGTGTATTTTAATTCTAATTTGTATAAGAGTTTATTTAAATGGTGATCTAATTTTATTTTTTGTTATTGACAATTTCTCTTAAAGATATAATGAAATTTTATTTAGAGATATAAATTAAAGAACAAAGTTAAAAGAAATAGAATATTAAGAATGTCAAATACCATTATTTAGATATAAGTGTACTTTAAGATGATAGAGCAAAAACATTTTTGGTAGTTATGAGGATTGATTGTAAAATTGAAAAGAAGTAACAAATATTGAAAATACTTATATGAGAGAGTGGGAATAGTAATAAATCATAACTTTATTCTCCAAGTTATATACATTATAAGAGAAATGTAGATACTTCATGTACCTTATATAACATACTTTCTACCATTTATTTTATACATAGGTCTTATTACTGATTAAAAATTATTAAAATTTTAAAAATAGCGAATTTCATGTATTATTTATTTAATTTCACTTATGACTTATAATTTCAATATACTTTAACTAATAGAAAATATTATATTAACAAAAGACAGAAAGAAGTTTGTTATTTATCATGAAAAAAAATGAAAGGTGGATTTTGTGTTTAATATTGAGCTGTTCTTATCCATAAGCTTGGGTTGTGCATATCGTCCCAGTCACTTTCCCTAGATAGCAATTTCATGCTAACGGGCTTAAATTTTTCAAGCTGTCATATCAAAGAATCATACCGAAATCAAGTTACCTCTTTCTTTTTCATCTTAATACAAATATTAATGTAATTTATACTAACTCTTATTTTTATGATAAACATTATTTTCGGGTAAATATATTAATATTATTTTTATTAGTAAATAAACAAAATTTACTTTATTTATTTTGTTATAGTCAGATTTATTATTATTTGTCTTTTTTACTTATAAACATAACATATTTAAAGTAAGAAATTATATAATAAATACAACAATTTTGGCTAAAGTTTTTTCTTTTATTTTATATATATTTTTAAATATTGAATTTATAAAGTTTAGAGTTTGATATTTATAAAGTTTAAATATTTTTTTATCACACTTTATTTATTTAATAAATTGATAAGAACAACACATTATTTTGTTATGTGTTATATATGGAAGGTGTTTTCTCTTATAAAATAATGTAAGTGTCAACCCAAATTCTTTTTCGAATTCTTTTTCCACTAACGATAGTGTATAGTTGTTGTTTGTTATACAAATTATTTTTCTTAAATAAATCATGCTCTTTTTATTGTGAATAAAAATATATAGAAACAATGATTAATCATTGTTCGAAACAATCTTCAAAAAAAATTATTTCTTTTATACAATGTTTTCCTAATTTTGAGAAAAAATAAATATTTTAAAAATACAACTTTTTTTGTTAACATTTTTTTTACATGTAACCAATTACTAGACAAAGATCACATTCACATATCACATTTATATTTAGAATTTTTTTTATATATAATAAAATGGGGTTAAGAGGTGAACTTTAAACCTAATTTAACCCAACAAAATTAGTTTGTAAGGTAAAATTTGAATTCATTTATATACTATAAACTAACCTTATCATATGTGGGACTTCCAACACACTCTCTCAAATAAAAGAATAACAAATTTTGCAAGGATATGCTCTTAAGCATGACTTGGATACCATATTAAGAAGTGAACTTTAAGTCTAACACAACTCCACAAAATCGGCTGTAAGATAAGGTTTGCACCCAAATTTTTCTAGGATATGGTCTTAACTATGATGATCTCTCCAAAGAATTTAATTTTCAAAGCCTAAAATATCTTTTGTCCTCTTATTCAATTGAAATATTCAATGAGGTCCTTAATTTTCATTTGGTTCAATTAAATCCTTATATTTATAAAAATGATCCAATTAAGTCATTTTCATTATATTAGGGTTAACAATTTGTCTGTATATGCCACTGTTAGGAATAAGATAATAAAAGAGGAAAAAGAAAAATAAAGGAAACAAAAATTTAACGTGATTCAGTGTACAAATGCAGAACTTTCACTAAGTATGTCTTGTGATTGAGTGTTGTTGTTGTTGTTGTTGGGAAAGTTGTTCATCCTTTGTGTGTCAAAGGAGATGTTGTTCATCCTTTGTGTGTCGAAGGAGGTGTTTTCTATCCTTAACTTTATTTTCTATGATTGTAAGTTCTTGGTTATTTTTAGTGTTTAGTTAATTCCTCTTTAGTGATTAACAACTTGACGTAAGATCTTTTGATTTGAAGCAGTATAAATCATAAAGTGATTTTTCTCTTCTATGAAGTTCATTTTTAAAAAGGAAAGTTATTTTAAAAAGAAACGATTTTTATCGTAAAACCAATTTCCCCCTCTTGCTTTTTATCCACCCACCAACATTCTGCTGTGCAATTTTTAATAGGGTGTATAGAGCAGGAAGTTCACTTGAAAGATACAACACCAATGAGATCTAAGTCTAACCATATAAGGGATTAACATAAATCTCAACCCAAAATTTTAAGGTTGAGATAATGGGTCTTCAAATTTATATGGTGAATAATTCCTTAAAGGTGAGTTCCTTCCACATTGGTACATTCCCCTTCCAGCGAAAGTATTCCCAACCACGAGTACCCCTTCGTACTGTTGTTCATCTTAATAAGACACAGTTACCTGTAACTCTTGCCAAGAAGACTTTTGATATATAGACCATTGTACTTGTTGAGCTAGTCACCAAGACTAACCATCAGCTCTAATACCACTTGTTAGGTATATAGAAGAGGAGGTTCATTGGGAAGACACACACCAATGAGATTTGAGCCCAATCACATAAGAGATTGACACTCTCAACCAAAAACCTTAAAACAATGGATCTTCACCTTTATATGGTGCTCTATTTTCTCATTTATACCAAATGTAGGACTTAGACTCACACTTTGATTTCCAACATTGTTTGACCAATTCCAATAGTTCTAGTGGCATAAATAGTGACTATACGCATCTTCTTGATAGTGGCAACAATTAAAAATGGAAAGTTCATCAAATGGATGCACATAACATGTTTCTTCATGATGATTCAGTTAAAGAAATGTACATGAGATTTACTTTAGGTTTTGGAAACATTGATCCAAATTTGGTTTCATAGGTTGAAAAAGTTGTTGTATGGCTGAAAAATAGCTCTTTATTGTTAGTTTCATAAGTTGGCTACGACATTAAAATGTTATGCCTTTGTTCAATCCCATTTAGATTACTCACTATTTATATTGCACATGATAGAAATAAATCTCCATTGTAGCCAATTGGATGACTTAATTATTATAGATAATTATATTTCGGCTATGAAAATTATCTTTGTAGTGGAAATACATATTGAAAATCATTCAAGATACAAGTTTATTAAGAGTCAATCTTGCAAATTTTCCAATGGAACAATACCATAAGCTAGCTTGTGGCTTTGGTACAAGTCTTGAAGATCCAAAACCTATTGAAGATTGACTAAGTAATTAATCTGTTTGTTTGTAACTAGAACCGGTTTTGCTTATATTGTATAATTTTTTTCTTAGTTTATGCATAAGCCTCATAAAGAATATTGGGAGGCAACCTTAAGGGTTATTAGAAATTTGAAGAAACATTTAGGACAAAATATTCTATTTCGATTTGATAGTAAACTAGAACTATAAGAATAATGTGATTCAGATTGGGCAGCTGTCCACTTATAAGAAGTTTTTTGACTTGCTGAGTGATGTTTTGTTGGGTAATTGGGCTCCCTTCCTATGTGGAGAATAGACCCAAATAATGTGGACCTTTATGTCTCACTAGGTCAAATAGAGATGGGTCAGATTAGTAGGGCATATTAGAGTCATTTGAAGAGAGGCAAAAGCCAAGTAAGAAAAAGAAAGAGAGAAAGTCATTCCTGCATAACCCTAAACCTGCACTGGTGTTTTTGTCGTTGTGAAGTCGTTCACCGTTGGATCGAGCTGATTTTTGGACAGCAGGTTCCAGACATATGGTTCTTCATTCTGACCATTAAGATCGTCAATCGGAGGTCTAGATTGGGAGAAATCGGTCTCGCACCAGCAGCTCTGTTTTGGAGATTTTTCATCTTCTTTGTTCTCATTTGTAAGCATTTGTGCTTATTTAAATTGGCTTATTGAACACATCATTTGATGTTATTATTGGAGACTCTTTTGTACCCTATTATTGATCATAGTGGATTTTTCTTTGGTCTGAATGACTCGTGGTTTTTACCCTTGCATTGAGGGGTTTTCCACGCTAAAAATGGTTGGTGTGTCTTTGTGCTTTGGATTCTATTTTTGTTCTATTTGTTTGGTGCTCCTAACAGATTCTCGCAAGAAAGGGGATTGAATTTCCACTGCGTTATTACTGTTTGATAAATTGTTATATTTTTTGGCCCTTTCCTCCATCATGTTTCTTAGTTCTTCTCTAGTATGTTGAAAAACTAAAAAACAATCAATAGTCTCTCGCTCTTATGTAGAGACTAAATATTGCTTTATGAAGGTAACCACATGTGAGTTAAAATTCCCAAAACAATTACTTAGTGATTTAGGGGTTATTGATTATAAAGGGATGTGATTGTATTGTTATAGTCAATATATATTTCATATCACTCAAAATCTAAATTTTTGTGAAAGAACAAAAGGTATTGAAGTTGATTGTCATTTTGTTCATAATGAGCAACAACTAGTATTATTTGTCTCTCATGTGATACAACTAGTATCATTTGTCTCTCATGTGATACAACTAGCAAACAATTTTACAAAGATCTTGGAAAAAACACAATTTGAGTCTCTTATATGCAAGTTAGGAATTTAAAATCTTCATCTTGAGCTTTGGAAAATATTGAGATATTATCCTTATGATTATTTATATTATTTTTTTATTATTGATTGGGAGATATATTCTTAACCTAATTATGGACATAATTATAGTCATGTTTATGGATATTATTTGATGGATACTTTTACTAACTACATTTTTGACTTAATTTGTGTAACAAGTCTTGTAATATATACTTATATTATATTGATAACTTATTAATAAAGAAATATAAGTTTTATTGTTGTAAAATTTATCGAAGGTTAAGTTGTAGTAAAAATTGGACTGAAAGGAATTGAATTTGTATTGCATTTTCTCTTAATAAAAGAATACCAAAAAACCAACTTCATGTAGCATTACCAAATACACTTTCAAAACTTTTATTCAAAACACTTTAATAAATACAACTTTCAAACAAACTCAAAATGATTAATACAACCATAATCTACTCAAATATCATCCTTCAATTGAACATTGATAATTAAACTTAACATATATTTCCATTCACGTCAAACTCGTAAACAAATATATATGAAAAACTCTACTCATCTAAGCCATATTTAATAAACTCTCACTTTACCTATGCATAATATAGCCACTATACTAACATCTTAACAAGAGTATAAAATTCAAAGCATTCTAAAACAATCCTCTATTAACCGAAAGCTCAAATAATATTCTTACTTAATTTCAATCAGTTCAAATTTTTTTCGAATAAAAATAATCTTTGCACAAAAATAAAAATATTGTGACCAAGTCACATTCAAATACAAATAATCTATTCTAACATTCTATAAAAAAATATATCCAAATAATCTATTCTAACATTCTATAAAAAAACATAAAAAAACTTCTTTTGTAATTTTTTGTTCTAAAGTAATTTTCAACCGAAATAGAACTTAGTGACCTATAATACAACATCCAAACACAACAAAATTTGAATATAAGCTTAGCTAAGTTAAGACTCATACCCTCACCGACGTCAATTTTTTATTTTAAAATGAAGATAATAAAGCATCTCTAGAATTTATCATAAGCTTATTGAT
Source organism: Vigna umbellata (assembly GCF_029865625.1). Lineage (NCBI taxonomy): Eukaryota > Viridiplantae > Streptophyta > Magnoliopsida > Fabales > Fabaceae > Vigna > Vigna umbellata. Next base: position 26,500,380 of record NC_142168.1, read on the forward strand.
TGAAAATGATCCGTAGGTTTTCACTTGCATGGGATGATAAAATTCTCAAATAGATGACCTTTAGAAGAATAAAATTAAAAATAAAGTAGAAAGAAATTTTATAGAGGGTAGATTTTTTTTCTTTATCCAAGATAGAAAAGAATGAGAGTTGGCTTTACAAAATTAACATATAGTTATTAATGAAAAATATTTACTAATTTATCATAATAACATATATTAAAATTTGTTATTAAACCCCGAGTTATAACATTTTATATGAACAAACAATTGACATCGTTATCATTTATGAACACTTAGCATTTTGTAACAGGAAAGCAACTGGATAACATAACAACAGTGGAACAAAACTATTTAATTTTGGAAAGCTTAAGAAACTACGTGCAACAAAAATAGATTTTAAGGAAAATCTGTTGTTGAGTGCTGAATTTGTTTCCTCTAAAACGGATTACCATGATAACACTCCAATCTTAACGTGACGACCTTAATTCCTATGTTAATGGTCCAACCCACCTAGACCATTTATCTGCATTCCACATTCAGCAACCTTTTATTAATCCAAGGAATATAGTTCAAAACAAGCACTGCTAAAGTAGCAAAAAACATTGAAGGTAGACCCCAAAAACCTTTCAAACAGTGAAGTTTTTTCATTGAATGTGAATAGAAAACGACCCTTTTTCGCCGGCCATCTCTATGTGCCTAGCCTTAAATTGCATTTAAATAGTGTGCCAAATTTCTATTCATTACCTGTTCTTCTTGTGACTTTGTCAAACTCGCCCCACACTTCCACTCACTTCCCCAAACCCAATTCCATTTCATCATCACATTTCCAAAACTCAATCAATCAATGACTTTCTCCATCATCTCACTCTTCCTCCACCCAAGTTTGGGGTTTACTTGCTTTCACTTTATTTATTGTGCTTTGAATTTGCTTCAACATTTCTCTCCATAGTTACAATATCTCTTCCACCTTCTGTCAATAACTACCTACCTAAAAAGTAAAACAACCTTAATTAATGAAATCCTTTTGTCAATGGTGCCAATTCAACTTGGGTATTTGTAGTAGTACTATCTTTAATTTTGCTACACAGATTTTGTATATTGTTCAATGAAAAATCAAAGTACAATAAAATTAGGAGTTCGATGTATTGCATTAATTAATAATTGAAGACACTATAAAGTTATGTTCTAGGTTTTGTGATTTGATGGCTTCTAGTTTGCTTTTCAAAAGTTCATCTCTATTTCCTACATGTCTTTGTTTTGTTGGCATATTCTTTTGTTTCGATCAAGATTCTGTGTTTCTAATTTCTGTTTTTATAGAATTTAATTCACCCTTTTTTTGGATTAATGGGATTTTTCTGCTGAAATATATTATTATTATTAATATTAGTATTTTCTATATTTGACCCGTTCAAAATGGCCTTAGAATTTGTGTTTGATAGAATAAATGTTTTGAAATAAATAAATAAATAACTTTAGAGAATGTCTTTCTTCTTGACTATATAAATAAATCAATACCCAGAAACTCTTTTCCCCTTTCATGAATATATGAATGTTCTCATATATAATTTACTATGTCGCAAACTCAATTTAATTATGGTATAAAAACTTATTACATTGACCTTAAATACAAATTCTTAATTTTAAATTTGATTCATATAGTATATTCCTATAATTTGATTCTTACCTATAATAAACTTTAATCTAATATTTATATGTGCATATATAATTATAAATACAATAAAGATCAAATTATAGGAGTATACGAGAATTAACAATGCTAATAATCAAATAAGTAATATTTACACAAATAAGACTAACTTAATAAAGTTTTATAAATGAAAACCAAATTTAAAATTTGAAACATACATAAAAACTAGCATACACGTTTAAGCTTTCTTGTATTGAGTGCTGTAGCTAAGTACAATAATTATAATCCCATTTCGGCACTCAAACTAAAATACACGTTTAACCTTCAATTGCATTTAAATTGTGTGCCCAAGTTCTTTATGTATATTAAACCTGTAATTTCATCTTAATAATGTGTAATAGAATATTTGACCCAACATTTGCATGAGTTATGGAACTGAAATTTATATTTTTAATTAAAATTTGACTAATAAAATAGTACTAATCTCATAAGTGATGGTTAATAAGTGATTTTAAGTTTAACTCGACAAAATCCACTTTTAAAATGAGTTTTTGGACCATATATATATATATATATATATATATATATATATATATATATATATTATAAATTGACTATAGTGGTTTCATTATATGAATTAGCCTAGTAATATTACATGTTAATGGTAGATTTTATTACTTGGGTAGATTTTATTACTTCTTTTTTACTCAATAAACAATATTGGTAAGTGGCCATCAAACATAACTTCTACTCATTTTTCACTAACATTTCTTTATAAAAAAATATTTTAATTTAACTCAATTTCTTAATTTCTATGAATTTTTTTCACTATCTATTTTTTTTATAAAAAAAATATTTAAATTTAACAATCATAATATTATATATTTTATCATATCTTTAATCAATATAAAACTTTTAATACATTTTCTCATATTATTTATTTGGAACGAGAAATAGATGAAACTTTAATAACTAATGACACAACAGTTTTATTGATCTTTGTTGGAACATAATTTAATTATATATAGTAAAATAAACTTTTAAATTAACTCAATCTCATTATTAATCAAGTAAGTAATATAGATGTAATTATATCTTTAGTTCATGTGAGAGTTTTAATATTCTCTCTCGTGTCAATGTTAATGAATGATTGAAAATATCAAACATGATACCTCACTTAAATGGGCTATGATGAATTATAATATAATTTTGAAAAAAAGAAATTTAATTCAACTTGGTATAATCTACAGAATAAGATTTATATTTATTTATATATTATAGTTTCATGTATATTTAATTAATATAATTATTAAGAATTAAATTTTAAGTTTAATTTAACCTCACAAAAACAGTTTGTAATGTGAAATTTATATCCATTAATATATTATGAATTAACTTTGTCTAGTCGATCTGAGACTTCCAACACTCCTCTAACGCTAAGACAAATATATATATCTCATGCGTGAGACTAGAAATAAATAGGTGATCCGAGATAGTAGATGAAACAATAGATCTAACAAATAACAAATTTTGTTAGAATAAGATTTAAACATGACTCTGATATTATGTTAAGAAGTAAATTTTACGTATAACACAACCCCACAAAATCATATCATAAGATAAGATTTATTCTCACATATATATTATGAATTAATTTTATCTCTAATAAAAAAAAAAGACTTTCCAATAATAAAATCTATAATACACTTCTTCATATAGTATTTCAACAATAAGAACAGAAAAATCTAATAATATATCAACAAATTTTATTAAAATATATTATGAATTAGTTTTATCTCTAAAGAAGACTTTCCAATAATAAAATGTATCATACATTTCTTCATATAGTATCTCAACTATAAGAATAGAAAAATCTAATAATATATCAACAAATTTTATTAAAATATATTTTATATATGATCTTAAAAGTAAAGTATAAAGTCTAACTTTACGAGCTTTGTTGAAAAGTATATAAATAAGAAAACTGAATTAAGAAGAAAAAAAAAGTACTCAGTGTGCTTTGTTGAAAAGTATAAAAATAGGAGAAAACTGAACTAAGAAAAAAAAGTACTTATTTATCTCAGTAATTCCTTAATCTAATTCTTCTTTGGTGATATTGGTGGAACAGCTTCTGCACCTACCGGATAACAAAGGGAGTATAGTTAACGTATCCCATCAGGTGCAAACCGAAAGTATTGCCACGAGTCAAACACCCACTTTCTTATATGCAAAGACATTCCCTCATTTTTCCTTATTTATTTCTATCTTCACACAAAAATTCAACCAACCAACAATTACGTATCTCTTATATGGTCCACACATATATTGTTTTACCTATAACAATAATAATAATAATATGAAACTAAACCAACCCATGAAAATCAAAGTTCATTTCTCTTCGAAATGCCTTCACGTCACTAATTTCAACACTAAGAAAGTTAATTATGATAACGACGAATGACCGTTTGGGTTATGTTAAAGTGAACCTCAAATCAAATGCTTAACGTCAAAAACGATGGCGTTTATGGCTTTGTTTACACGTTAAATGTATTGTTACGTTCTTTCTAGGTTATTTTTCTTTTGTATATTAACGTTTGACTACTTGTTAGTGTTATCGTATAAAATTTCAAAGAGGAGAATTTTTTTTTATATTAAAAAGAGATATTCAACCATTACGACAGTATTTATCTAAATAAATTAAACAATGGGAAATTAGAGGTTATATTTTATAGTGTTGTCATATCTCAACCTATAGAAAGATCGTTATCATTTAACAGAAATTATATATAGAAAATTATTAATTCAATCAAACTAATTAACCTAATCATCGTCATCATGTCGTGATAAGGGTTTTTCTCGTTTTCAATAACCCCCTTTCCCTAAGTTTAAGCAAGAGATTTTTTTTTTTTTTGTATTAAGCTTATACAAATTTTAAAATATATATTATAGATACAATGTCCTTTTCATAAATAAAGAATTTAGGTTTGATTTTATTCATCTAAATATCTTTTTCTCTTTTTTTTTTCTCTCTCACTTTTATTTTTATTATCAAAATATATTTTCTAAAGGTCAACAAATCATCAGTAAATTTTAGTCACAATTAGTTTGAAAATAAAAATAAATTATTTATGAATTAGGTCAATGCTGTAAAAATAGTTGTTCTAAATTTTGGATATAATTTTAAACTTTTTTTTGTTTACTAGTTCAAGACTTGAAATATTTTTCTTAGGATTCATTTATATGAAAACTATAAATCTCTATTAATATAAAAAGTTATAAAACAGGGTACATTTACTTTAAAAGTGAGTCTCACAATCAATAGCAAAATAATTCAATCATCCTTCAGTTTTTCAATTTTGTGAAATTCTTCAGAAAATTTTATTCATGTTTTCTTAATTTAAATATTATTTAAGTTTCATGATTTTCACACAAATGAATCTAATAGCTAGAGCAAATTTCGTATTTTGAATTAAAAGTAATTCAAACTTGTGTCATCGAAACAAAAGAATCATTAGTTTGTAAAAGAAAAATATGACCCAATTTGTAAAAAAATCACCAATATATATATATATATATATATATATATATATATTTTATTCAATTCAAAATTAAAATTTAATTCAGATTTGACTTTCAATGTAGATAATTAAATGAGAGAGTAAAATTTCTTTGAAAAAAATGAGTCAAATTGTATAAAAGATTCATATAATTTTTTTTTATAAAAAAAGCCAGTCAAATATTCATATTAAATAGTATTCAATAAATAACATTAGTTAACCTATTATAAGCTAAGGGCCAACAAAATTTAGGTGAAATTATACACAATATACATGAAAGCTAAAATTACAAAAATAAAAAAAAAGAGAAGAAAATAATAATATATAAATACGCAAGAATAATTTTGTTTTGACAGCTCCTTCGTTCTTTCTGCCTCTGTCGTTGAATCCAAACTTCCCCCAACAAAATACACCAAACTTTACTTAAAACCCTTCCTTCTCCCTCTTCTTTCACATCTTCTGTGTCCCACATAACAATAAATACTCCATAGTTTCTACACACACACACTACGAAAAATCCACACATTAGAATCATTCTCTCTCTATATATACTCCAACGTAGTTTTCTTCCAACAACATATCTCCTTTCAGTTCTTCTTCTCAATTCTCATACCATACCTACATACACACACATCTTCATGGGTTCCTCAACAAAGAACCTAGCAGATTCAGCATCATGGTGTTGCGCCTTGGCCCTTTTGTGTCTGATTCTACTGGGCTCTATAAGGGAGAGCCATGTGCCGGAGGAGGAGGAGGAGACCGCGGCGGTGAAAGGGCGGAGCAACCTCTTTGAACGGCCGTGTGATGAGATATATGTGGTGGGAGAAGGGGAGACCCTACACACCATTAGTGACAAGTGTGGTGACCCTTTTATCGTTGAAAGCAACCCTCATATTCATGACCCTGATGATGTTTTCCCCGGCCTTGTCATCAAAATCACCCCCACTCATAAGCTCAAGAGGTAGTAGAGCTTCTACGTAGTTTAGTTCTTTTCTTGTGTATTTCATCATGTATATTGTATAGTATACGATACAGGAGGGAAATATATACATGAGGTTTTTTTTCTTTTTCTTTATTTTCACAATTTTATAGAAGTTGAAAGTAACAGTCATAAGCTCTTTCTGTTTGGTTTTCTCAATAAAAGGATGAAAACAATATAGTCATGATCGTCATCTTCTCTTCTTGTTCTTCGGTTCTTTCTTTGTTGTTGTTTGGTTTCTCGATGAATAATAGAGTGTTTTTTCGGTTATACTAGGTAAGGTTTATCTCTCTTTCGTGTACGATTAAATTTGTTTTAATATGTCAGCATAAGAAAACTAATTAAATTAGTTTTTTTTTTTGTTTTTTCCCACGACATATGAGCTGTGCTATTATTTATTATGTAAATTATTTTGTCTGGTGATGCGTAGAAACTATTGCAACTGCTTCATCATCATTTATGTTATTCTAAAAGTGGACGGTTATAAGTTGAACTGGGAAGATAGCAATTGTGTAAGAATTAAGGACAAAGTACAATAGATTCTTCTCCTTGTTACGCAATCTTAATCCATGTTAATCACAATTTTAACACCTTAATTAACACAGGTTCTAATAATTAACAGGTTTTGGTTAATTTAGAAAGAAAAAAAAGGCTTATTCGTGCATGATGATATTTTCTGTTGGAAATATGTGATTGGTGTAGAAGAATAATTATTAATATTTTGGAATATTTGATTATTTTTCATATAAAAAAAAGGTAAAAAAAGGTTTTGGAGAGAAGTGAGGAAAGAGAAGGAAAAGGAAGATTGAGAAGGTAGAGGCGGCAATGAGAAGAAACTTGAGTTTGATTGTTTGTTTGAATGACCATAATATGGATAGGTGCGACTTTCTGGTTGGAGCTCGTGTACTATAATAATATAAAGAAAAGTTAAATAAAAAGTTACAGAGGCTTTCGTTGAAAAATACTATAAACATTTAGAATATATTTAACTATGTTTTTATTTTTTAAAATTTAATATGAATTTAATATTTGTATCTAAAGTTTAAAAGGGATTCCTTAGTCTTTCAAATTTACGATTTAATAGTGAAAATAATTTTTAAATTTAATTTGTAAGATTTAAAAAAAATGAAAAATTAAAACGTGTTTTTGAAACAGTTAGTCAACCAACATTATATTTTTTCAAAAAAATTTAAATTGAAAACATTAATAATTCTTTTAAAATTAGTTCTCAAGTTTATGAGAATACATTTTTTATGTTTGTATATTTTAGTAAAGTACATGGTTTTAGTTAGCATGTGGTAAGAGACTAATAATTTATTATGCAAGATTATGGATTTGTAAGTATTAAGATGTTCACTTCACTTATTGAATACAAATGAAACGATGAATTTGTGGGAGGATTGAAATTTACATAGGTGCTGATGGAAGAAGATATGCAGTGACTCAGTGTTGCATAAGTGTATGAAAAGGCTCTATTCTCCTTTACTTTTTCTCTAATGAGAAGAAGTGTTGCTGAGATTATAATGGAAGACAAAGCTGTAATAATAAGAATAGAATAATAATAATAATAATAATATATTAATTTTAACTACGAGAATAAAATAATATAAAATTTTAATATATTAAAATATTTTTTTATTCTATTATATTTATCAAATTTTTTATAAATTTTATTTTTAATTTCTTCTCTTTTACTTTTAAATTTTTTAAAATAAACACCACAAATTTTACTTTTATATTTCTCTAAATTCATTTTATTATTCACTTTCAAATCCATTCTTAGAGGTGAACACACTCTAAAAAGTGTTATTTTTCTTCAAATATAAAACTTAAACATTTTAAATTTCCATTAAAAAAATAGTACTTAATATAAAACTTAAACATTTTAAATTTACATTAAAAAAATAGTACTTGGAACACTTTTAGAATTAAAAGCATATTTACGGCTAAGTTTGGTTATTGATATTTAACTAATGAAAATATTTTAATTTAGGTTTTAACTTCGGATGGATGATCTCATATTTGTAATTTTAAGTTGGTCTTTTGTTTAAAACAGTTTTAATTAGGTTCTAAATTTTGTAAATTCGTAATGTTGATGACATGGTGTATAATAAATGTATTGAGGTGAATCGTTTTATTATGTAGAAATAGAATTTAAATTATGACGTGTAATTTGTAAAGTAAAAGAAAAGAAAAAGAGGAAAGAGTAATAAACAACTTTGGTAACTCCATATCTCAAACAAAGCCTCTTTCTCATGTTTTTTAAATCTGTTCAATGTTGTAGGATAGTCCTTGAAATTTCTAGAATCTCTCTCTTTTGGGAGACGACTAAGGAAGACGCGATTTCGCGTTTCAATTGTTTTTTTTTCATGGTTGCAATTGAGTTTGATGATTTGTTTGCATGTTGATGGATTCACCATGGTTGCGCGAGGATGAAGACTCGTGATTCGCTTTGTCTAGATTGGCTTGAGTTCCCATAGAAGATTACGCGAGTTAGGGTTTTCGGGTGCGATGGAGATTGTAGTTTCTAGTTCTTGGGTTTTATTGCAGGTCCGATTAGGGAGCGAAAATGGTGGAGGACAAGGGAGTAGCTCGCGGTGCGCTGGGATTTCGTATTGTTTGCGCATGGAAGTCGCGAGATTGGCGTTCTGGGTTTTGTCGCGGTTGATGGCGTGATGAAAATGAGTTCAATCTACTAGAGGTGGAAGATGAACATGCGAGGAGGCTTCGTGATGGTCTTCGTGGTGGCACAGGGTTGGATGAAGATGAAGATGGCTAGGGCGCGACGAGGAGCTTGAACAACGCTGAGGATGGAAGATTTCGCGATTTCGAAGGCTGGCATGGTTTAGAGTTCTCTCGAAATTTGATGATGATTTTCCGTGCAACGTTGTTCTATGTTGTTGGACAGTCCTTGAAATTTCGAAGGCTTCTAAGTGTGACTGGTGATGAAGATGGTATTTGGTATGATGCTACCTTGTCCTCTTCCATTACTTGGGAACCACTCGCGAAGGATGTTGTCTCGATTCTTTTCGAAATTTCAAATTTGCAATTTCAAAATCTCAAATTTGTAGAGTAAGAAGTTTTTAACTTTTTTTTCCTAACAACGTCTCCAATTAAATAATTTCACGTTATAAATTAAATCCTAATTTAAGATTATAATTTAATTCTTATTTCTACATAGTAAAATGATTCACCTCAATGTGCATCACGTCATTAATATTTGACGCAGTTTTTTTATCATTTAACAAAAAAGACTTGATTATTACGAATTTATAAAATTTAAACCCAATTGAGACCGTTTTAAATAAAAGGATCGATTTGAGATTCTCAACAAATATGAAGATGATCCAAAGATTTAAATATTTAATTTATTTTCTTTTAAAAATATTTAATATATAAACAAGTTGGTTTGAGTATTATTAAAATATATTGGCAGGTTTATTTTTGTTTTCTAAGTGTACATAGTTTTATTTATGCAAAGTTGATGAATAATTTTTTTAGCCATAGAATGAATATCTGAGTATTAATTTAAAAAAAAATGGATTAGATGTAATTTTTCTTTGATATATTTTACTTTCTTTTCTATCTGGGTTGTGTCTTGGATGCTTAAAAAAGATGGAAGAAATTTTTACACTTATGTACAAGTATGCAATATCGAGTTTCTTATTTTTCCAGAGGGTAATTGTTATGCATATAAATTGACTACTTAGACTTTAGTAAACAAATAATGTTATAATTGGTATCCTAGCTACTGTATGGGTTATAAGTTTAAATTTTGTTTCCATAATACATTTCCTCTTTCCATGTTCATAATTATATAGTTTTAAGGGAATTTTCATTTTTATTCACATAGAGTTTTGTGTGGTCTCCTATGCTTATATTTCTTTACTTGTTTTGTTTTTTGGTTTAATTAATAATTTAACCCATATTGTTGTTTTTATTTAGTTTAATATTTTTTTCCAATTAAGTTTCATTTTATGCTAAATCAGTTCAATTTATTATTTTTGTTATATTTATATAAATAGTGTTAACACAATCATTATAAATATCACGTGATAGTTCGTAATATTTTTGTTTTTTTTTAATTTTTTTATGTTTTTTCATGTCAATGTCATGTAAAACATGTTATTATACTTGTTAATGTCAATCACATTATATTGTCTTATATTTAATTCAAAACTTGTATTTACTTTTTTATTAAAATTATTATTTTTTAAATCAAACAATGTTGTGTTTGTCCAAAATATAATTAAATTTAATTTACTTATCAATAAAAATAAATAAAGTAAAAACTTGCTTTATTTAATGAAAAATTATAAAAATTATTATTTATTTAAGTAGATAAAATAAAGTTAAAATATATAAAATATATTAATAGTTAAGTTTAAATTTCATGTGAGAATATTTTAGAAGAATTTAATTTTTAAATTAGTTAACGGAAAAATACATTTTTTTAATTTTATTCAAATATTAAAATTTAAAAACTACAGCAAGAACTCTACTTTTATATTTTTCAATATTTTTTTTTTGTTTTTCTCTAAGGCTGTGTTCTTTTTAAGGGATTTAAGGGAGATGATTTGGGAGAGATGATTTGAGTGGATTTGAGGGTAATTTTTTTGTTGTTTTTTTGAGTGGATTTGAGGTTAATGGAGAGTGGATTTGGAAGGAAAGTTTGTGAGAATTAGTGTAGGATTTGATTGATGTGATTGATTTTAAAAATTAGTTTAATTGGTAGAAAATGTAGATTACCAAATTGCCCTTCTTATAAAAGTATTATAAAATGTTATTTTGTAATGTTATATTTAATTGTAAAAAAGTTTATAAAGAGATAAAAAATTATTAATAATTGTTTAAAATATTGTTTAAAAATTAAAAAAGTTATAATGTAGTAAAATAAATATATTTTAAAATGTTTAGGGAAATTTTAACATAACTTAAGATTTCAAAGTCACATACAAACCACAATAAAGACATTGAAGTCATGGAATACATTATCGGAAATACAAATATTCTTAATCATCTAAACGGTGAAGAATCGAGTTCACATTTTGATTAAGGTTAGCAAATTGGCGGTTCATGTCTAGGGAAAGGTTTGCCAAGTTATCTTCAATACGTTGTACCCGCACCTGCATTTGTTCCATACCCTGCATCCTATGTCTCAAGTCTTGTACTCCATCCCACATTTGAGTTATCATGTTAGCATTTGATAGAGGTTGAGGAGGCTGCACAGGGTTTTGATGAGGGTGTGGTTGGTCTTCTTCTTCATCATCATCCAGATCGTGTTGCCAAGCACCGTTGACATAAACAATTTTCATCCTCTTCAAAGAATTGATAGAAAAGTGATGTCGGGACCCTATTTGAGTGCTGGGATCGGCTGAGACGTCAACTCCACAATATTGCATGATGTGTGCGATAAGGACACCGTATGGGAGGGCTGTGTCACTGACCTTGCATTTAAGCATATGCTGCATGATGTGATGAGGCCAATTGATAGGTATATTATTTTTCAGCACCCATATCATAAAAATATCTTCGTGCAATAACCTGGCATAATTCCCTGCTCGTGGAGTCAACATATGCACAATAATATAATGGAGAAGCCGATCATGGATATTCAAACAACCAACGGTTAAAACACCTTGACCACCCTCCAAATCTGGTATAACCATAGTAGCTAATGCCATGTCGCGGTCATATGGAAAATCGTCTGGGATATTTGAGTAACATAATTTCTGACCGTCGTACTTCAAGTTAGCTACAGTCAACCAATCAGCAGGTTTGAATCTAATTTTTCTCCTATTCACCTCAGTGACCAAATATCCATTTGCAGATATCTTCAGATTTGAATAAAATACTTTGATTAAATCCGGATAGTAGGGTCCCTCTAATGTCAGAAATTGGCTCAACCCTTGAAATAGAAGATGCTGCTGGAAAAATAACCCTGAACCGGTAAATGAATCAAAATTCATTATCTTGGGAGGAACTATAGTCCTTGTACAGAAATCAGCTGCATAGTTTTCCATTTGATGACTGTGTGTGAAAAAACGACGCTGATCTAATTGCTCCTCTACAGATGGTCTTACAATGGGTGCATCTTCTGCCTCAGTGAGAGTTTCTTTTCCCTTACGTGTTTTTCTTGCCCTTTTTGTTGATGATGAGGCCATCTGATAATTTCTTCAACAAATCAATTCATTAAAATAAGAACAAAGTACATCATAACATATTACGTATATTTCATAATAACAGTGCATAACATTAAACATAAGAACAAATGTCATACTATGGTCACCTACAACAGAACTACAAAATGACATCGACCACACAAATATAATAATTCATAAATAAATTACTGATACACAATTTCATTTAATACTAATAGAAGTAAGTCTGATATGAAGATTCCTAACAGTCACCGCCCGATATCATTTTTAATAATTTATTCCACCGCTTATGTGGTGGCAGTCCCATCAACCTCTTTGTACATGTGGGGTTTCCACATAAGAAATCATAACATTGGTCCAGGAAATTCTCGTCAGCAATGTTCATAGAAGTCAACATTTCATAAATGTCTGCCTCTGTATATGTGTAAGTCGGGTTGCGACGGAGTATTTGATTTCTTTCTTCCATTGCTGACACTTGACGCACGGCTGCATCAGAGATCACACCAAAATGAACATTTGATGAGCTTAAGACATTTGCAAACCCATCCAGACTAGTCGTCAACTTATCAAATTGAGAATCAATAGAATCGACCATGGGTGCCTTCCTTTTCGAGCCTCGTGAGGAAGAAGTCCCACCAGATGGGACGGAAGGCACAGATTGAGTCTGGCCCGGACTATATTCATCAACAGATGGTGGAGGCGATGGTGGAGTTGGGTCTATGTATCCTGTCCACTGAGACTGTTCTGGAATGTACTCCACATTTTGATTCAAATCAACAGTTACATGAGGACCAAGACGTTGTCTTCGAGCTTGACGAGCAGTTCGAACACCACTCCCAGTAGCTCGATCAGCTGCCCATAACTCCACCATTAAATCGTAGTGTTTTATACTGTTCACTCTCCACTTCGCCGCAGCTGGCCGCGACTGCAACAACAAAGACAATAAACACACTGCTTCATATTAAGTATATTAAGGATCCACATAAAAAATAAGTATTTTTATAAATACCTGAATCAGGTCAAGCCACACTTCGTCCTCGGCATGAAATGTCATACTTACTGGATTCCAAGCAAATCCACTCAATCCAGAGAACAAGTCATGCACCTCACGCCATTTATCCTTTAACACTTTCTGACGATTTTTCACATTATTTTTTGTAACTGCGACATACCCAGCGCTGTGCAGATGATCAACTATGTTAGTATATGCTTGGGTTGTCCAGCTTCCATCAACCCTATTACCCATTCTTGATTCCTCGATCATGCAGTGTAGTAGACGTGCGTCCATGTCCTCTGTCCATTTCATAAACTCTCTAGTAGGACCAGAGGACGGCATGGCGGGTGCCTTACCCCTATTCATTTTATACCTAAAGAGTCAAGAAATATTTTGTAAGTTAACATAAAACATCCTTAATAATATGTTCTTCTCATTTTTATAAAAAATAAATTAAAATACAATACAATCAAATACAATAACTACGATGCTTGGTAATCACGCCACATTTGATCAGCTATACAATCCCTAATACTACTTCCAATCCTATGGTCCTCTTCTCTAACTTGAGATGAAGTCCCATCATGTTCTTCCCTTTCATTCAACTCGTTATCAACTTCATCGAGTAAGGAGTCATCGTTATCCACGCCCCGAAGGAAGTTGTGTAATATACAACAAGCTAGTATGATATTAGTCATCGTCTCTAATCCATAGTGCGGTTCAGTGCCACTTCCAATGATAGGGAATCTTTTTTTCAACACACCGAAAGTTCTTTCAATTACGTTTCTCAAGGACGAGTGTCGATGATTAAACAACTCCCGTGCATTTTGTGGTCCTCTGCGTGTATATTCTTTTAAGTGATATCTGACGCCTCTATATGGAGTCAAAATTGTGCTTTTCAACATGAAACCTGCATCACCCAGGTAGTATTTTCCTACAATTTTCCACATACAAAGGTAATTAGTTACCACTAAATAACTTCATGGACATCGATTGTTTACACACTCACCTTGGGGGATAACCAACGGATCATCCCGATCAAGAGCATTTTTTAATATTCTTGAATCGGATGCAGTGCCTTCCCATCCAGCCAGAACGTAGGTGAATTTCATGTCGAAATCACACGCCGCAAAGACATTTTGTGTTGGCCAATCTTTTCTTCCACGAAATCTCGGAGCTTCAGAACTTGGAACCCTTACCCTAACATGAGTTCCGTCTATGGCCCCCAAACAATCCTAAACATAAAAATATTAACTCATCATATAACACATAATTTGTTATCGTCCTTGTTCAAATAACATTAACAGATGTAATGAAATCACTACCTTAAAGTACGGATAAAATCAACTGTTGTTCAACACATGTGGATGAACCTCATTTCCTGATGGTTGTATTAGAAATTCTGATTCTAAACTTATGATAGCGTCCAACACATTGTGAAAGTGTTTGCTAACCGTCGAACCTGATCGATGAAAGAAAAAGGCCACACTACGATTCTTAACATTGTGACCAATTAAATGAAGAAATTCAGCAACTTGTTCCTCCACGGTCGACCGAATTGCGTCCTTGACTAACCCAGTTGATCTTACTCTCTCACAAAGATTAATAAATGCCTCTGGACCCATCCTAATAATGTCGCGGCACCGATGAGTATGCACAAGATATGACATTAACTGCTCCCTACGACGGTCTCTATCAGGTAGGTAATTGCTTACACTACTGGAATCAGTGGAGTACATATTCAAGATACTCAATGCGTGTCCAACAATGCATAACATTGTGATTGCCGCTAGTGATGTGGTTATTTGTAAGTGTTGACGTATCATTCCTATAATCTTGAAGTCTACACCAACCACATCATCATCTACATCTTCGCGGTCCAGATATGATAAATCTATATGTTCTTCCATCTATATTTACTTACACAATTACACATACTACAATCAAAATCATGCATTACAATAGATGATTAAACATATTTGATATATACATTAATACATTCAACTAATCATTATAAATAAACAACAAAAAATACCATCACACAACATCAACTTATCATACAATATTTTTAATAAATACATATACATATATCAAATGATATCCAGGTTTCAAAAATTAACACATTCATATACTAAATAACATTCAAATATAAATGTGCATAATATATTTCATTAATACATTGAAGTAAATGTACACATAAGCACAAGCACCACTGATTCAATCATTCACATATATATATATTACAACCAAAATCATGTAAAACACTAACCTCTTGAAGACCACCAACACGTGAATGCAAGCTTCAATATGGTTTGAGGTACAGATTTCCAGAGAAAGGTGCACACTTCAATATGGTTTTGAGCTACAGATTTCCAGAGAAAGGACGTGCATACTTCAAAATGGTTTGAGCTTGAGATTTCCAGAGAAAGGAGCTGCACACTTGAATATGGTTTGACCTATGCTTTGAGCTAGAGATTTCCAGAGAAAGGAGTGCCACAAGCTGAAATCAGACAACCAATTTCACTACCTTCCAATTCAAACCTACAAATATAATTCATATATTAGTTAAGGGTTTAGTTAACGGCCCCATTAAAGAATGATTGCACATAACTGAAGTCAACTAACATTTCATATATTAAGCTTACCCAATATCCACAAACTTCACGCCTCCACCACGATCACAACGTCCAACCACAGTCAACACCTGCATCAAAAACACACCGTTAGATTTCATAGTCTTTCACCCACCATGCACTTACGTCTATCTTCTTCTTCGCGCAACAACCGAATACGTTCATTCAACACTCTTCCATGCATTGCAGCAGGTCCGATGCCCATTAATCACTTCCATACACTACTTTATCATCTGTCAGTGCATCCACACAGGGATGAAGTCCTCAATATCTACGTATTTGCTGGCTGGAAACTGCCTAACCCTCTATGAAATGCCCCTGAACCCCGGATCTAAGACCACCTCACAACATCCACCTCACAACATCCCCATAGCTTTGGGACTGATAACCCATCCACAACGACGCCTCTCTAGACAGGTCTTCAACATTCAACGTCCAGAGCTTCCAAAAAACGCATATCCAGAGCTTCCAAAAAACGCGTGCAGAGCAAGCTCTGTAATCGGTTACCACTTCACGTAACCGATTACAGAGATGTACACATTCCTTCAGTGCACCGTAACCGCAAAGCCCAACCCCGTAACCGGTTACGGCTACTGTTCATCATCTTCTCAGACACGCCCATCCACGCACAACGTCCTTCTTCCTCCTCCTTACAGCCCTACAAATCAAAACCCTAAACCCTACGCATGTCATAATGGATTTTGGTATGTTACTGACCTAACCACTGTCTCTTCTTCGTCTCTGCAAATCGTTGTTCTCTTCATCGCCTGAGCTAACACAGCGTACCGGTATCTCTTCGCACACAACTAAACAGCAGTATCAACCAGTGTAGTAAGCTTCTTACCCCTCAATAAATAACATGAACCACCCACAACCAACCACATATCAATTCTCGGGTCAATGGCACTATGCACTTTCACTGTGTGGCTGCAGGAATCTTTCCTGTTCAATGCATGCGTGTATGAAGCACCGTAGCAACAACTCTCCGTAGCTCAGCTCAGGAATCTTTCCTGTTCAGTGCCCACGCCTCCACGCCAACCTAAGCATTCTCGTGTATGCACAGTGTAAAGCAAACAGTGGTGGAGTGTTTTCGATTTGTTTAATATATACCCTTCACCCTGTAATCGGTTACCCTTTGATGTAATCGGTTATTTGGTGCATGCTCAATGGAATCCATTTACGTATACGTATGAGGAATTTAATACAAAGGTGCAGGGCAAACTCGACATTTCAATCTAAATCAGTGCAAATCTTCGCACATCCGCAGGTGATGAAAATTCGATGAATCCCGCAAATCCGTCCGCGCTTTTCCTCGCCAATCGTCTCATACGAACACGAGGGTTTCTTCAATTCGTCGCCCTATAATCCGCATGAACAGGAAAATCGGTGCATGCGAACACAGCCTAAAAGATGAGTTGGTTATGTAAGTCAGTATTAAACTTGATTGTCAGATAAGAGAAGATGTACGAGAAACATTTTGATCAATTTTTTTTAAAAAAAAGTTTAAAATAGGTATTTTTTTAGATTTAAATTAAAAAAATAAAATTAATTTTAATATTTAGGTAGAGTAATTGATGTATAAACTCTAAGATCCTGAAAAATTACAATAATTAAAAAATATATATTCAAGGTGGTTTTTTTATTATTTAAAAAGATTTAAGGTGTAATAACTATTGAAGACATTCATTTTATTTAAAAGATATATAAAGTGGTTGTTAAAGTATAAGTTTATTGAAAGATATATAAAGTTGTTATTAAAATATAAGTTTTTTAAAAAAAATGTAAAGTATTTATTATAATATAAACAAGATATATAAGGGTTATTTTTTAAACAGATTCTGACATCCACGTCATATAATTTAGGACTCAACATTCCTAATAAAGAAAACACTTAGAGTATGACTTGCAATTAAATACAAAATTATAGTCATCCAAAATATAATACAGAGTTTTAAACTTAGACAGTTTAGAGTATTTAATATCCAAAGGTTTAAATATCTAAATCCTAAGTAGACGGTGTAGCAACATCATTCTCCTCCAGCTCTTGCTCCAGAGGTATTTCCTCAACAACATCTGCTCCCATCTAAGTAGATGATCATCGCAAAGAAAAAAACATACACAAGCAGCACACAACACAGAAGCAAGGGTGAGCTAGATAAACAGACAATAATCATATTGTTCAATCAATTAATAATCATCATGCTTAGTACATATAAAACAGTACACAACACTTTAAACCATGACTCAAACACTCACGCGACTCATCCGAATTAGGATAACTGTCGAACTATTGGTCGTCTTTGCACTTGCGTAGTTCAGCTGACACTCCCCAACACTATGCAAGGTAAATCCCCCAATCTGTCTATGTCTAAACTCTAAGACTATAGACGAGGACTCCCTCTACTCTCACCACTTACACTGCTCTCCTCTATCTGAGTATGAACAATGCTTCGAGTGTAGGGATAGACATACCAGTTCAAAGCTCCATACAGTTATACAGAACAACATCATCACCCTCACACACCACTTTCAGTCATCTCTCCCTAAGATGTCCTCTTCATATTCATTTACATCATCATACATACACGTACACAATAATCTGTTAAGCAACCCACATCAAACAATCCAAATGTATAAACATACATGACACTCTGCCAAGCAAACAACATTAATCAATCCAATACACATTACCAGACAATAATAGTCCCAAGAGAACCACTAAACAGTACAAAACCCCGTAAAATCATACTTAGGCAAGGAAAATAACTTTGAAACCATCGCCAACAGTTTCGGAAAGGCCCAAAACCCCTAAGACGACCCAGAGAACGTCCAAAAATGATATCCGGAACCCCGAAAACCACCCAAAACTATCCTGGATGATTTTCTGACGACAATAATCGATTATCATATGTGATAATCGATTATTTGCGAGAGCTTTGAAGAGGATACAACTCTCTGACTAGAATAATCGATTATCAAGTGAGACAATCGATTATTCTTATCAGGTTTTGACAGCAACGTGATTTTTCTGGTTTCGGTGCATCTTAGACATATCCAAATGAACAAATTAAAATCTGTAACACTAATATTGATATGAAACATGTTTATAGATGAAAGTAAAGCATTGCATTGGTCATTTGGATAGGAATTAGATGTACTAAACCAACTCAATTTCTACTCCAAAACATCTAACTCAATAACTAGAGGACCCCAAACCCAATTTTATTAACTCAGGACCCAATTTCAATCCTACCATGTTGCTAATGGCTTTGCTCAATTTTATGACCCTAACCAGTTCTAATAGACTCATACCAGCCAGCCCCACTATCCAATTTCACTCAAGACTCCCTAGGCTCAAATCCTCTACCTCAGTTCTCTCAAAAGGCATAAAACATTACTCTCTTAATCCTTTACTCTTCTCGCAAGACCAACTCATCAATTCCATTCCAACAACTCTTTACTACCCAGTTGGTCAACGGAGAAGAATCAGATGTCTGAAGGCATCAGTCTCACCTTCAACGCCAAAACAACATACCAGTAAAAAGCAAAATAAATCAGACAAGCATATCATACATCATCTAAAATTGTAACTAGCTCCCCTTACCTCAGAGTCGAACTACCAAGCTCACAGGAACGCTCCTTTACTGTGTTTCACCAAATGAGAACTCAACCAAACCCTACAAACGACCAAGGTGGTGACAGTAACAGCTCTTAGAGCTTGATTTAACAAACAAAAATTATAAACAAAACCCCCTAGTAACATACAACCAAGCATTTCATGTTCTAGGTTTGAGAATGGAGACAGAGAAGGGAAAAGTTGACTCACCGGTCCAATCGAAAATGCAATCGGTTCAAAAGGAAGCCTTCGGTGAGATGAACGTCTGAGCACCTTCCAACTCAAGATTGAAAGGTTCAAAGAGCTGGAAATTTAGAGAGAAGGCAGAGAGAGTTAGGGCTTGAAATTTTTAGAGAGAGAAGCTCATAAAATTAGAATCTGCTGAGCTCTTTCCTAAGGTCAGATTGACTTAAAGAGATGAGTCAGCTGTCCCACATAGGGCCCAATGACCCTTTTTATAAATTTACAGGCCCTTATCAGATTTATTATGTGATTAATTTTTGTTAAATACAACATATTTAAAGAGATTCTAAGAAATAAAAATAAAAAAATAGAAAAAAAAATCTAATATTTTATTATTATTATAAAAATCACCTAAAATATCAATACTTTTGAATTTGCTAGATATATAATGTCTTGTTTTATGCATTTTCGCTTAAGCGGGAGAGATTCTTACCGAGGTAGAGATATAGATGTTTTCCTTTGATGTTTAACCACTTAAATTATAAATTATTGGACTAGGTAGAAGTTGGCAAGAAACAATTCTCTCATGTATTTTAACTTCACTTAAACCAAATTAATTATGTGGTTCAGACAATATGATGAATTTGATATGCTTTTAAGTAGATGATTTTTTTTTTGTATGTATATAGGTAGATTTTTATTTTTATTTTATTTTTTTTGGAAGAGGCTATTTGATTAATGGTATTGATGAAAAGTTGTTAATCAGTGTGTTATATATAATACATTGTAAATGTAGATATAAGTGTTATTAGTGTGATATTAAGTTCAATTGATTAAGATATATTGACACTAGCTAATGACATAAATAAAAAAGAAAAAAAAGATATGATGTATTGAAGAGTCGTCAATAAAAGTTTTGTACACTAATTTATGAGTGAGAGTCGTCAATAGGATCTATATTAGAGTAAAATAAAGGGTTAAATATGTTTTTAGTCCCTAAACTATTGACCGTTTCTGGTTTTCGTCCCTCTTCCAAAGTAAGGTACAATTTAGTCCTCAATCTTTAAAAAACGTTCGTTTTAGACGAAAAAACGAACGTTTTGAGGACTAAAACGAGGACTAAAAACAAAATTTTGAGGACTAAAACGAACGTTTTTCTAAAGAATGAGGACCAAATTGTACCTTACTTTGGAAGAGGGACGAAAACCAGAAATGACCAATAGTTTAGGGACTAAAAACATATTTAACCCTAAAATAAATTTCTAAACATACCAAAACATTGATAAACGTTATTCTCTATATTATTCATATACTCATCGTATTATGTATTTGATTAAAATATTAACGTATTCTTTCTATTTTTTACTATAATTGGTATATTTACAGCTAGTTTAATATATATATATATATATATATATATATAAAGGGTTTGCTAACGGTATACTTAATAGACAAAAATATCTTTATATATCATGTATTCTAAGTTTTAAAGTTAAAGGGTATTTTAATAATTTTCATTCTCAAAACTAAAAAATAAAAAATAAACCCTCCAAACTCTTACTCACCTCTCTCATTCTTCTCAACCTTTTCTCTTTCATCTCTCACTGCAACCTTTTCTTTGTCATTCTTATTGTAGCCCCAATTGAAAAAATCAGACATACTTGTCATTCTTATTTACCTTCAGGCAAAGGTTCATTCAAGATCTCTTCAATTTCACCATCTTCACCAACCTCTCCAATTTCATCATCTGTATATGTTGAATCATCATCTCAACCCTCCAAGCCAATTAACAATTCCTTCGGATGTCATTATGTTTGTGAAAATTAGATAAAATTATATAGGAACAAAAATTATAAAATGAAAACTCATTATAAAATCATTTTTTGTAAGAAATGGTTTAACAACAGAGTGTTTCTAATTCTTTCTCCAGACCAATTACCAATTCTTTTGATGTCATTATGGTTGTGAAAATGAGATAAAACAAAAATTATAAAATGAAAACTCATTATAAAATCATTTTTTTGTAAGAAATTGTTTAACAACGAGTATTTCTGATTTTTTCAAAGTCAATTAACAATTCTTTATGCTTGTGAAAATTGGATAAAATTAGATAAAAACAAAAATTATAAAATGAAAACTCATTATAAAATCATTTTTTGTAAGATTGTTTAACAACAATCAGATAGGCGACCATAGGTTGACAGAGAAAACGTTTGAGTAAGAGAGATCAAAGAGAAAGGGTTGAGAGAAATGAGGGAGGTGAACAAGGGTTTGGAGTTTCTATTTTTTTAGTTATGAGAATGAAAATTATTAAAATACCCTTAACCTTAAAATTTAGAATCCATAATATACAAGTGTATTTTTGTCTACTAAAACCTGATACACATTGCTAAAATGTACCAACTGAAAAACAGGCGACGTACGCGCGTTAGCAAACCCCTATATATAATTAGTTAAGTAATTAATTAATTAATAATTTTAAGTCTTATGAACCTTTAAGTATCCTACCAATAACACATCATAATTGAAAATAATTATTTAATTACTTAATTCATTTGACTTTACTTTCAATTTAAAATAAATATAGAAATTATTCTAAAATTAAAATACTGGATAAACGCATTCACATACTATAGAAAAATAAAAAATTGAAATTATCAATGAAAAAACTTGTTAATAATAATAAAATTTTGTCAATAAAACAAAATTTTTGACAAAAATATAATAGTAAAATATGTATGAATATAATATTTAATAATAAAATATTTATCAATAAATTTTATTGATAAATAGGACAAATTTATTGATAGTCACTTATATGAACATATTATTTTTTTCTTCTCATTTATTTTCGATTTATGTGTAAGATATATTTTGTCGAATTTGAAGTCTATTTTATTTATGAATTTATCAATGAATTTTTAAAAAAAATTAAGATTCATAATATTCATTAATATATTTTATCACTTCAAAGTCGAAATAGTCAAAGTTTAAAGACGTAAACTTTGGTATCCATTTTATTTTATTGACGTTCGTTAGAAATAAAAAATAAGTTGATAACAAAAATTATAAATTACTAATACAAAAATTTTAATTTATTAATGAATCTATTTTCGACAAAAAAAATCACCAATAATAAAAATTTTAAATCTATTTTATCGACAATTTTTATTATTAGTAAAATTTTATCAATAATTACTAAATTTCTTGTAATGATAATATATTATGTTACTTAAAAAAAATTCTTGCTATATGAAGGATTATTTAGATAGATATTTTCAAAAAGTATTTTTGTTTTAAAAAGATATGTATAGACAACTTGGCCTTGGCATTGATAAATGTAAGTTTATCTCAAATCATAATCATATATAAAAGATAGATGTGTATTATTTTAGAAATGTGTCTCAAATCATTAAGATAAGATCTGAACAAGACTTCAAAGGAACAGTATTACACGTGTACTAACATACTGACATATATAACACGTATTTATATATATAATATACCGTCATGCAATGATATGATTGTGGACTTAGTTATATATGATAAGGTTTTAAGAGAAGAAAAACAAAAAATGATTAAGGAGTTGTGTTGTGTTTGGATTGGGTGGAATTAATGGTATGGAATCTGCATCATTTAACACAACTACTGAAGGTCTGTATCTGAATGAGACATTCTTAATCTGTGTTTTCTTCTAATATGGGATTTTGTGTTTAAAGTATTTTCTTAAAACGTGTTTTTGACCTAATGAATGTCATTTTGATATTAACCTTTTACAAAAGCTCATTTTAAGAATGTATAAAAAAAATGTCTCTTTTTACCTTGAATCCTCCCCACAGTTAAGAAGAAGCTTGAGCTTCCATTTTTCTTTTCATAATTCAATGAATCTGCCAATATAATTGGCTTGACTTCCTGAATGTTCAATCAGTTTCACAAGATTTTCGGAATAATACCTCAATCAATGATAATATATTTTAATTCAATATATATATATCTACTGTTATTATTTCATTGTCTGCATGTATTATAATTGAATAACTAAAAGAAAGCATCCTTAAGGATACGTTTCAAGTGAGATTTGGAGGAAATGGGAGATTATTTTTTAAATAATTTATTAATAATGAGAGTGCTATATAATAAACTAAATATAGATAATGATAAGTTTAGAGGTGGTTTTTATAAGGCACTATATATCGGCTATATTTTCACCCTAAATATTTGTTAGTATTATCATGGAAATTAATTATTTTAATTATATAACTATCTATGATTATATAAAGTTTATAAAAAAAATACATTTTATATTTATTATGTATTCTAATTAAATTAAGTCTATATTACTTTATGAATTTATTTTAAAATGATTAAATTACAAAATAAAGAAAATTCTCTCTTTTCTTTCTTCTTAAAATCCACTTCCAAGTATTTTAAGTATTTAGTCTTTGATCCAATTCCTTTTTTGAAGTCTAATTCTATTTATACTAATGACATATTGGTTTTCTTATTAATAGCATAAGTTTGTAAATAAGTATTAAACCAATAGTTTAGCTCGTATTGTATAGGATAAATAAACTTAATTTGTGTAAATAAAAATAATAAATGTTTTTAATGTATAAATTACATAATAATTATAAAGTCTAATACATAAATATTCATTAACATATCAGATATATTTAAATTGATGATAAGTTAAATGTTGGAATTGTTTTACCGGATAAACTAAGGAAGGTTAACTGCTTTTTAAATACGAATTCTTCATAAAAAAAATTCTAAAGCTATTTTTAATCTAAAACCTTAAAATTTGGTTATTGTGAGTCTTGTTTTTCTTACCTAACATAAACTTTTAATTTTTATTTTTATTTAATATATAGTATTTATTTTAATTATAAAGATTTCTTTTAAATAATATTGAGATTTAAGTTAAAACTAAAAATATGAAAAAGGATAAAAAAAATCTCAGAAGGACTCATAAAATAAAACTAACTAAAAAATTTCGTTAAAATGTAGTAGTTGGAAATGCTTTCATTCAACATTTATAATTTATATATTGAGGATGAAACATTTTATTTATGATTAAATATTTTGTAGTTTTTAAACTTAAACTTCTATGAAAAATGAAATTTATTTTATCAAATTAATATATTTTGATTTGTAAACTTTAAAAAAAAAATCCTTTTAATAGCGTTACCTTTCTTTACCTATTAAATGACGTTTCAAACTAATATTTGATTTAAAAATAATTCAAACATTAACTTAAAACATTGTGTATCAAGTCGAAAAAATTATATCTATTTATAGTTTAAGTTTGAGAACTAAAGTATATTAAAATTTAAAATATAAATAAATTCTAATTTTAAATTAAAAATTTAGAGATTAAAAATATATTTAGTAGAAAATAATTGTAATAGGCGTGTCATTCTTTAGTATGACTAATTTTGTGTGCAATTAAAGTTTTATATTATGAAAATTCTACTTGATTATAGTTTTCTTTTTGACAAAAAGTAATTATTAAAAAAGACTAATAAATAATGTTATCAATAATATAGTTATGAAAAATGTTTAATTAATTTTTGAATTCTTATATATGTCTGTCTTTCATGTATTTAATAAATTATAAAATTTTAATTTGACTGAAAAATATTAATTTATATTTTATTTATCTTATTATGTTGACTTTTTTTAAGTGATCAATAAACATGTGGATAAAAACAATAATAGAGATAATATTAAAAAATTTAAATTATATGATACACAATAAAAAAGAAATTCTCAAAACAAAATTTGATTATATATTGAGCACTAGAAAGTTATTTAATCCAAAAAAATATTCCTTCAAATTTATTACTTCAACATTAAATAGGTGATATATATATGTCATGCCATTTTCATCTCTTTCAAATTGAATCCTATGAAAGTACACACTTTCATTTAATGTAATCCTACTTCGGTGCTCATATACGTAATTTCCATATTTCTTTCTCAATATCTTGTCGTTTGGGAGTTGTATCTATCATCTTTGTATGTCATTAATTCAATGATTTTTCAACAAAATTATTGAAGGCAACAGTGATATATATTTATTACATTTTCATCTAATAATATATATATATATATATATATATATATATATATATATATAAGTTTATTGATTTAATAATTATATCTTACAGAAATTATTAAAAGTGACTAATGATTATTGGCTGGTAGTGTGAAGATATATGCCGATAACTTTTTTTAATATGTATGAAACATTTGATAAATAAAACTAATACCCTTTACGACATATAAATGAAATATTTTTCACCTCTTTTAATAACATTTTCCCAAATATATGTAGCAAGAAATAAAACTCTAATAATGTGATAGTTGTAAAACCCCCGGTGATGTTTTTAGAAGTTGTGGTAGTCTAAAAATAGTGAGATTCGATTATTTTAATATTAAACGATTTTATTATAAATAATAAATGAGTTTTATTATTTTAAAACGTACAATTTCTAGAAACTACTTTTTTTAGAGTTCTCTACCTTTTCTCTAAGAGTTCTAATTCCTGAGTCATCTCTTTGACGATCAGGAGGTACCTAATCGACCACAACAACGAGATCTACGTTTCTACCCGATCAGTTTCTTCAATAGAGCAAGTAAGATTCGACTCATTTTCCCACTTTCCGTTCCTAAACTTGTTTTAGAGGAATCTTGTATTGTTGCATGTGTAATCATACATCTCATACACGTTCTTGATTCATCTAGAGTTCTAAGGACTCTGTCCGTTTTCAATTTGGTGTTTCATAGGGTCGTCTAGGTATTCCTTGCGGTTCAAGTAATCGGCGGAACGTTCTTTGAGTTGGGGCCGTTTCTTTGAGAAGTAAGGGAAGCTAGTTAATTTCTTTTAAATGTATGTATGTTGTGTAATTTGATGATATGTGGAGACTAAATTGTTTGGATGTGAATGTTAATTGGTGTTTATGGTAATTTAGGTATTTTGATGAAATTGATGGATTTTATGATGATGAGTATTTGAGATGAATGATGAATATGTTTGTACGGGTGTATGAGTTGTTGGTTTATTGAAGTGATTTGGTGTTGAGTGAAATCGTTAAAAGAAAAGGATAACTTAATGGTAGAGTATTTTGGTCTATAAATGAGTTCTTGAGGAAGAAAATAGTAAGAAATGGTTGTTGAATTGTTTTTGTGCAGTTGAGATTGAGTATGATCTGAGTTATGTCATGTTCTAACATCTAAAATGGTGGAAATCAAAGTTGTGAGTGTATAGTGGTGATAAGGTAGAGTTCTACTTGGTTTGGAACTCAATTTTGAGACAGTGAACTAATGAAAACTTGAGTTTGGTGTTCTGTTTGCAAATGGTCAGTTTGGAGAGTCTTGATAAGTCATTTGGGACTTGTTAGAGTCCCTAAGTTGCTTGGAATTGTGCCAAAAATGGTAGAATTCAAGTTGAGTTGTTGTAAGTTTTAGGGTGAAATTTTGAGTCTACTTGTTTAGATTGAGGTTAGAAGTGTTTAGACAACATTGGTTAAGTATAATTAGATATATAACACAATCTAGGTGGGTTAGAAGTTGAGAAAAATAGTTGGAATTGGTAAACATGATATAGGTTGCGTAATTATGCCGATTTGGTGTTGTAGATTATGCAGACTCGTTGAGCAAGTGGAGTCGCTCAACGAGTGGTTGTAGAGGCTGACTCACTGTTAGATGATTCGCACAGCGAGAAGGTGCATTGAGTGACTGGTTGAGGTTTGGGAGCACTGTGAGTTTTATTAGAATAACAAATGGGTGCGCTCAGTGAATGTTTGGGGGTCTGGACCACTGTCTGAACTCTCGCATAGCGAGTTGGGGCGCTAAGCGAGAGGTTGGGGTCTGGTACCACTGGTAGTTTAATTCGATA
The DNA here is from genome assembly GCF_029865625.1 of Vigna umbellata. Taxonomy (NCBI): domain Eukaryota; kingdom Viridiplantae; phylum Streptophyta; class Magnoliopsida; order Fabales; family Fabaceae; genus Vigna; species Vigna umbellata. Next base: position 26,528,051 of record NC_142168.1, read on the forward strand.
AGCAAGTTGGGTCGTTGAGCGAGTGGTTTGGAGGTTGAGGGTACTGTCAGTGGATTCGCATAGCGAGCTGAGTCGTTGTGCGAAAAAAGTCTGTGGTTGCTCAGTGAGTGTGTGTGTTGAGCGACGGGTTCATGTGTTAGTTTCTTCTTTATTTTCTTGTTCTAGTTTGATTAAAATGAAGTTTTGAGTTCATTGTGAAGTATGTACGAATGTGATTGATCATATCATGAGTTATGTTTCAAAGTGAAAGTATGGTTTCAAAGGTGTTCAAAGTTGTGAAAGTAAGTTCCAAAGTGGAACCTCTTGGTGAGGTTCAAGTATGTTTAGAATAAATGCAGGAGCTCAGTTTTGGGGGTTATCCTAAACTCCAATGGTCTTTCATTCTCACGTAGAGAGGATTGATCCATGTCGTGAGGAGTAGTAGGAGGTCTTAGTCTTGGAGGCTTCTAGTATGCTCCAAGGCCCGGAACAGACCAACCTCGTGAGTGTGGTAGGATGAAACCCATTGGCAATGACTTTGCAAAGCAGTAGAAGCCACCACGAGTGCACAACCCGCCATAGCTCGGCAATCATTCTAAGTCCGGACAGTCCATACATAATAAGGGTCCTGCATAAAGTGTTTGATGATTATGTAGATATATTTGTTGCATGTAACATGTTTTAAATGAGTTTATATATATATATATATATATATATATATATATATATATATATATATTGTTCCTCAATTGTAAACAAGTTTACCCTTACTTTTTGTTTTCTGTCTTTGTATGTTGTTTATCTTTTGCGATGATCACCTAATGGTGTGAGCTTAGGGAGTTGTCTTTTCAGTTACTCAAGCTAGAGGTGAGTATGAAGCAAATAAGTTGTTAGATGGATCTACAAAAGTAGATTTATTCTTTGTGGAAGATTTGTTTTACCTAGTCGTTCTTTTAACATCTATGTAACGTTCATTTTGATAGTTTTACACTATTAAAATGGATGTTACAATAGAAAATGATTAATATATTTTGGAGTCTTAGTGATGATATTCAAAATTCATACAAATATCTAGCGTGACTTATTTAGAAATAAAACTTAGCGTGATTCATCAAACTTTTTAGTGTTGATATTTTAATCTTACATGAGATAAATAATTTTATACAACTAAAATTAATAATAAATAAACATTTTTATATATAAGTTATATTATCTTAATATATATTATAATTTAAATTTATAATGAATAATTTAAATTCTAATATAAGATTATTGTAACTATTTAAAACATATTTATAAAAACTATTGAAATTTAAGTTAAAACCAAGATAAAAGGATGTTTATAATCATAAAGAAATATTTTTCAAGTTTATAAAATAAAATATTAGATAATAGAGTTTAAATTAAATGAAGACAAATTATGCCGTTTTGAAAATAAATAAATAAATAGATGTAAAATACTTTATTATTCATGTGCTATCAAATTTATTTTGTAAAGTTTCTAAAGTTGTGACATTTTCTCTCAATTTTTGAATTAATCATCTATCCTTTTTCATAATAATTTTATCTTTAAGAAGACATAATCAAAATCTTGATTGAGATAAGTTTCTCATATCTTATAGTTTGTTTTGTGTTATTTTCTATTTTTTTTATACATATGCGAGAGTTTTATACTCCTTTTGTCTAATAACTGAGTAATAAAAGTTTCTAGGTGATATAAAAGTGCTTAATTAATAATACGAACACTATGTATTGCAAGGTTATTTCTTCCTGCACTCCATTATTTTTCTTGCACTCCTATACTTTTGAAAATCCTTAAAGTACCCCTCTTTTGAGGACTACAAAACGAGAGAGTAATGAATAGATTTTAGAACCTGTGCATGGAGGTGCGGCCACTAGGTTAAGGAAAGAAGGAAGGGTCACTTTCATATTGCCATGTTTAATATTTTTAAATGAAGGGTAATTATGCAATTTACTTTGGACTATGGGTGCAGGAAGAAATTATGGGTGGAAGAAGAAATAGCCGTAGTTCAAGTTATTTACTTACTGGCCAATCTGTTTTCAGGCCTCTTGAATGTAGGCCATAATGAAATTAAATTATTTGCCATCTTTGTATATTTTAAAAGTATATACAATATTAATGTTCATGAGTATCAATGTTGAATAACTTTATATTGATTTGAACTTTCAAATTTATAACTTTTAATTAAATAATAGCTTTTTTTTAACAAAAAAGTATAAAGTCTCAAGTTGATATTCCTTGTATTCTATGCAAACTTTATGTTAGGTGCTAAAAAATGATAAATCGAATCGGAAGGGGAAATAATAATTTTATAAACAAATGCACAAAAAGACTTGAAAAAAAGAGAGACATGAGAATATGTAGTGTCTATTGTTAGTGTACGACATATGACCTTGGTGATCTTCAACATGCAACTTCATGAAATAGATCATAGAGGGATTTTGTTAAAAGCAATTAGTTAAGCCTTTATATGATAGAGAGAATATCAAGTCTATTGAAAAATAAATCAAAGGCATGACATCTTAGGAACTTCAAGCATATGCCATTTAAAAAATAAAAATAAATGAAAAGTTAAAAGCTTTTTGATAAGAGGAGTATATCCAAAGCATAACCCTTTAAGTAGATGCCAATGTATTCATGATTTGCCCCAAGTGTTTTGCCTATATAACTTCTAGAGGGTGCCAATCACTACTTGCCAAAGAAGAAAATAGAAAACAAGGGAGTGAATGAGAGAGACTTGTACTCATCAGTAAGCAAATTCACTCTTAGGGTATGTCTCTTTTGGCAGGTAGCGACAATTACTTTGATTTAATTATGTTTTATAGTAATCAACTTGCCAAAGGAGAGCTGCCCTACGAGTGTTTGACTTATACATTTGTCTCCTTTTCACGCATGGAGAGCTATCCTATGAGTGTTTGACTTACACATTTGTCTTCTTTTCACGTATGCAATGCAATTAAAGGTAATGTGTATGTGGGCTTGAAAAAATAATCAACAACTTGAAAGAAATTTAGATAGAAAAAATTATAATTTTATGATGTAATTTTTCATTTGCTTATATTTATTTTTCAAGTCTATGTTTGATTTGTATAAAGAATTTATCCATTAAAAATTTATGGTTTAATCTTCACATATGTTATAGAATGTATTATGTCACTTTTAAGTGTATTGTTTTATTTTAATAGAAAAAATCAATGAAAAAAGATCTTTTTATTATTGTTAAGAAGGTATATATACCTATTATATGTGTGTTTGTTTTTTTTATATCTTCAAGACAAAATACAATTTTATTTATGAAAATTTTTTATTTGGTCTTCTCATGTACCTCCTTTCAAGACTTTTGTTCTTTGTAACTTTTCAATCATAAGCTTGTTGGAGATAATCGATGGCATTACTTTCATTCTATATGTAGCCTTTGTAGAGTCACAAGAAAGTAATGATCACTTCTTCTTTGATGTCATAATGTTAATAGGATTTTAGACTTAGGTTTATGAGTTTTTCCCTTTTCCCTTCCTTTTTTTTCATAGTCAATTGATGATATAATTGTTTTTATTTATGCTCGAGATAGTACTATTGTTAATTGTATTAGACTTGATATTTTTATCCACACTCTTTGGATTATTTGGAAGCTTAGGAATCATGGCATATATTGAAGGAACTTATTTCTTTTCATTATTCTATTCTTACATTTGATTAAATGACATTTAATTTTTTTAAAGTATGTAATAGTTGTACTAAATAGATAATGATATTGTTGTCTTGTTTATCTTAAAGTTTTAGGCAGGTTAATTTAATAAACATGATAGTAAAGGATAGTTCCAGTTTTGGAGTGTCAATCTAGACAGGGTGTTAAAATTTCATGGCATTATCTAAAGTGGTTTAATAAAAAAAGAAGTGTTTCTATCACTATTTTAATAAAAATAAATTCAATAAAATTAGTGTGAACTTAACATCGGAAGGGGTGAGAATAACAGTCGAACTTAGTTTGGTCGGCCTCATAAAACGTAATAAGCTGCACAAATAATTTAGACACAATGCTTACAAGTAGAGCTAAAAGCAAATAATTATAATAATGGTTAAACTAAATTGTGGTTTATAATAAGTCTCATCATTAATAATAATGTAATTTAGAAAACCCATTAAAAAATGTCTTACTATAACATTACTCAACTATGGTAATATCATTAGCGAAGGAATTTATCTTTACAATTTAAATTCTCCCTATATTTGGCTCACACAACATAATTCATTTTAATTCTGCATTCTCGAACGACCTTGGCTTAACTTTGATATAACATATGATGCTAATGTGGAAACATCCTTAAGAACTCAGATAATGATATGAACTCGATCCAATGAACTCAGATAATGTTACTGTACATGTATAATTATATTGTTCAAAAGTTTTCCATTAAGAATTTAGCGTTGTTTATTCATATTATTTTTCTTGCACTTTTAGTTTTCTTTCTGATTTTGCTCTTTTGCATTTTTATTAATGTTGATCAGCTGACCTTATCATTATTTTTTTTTTCTTTTTTCTTTTGTTTTGTTGATGACTAATCAGAAAATATTATTAAACATATCTTTTTATGCATCAATGAAGCTTCTGGGTGACTTTAGTCTATGTGGCTTTTCTCGCACCAAATCTCAAGATTGGAAAAGGAATTCCATGGAGAAGGAAATTAAAGAACATTGAATAAATACTCATCATTAATCTATTCCCTTATACAACTCAGAGGAAAAGGAAATATGAAAAAGGAATAAACTTGTAGGATATCCATGGCATAACTCAAGCATATGCTATTGCTTCGTTGCCCTTTTCATTACAATGTCAAAATAGGTCCATCTGATAAACTGATATTGATATACTAAAAATGAATTGAGTCGAGTTAGTTTATCAATTGAAAATGAATTATATTTTACAATCTGGTGTGATTTGTTGTCAAATAGACAAGTTTACTCGCTTACTTTTTTTTTTTTATCTCAATTAAAGTTTAAATAATATGAAAAAAGTTAAATTTTTTTATTTTTATACGAAAATGGATTGATGTTAGACGTTTGGACTGATTCTAGGTTGAAAAAGATTGTTTCATATCTTTATCGAATTATATCAAAGATCGAATTTTATCAAATCTAAACCTAGTTGTTGGATTATGTTAATATGAAGTATTACAACTCAGTTTTAAATATTTTTTAATGAAATTGGTCTAGCTTGACTAGCCTGCAACGTTGACCTACCAAATTGGTGAACCAAATTGGTTCAGACTTCCAGATTAAAAACCCAGTTTCAATCCATCTTTTTTGACCGAGCAGTTAGTATTAAAGTGTTAACAGTACAATTATCCCAAAATAACTATAAAATTAAAACTTTATACAGAGTCTTAGTCTAACACAAAACTATGTACAAGACCAAACGGTCTTATACTTAAACGGGTGAATCCTCTCCTTCCATAACTTGCTCCACAGAGACGTCATCTCCCTATACTCACACCTACAGGATGATCATTGCAAAGGATAAACCGAACGGTTAAACATGACAAAATAGAAAAGCAGCGTAAGCTAGTGTAATTTAATAATCATGTTAACATACAATTCAATAAACAGATAAAACACTCATACACATGCATAAAACATATATATACATATTGACCGACCACTTTACTTTGACCGCCTGGACAAGTATGAATATGTAACTTAAGGTCGTTCTCGCGCCTGGGGGTGTAGTAATTGGAACCACCTCAGCTGCCACCCGGGGTTAGTCCGTTATAACTCACCTATGATACCCTATAGGCTAGGACCTCATGCTATTCTCACGATATGACTTACCCATCTCTACTTAAGACTTGGTAATCTTTAGAATGTCAGGATGAACGCCATAGATTTCGCTGCCCATATTCATACTTTTTCACCACCTTAATACAAAATCACTGAGACATTCCTCCTTGGAATTCTCTTTCACATCCATATTACAATTATCATACCATACTTTCATTTTTACACCATTATGATAATGCATACATAAACCATCAAAGAAATTGGAACAATCAATTAAAATAACACACTAGAAATAATAAAAATATAGGCCGAACGCTTAGAGTTGATACTGAATGCTAAGACCGATCGCCACTAAGAGGCCACACACCCCACTAAGACCGATCGCTACTAAGAGTCCACACACTCCACTAAGATCGATCACTACTAAGAGTCCACACACCCCACTAAGATCGATCGCTTTTAAGAGACCACACACTCCACTAAGACCGATCGTATTAAGAGGCCACACACTCCACTAAGACCGATCGCTATTAAGAGTCCACACACCCCACTAAGATCGATCGCCACTAAGACCGATCGCCACTAAGACCAATCGCTACTAAGACGCCACACACTCCACTAAGACCGATCACTACTATTTAATTATATAATATCACAAGACTGATCGGTCATTAATTGAAAAACTCTACAGAAGTAGAACTCAGTTAAGACTGAACACAAGAAGAAAGCCGAACGGTCAACAAAGGACCCTCAACAAACAGCATACTTCTACAGAATGACTGCAGAATTATGATCAACACCAAATATTTACCAATTTCCTTCGTTCTTCCCAACTTATAATCCTCCCAATTTATAGTATACAGACTAAACTCACACCTAACACAAATTCTCCATCTTCACTATCCCACTTCCTCCCAAAATCACTCGGCCTGTAAGATTCATAAATATATATATATATATATATATATATATATATATATATATATATATATATATATATATATATATATATATATATATATTTATATATATATATAGTAGTAAATTTTAGTATTTTATTAGTAATAATAATTTTAATGGATAGAAAATTGTAAATTTTGGATATAAAATTATAGTAATTTTAGAAGGAGAGGTTCAAATTTTTGGTAACTTATTTAGTAAAATTTTTTAAATGGAATAGTAAAAAGTAAATAGTAAATAGTAAAAAGTAAATAGTAAAAATAAATTTTCAGCATTTAAGATTCCTTAGCATGGAAGAAAGTAGTAGGTAGAAATTAGGATCAGATTTGGTGAGAAAATGATTGAAATATTATTTTTAAATAATATTAAAATAATAAATAATATTAAAATATTAATGAATAGTAAATTTTTTTTTTACTATAAATAGCCATGGGAGGGAAGGGTATTTTGCACCAAGAAAAGAGGAATCAAGTGAGAGCTTGAGAAATAGAGAAGAAAGAGTTAGGGAGAAATTTTTAGTTGCAAGAAGAGTAGAGGTTCTGAAGGGTTTCGGGGAAACAAATTCGGAGCAGGAGATTAAGTCTGGAATAGAGGTAGGGGAGCTAATCCTTCTTGTTTATGATTTTTATCCATGTTATGATAATGAATATGAGTTATGAGTATGTTAAAATTTTGGTAATGGTAGTTATCTATTCACTTATATAAATTTAGTTTTCATTATTATAATTTCTTATTTTCGAGTTACTGTTGTGAAAATTTTCTATTAATTGTTTTCACCGTTGGATTTAGCTAAAATTTTAGTATGTGAATCCTAAGACCTATTACTAAACTTTGACCGTTCGGATTTGAAAATAGAAGTTTGTACTTGGAGAAATAAATACTGCAAGTTTGAGTAAATTAGTCACCCTGTAGTTCTGTTACTAAGTTGTCTCGGTAAAAATATAGATTTTGACCTATTTAACCGTTAGATCAACCTCAAAATTTGATATATGATTCTTAGGACATATTAATACAATTTGACCGATCGGATTTGTAATTGAAGGTCTATGTTTAGAGAAAGAAATTTCGAAAGTGTGAAACAATCGGATGAAGACTGTATTGTTGTTCTTAAGCTATCATGGTACAAATTTCATATATATTTCATCTACCGTTAGATTGAGCCCAAAATTTAGTATGTAATTCATAAGACATATTAAGTAATTTTGACCGTTCAGATTTGTAATTAAATGTCTGTGATTAGGGAAATTAGTTTCGCATTTTGAGTATAACCGAAAACCACTTAAAATTCTGCACCTGAGTTACCTCGGTAAAACCTCAATATCTATCTAGTTAACCGTTGGATCAACCTGAAATTTTAATATGTAGTTTATAACAAATAGTGAATTATTGTGACCATTCAGATTTGAAATCGGAGTAACAGATTTAGAGATATTAATTTCGTATCTTCTCAGGGATCTCAATATTGCTAAATTTCTATTTTTTTGATATCTATATTAAATTTCGGTGTTAATATTATATGATGTTGTTTTAAATCTGTAAATAAGAAATTTGTTAAAAACTAGTTGAGGAACACTTTGGCTAAGGAAAGACTTGGTACTTAAGTTGTCCATTGTGACACACCTCTCTTTCCTGGAAGTCTACTCGACAAGTTTTTAACTTAAATCCTATTGAACAGATTTTGTACTGTTAAATTATTATGCAATATATGTTGTTGGAATGGAAATGTTTGATTAATTCATGTTATTGTGGTAGATATGAAATTATGAATTATAATTGTGATTATTGCATTTTATGCGTCTGAACATGATATGAGTATTATGGGAAGATTTTGTAAGGGTATAATGTGAGTTGAGGAATATTAGTACGGTATGAGTCTTGTGGAGAGATTAAGTAAATGTTATGGTATTTGTGTATATGTTGATGTTGAGGGTCCCGTAGTTGGAGGTTATCCTGATACTCTAATAATCATCTAGTCTCAAGTAGAGAGGGATGAATTATGTGGTGAGAGGAGCAGGAGGTCCTGGTCTATGTGCCGGTTTTGGACATAGTGAGGGGATTAACCTTGTGAATGGTATGAAGTATTTTGAAAGTGTATTTGTAAAAAAAAAAAAAAAAAAAAAGAAGTAGAAGTCATTACAAGTGCATAACCTCCCGTGACCGCTCATCAACGTATCATCCGGATGAGTGTCTATTGGGTATTGTGGTGTCTATTGGGTATTGTGAGACGAGTGTCTAATAGGAATTGTGGTATGAGAGTGTCGAACATAATTATTATATGATGTTTATATCAAGGTAATTATATATGTTTTATAAATGATTTGTTGCATGTTAGCTCACCCTACTTGTTTGTGTTTGTTTTGTTTGGGTATGTGCGATGATCGTATAATTCGTTATACGGGAGCAGATGAAGGAATGTCGTCTGATCCAATGCCAATGAAGAGAGAGATAGAAGAATAAGTTAGAAGAATTCAAGTTATATTTAGGAGTTTATAGTTGAAATCTGAGTTTAAAATATATCAACTGTGAATTTTTAAGTGTGAGATTACGGGATGTTACCGTAAATGTAATGTTACAATATATAAATTATGAATTATCCAATGTGAGATATTGGGATGTTACACGGCCACTGAACAAGAATTATGCATAATCACAATCAACATGAATACAACACTTAAGAGTCTTCAATAACAATACCGAACACACAATCATTCAGTTTCACACATGCAAAGACATCAAACATCATTTTCATACATCATCAACCAAATAATTAAATTAACTAGCTTCCCTTACCTCTTTGACCGAATCGAAAACTCAACAACTGCAGACTCGCTCACCACCAGAAATTCCTAAGAACCTAAAATCCATCGATTGATAAGAATAGACCATCCAAAAGACCAAATATATGATAAAAAATGAGAAGAGGAAGTTGATGAACACATGCAACCAGAAACTGGTCTTGCATGTGTCAAAAAGTTTTGGAATCTCACAAGAGTTCAAGAAATCAAGACTTACCAGCTCTAAACAAGACTTTGATCGGTGGAAAAAAGATGTTTTTGACTTCAAGATTACCTAAGCTTGGTCTGATTGGAAAAGTAGATGAAGTAAGATGAGAGATTTTTAGAGAGAAGGAGGAGAAAAGAGAAGATCAGAATTTTGGAGAAAGAGGGTGAATGCAGAGAATGAAACGAAATTTGAAACTTTCATTTATATACCACTTCTGAAAATCGAACGGTCCAATCCAATGCATACACCTGTCTTTCTCCAATTTTCTTTATAAATTTTAAGTTCTTACAATAAACTTTCAAAGTTTAAATGCAAAAATCTTGTTCAAAACTAAAGTTTAAGTTAGCAAATTAGTCATGTGGAATGACAACTGTAATTAATTTGAAGCACCATTTTATGCCAAAATACGCACATTGTAAAATTACAAAATATAGTGAGAAGAATAACTTTTGGTTACAAACATTACAATAGTTGCATTCCAGTCATCTTCAAACTAAATTGCCCTTTTCCCAGACAATTACCATGCTATTATCAAAGTTTAAAGATATGGTCACATATTTTATCAGCTCATTACGAATAAATGTAGTAGATTAAGTTGGAGTCATGAAAACTTTAAAAATAAATTATAATATCCAAATCATCACACAACACACACTCTTAATCTACTGTCGGAGACGCCTTCTTTCCATGCATGCAACGAATCCCAGTCGCGGAGAGGAAGAGAAGTCTCTCCTGTTCGCTTTCTTTATCTTCACGCTCACAATTTCCTTTAATCCTAGGGGTTTTTGAAACAAGAAAAAAAGAGAAGTCACGAGAGAATAAGAAAATAAATTCTAAAAAAATCAGGTTCTTACAAATATTCAAGTTCAAATATATTTTAACCCTATATTTTTTTTTCTAAATTATGATGAAATGTCCTTTTTATACTCTAATAAAGAGTACAATATACTTATTGAATGAAATCATGTATAAAAAAAAATATTAAACTAATAATAATTTATATTTAGAAAAAAAAATTATTTTTTGAACTTAAATATATGTTGATGATAATAAATTAGATTAATAACAATCACATTAAATTGTTATATATTATGATAAATGAAACGTCTTTATAACGTTGTTTTAGTAAAACCAATCATGAGAATGAGTTAGAAAATAAATATAATTATATAAAAAACTACCACAATAGTGTTTTATATTATAAAAATAAAAGACACATAAAATATTAAGAAAAGTAAAAAAGATCCAATTTATGTCTTAAAAGTAATTTGATACACTATTAAAAACATTCTATAAAGAAAAAAATTGTATAATTAAGAGTATGATAAAATAACAATGTGAAGATCTCAGAAAAGTTTAATAATGTGAAGAACTCAGAAAAGTTTTCAAATATTCAATTACTCCACCAGTTGATAAATAATGAAAGTTGTTTTGGTAAAACAAAAGTTAAGGATAAAAACCTAATTTTTAATATTACAAATTAAACAAAGAGTTTATGAAATTGAATATTTGAAATTGAAAGTAAAATATTTCCATGTGAAAAAAAATAAACAATAAATAAAATTTTAAAAAAATAAAAATAGTGTGACATATTTGTTTAAATTACTAGAATTGATAATACACCCACATAATTCTACAAAGAAATGTATAATAAATTTTGATAAAAGAAAAAATACTTTAGAGATGTGAATGATTTTTACCGAATAGAATAAGCAAAATGATTTGAAGAGAGAAGAAAAAAATGTGTAACAAAAAAGGTTATGCAACAAAAGGCTAAGAAAATTTATATTTTTGTAAGTCTTTTTTATGCTAAATTTAGTTCAATTCACTCTCGTCTTGAGTAGGTTGATTCAATTGGATCAAGATTTAAAAAAAAAACGATAAAAATTTTAATTCTTAAATACCATCCTAATTAAGGGCTTTAAATAAATCAATCAACGTTATAAACAAATTTGTATAAACTGTAATTTATTCGTAATACAGATATGAAAAAAAAAACTTATTTTTCATTTATTCTTACAAAATTTACCACCCAACCTATATAAAAATAAATTAATTTTGATCAGAATTTAATTCAATTATAAATGAATCTCAACTCAATGAATCGGTAATGGAATAACGCGATCTAATAAACGTACTATTAAATTTAACTCACCTTTAGTTAAATCACTAAATAAAAACAATAACAATCCGTAGTAACTTTTTACTAAATCACTATTATAACTAACAAACTAATATTCAGACTTAAATTAAAAATGAGTCCTTGAGTAAGAATAATGTATGAACAATTTGGCAATATGATGTTAATATATATATATATATATATATATATATATATATATATATATATATATATATATATATATATATATATATATATATATATATATATATATATATATATATATATATATATATATATATATATACTTATGTTGTGCAAATGTAATAGTTTTCCTTTTAGACTTTAGCGTTGTTTACTCATTATTTTTCTTGCACTTTTAGTTTTTTTTTTTATTTTGCTCTTTTTTTTATTATTAATGTTGGTAAAGTGACCCTATCAATCTTTTTTTTTGTTGTTGACTCATCATGTTTAAAGTGAACAGAGAAAATATTATAAAGATATATTTTAAAGCATCAATGAAGCTTCGGAGTGACTTAGTCGCTGTGGCTTTTCTCTCACCAAATCTGAAGATTGAAAAAGGAATTCCATAGAGAAGGAAATTAAAGAAGACTGAATAAATACTCATTAATCGATTCCCCTTACACAACTCAGAGGAAAAGAAAGTATGAAGAGACAGATGAACCCAAAGGAATAAGCTCTTAGGATATCCATGGCATAAAATATATGCTATTCCTTCATTCACCCTTTTCATTTCATTCATTATATTTATAAACTTGCAAAGTTTACATGCGAAAATCTTGTTCAACACTAAAATGGTTGACTAATTTCATTTATGCACTAATATGAAAATATCTCTCACAACCCATAAAATTAAAATGCAGTTTTTTCTTAAAATTGTCATGTAAGTAGCAAAGTTTAAAATTATGGTCACATCTCAAAATGTGGTATATTCCGGTACTCAACATGGTTAACCATGGATTCAAGTAGAATTGGATTGAAAAATAAAAAATAAAAAATTTGAGTGTGGTTTAACTTGAACTTGATTCAATTAATTAATGAATTTGAGTCAAAACAGAAAATGAATTAACATGGAACTCACCAACAACAATTCTTTATTAATATTTTTATTTTATTTTAAGTTTTTTTAATAATTATTTACTATTTCTAATTATAAAACAATTTGATATTTTAAAATATTAGAATGTTGTTTAATAATATTTAAATAATTTAAATGTTTAATTAATTTGTGTAACATCCCAAAAATACAGTAATAAACCATATAATAGAAATAATTACATTTAATAATATATCAGTTCAGTTTTACACTAATCAACGTACGCTTACGGCCGAATGGCCTTATATTAGCTTTCCAATTAAACTGTACAAGATAAGAGAAAACATGACCGAACGGTTTACAAAAAAACTTACCGAACGGTCAGATAAAACAAAAGAGAGGAGGTGACCGAACGATCACCTCACAATAAGACTACTATCTACTAACCGAACGTTCTACTATTCGGTTTTGACTTCAACCTCCACCAAGTTTTCCTCTTCCAGCGCCTCTTCCAGCGCCTCTTCCAGTAGTTCATCTCCATTTGCTCACATCCACACAAATGATCATCGCAACGACAAGGACGGACGTACAAAATCAGACGATACAGGAAAATGCAGGGTAAGCTTATGTAATTTAATTCAAGTATAAACATACACTTCAAACAATCAAACACCCAAGGCAAATTCAACATACGTAACATACAATTCCTAATACTAGACTGACTTTCCGGACTGTATGAAATCTGTGTAGCTACAACATTCGTGCACCCAGGTGATGTAGTAACTGGAATACTCTCATCAACTGCCACCCGATGTTAGTCCTATTTGTCCAAAGTACCCCTAAGGACTAGGACCTCCTACCGTTCTCACACAGGACCTACCCTCCTCTACGTGAGGACGAGTACTCACGGAACATCAGGATGAACCGCCAGCTAAGCATTACCACATTCATACTTTACCAATTACAATATTCATTCATGAGTCGTTCCTCCCTGGAGCGCTCGTTCAAAATCCAACATTTTCAATCCATATCACATTCTTAATCATTCTCAATTTCATCTCTCATTATCATTTTTCTCAAATTCATCTTTCATTATCAATAAGTTAAATCTCATCTTTGTTCAAAGATTCTTACGAATACTCGATACCGAACGTTCAATCCTCACCCAGAACGAGGACGAACACTTGGAACGAGACAGAGAGGTCTCCAGTTCCAGAATAGAATAAGACTGAGAGGTTTACTATAGGATTACGAAAGAAACTGAAGTCAACTGCATGTCGCAAGAATGACTAGAACGGACGTTACTTACAAAGTGATTCAATTAGATGAACTGACCCTTGAGAGTTCTAACCGAACGCTGAAAAGGTCTCGCCAATTGTTACGACTCTAGGCCGAAACCAATTGATACAGACACTTCAAGACATTTCAGTAATAATACTTAGAAGAATTTACATGAAGGAATCGAACGCTGATAAATACTTAGTTTATTTGAATTTACATCAAGAAATCCGAATGTCATTCAATGACCGAGCACGGTAGAGAAGAAAGTTCTTATTGAAGTTGGACGAACGTCATTTTCGTAAAGATAGATTATAAAAGAAACGAGTACGAACGCTCAGTGTAAGACCGAGCGCTACTCCGTACGAGCATTTGGGGTGAGACCAAACACTTGCCTAGAACGAACACTTGGTATAAGGCCAATCATTATTAAGCTTATAGAAAATGGGTTTGATAAATATAATCATATACTATTTGAGTGGGGTTTACGAATAATCAAGATATACAAATACAGATATTTACCACATTCAGGTTCATCACCGAATACTCAGATGCAACTACGCTTGGCCGAACGCTTAAGCACAGTACTATCACAAGAAGACGCTCGTCCTCAACTAGAATTCTTTCCAGATGAAAGAATTCAATTTGAAACAAGTATAATAGAAACACGGAACGGTCAAAGACCGTTCAATGACGAACGTACATTATCATAGGAAAATTTCATATTCAGGACTCATTTATCTTCAACTCATTTCTCAATACATAATTTCATAACTTTATAAAATTCATATCATAATCAATTTGTATACTTCGTACAATCCATATCATACTAATAAATCATATTCCACATAAACAATCATATCAACATTCATACAATCCAAACATATCAACCATCATGCATTATATTCATTTCAGTCCGTTAACGATCGTTCATACAACACAATAAACATACAGATTAAATTAAATAAGCTTCCCTTACCTCTGAGCGTGAACGATTGTCCTAGAGACAGAATACGCTTCGTCTGACTACAGATCTTTCTACCCTTACGTTCTACAACTCTTCAAACTAACCAAACAGCCAAAAACCAATAGTGGTTCAGACAAGATAACAGCATGCAACCAATACTTGGTTTGAATGTACCAGAGAACGGACGGCTAAAGATGGAAAACTTACCAGTTCAGAACTCGAAGCTGTTCGGTTCATAATGAAGCTTAGAGCGCTGGAAACACTTCTACGGTGCCTGAATGGTGATCGGAGAAAAGAAAGGGTAAGATTTCTTAGAGAGAAGGGAGAGTTTTGTAGTGAGAAGGAGGAGAATTTGAAAAGATCAGAGTTTGGAGGAGAAGATGCATGCAGAGAGTGAGACGTGATTTTTCTAAAAACTCAGTTTTGCTTAAGACGAACGCCCGCTCATCTGCTGACACCTGCATTCCACTATCTGATTTTCGAATCCTCGTTGCTTGACACTTGGCGTCCGTTCAGAGGGATTTTGGATACGTTTTAATGAGTCTGACAGGAGGGGTTTTGAGTGCGTTTAACGAGACCTGACAATTTGTTTGTTGAATTATGTATATTACCAAATTTATGTATATATTAATTTATGTTATTCTTTCTTAAAATAACTATAATTACTTGTTCTTATACATAATTGACTTCTCATACAAAAATCTAGAGAACATTTCATGGATATTTCTATTTGTATATTGCTTATCATGTTTATTTTCAATGTCAGAATTTCAAATCACCCAAATTCCTATCATAGAAGATATGTCAAGAGGCCAGTTTTTATACAAATATTGTAAATGAAAAGTTCTATATTACGAGCACACAAACTTCTTTCCTTGTGTTTCTCTTTGTTAAAACGTAGTACATGTAGTAGTACAAGTACTAAATTGCAAGAAATATGACAGATTTTCTCTTCATTTTTTTATCTCATTCGATGTCTACATTCAATGTGACAAGTGTCATACTCTGTGAATTCAAGGTAAAAAGTAACATTTTGATGTAATTTTTTTAAAAATTATTGATAATTTAAAAAAGAATTATAAAAGTAAATAAGTTGAGTAAAGGTGAAACAATTTTACTTAGAATAAGTTGTGTAAATATAACATGATTTTTGTTTAAAAACAAAATTCATCAGAAATTTATCGAGATCTCAACTATAAACCATTTACATCATTTTTTACTTAAAATCTTAAAATAATAGATTAATACATTTTCAAAGGTGTTTTATTTTTTATTTATATCCGAGACTTAAATTTAGATTTGGATTTCCGACACCATCTTTATAATTTTTTACAAAACTATCTGCTTCAATAATTTTTCAAATAAATTGCATAAAAATTATGCTTTTGCCGTGAATCCAGCTTCATTCTTAGTCATATTTGTGTCATATGATGTGAGGCAGCATTCTTAAGATACATTACAAAATAATATAAATGATCAATTACTCAATAAGCTGGTCTAAAAGACAAACAGTCATGGATGATAATGAAGAAAAAGATGCATTAGCAAGCTGTAATGCAAAATGGCCTAAAGTCTTGTCCACATCAACTCTACATACAACATCTTGCAGTGACTAATGAGCCATAAAAATCTCTAACAGCGGAAAATGTTTGATATCAAAAGGCATAAAAGCCCAAAAAATCTGGTTAAACCAGGACACATATAAAGGAAAACACATAAAGAAAAAAAAGTTGAAAGTTATTGTATGAGAGTGAGGGCCAGCCACTCAGCAACACTGATATATGATAAAAGATTAAAAGATACCCTGATTTTGGTACAACTTCTTTTCTCCACTTCTCTTCTTTAAAGTACAGAAGAATCTGAAGATGTTGGGAAGGACCAATAAAGCTTTGTGACCTTTGGCTATCAAGAATCAGCAATTTATGAGCATAAAAACTGTACAATTGTCAGCCAAAGTAAAACATCTTTTGCTGAATGGATATCCTCAGCATAACCCTAGCATATGCCAATGTTTCAGTGGTTTATACCATCTTCTTTGCTATAAAGACTGCTCAAGTGTCATACACACAAACCAGACACAATTCAAGACACAACACAAGCACCAATTCAAGCTGAAAACTTAGGCAAATCAGCAATAGGGCACCTCTCTCCTGGCAGGTGAAGGATCAACCTTTTTGTAGCTTCCAAAAGTCAGTGTCAATAACTTGCCAAAGGAGAGTTGCCCTGTGGCTGCTTTAGCTTAATCTGGTGGCAGATTAAAGGTAATCAAAAGTTAATGGAAATGCATCTCATTGCTTTTAGTCTCTTGCATCTTAATTAGTTTCTAAGAGAAGTTTTGTGTCTCTTCTTCATTACGTTTCCTTGTGAGAATGACAGTTTTCCATCAATGTAACTCCCTAAACCTATGACAAATAATAATTTGATGTAACTAGCAGAGTGATTTTTACTTTCTGGGAAAATTATGTTTGTCTGTCTTATGTTTTACTTTCCTATGTTCTGCTGCATGCATGCTATTTGCCTGGTTATTATTGGAGAACCGATTTTTCTACTCTTACCTAAAGTAATCATGAACAGTGCACAATCTGAGTCAGGTATTGTACATTAATCCTTAAAACTATACATATAAACCAATCTTTCTATTCTTAAAAGGTCTCATTTTGTTTAATATTCAAGAGCAATGGTAAGAAAATGTGTTCACCAACTCTGATGTGGTAGTGCGTCACAGGTCACACAATGCTGAATGCAGAACTTTAATGGAGACAGATCAAAGTTCTGGAATCACGCATAAAGTAGTTTTATGCATGAATGGTTGAAGTAAAAGATTTATTTGGAGTTTTTAAGGGAAATAAAACGGAATTTAAGAGAATTTCTTCTCTTTTCTAATATGAGATGGATGCTATCTCATTTGGATAAACTTCCTGTTAAAATGTGAGTTCAATTTTTAATACAAGTTAAAATAATGTATTTTAGATAAGTTAAGTATGAAAAAATAAAGCATACAATTTAATTTATGATAAAATTTTATTTTTCTCTATAAGTACTTATGAATGAATTTATTCAAACTGAACAGTAATACTTATTCGTCTTTAAGAAACTGCATAGATAATAACAATATTATTTTATGTTATTTTTATCTTATTCAAATTTTGTTGGAAAAAATCTCCTTTTTATTTTTCAAATTCCCATATATAAAATTGATCAATAGAAATTTTACATAATTAGATTCTAATCACTAACAAAAAAGTGGCTTTTAAAACATATTATTTTAGGTTTTTGATATATGTTAAAGGTTTGACGAATGGAAGACGTCAAATTAACGTTTATTGTTTCTGAATAAACGTTAATTTATGTATGTTGTATGAACAAAAGAAGTCAAACTGAGTTTTTTTTTTCTAATTTTTTATTAATATTTTTCTTCACTAAAACCATACAAAAATCAATATACAATACAATAGTATATTATAAAAATTTCTAGAATTTTTGAAATTGTAGGATATCTAAAATAAAAGTGTAAAGTATAGAAAATGAGTGACACTAGTGCAAAATAAATATATAAAGTGTGTGAACTTAAGTCTTTTTAGAAGAAAAACAGACTTAAAAAATATGTGGTAACAATTTGATAAATAAAAGTTAGTTATTTAAGTACGTTGTTAACTAATATAATTAAATAAATATAGTTTTACATCTATTATTTGTCTGACTTAAATTAATATTTTTACATCTATTATTTTTCTTAACCGACTTAAAAAAGTGTTATTTTTACATAAACAAATATTTTTACATATTTAATTTTTTTTAACTAATTCTACATCTCTTATCTTTCTAAGAGACATAAATAAATATTTTTGCATCTATAACTTCATATTATTTTTACATCTCTTACTTTTGTAAGAGACAAATGAATATTTTTACATTTATAACTTTTTAAATGAGTTTAAAAAGTGTTTTAATTTACCCAAAATGCATTTACGTTCTCACTTTCACTTGTTCAGTCTTTCAATTATTTTTTACTTTCCAAACTTTACACTCCTATGTATAGCCTTAACCAGCATCAACAACAATGAATTAATTCTTTTTATACATGAAGGATGTGCATATTGTGTTTTAAATAATAAGTTTTCTTAAGAAAGTAAAATGATGAGTGGTTGGAGTAATCACGTAGAAGTTGGAATGATAAGAAGGAAGTGCAAGCTATTTAGATTATGTGTATTAATGATAAGGATTTGGCATGATAGAAAATAGAAAATGTGAATAATAGCAATGTTAATGAGGAAAAACAACAATGAGATCTCAAAAGAGGGTGGAAATGACACCCCTTGGTTGTGAAGATGTAGCGAGGAGTGAAGATATTCGCTATAGATTTGGACAATCTCATCTTGTCGATGAACTTATTAACCATTTTTTTCTATTGTTCTCTCAACATTCTCGTCAAAGCTAAACATTGTATTTTTGTTTTGACCATTTTTACGAGATTATTTTTTTTACGATAAGATATTTAAAAAAAATCCAACTTTCATATTATTTATAACTAGGTAATTTAATATTTGTTTTAATAAAAATTAAAAATATTTTTTTTCTCAAATTCATTTTTTATATTACCAAAATCACGATAAAGATCAACATGTAGATAATTTCTTAATGACCATATCAATCAATATTATCTAGATTTTCTTTTAAGTCAATATCAACGATATTTATTAAATGGTGTGTGTCAACTACAATTTTTCAATCAACGTCCACATATATTGTTATATCTTTTAGTTCATGAGTTCATGTCATTTAGGTTTTCTTATCCGGGATAAAAACTTAGATTATAGTAATTTTTTAACTAACATTAATATTTATTCTTCAATTAATATTAATAAAATTATTTTTTATCTATGTCAATTAAGATTCATTTACCCTGGTTCGAATTAAAAGATTCTACATCCAGTCGTTAATCATTATGAATATTGATTAACCTTTTTCACTAAAAATATCTTTTACAGATTACAATTATATGAATAAAGAATAAGAACAGAGAAAACATTCCTTCGAAAAACGAACGAAAGAACCTGCTCAATCAACTTGAAGAGAACCGTTTCGACATTAGACACACTAAGCGCAAGCTTCTCATATTCACAAGACTTGATATGAGCACCACTAACACTTGAAAACTTTCTCAGAGCGTTTCTGTATTTTCAAGTGGCTTAGATCCCTTTTCACTCACAGAGAGCTTCCCTTAGGCCCATAGCTCTAATACTCTCAAATGAAAAGTTACCTTCTAAGAGCTGTGGAAAACATTATTTATAGCCCAAGGTTCAGAAAATGCAAAAGACAACTCCCAATTATTAAATATAATCTATTATCATAAGTGATAATCGATTATTTGTATCCGTTACGTGGTTTTCAAAAAATGATAATCGATTATCCTAAGTGATAATCGATTATTCTGAGCAATAATCGATTATTTGCACAAGCAACTCTTTTCCAAATAGACTTGTGATAATCTATTATTACACCAAATAATCGATTATCTGCGCAAAAACTCTCTAAATAGGAAAAATTCTAAGTGTTTTTACATAAACAAAGTTATTCGTATACAATTAATTCTACAAAATGTTTTTAAAGAAACTACAACAAGAGTTTTCAAGTTCTTCATCTTGTAGCATCATCAAAACCATAATATCTTCAAGATACCAATGCTCCTCATTGGAAACAAATGTTAGATGGATTTGAATATTAAATTAAATTACATGAAATGCAGAAAGAGATGGGAGGTTGCACGTTTTGAATTTGGCGTCTATTATTTTTCTTTGGATTTCTTTATACTTTTGACATAACTATTGAAAAATTTGTCTTGTAGTGGAAAACTAACTACATGGTAAGTGCACTGGTCGCACACAACAAGTGATAAATATCGTTATTTCTCAAGGGACTTATACATCACTCGACAACTCTTGCATTAAATAACTCAATTAGACCACAAAGTTCACAAAAACACAAAGTAAACTCTTTTTGTATTATATCAAATAGTTGGTGTGCATTAAGAAATTTAACATAGATTATTTACAATTTGTTGAAACTAGAGTCCAACCACTTCATTCTCATGCATTGACAAACATTTCAATTTCATATTTATGTCAAAATCAACTCACAAGCATACTCAAATTCTATCCCTAGTGACTTTGAGTCTATGATAATTTATCAAGTTTCAAAACCTTGAATCCTCAACTAGCAACTATGAATTAAGTTCAAGAGTCAAAAATTACTAATGAATCAAGTTCTATTCTTACATACAAACATCCATTAGGAATTCAATTTCAAGTCTAGATTCTAAAGATATTTCGCAACACCTCAAGAATCACAAATCAAGCATTAGAACAATCCACATGAAGCATTAAGCATGAAAATTGAATATTAACATGAATTGAAAAGGCACATATCATTAATAGCACAAAAATTACACAAGAGTTATATGTTTTACAAAAAGTCCTCCATGGTGGAGAACTTAGGGTTCTAGAAATTGAAGAGATAAGGAAGAAATTGAAACCAAAGAGAGATGCACGCCCTTCCCCAAGGTTCTTCGCCTCTACCCCATGCTTCAATCGCACTTCCTCTTCGCATTTCCATCTCCAATTTGTGACTCATCTTCCTCTTCAACCATAAAGGGGGAAAACCACCATGGATGAAGGAGGAAACCCTAGGAGGAGAGGAGGAGCTTCCCAACACTTCGAACAACCTCCAAGAGTCTCTCTCAAGCACCCTAGGTGATTCTACTAGTGTAAAAATGAGAAATACCTAAAATCCTCGCGAAAACATGATTAAATACCTATTTTCTCATACCAAGTCTGACATACTCGCCCAGTGGCTTCATTCTTGCCCAACGAGGCCTAAAAATCAATGTTCTCTAACTTGTAACTCACTGAGCGAGCCATTTTTTCGCCTAACGACATAAAAACTACAAGTTTGGGCTGTCATTTTCGCTCAATGAGCAGCCAGCTCGCCCTACAAGTTAGTTTGGCGCCCAATGGTGATTTTTTGGTCTTTCGAGAGTGGTCCATGGCCATATAACCATATAAGTGAGTGTTGGGTGCAATTATAAGTACCTTAGAGTGGGTATTTGTCAAAAAAATCATTATTTCTAATCCAATCATTCTTCCCTCAGTTTCAACTTGTTTTCCACCACCAAAATTGCTTCATATAACTTTATTTCACATACTCAAAGAGAGGTTAGAGGTAAAACAAACATATACTAACTAAAACACAAGAAAACATGAAAACACACTGAACTTGAGGATAAAATAAGGTAAAAACTACAAAGGAGTTGATTCATTCACAAAAATATACACATAAAAACACTTAAAATCAATTGTTCTAATTGACAAAGTAAAATAAAGATCAAAGTTATATGTCTGGCGAGGCCATAACCTCCTAAGCAACTTCATTTTGACTGGGGAGGAGAAGGAACCTTATCAACTATCCCGATAACATCATCTTCGTGATTAGAAGGTATGAAACAAAGAGGCATCAACTCCCCATTGTAGAAGGCTTTCTATACATCAAATTTTCCCTAGTCAAGAGGGATGTTGTAAAAGTAGGTCGCTTAGAGCATTTTGGAACCCTACCTAATGTTAAAGCATCACTTCCCAATAGACCTCCTCTAATTCCTCTTGGGCAAGACATTGTACTTTTTCTCCTAATTATGTAATTGACTATAAATTTTGTTAATTATAGTCAATGTGGTTCCTTATCTTAAATTGTCATTAATGTCGTTGGAAAGATAACCACATGTTAGTCTAATAAAATTATGAATTTCATCCATATATTTTTTTATTCAATTGAGTCTCTATATTGTATAAATAAATACAATGTGTTTCCTTTTGTAAAATCAATATTAACACCATTAGAAGGCAACCATGTGTCCAAACCATTTTCTCCCTTTCTAACCCCCTCTTATCTAACAATACAATCTCACCAAGATCCTCCTTCAGATCCAATATCAACTCCTTTAGATTACAAATTCAAGATTTTCTATTTTTGTCTATTGCATTGTCAAAAATGGACATATGAACCTAATTGTGACATTTGGATTAGTTCCCTAGATCCGTATAAGACAATGCTAAGGGAAAATGGACTACATTGTCTCTATGTAAAAAATATAAAGACTCAATTGAGTTAAAAGAAAAATATAAGGACCAAATTTCTAATTAAGTCTTTTATTGGACTAACACGTAGTTATCTTTCAATTAACGCTAATGTCAATTTTGTAAGTCCCATGAAAAATATTTATAATAGTAAATTTTAGCATTTTATTAGTAATAATAATTTTAATGGATAGAAAAATGTAAATTTTGGATATAAAATTATAGTAATTCTAGAAGGAGAGGTTCAAATTTTGATAACTTATTTAGGATTTTTTTTAAGAAAATTGAATAGTAAAAAGTAAATAGTGAATAGTAAAAAGTGAATAGTGAATAGTAAAAAAAAGTAAAAAAAAAAAATATAAGAATTCCTTAGCATGGAAGGAATTAAGATCAGATTTGAAGACATTATTAATGAATCCATTAGGAATCCATTAAGTAAGTGGTGATTAAGAAATTAATATAATAAAATAATATTAAAAAAATTAATGAATAGTAAAATATTTTTACCTATAAATAGCCATGGGAGGGAAGAGTATTCTGCACCAAGAGAAGAAGAATCAAGTGAGAGCTTGAGAAATAGAGAAGAAAGAGTTAGGGAGAAATTTTTAGTTGCAAGAAGAGTAGAGGTTCTGAAGAGTTTTCGGGGAAACAAATTCGGAGCAAGAGAAGTCTGGAATAGAGGTAGGGGAGCTAACCTTTCTATGCTTTTATATTATGATTTAGTATTGTTTTATTACTATTCATATCTTGAAATTTTGTGTGAATACTGTTAATGTTTACTGTATATCTATCTATGTTGAAATTCGGTGTAAATATTATATGTTGTTGTTTTGAATCTGTAAATAAGAAATTTGTTAAAAACTAGTTGAGGAACACTTTGGCTAAGGAAAGACTTGGTACTTAAGTTGTCCATTATGACGCACCTCTCTTTCCTAGAAGTCTACTCGACAAGTTTTTAACTTAAATCCTATTGAACAGATTATGTACTGTTAATTTATTTTGTGATATATTCAGTTTGTATGATTTCTAACATGATTGGATTTTATTGCATTTGAATTATGCATCTGAACATGGTTGTGAACTATAATGATGTGATTTATGTGGAAAGTATGTGAATGTATGAGATATGTTGGATTCACTATGATAATATGATGGTATCCGGTTATTCATATCTTGGGTTAAGTTTCAAAGTGACAGTATGGTTCATGGACGTAATCCCATGATCCTCAAGGAGAGGATACATGGTGGTGCCCTAGTAGTGTTTAGAATGAAAGTAGGAGCTCAGTCTTGGGGGTCATCCTGAAACTCCAATGGTATTTCTTCTCATGTAGAGAGGATTGAACCATGTGGTGAGGAGTAGCAAGAGGTCATAGTCTTGGGTGCTTCCAGTATGATCCAAGGTGAGTGATAACGGACTAACCTCGTGAGTGTGGTAGGGTGGGGAGCCCAAGTTTCATAAGCCACCACGAGTACAAGACCCGCCATAGCTCGACTATCATTCTAGTCCGGACGAGTCGGTCTATAAAGCAACAAGTCGTGTGATGTCATTTTACCATGTTTGAGTGATTTTTGCATGCCGTGTGAGGTTGAATAACATGCTTTTTATGTCTAGCTCACCCCTACTTGTTTGTGTTTGTGTTTGGGTATGTGCGATGATCACCCACTTGGGTGGGAGCAGATGGCAAGGAGGATACTTTGGAAACAATACTTGATGGGGACGGCAATGCTGCAGCTTAGATTCGCTAGCTTTTATTTGCTAGCTATGAAGAACCTTTGTGCATTTAAAGTTTTAAATTCTCTGTAAATTCTAGGGAGAAACTCTAATACTCTAGTTTTCAATTTCACGCTATTCTAAGGATGGCTGTAATCCTTAAAATTTCTCTTGACTGTTTTCCTATATTATAAAATAATGACGTCTTTATTATATATGCTTTCTATATATAATTGGGATGTCACAAATTTAACATAAGAGACCGTATTGACTTATTATAAAAAAAATTAAACTCAATTGAATTAAAAATATATATAAAAACCAAAACAAATAAAAATTCTAAACACAATAATCAAATTACCAATTAAGTCTAAAATTTAGGTATGTTTATGTTTAATTATTTTATAATTAAGTAATTTTATATTATTAGTGAAATGTGATAAGTATATAAGTTACTTTGAGATGTTATAAATAAAAATATAATACAATATGAGGAAATGTAGTTATATAATATTTTGTACCTGATACACACATTATCTATAATCATAGAAAAAATTTAGTCGATGCTCTTTGGAAAGAGCATCTTTAATAATGGTTGTAGTAAAATAATTGAGAATTAATTAGTAATTTAATTTTCATATTTAAATTTTTGAATTTGTTTTAATTTTTATATGTGTTTTTGAATTAATTAAGTCAGAATATGTTAAATATAATTTCTTTCCTTAATTTGATTTTAATGTTGTTTGTAAAGTAATCATTTGTGAGTCTAATAAAAGACTAAATTAATAATTTGATTTTATATTTAGACCTAATTATTTTTGTTCTTATATTCTTTTTTAGACTCCATTAAGTTTTTATATTCTTTTTTAGACTCCATTAAGTTTTTATATTCTTTAAATAGAAATAGTGTGGTACCTTTGAAACGAATGTTAATATTGTTAGGTCTGTGAGTCCAACCAAATCCTCTTTTCATTCTCCCTTTCTTTGCCAACGACACAATCCCACCGAGGTAGCCTCCTCCATATCCAAGATTTTTTCCTTCAAATCCAAAATCACATATATAATATCTTCATCTTTATCTGTTTCATTATTGAAGATGGACACATAAAATTAATTATGACTTTTGGGTTGATTTCCAAGATTCGTGGAAAGACATTAACATAAAGGAGATTCAATCGAGTTAGAAAAAAAATATACAAACCAAATTACAAATTAAGTCGCTTTTTTATTATAATCACTTTCAAATAGAATTAACATCAATATAACATAAAATATCACATTAAATTTATTTAATAAATATTGAAACTCAATTAAAAATATAAATATAAAAATAAAAACTAATGAAAAACCTAAATATTAGAATCAAATTCCTAATTAAATAAAACAAAAACTAACATTGAAAATAAACTTTTTATATCGTCTACAAAAGTTGCAATTTGCAAAGTAGATTTAGAACGTATGATACTTTATATTGATTAAATTTACATACACACAGTCAATATATAAGCTTATATTAAAACTTGTTTCGGATGTGAAGGGCTGTGTCGTCCAACGTCTCCACGTCCTCCTCTGCTCGTACTTAGTATGTCCGGTCCTCCGTACTCGCTCCTCAATTTCCTTCTCAGTCCGCGGATGGGAGACCTACGAAAGATTCTCCGATGCCAAAGTCAGTCGAGAGCAATGGCGTTTTTCTATCGAACAGTAATAAATGTGCAGTAAATGCAACCTATCTACCATTCACCCTGAATCTGTATTTATAATTTTCGCTATGGGCTTGATATTAGTGAAAAGTTAATCACGGCCCAAATTCAGCCCAATAGCTCTTAACCTCAACTTACCTTAAACCTGGTTAATTAGCGGTATGGCCGGTCGGTCTTCTAAAGTTTGGTTTGTGGACCAGCCGACCCTTATAGGCGGCATGTGTAGCAAACGGCATGTCCGGCCGGCCTTCTAGTGTATCCGGATGACAGGGTAAGATCGCGTGATCTCGGACGCCTGGGCGTCCGATTCGTTGCGTCGAACCTTCGATGACGAACCAAAGAGTAGTGTGTTTGGTCCAGTGCAGACGTTCGGCCTATCTGGCGTCCGGTCCCTACTGGTACATTACCGGTATAATATATATATATATATATATATATATATATATATATATATATATATATATATATATATATATATATATATATGAGTTTGCTAACTTACTTTTTTAGTCGGTACATTTTAGCAATATGTACCGGGTTTTAGTAGACAAAAATACCTTAATATATCATAGATTCTAAATTTCAAGGTTAAAGGTATTTTAATCATTTTCATTTTCAAAACTAAAAAAAAAAAGAAATTCTCGAACCCTTACCCACCTCCCTCATTCCTGTCAACCCTTTCTCTTTCATCTTTCTCACTCCAATATTTTCTTTGTCATCCCTACGCTATTCCCAATTGAAAAAATCAGAAACATTCGCCTAACCCTAATCTACCTCTTCACTTATTCAATTTGTTTCTCTCTCATATCTATATTTTCCCTCACCCACACACAACAACCCGCGACACTGCAATTTGTTGCTCTTCTCTATTCATTCATTTTTTTTTAGTTTAATAACAAAATAATTGATGATATTGATGTTGATTTTTGATTTTTGATTGAAGAGTTGTGTTATATATTTTCCCTTCTGATTATTATTAAATTTGTAAAAAACTAAAGTCTACAATAATTTCAATAATTTGAAAAACTCGTTTTCATTAGAGTTAGTCGAGTGTTTCTGATTTTTTCAGTTGAGACTAATATAGTGATCACAAAGAAAATGTTAAGACAGATGAAAGGGAAAGGATTGAGAAGAATGAAGGAGATGAAGAAGGGTTTGGTTTTTTTTAGTTTTGAGAATGAAAATTATTAAAATACCCTTAACCTTAAAACTTAAAATCCATAATATATTAGGTATTTTTGTCGACTAAAACTCGGTACACATTACTAAAATGTAGTACGCAAGTTATATATATTAAACGTAATAGTTGTACAAGGTTCGTTCCCTTTGGACAAATGATGAATTAATCATATCAAAGTTAACTTTTGGCTTATAAAATAAATTGATGTTAAAGGGATTGATATATATATATACCTTAATCATTCGTCAAACGACCACTTTAAATTAGTGCCTTTTAAAACTACTCACCTTTTCAAATTTAAGAAAATTCTTAATTTAGTATTTTATATATGTGTAATGATTAACCTTATATTTGTTCTTCTAAAATTGTACTGTTAGTATATTTTAAAAAAAAATATCAACAGTACCTTTAAATTTTAAATGTTATCCTATTGATTATTTTAAATTTTAGTATAAACCCTTGGTTGGTCCTCAATTTTGTATGGTAATCTCAGTTGGGTCTTCACTTTTGCAACTGTCTCAAATTGGGTCATATTTTTGTAAAAATGAGTCAATTTTATCCTAATCGTTAAGTGCTCTTAGACGGTATTAAATTTAGCTGATGTGTTTATGCTGATGTGCATTGTTTGATTAGATGGAATTTTTATTTAAATTAAAAAATTATGACGTGACAAAATTTTTGGTTTATGTTAAAATACTATGTTAGGGATTGAAAAGGGTCAGAAAATGAAAGAGTGGATTGAAAAGGAAATTAGGGATCTGGACATTAACCACCGAACGTTCATCATCAAGTAAGGCCATGGGCCTCCCTGCCGCCCGCCGGTCACGGTCGGAGCTTCACCGGCGGCAATCTCTCTCTGTCTCTCTGTCTCTCTCCTTCTCTCTCCGAAGTTCAGATTCTCTATTATCAACAACACAAAAATGCTAAAAAAAATGTAACTCAACAGTATCAATCTCAATATTGAGTTTCTTAGAAAATTATCACAAACATAGCTTCATCTTTTTTAATTGTCTACCGACAGACCATCAATAATAAGAACAATGTTTACTCCCAAAAGCTCCGAAGACGAGCCACGCGGAATCAGGAAGACGGAGCCACTGCGCTAGCCGCGTGTCCCATGTAACAGTCCACGGTGCCTCTCCCTTCAGGTAATGGTTGGTCCGAATTGAAATCGCAATCACCTGCGAAACACCACAAAACCCAGTTTTCATCAGCGCCTTCATCAACCATGTCCTTCAACATCATCGCGCCTCATCTTTGAGGCAACCACGAAAAATCACAGTCATTCTCCACCTTTTGAGCAAGTCGCGAGCCTTAATCGCAGATAATCCCAGATTAGAAACAGAAAGCCCCAAATTTGAGTTCGAATCAGACCATCGCGAAGACCAATCACCTTCATCGTTGGTGACGTTGCGCGGTGACCGGCGACGAGCTTGGCAGCGACCGGTGGCACCCTGGCTCACGCCTCGCGGGGGCCGAGCTCAAGAGGCAATTGACGGAGGAACGAGAGAGCTTCTCTCTCACGCGCGAAGAGAAGAAGGAGAAGGGAGGACCTGACGCCATGGTCAACGATGCCTCCGATGGAGAACAACAGTGCTGGCGACGCCTTGGTCCACGACTCGCGACGACCGATAGGGTAGAGGCTGAGGCGAACGCAGATTCTGGGTTCCTCTGGTTCCCTTTTGGTTTCAAGTGGAGGATGCAAATTCCAATTGGTTTGGTAGGAGAGGCGAAAAACCCTAATGGGTTTCGGATTGGTAGAATGTAGTTGATTGTCTTCGTCTTCTCTAGGATTCTAATTCCTCTTCTCCCACTGACCAAATCCCTACTTCTCTTTCTTTAATCTTATTTCAGTAAAAATGTTTTAATCTGAAGAAATTTACCCTCGGTTGAGGGAGAAAGGGTGTGTGTCTGGAGAGTGAGCGTTTGAGGGTGGAAGTTGGAAGGAAGCAGTTTGGGCGGAGGAGCTGAAGAGGTGAAAGGTGATCAGTGGTTGGAGGGAAGAAGAAGCACCATCGCCACGTGGATTTGATGATTATAAAACACATCACCCATTCAATTTAATGCATAATGTCACACCATCAAAACATAAAATACAACTCAGCTAAATTTAACATCGTCTGATAACACTTAATGGTTAGGGTAAAATTGACTCATTTTTACAAAAAATATGACTCAGTTGAGAGAGTTGCAAAAATGAGGACCCAACTGAGATTACCATACAAAATTGAGGATCAACCGAGAGTTTAAACCTTAAATTTTTTATCATTTAATACTATAAAAAATTTATATCTATGAAAAAGAATTTATTGACAAAACAAAATTCATCAGTAAAGTATCGAACAGATTCTAAAAAAACTAAATTACAATAATTACTGATAAATAATTATTTACGAATATATTTTTATTTATAACTATTAACGATTAACTACTAATAGATATTTAATTATAAATAACTTTTTATGATTTTTTTTAATAGTTGATAAAATTTACCAACAAATATTTTATAACAGATTTTTAATTATCTTTTTGTCAAAAATCATTTTATTTGTGAAATTTTGTTATTACTGATAAATTTTAACATTCGATAAATTATATAAATAATTTTTTTCTTATTATAAAAACCTATAATCTATCATTACTAGTCTCTCAACATTCTAAGATATGACCTTTTAATAATTTATTCGAAGGATTAAAATGGTGGTGAATGAAATTTGAAGATTTAATTTAGTGCCAGATTATTATATTTTAAAAAGAAATTTTCTACATTTTTATCAAATTCCTTTTGAAAGATTAACATGGTGACGAAAAAGAGTACTTCAGAAACTAATATGATAACAAATTAAATTTATATGACATTATAACTTTTTTACCGTGTAATCAGAGGTATCTACTTATAATATTTCATTCAACAACCTAATTTTAGATTCTTAATATTTTTTCTTAAAATGCCTTCTCCAAAACAAAAGCTATATATTATATTCAGATGTTAAAATGAAGGTTTTTTAAAAAATATATGATTAAATAAAGTAAAATAAATTAAATTTTTACTTTTCTTAAAAAGAAAGGAGTTGATTTTTTCAGTTTTATTTTATAAACATTTAAAAATATTTTATATTAAGAAAGAAATAATACAGTAAGAAGTTTAAATTTTTAGTTAAATTATTTTAACCTATTTCTTATTACATATCCTTTACTCTCTCTTTTTCTTATTTGTTATATATGTGAGGAGAAATTTTTTTCTTTTTCTCAAATGTATATCTATATCTAAAAAAGCTACTTTTTTTTCAATCTATGAATATGATTAATATAATATTCTAAAATTGATAATTGAAACCTTAAAAAACATGACTTCATTAATCAAACATTATCTCTAACATTATCTCTAAGTTGTGGAAATCAATACGATATTTTGGTTTGTCCCCACATCCAATAATAGTTTGTTGTATAGCATGCAACATTTTTTTTCTTTTCCAATAATTGCACACACTTTATACAAGAACATTTAAATTTATCCCTTGTCTTCGCTTCTTCTCCATGAATATGCCTTACTATATAATTGTACTATTGAACCTTTATCTTTTCCTGTGGTACACCATACCTTAATAATTCAATAATGCAAGCTTTATCCAGACAAATTAATAATAATTCAACCTTAGTTGAAAATATCGAGCAATATAAAAGATAAAAACTTTATGAAAAAATTATGAAAGTTTTTAATTGTAACATTTTATTTTAATAGTATATAATTATTAAAAGAGATGTCAAATAAGGACAATTTTTTTAAAAAAGAATACATACATAAAGTTATTACAATTATCTTATTCATAACTATAAAATGAAATATATACATAGAATCTTATATGGATTTTATTACTCTCAATACTAAAGCAAAATATTGATTTCTAATACTAATAAAACAGAAAACAGAATTGTTTACTTCTAAGCTTCATCACTACTTCCACCTACAAACTGAAACACATTTATATGCTCACATCATTAAGATGATCATCGCAAACAAGAAAAAACATACATAAAGACAAACAAAGAAGAAAGGATAAGCTAATGTACCAAAAAAGGTTTGATAACATTTATAGGTTTTAATACATGTAAACATCCATATTAATGAATCCTAACACATGCACTTATATATACTAGACTTGATCATCCAGATATGTGTATTGATGTCAAATTATGACAAGTTTTGTACTTGTAGTGGTGAGACATCTTACTCATCTAAGCTACCACACAAGGTTAATTTGTCTATCACCATTCGCCAAATCAAACCATAAAATAGGACCTTCAGCTACTCCTCACCACATAACCTCCTTTCTCTACTTGAGATAAAATGATTAATGTAGTGTTAAGATAACTTTCAAGACTGAGTCCCTACATCATTACATCACACTACTAAACGTTACCATAAAATCCACTCATGAGATCCAAAAAAGTATGCCAAACACATAACTACTGAACACTACCATAGAGTCTCACCATGAGGTCCATGGAATTACGCCAAGCATCGATATTATACCAACAACCATAATTCATTGTCACTCTCATATCATACTTGAAGTAACATCATACACACCACCATATTCCTAAACCATTAACATATACAATATTCATACTAATAGGAACATTCTAAACTAAATCAACTTTTGAAAGTACAAAAAACTTAAAGGAAAACTCAAAACAGAGGCTTAATACTAGACTGGTGCCTAGCAAGCAAGTCACTCACCCAATAAATTAATAGAAATAAAAGCCCAAACCTGTAGTAGAGAAGTGGCGCTCAACATCACTTCTTACCGCTTAGTTCCAACCAAACAGATAGCACAACGCTTAGTAGCCTAGAGTTTCCGCTTAGCGCTAAGAACATATAGAGCTCACTATCTTCGCAACACTCAGAGCCGTAGAGTCCAGTGGCTCTTTGACTTTGTGACGCTCAACACTACTCCGAGCCCCTTAATGCCACATCTGAAACTAGCAGTTCTAATTCTTGATTTGTGTGTACTTTAGTCTTATCCAAATAACAAATTAGTTTCTGAATGCTTGTAATTGCTTTGGAAAACATATTTAAACCTTGGTTTGGATATCATTTTGCTCAAATGGTTAATGACCCAGTCCATGAGATCAACTCAACACTAACCACAACCCAATTACAAACTTAGCATACCTAAATATCATATTTCAACAAAAAAAAAGTTAACCAAGTCTTAAATGACACAAACTTAAACTCAACTCCAAACTCACTCAAGAACAATTTCCTAGAATTTCACTTGTCAAAACTATTAATTCTAAACCCTTTTCTAATCAGTTCAATAATCTAATTAGCAGTTGTACCACATGACCGGACGGTCGTCACACCTCACAAACTCCATATGATCGGACGACCAATAAAGAAGGCAAAGTGGCCGGCCGAGATGACTGGCTTTCTAAGCCCAAATGATTAATGTTAAGAAGATTAAGGTAAATCATGTTTAAGGATATTGGACCGGGATTAGGCCGAGATTAAAATATCGTAATCCTAAGCCCATGCCAAAAACTATAAATATAAGTCAAAGGTAAAAGATAGGTGGAGGCAATTACTGTGTATTTATTACTGTCATTGTCGTATTAGATAACCGGATGGTTCAATTACTGACTTTGGCATCGGAGTATCTTTAACAGGTACACCCCAGCCGAATTGGCGAATAAGAGACCCAAGGAGCAAGACCGGACGGCGAAGAAGGACAAATTGTGAAAGTACTTAGTGACTCAGTCCTATAACCGAAACAGCAGCCAAAAGACCTATTCACCACAAAAAAATTTATTTTACACAGGCTATAAAATCCTGATTATAAAACAAGTTTTCCACAACAAATTTACCATACGAAATTACCAAACCATACATTATCATAAAAATTACAACAGATTTCAACAATAACTTAATTGAAACACTAATTCCAATCAATCACAAACCATCAAACATGCACACACAAATCAAATTATATAAGAAATTGAGTACAATGATATTTTGCTTTTCTTACCTTATAGATGACCAAATTGCTCTAAAAGGCTTAAAGTAGTACCAAATGCACAAGAACTCATATTTGTTCCTACGAATAACGAAAACATGATTAAGACATACTATTAGAACCACTGATCATTAGAGAGTTTTATAGAAAACTCAAACATCACATGCAACCATGAAAAACATACATGCAAAAGGAAAATGAAACTCACCAGAGAAAGGAGTAGAAACAAACTTACTCTATATGAGAAATTGATAAGATAAACTTGAAGATTTTATTTCAAGGATCACTCATACGGTCTCGTATCTTTAAATAAATGAACAAGAAGTAAAAATTTCTAGAAAGAAGACAGATCGCTCTAAAAAAGCAAAAAATTGTATATTTTAAAATACTTGTTTATAATAAAACTATTTATATTAAAATTCTTTAATATTAAAATAATCGAGTTTCACTATCTTTAAAACAGTGTAACTTTTAAAATACTATTTTCTAAGTTTTCACATGTGAAAAATAAATTATAAAAATTTTCGTAATAGTTGTGTTTGATTCTATAAACATCCAATTCATATTTAAAATATATCTAGGTTTAGTGATTTTTAATTCTAAAACAAATTGTTCAATGTTTTTGGCCTGATATTTTTTTAGAATAATTTTAAAACTGATGTATATAATAAGAATGTTAAAAGTGTCATGATTTGTTCCATCAACATAAAGTCCAACGGAATGTTTACATTTTTGTTTTTAAAAGCTATGGTTTAAATCTCTTTTTCAGTGGTCCAATATAATCATGAATGTGAGATGAATAAAAATTGTAATTTATAAAAAAGAATACATATGATTATTTTTTGAAACTTCTTGGTTAACAAATTAAAACAACAGGATAAAAAACATAAATAAAAATTAAGAGCTAACAACAAAAACAAGAAAAATTCAGGAAATAAAATAGTGTTGAACTTCAACAGAAAGAAATAAAATAAAAAGTACTTTATTTAATAGGACAATATCTCACTTCTCTTTCTCTGAAATTGAACCTCTCAGCCTTACATAATGTAATGGCAAATTAAAAAAGACCACTTTTTGCTTCCACTCCACACAACACTAACAAACAAACCATGATCAAATCTCATCCTTCAACACCACCAATAATCTCTCACCCATTACTTCTTATCTGAAAACCAAAAACTATGATTCCTTTTTTTCTGGTTCCTATCTGTTATTTTTATGTCTTTGATGACCGAATCATGATCTCATTTCTAATATCACTCTCTCGAAAACAGGACTTATTTTAAATTTTAAGCATGTTATATATCAAATGCTTATGTCAAATGCTTGATTTTCTCTCATCTTTGCTTATGTCAAATGCTTGATTTTATACAGTTAAGGGTCATCACTGGCAATAGTTTAATACAAATGGACAAATCAGACTCACCAAAATAACAGAAACAATTGGTATTGGAAGGGAAAGGGGCAATCCACCAAAGTACAACTTAACAAACACTTCAATTACGTGCAACAAGAAACATATAAATTTTTTAAGTACTTCTCGAAAGGAAATTTTCAAAATCATATGCACATTACCATCAATAGACCAAATCAAAGGGTTCAGATTGATTGGCCAGTAAGTATTAACATGTCAACTAGGCAAAGCAAGCAAACTATGCAAGACCAAGTCCAAATTGAACTACATGACCCTTTCGATAGTTTCAACTTTCATCATACATTGCCGTATCAGCCAGCTAAATCCAAGCCAAAAATATTATAAACAAAAAGAATAGGGATTCCGTTGTTGTCTTTATGTGCTCTTCTCCTATGCCGAATGGCACAAAGCATCAACAAATCCAATAGGCAATAGCTGTTAAAATTTCAAACTGATACATATATACCAAACTTGTCTCAGAGTGCAGAAACAAAAGAAAATGCAGACCCTTGATGAGGCCTCACAAAAGTGCCCTCAATGCTGTTGCAGCTGCACAACCCCGTTTTTCAACTCTACAATTTCATCACGCAACACAACAGCAAAACTCAGGAACAGTTCTGCAGAGTGGCGCCACAGTTTTGCAGTCACAACAACATCATCTATATTCCCAAACACTCAATTTACAAACCATGAGTCTCTTCCATCACTTCATGAATCATTCAATGAGTTCAACAAAGTGTTCCCTCAGTATTCTGATACTGAACAAGTTGACTATGTTAGAGCCAAGGACTATTTCCACCTGTCACTCTCCAGCCAAACTTGCCTGGATTACATTGGCATTGGCCTTTTCTCTTGCTCTCAGCTTCAACACCATGACTCATCAAAAGGCCAATTACCCTCTTCTTCAGTTCCTCAGACACCCCAATTTCAACCTAATTACTCAGATATTCCTTTCTTTAGGATACACTCCAAAACTGGTAGCTTAAAGACTTTGTTGCTTCATGGGGGACAAGACTCAGAATTCGAGGGTGCAATGAGAAAGAGAATCATGAGTTTCCTTAACATATCAGAAAATGACTACTTTATTGTTTTCACAGCAAACAGAACCTCAGCTTTCAAACTTGTGGCAGATTCATACCAATTCCAAACTAGTAGGAGGCTTCTGACAGTTTATGACTATGAGAGCGAGGCGGCGGAAGCAATGATTAGTTCCTCAGAGAAGAGAGGTGCCAGGGCCATGTCAGCGGAGTTCTCATGGCCTAGGCTGAGGATTCAGTCAAAAAAGTTGAGGAAGATGATTGAGAGTAGGAGAAAGAAGAAGAAAAGAAAAGGCCTTTTTGTTTTCCCACTTGGTTCAAGAGTGACAGGAGCAAGATATCCTTATCTGTGGATGAGCATAGCACAGGAGAATGGATGGCATGTGTTGGTTGATGCATGTGCATTGGGGCCAAAAGACATGGACTGCTTCGGCCTCTCTCTATTTCAACCAGATTTTCTTATTTGCTCTTTCTACAAGGTCTTTGGGGCAAACCCTTCTGGATTTGGATGCCTTTTCATCAAGAAATCTGCCATTTCCAGCTTGGAATCTTCCCCTTCAGCAGGAATTGTCAGCCTTGTACAAGAAAAGCAGCCTCGTCAATTATCAGATTATTCTTCTGCCACTGACTTAGAACTTATACACAATACAACATCAACATCCCCACATGAAGAGAAACCATTTCCTTTGTCATCTTTATCGGGTCCAATGCAAACTAAACAATCTGAAATAGTTGAAGAAGGAGAAGCAACTGACTCAAATCTAAAAGCTCCTCAAGGTTCTGAAATTGAGGAGATACAAGAGCCAGTTCAGACCCTTAAGAAAAGTAATGTCCAAGAAAGTGGCATCCAATGTGGGTGCTTAGACCAAGTTGATTCTTTGGGATTGATTCTGATCACTAACAGGTCAAGGTACCTTATCAACTGGCTGGTAAACTCTATGTTGAAGCTTAAGCATCCTAATACACAAGGGGTTCCTTTGGTCAAGATTTATGGTCCAAAGGTGAAATTTGACAGAGGGCCAGCTTTGGCATTCAATATATTTGATTGGAAAGGTGAAAGGGTTGAGCCTGCACTTGTCCAGAAACTTGCTGATAGAAGCAACATCTCTATCAGTTATGCATTCCTGCGTCATATTTGGTTTGCAGATAAGTATGCAGAAGAGAAGGGAAAAGTCCTACAAACCAAAGTGGTGACAGCAACCAACAAGAAGAAAGACAGGGTTGGAATCACTGTGGTTACTGCTGCCCTTGGCTTCCTTGCTAATTTTGAAGATGTGTATAAGCTTTGGGCTTTTGTTGCTAGATTCCTGGATGCTGACTTTGTGGAGAAAGAGAGGTGGAGATATCTTGCCATCAACCAAAAAACAATTGAGGTTTAGTTTATCCGTTCAGTTTCATTTATTCTTCAGGATTCTGGGTCTTGGAAGACTCCATCAAGTGTGAATTCTGCAAGTAAAAATAATTAATTACATACATTATTCCTTCATTTGTATGATTGATTTCAGAAACTATGTTGATAATTCATTATGTCAAATATATACTTTGATTCTTGTGTTGTGCTGTCCTAGCATTTACCTTATCACCGCGCTGAAATTAGTGGTACTTTTACTTATGTTATTGATTTCAGCCTAACAACTGAAGATGACATCAACTGTGTTGTGGTTTATAAACGAAAATATCCTCTTATGGTGCTGAGGTTGTTAGGCGGAGTTATGGTCTTGTATCAAAGGTTTCGTGTTTCATATAATAAATTATATTATATAAGTGAGGATAAATTTTCTTTTACGTATTTATTTTATATTAATATTTAAAATTAATTTTTTAAAATATATTAAATTCGTTCAAAATTTATCTTTAATAATATTTTTTGTTTATTAAATCTGTCATTGACCACTTATTAACATCTACTTTATATTATCAAATATATATATATTCTTGTTACTTCCCCGACTTTGGTTAACATGAAAAGGTTGTATAGAATCAATTATGAATTGCATCTTCATAGGTTAAAAGGACTTAAATACAAAATGGTGAATTATTAAAAAAACCTATTTACATATATTCAAGTCTCATTCGACTATAATTTAGAGATAGAAATACACAAAAAAAAAAAATACTTTTTATCAACTTTATTTGACAATTGTTTTACAACAATTTAGTTTGTGATTGGTCAATTTCAAATATATGAAACAATAAAATAGTGACACATAGTTTATTGTCAAAAAAATTATTAAAAAAATTGATAATATATCATAATTTATGTATAAACTACTGTTAAGAGTTTTACTGAAGAATGTAAATGCATAGCTGAAATTTTATCAGTGGTTCTTTTGATTCAAAAAAATATATTTAAAGACTTACATGTCAGCATTTCAATCTTTTAAGGATTAAATTGAGTGTTAATTTTAAAGTTTTATTACGAAAATTTAGGAGAAAGTTGAGCTAATATTCCTTTGTGGGTTTGACCATGTCCCAAACAAGAAGGAAATAACCTTGAAAGTTCCCTATACCGACACTAGTCATTAACTCGCGGACGAAAAAGACACCTTAACCTTAAATGCAACTAAAATCAAAATCATGTGACACGCCGTCATGTGCTTTTTTTTGTTCAGACACAACATCATGTGTGTGGTTGAGCATTTTGAGAAGCTTAAATGTTTGAGTCTTTATAGAGGTTATCATCTTTGTTTATAATGTGTCATTGAGAACGAATCTTATCCTTGCTAGACTTTTTCTTTCTCCTTACTCTCACTTGGAAGCAAAAGATGAAGACACGAGCGTTAGCAATTTAGGTTATATATATATATATATATATATATATATATATATATATATATATAAGTTATTATATTTTATCAATTAATTTATTAAAGTGATCTAATCAAGATAAATTTATGGTTAAGGGTATATATATCATGAAAACTTAATTATATAAAGACTATAAGCAATATTTTAATTTGATGAGGGATCAAATTAAAAATATTAAAACTTAAGAAAAAAATAACTTATAAAAGTTACATAAATGGGGTTATGGTCCCCATCTCTAAACACATACATTATTCTTGTTTCTTTCTCTTCACCTCCATTAAAAGGAAAAATTAAGAGGGAACCTAAGGTACCTACAGTTGGAAGATCAAATATCATTATTTTATATACATTGTTTACAATAGTTAATCCACGTACGCTTCCGCATGCTGCTCTATGGTGTATTAGGAATTGCTTAATCAATTAAAAGGTTTGAGTCCGTATTAATTATTAATTATTTTGGTTCATAAGCTACCAGAAGTCAATTGATTCTAAAATATGGATATATTGGAGATATTGGAGATAGCAAATAAGTGGAGGTGGAAGTTATATGACATTTTAGATTATTATTATTATTATGCACCAATTTTATTTGGATTTGAAAGATACTTTTTTTGTGTCGTCATTTAGATGAAATTTGGTTTCAGTCTCCTATTTAGACAAA
This sequence comes from Vigna umbellata, assembly GCF_029865625.1. Lineage (NCBI taxonomy): Eukaryota > Viridiplantae > Streptophyta > Magnoliopsida > Fabales > Fabaceae > Vigna > Vigna umbellata. The sequence goes on from NC_142168.1 coordinate 26,567,868, forward strand.
CTAGGTTATTTGATCGTTTAGAAACAATGAATTCAAATTGTCTTTAAATTCAAATGTTAGTTTAACCGATTCACTTTTGGCTAATGATAATCTATATATGTTTGATACAGAGGTTTCTTATGGTTAATCCTTAAATATGGAATCGTGTGGTACTAAGCATAAAATTGATAATACTGATTTAGGAGCATTGTGGCACAAGGGTCTAGGTCACATCTCTGAAAATACAATTGAACAACTTATGTCAAATGAGATCTTGGATTCCGTTAACTTCATAAACTTTTATGTTTGTGTTAAATGCATTAAAGACAAACAGATCAAGATTAAGTGTGTATAAAGCTACAGACTTCTTAAAATTGATACATATAGACATTTGTAGTCATTCCCTACTCCATCATAGAATGGTCAACAATATTTTATATCATTCATAAACAATTAGTTTAGATATGCATACTTATATCTCATACATAAAAAATCTCAATCTCTAGACAAATTCAAATCATTTAAGGTTGAAATTGAGAATTAACGCAACAAAAGGATTAAGAATGTTAGGTCTAATCATGGTAGTGAATACTATGGAAGATATGATGAATCATGTGAACAACGTTCAGGGTCTTTTTTCAAGTACCTAGAGAAATGTAAAATTGTCTCAAAGTATGTCGGGTTCACCTAGTAGGAATGATGTGACCGAAAGACAAAACTAGACTCTTCATGATAGGGTAAGGAGTATGATTTATTTGACCTTGCTAGAGTCACTCTAAAGAGAAGCATTAATGACTGCAACTTACATTTTAAATAAAATGTCAACTAAGACAGTTGTCATAACACCTATGAGCTTTGTGGTTGGGGAAAGCCTAATCTAAAACACTTTTGTAAGATACAATAATTTACATTAATGTAACTTATTTGTGATACAACTATTTAATTATAATATGAAATATATTGTAATTATTCATATTTAATTTAGTGTTAACATAAACCAAACTACAAGGGTGGATATCATGTAATGAAGTACATGCACACAATCATATCTACAAATATTATTCACTCGTGGAGAGAGGTAATAAAAAATTCACTCAAACAATTTAATTTTTTAAGTGTGGATTTCACTTTTTAATGATTAAGTCTTATTCAATGATTCATTCCCAAGGACCCATATATAAAAGATATCAGGATGAAGCAAACTTATTTTTATAGTAGAATTCTTTAGGTTGTTTAAATGTAAAGCTAAATGTTATATTTTAGTCCTTTTTTACAATATTTATTAGATAAGAGTATTTAATTATCAATGAACTACTTTCTTCGGAAATTGTACATTATTATGCAAGTGAATGATGTTATTATGAATGGAGCAAACTCGATTAAAAGGAAATATTTTCACACAAAAAAAAATACAACTTACTATTACGGTTATTAAATAACTAAAAAAAACTTAGTATGACAATTGTGATTTAAACTATCATAATAAGTCGTATCTTCTATGACGAGTTCAAACATACTATAGAAAATAATATTTAAAAAATTAATGTTCCCATTTGAAGATATTATGACAGTTATTATCCAATATATCAAAATAAGTAAAACATTTTACAGTAATTCTTTGTAGAATCATCATAAAAAATCTTTTAAGAAAATAAAAATTGTTAGATTTTGATAATGTATGTAGTAAACTAAACAAACTTAGTATGTTTTTAACTGACATGAAAAATATAGACTTTTTATATCATTTACATTTATGACAATAATAAAATTGTCATAAGAAGTCCTAAAGAACTATCCTAAAACATCATATACACATAAAAAAACACAATATTATGAAAATATTTACATACCATATCAATTTTCAAATCATATTATTGCATGCATTTCATCACAAGACATAACATAATATATATATTTTTAAAAGTTCATATTAAAAAAGTTCAAGAGAATATTTTTTAAAGAAGAAACTTTCGACTCTTTAAATAAATTATTTTAACCATTATTTAATAATTACTTTATAAAATAAGGAAAAAGTTAGTTTACCAAAGTTAATTAATTGAAAAACTTAAAATTTGGTGAAACGCTTAAGATATAAAGTAAGGGTGAAATACTCAAACAATTACAATTTAAAACTAATACGAAAGGTTTTTGTAAAATCAGATAAAAGTGAAAATGGCATAATATAAAGATAATATGCAATGCAATTAATTATGATTCTATTCTAAAGTTCTCAGTTAAGTTTAAGAAGAATGACTAATCATCCTTAATAAAAAGTTTAAAGGATTTTTTATTTTAGATATTATTCGCTTTAGAACATATGTTTTGTCATAATTATATTTTGTCATAATTTTAAGTCTCGATTAAGTAACATAAAATTATTCGGTATAGCAGGAAGAAATTATTTTATTATAATTTATTTTTTATCTTCTTAAAATTTAGGATGATAAATTTTAAATTCTATATCAGTGAAAATTTGGTGTTTTTCGGCTTTTAATATTTTAAAAAAAAGTAAAAGAGATTTAATAAGTCTAGAATACTATGAATCTATTTATAAAAATAAATTACAAATTAGGGAAAAAATATTTAACGTCTTGACAAACTTGTTTTAGTTAAATAAGTTCAATGGCTTGTAAAAAAGTTATTAATTCAAACATGTTACGAAGTTGGTTCATCATAATCCTAAGTTGGTTGAGAGTATAATTTGGCTGCATACTAACATTGATTAAATATATTTTTTTCAGAGTGAGATTTTTTCCGAAAGGTTATAAGTTTATTCATAAAAAAGAAGTTTCTAATTTGACATTTTTAAAATATAAATAAACATGATAAATTTAATGTGATATTTACTTTTATTTCCATAAAATATAGCATACACAATTCATTTAACAATGAAAAAAAAATGTCATCATCCAAAATGCCACTCTCCAATGCACCTAATTAAGAGTATGCAATAAAACCTAATTAATGGGGGACAATGTACTTAAGTCACTAACCATTACCAGATCCAATTTAATAACATTTATTACAAGAATTAATAAACATTAAATTTATTAGTTTGACTTTTGTGAACTCAATTAAGTCCACCCTCAATAATGTAAGCTAGTAGCTAGCTTGAAACGACACGAAATTCCTTTTATAACATTTCTTTCATCTTAAAGTTATTCTGATTTAAATTTAATGTATAGAAATTAATGAATCTCAATAAATACAAGATACCATTGTGTATTGAAAAAGCTATTACCATTAATAAAATTAATGTTACAGGATGAAAAGAATAAAAATTTAATTTGAAATGAAAAAAAAATGATGAGAGAAGCATAAACTAATAGTGGGTAATATTTACAGATTTTTAATATTTGGCAGGTTAATAACTGTAACTCGGGTTACCAATATTATATTTATTGTTTTTATTGGTTGAATATGGTTTAATTTATTGATTAAATTATTGTTATTCAAATGAAGAATAAAAAAATCAATGTATTTTCTGTAGATGTAGGTTAACATTTTAATATACGGATTTTAAAGTGCAATTTGTAAAAAATAAAGTCTCTTTAAAATACAAAGACCAGTTTTTCTATGAAGTTGGTTTATGACACTACAAAAAAGTAGGGCATTACCGAAGGCCAGAAACCCTCGGAAAATGCCAAAAGCCGTCGATAATGGATGTTTACCGAAGGCCTATCGACGGCCAAAAATCCTTCGGTAAATCCCTTGTCGCTAACCATTACCGAGGGCCATAAGCCTTCGGTAATTACCGAAGGGCGAAAGCCTTCGGTAATTACCGAAGGACGAAAGCCCTCGGTAATGAGCAATCGAGGGTATTTACCGAAGGGCGGAAGCCTTCGGTAATGGGCAGACGAGGGCATTTACCGAAGGGCAAAAGCCTTCGGTAAAATGCAGAGCAGGTTTCAGAGAAATGGTTTTCCCTCTGCAACCCAGACCTGTATAACAAATTTCATTTACAAACAGACCTGCATAACAGTTTTCAAACACATACAAAGATGCATAATGTGCATCTCAAAGATCCAATCAATGATCAATATCCAAGGCACATCAAATAATCCACAGGACATCCATTAATGTATAAATAATGTATTTATAGTTCAAACATAAAACAATGTAACACAAGGATGTTGTAACATCCAAAGTCTGTAAGTACATCTAACATTGAATGATATCAACTCAAAATGTTCTAATATCCAAATGTTTGTCTAACAAGTAATAAGAAAATGAAACCTAATAATGTACATAACTATCATCAGAATGATTTTCATCATCCTGCTCCTCTATTGATGGCTGGACTGGTGTGGGTTGGACTGATGAGGGTTGGACTGATGAGGGTTGGACTGAAGTGGGCTGCTGAGTGGCAGCAGGTGATGAGGAAGGTCGTGATTGGGTGGGAGGGATATTTTGTACGTCCTGTGAGGTTTGAGGCAAGACAGTCATGACCAGGGCCTTAAAATTTGTAAACTCTGCTCTGAGATCAGTGAGCTCCTGGTCACGTTGATGGAGTTCCTGCCTGAGTTGAAGAACCTCGTCAGGAGTACTGGTGGAAGAAGAAGGCTGGTGCTTCAGAGTACCTCCTCTGGATGCTGTATAGTTTGCAGCAAGCTGTCCCGCACCATAGACTCGTCCCTTTTTCTTCCCACCAACGGTGTCGATCCAGCACTGCGTCCTACGGATGTCATCATCTGCATTACTGGCATCATCCGGTGTAGGAGCTGACTCATGTTCAGATCTAACCTGTGAAAGTCTCGTAGAAAAGTCTTCCTGTTGAAACATTAAAAGCAATGTCAGGGAACGATAGTATAACATAAATGAACAATTACTAATAGTGTTATTTGCTTACATGAGTCTTCCGAGATCTTTCATCAACAAATTGATTAGTTCCCTTCCGAACATGAGTCTGTGCAAAGACCTCATCAACATGGACCGCCCGTCCTAGAGCCTGTGCCTGTAACATAATTAAGAATTACAAGCGTACATATGAAATACAATATACATAACTTATTTATAAAAGAAAAAGTTATGTAATGAGATTATACCATACGAATGGCATGCTCATGAATGGTGATCGACCCACCAGTATGCAGGGTGCCACCCCTTTCAGACGCTCTGTTCCGCTGGGCTTTGGCACACTTATTGCGGAACTCTACTGTATTCCAATGGGCCAGTAAAGAGTTCCAAATGTGCTCACCCAGCCATTTAGGGCGCTGTCCTGCAATCCGGGCATCCCTAAACATCTCTGACAGCCGATGAGATGCTTTCATGTGGAAATTTCTGTGTATCTGAGTTTCATGTTCAGGTTTCCACTGCACCTTCATCTGTAACATTAAAGAGAACAAACATTGATTACAGAACATACTAAAATAAGACGGACATTAGTGTAATAGATTGCTCACCTGAAAGCGCTGCCAGAATGGCTTTCTGTCGTCATGAGGTATTGCTCCCCAAGTAGGCCATGGAGTTAAAAACTGTTGCTTTATTGAACGTGTGATGGCCTGGGAAGCAACCCTAGATGGAATAAACCTGCATAACAAAACTCATTTCAATTACAATATGGTTTAAACATCAAATGATATCAACAGATTATAAACTTACCCTTTACCATAGGGCTCAATCCATGGTCGATCATGGAGGGGCGGGTCAAGATCTTCAACATCACCACTTGAATCTGGATCACCAAGTGGTGTGACAGTCTCAGAAGGAGGTACAGAAGATGAGGAAGGTATAGAAGTAGGGTCAGGGAGAGGAGTGGGGGTAATAACAATAGGGGGAGGAGTGGGGGTGGCAATAAAAGGAGGAGGAAGAGGGTCTGCTGCAGGGGTTGTAGAAGGGTGTGCTGCAGGAGGAGGAGAAGGGTCTACTGCAGTGGTAGTAGAAGGGTGTACTGCACGAGGAGGAGGAGTAGGGTCTACTGTTGGTGTAGGAGTCTGTATACTAGGGGTAGGAGGAGGCCGCACAGATGATGAACTACCGGGAGCAGGGGTAGGTAGTCTAGCAGGCACCCTAAGTACATACTTTGGTGCCTGCCGTTTCCTCTTTGTAGGCCTTGCTACCCCTTTTCCTTTATCAGGACGCTCTGAACCTTGTCCTGTCATTACTGCATTGAAATGGTTACAAACAAAGCGAATAAATATAAATAAATAAAGAAGGATGAATTGTTTTCAAAGTCAATGTACAAGTAATTGCATACAACTTAAAGATGGTATTTTAGATAATGGTAATGAAATGATAGTCCAATTTGCTACAATAGATGTTCAACATTCAATCATCGTCATCATGATCATCATCTTCATCTTCATCTTCATCATCGTCTTCTTCTTCTTGTTCTTCTTCTTCATCGTCATCATCATCATCATCATCTTCTTCTTCTTCTTCTTCTTCATTTTCTTCTTCTTCTTCTTCTTCTTCATTTTCTTCTTCTTCTTCTTCTTCTTCTTCTTCTTCTTCTTCCTCTTGTTCTTCATCACCTTGTACTGTTGCTTCTAATTCATCTCCATCACCATCAGGGTCGACCAATGCGGTTATACGTTCAACTTCGATAATTTCTTGTGGTTGTGACATTTGGTCAAGTTGGTAGGCTACATCTTCCTCAACTTCATTTGAGTCTATGCGACCTCTAGGCTTCGTTTGTATTGCTACGGCCCAACCACGCTTGTCAATATTGCGAAATGGTGGATATGGCACATAATAAACCTGTCTCACATTAGATGGTAGAATGAAAGGATCAAAAGGCCCATATCTTAATCTCTGGTTCAGTTCGACAATATTAAAGCGTGGATCGACTCTAGTACCAGCTCTAGAAGGATCAAACCATTCACAATAGAAGAGTACCACTCTGTTTGGAGAAGTAGTGCTGTTGTACTCTAACTCATATATTTTATGAATGATGTCGTAGAAATCATCATAAGACCCCTCTGTTAGGCCCTTGACATACACACCACAATTTGATGTTTTCTTTCCTTTAGACCATTCATGTGTATGGAATTTGTAACCATTGATGAAGTAAGTGTGCCATTCTTTGACACATCTCATTGGCCAATTGGAGAGATGTCTTAACTCTTGAACCGTGGGAGTTAATGCCTGATTAAAAACCTACAAAGGTAGTAACAAAATTATAAAAGCAATGGTCAAATTTACCTTGCTCTAAACGTAGGAAAAACTACGGACCTGATTTTTAAACCAATGCGGAAACTCTGAGTGTATTCTACCAGAAGTATTTCCTTCTGCGACTTGCTCAGCCACAACAAATGAGCTGGTACAAATGAAATTCATTAGTGTATAACAATTAAACCGTTTGATAGATTAGAGATGGATGATGACATACTCAAGGTATGGCTTTACTTCACTGCAATTGATCAAGACATGGACATGAGCAGAGTTGAATTCAGCATCAGTTAACCAGTGAGTGAATTCTTTCCCTGCGTGACGGCCTGTTTGTCGAAAAACTGATAATGCACCTTCACGTGGTTCAACTTGCCATTGCATTTCATTTCTGACATGAGTGGGGGACAACATGAAGTTCTTGAAATAATGTGAACAAAAATAAGTTGTCTCTCTGTGCAAGTAAGCTGCACAAATTGAGCCTTCCACTCTAGCTTTATTTTTAACTGAGCGTTTGGATTCTCCCATAAACCTTTCAAAGGGATACATCCACCTGTACTGCACGGGTCCCCCAAGCCAAGCTTCATATGCAAGATGTATTGGAATGTGCTCCATTGAATCAAAGAATGCAGGAGGGAATATTCTTTCCAATTTGCAGAGAATAATCGGGATATTTTCATCCATCTTTTTAAGGGAATCTTCCTTTAGTGTCGTGCAACACAAATCTTTAAAGAAGTTACTGATTTCTATCAGTGGATGTAACACGTGTGTTGGCAAACAACTGAACGCAAGAGGGATGAAAGTCACCATGAATACATGACAATCATGACTCTTCAACCCTTGAATAGTACCGTTCTGAACATTGGCACATCTGGACAAGTTAGAAGCATATCCATCTGGCATTCTAAGCTCCTTGATCCATGCACACACTATTCTTGTCTCGTCTTTTGACATGGTGTAATTTGCTTTTGGTTTAAATAATCGGCCGTTACCTTGTGCCTTCAACTCTAAGTCTTTTCGTCCACAATACAAAGGTAAATCTTTTCTTGCTTTCTCATTATCTTTTGTCTTACCTTTAACATCCATGACTGTGTTGAAGACATTGTCAAAGAAATTTTTTTCTGTGTGCATGACATCGATGTTGTGTCTTAGCAAGTTGTCCTTCCAATAGGGAAGTTCCCAGAATATGCTTCTTTTAGTCCAATTATGCCATTCCCCAAACCCTTCTAGCCTATTCTGACCAGATTCAGTCACTTTTGGATAGTCTTTCACTCTTCTCCACACGTGTGATCCAGTCAACTTTGGCGGGGGCATATCCGTTTCAAGTTGTCCTTTTCGAAATGCCTTTTTGTTTCTTCTAAAGGGGTGATCAATGGGCAAGAACCGTCGATGGCAGTCAAACCAACTACTTTTCCGGCCATGACTCAATTGGAATGACTTTGTATGTTCCATGCAATGTGGACAAGCTAATCGACCATGTGTGCTCCAACCAGATAACATGCCGTACGCTGGGAAGTCATTAATAGTCCACATCAAGGCTGCCCTCATAAGGAAATTTTGCCTCCTTGAAACGTCATACGTCCAAACACCATTCCATAACTTCTTCAAATCATCAATCAAAGGCTCCAAGTAAACATCAATCAATGATTTGGGATTAGATGGACTTGGTATTATACACGATAAAAACATGTAAGGCTTTGTCATGCACATCTCAGGTGGTAGATTGTATGGGGTAACTATCACGGGCCAACATGAATACGGTGATGCAGACGCCTGAATGTACGGGGTAAACCCATCAGAGCATAGACCAAGTCTGACGTTACGCGGTTCACTAGCAAAGGATGGATGTTTACGATTGAAGTGCTTCCAAGCTTCACCATCAGAAGGATGACGCAAAAGTCCCGGAGTTTTGTTACCATCATGCCATGTCATGTGTTCTGCTGTTTGCATTGAAGTAAACAATCTTTGTAATCTTGGAATTATAGGTAAGTAGAACATGGACTTTAATGGAATTGGTTTTTTTTGCCTCCGTCCAGCATGCATTGTCTGATATCGAGGTGAGCCACAAAACTTGCATTCCACCAACATTGCATCATTTTTGCCACTGTCATTGTCATAGAATAACATACATCCATTAACACAACAATCAATCTTCTTCACATCCAATCCCAACTTTGAAACACATTTTTTGGCTTGGTAATAACTCTTCGGCATCAAATTGTTTGGTGGTGTCAAATCTAACATCAGTTTTGTATAGAAGTCCACTGCTTGAATGGGAACGTTCCAATTAGATTTGCCAGCCATGAGTCTAATGCACACTGACAATTTTGACTCAGATGAACCTTCAAATACAGGTAGATTTGCCTCTGTCAGTAAATTGTAAAACCTCTGCGTCGTTTCATTTTGAGGCTCTTCATCTTGACTATCGTCTGCTTCTGCAGCATGGTGACGAAGAGCATGGTCGACCATCTCTTGCATGTAGGCAAATTGATCTATCTCACATGTATGTACAACAGTATTCGAACCTGATGCAAGCCGTTTTTCAGCTGCAGTGGAGGTCGAAGGAATTTCTTCACCATGAAATGTCCAGACCGTATAATTAGGCATGAACCCTTTTTGGTAAAGGTGAACTTTGACGACTTCATCTTTCAGAATGCTTGTACATTCGCACTTCATGCATGGACATCGAATCCCTCCATCAAGGGCATAATATTGATATCGTCGGGCCGTCTCCACGAACTCTTCAACTCCAATGACAAATGATTCCTTCAAACCTCTCCTTCCACTATAACAACGGTCGTACATCCATCCACGATGGTTGGGAAAATGGGCCATGTTCTGTGACAAGCCAAACAAATAAAAACTTAGCCAAAATAGCAACACTCCATGTGACATAAGTAATAAACCTATTACTACTCAAGTCGAACATGGAAGGCAATTTGAACACTATGGTCATAGGCATTCAATAAGGGCATGCAAAGAGAAGTCCTCGGTATCGAAATGCCTTAGACACACTAAGGGGTTGTGTATTAAACTTGGAGGAGAAAACTTATTAGTACTGAAGTACTCTTGTCTAGAGTAGTCCCAAATATTTTGTAGGTTCTAAGTGTTTAGTGTATTGTTACCCTTCTCATTGTTTTGAGAATGTGTGTAGTACCATAGGTTTTTAAATGACTACTTCACTTAATCAAGTTATAGCCTAATAAATGAAAGACAATGTAAATGAACACCATATACACATGAACATAATTTAGGCAATCAAATATCTATAAAAGCATGGATATATACTATAATTTGTGGTTTATGGAATTCTTTGCATTTTTAGTACTCATTTTGAAGAAGAAAAAGTTGTATTGGGTGTCTATTTTCGTGCAACAGGGATTTTGTGCTATTTGGTAGTTTAAACAAGTCCTAATTGTTGTTTTAAACTTATTTGAACATTCAAATATTTGCCAGATTCATGTATGTGCAATTTGCATATTCAAACCTCATTTTGTAGTGAAATTGGGAACTAAAAGGGTCAATCTGCTATACATGTATATTGTACACCTATTTCTATTAGTTTTAAGCTTGTTGGCATTTAAAAATTGACCAATTGAAGTCATAATTTGGTGCTGTCCTTGTACATTTCTGGTCCACTTTTTGATCTGCTTTGGTCATAATTAATGTGTGAAATAGTGGTGTTCTAAAGACTTTGAGGTGCAGTCCAGTTTTAGAAACATTTTCCAACTAAGGTGGCATCTTAGGAAGTGGAGAAGGACCACAATTTGTCAATTCAAAGGGGCTGTCCAGCAAGGAAAATTGATGAAATTGCCAACAAGAAAGGTGATTTCTAAACACTTTGGGGCTGGAATAAAGGCTAGCACACAAAAGGAACCTAAGATAAGGTCTAGAACAGATTAGAAAAACAGGAAAACTCAAAACAAAGAGGAAATTCAAGTGCAGTTAAAGTGTTTGATGAAAATGCCAAACTGTTTGACAAAATGCCACAAAGAACAGCAGATTTTGGTGTTTTCTGGTTTTGGATCTTTCAAATCTGGATTGCAAGGTTTAAAGTGCTTTTTATGATTACTATACACTTGGATAAGCATATCAATGTATTTGGAAAGTTAAACCCAGCTTTTGCCAATCCAAAGATGAAAAACCAAAGAAGAACAATGGCAAACAGAAATAAAATGAACTCTGCACCTTACAAAGTGGCTGGAAAAATTAACATCAGTGGTTAAAATGAGTTTGAGTGATGCGAATGGTCAAATGACACTTCAAGGAAGTTTGTATCATCAAATGGAAGATGTTTAAACACTGAAACAGTAAGGAATCATACTGCAACTGAAATTCACTAGTTCACTTCCAAATTTAGGTAAAATTAATGGTTTAGGAAGTGATTTTTTATATCAGCTCAAATTTGACCAGACGCACAGTGCACACAAGTTTGGAATGGCAAAATACACTTTAAAAAATGGTTAAACTGCACTGAAACAACCAGAGTCATCAAATCACCTCTGCTGTAGCCAAAAATGCAACAAAATAGGGTGGTTTAAAGAAGAAATCTGCATATAGGCTTGTGAAGAACCATTTGAACAGTGCACACAAGTTGAAAATGACAAAATACACTTGTTCAATTGTTCATAATGCATAGAAACAGCCAGCAGCTTTGTATGACAGTAGCAGTTGCCAAAATTCAAGAAAATTGGACCAAAACTGCATCAGATTTTGAAAGCATGGAAATGACAATTTGAAAGCACACACAATGACTCTAGGAAAGTCCTAACACTAGATCTAACTGCAGAATATCAGCTAGAAGAATTTTAAACACCTAAGACACATCAAATACAACAATCACGGTGAAAAAGATTGAATGAAAACTGTGACAGCACTTGAAACCAGATTTTTGAGGAACTCAACTATGCTTATTGCATTGTAGTGATTAATACTGATTGGCACTGCCTGGAACATGTTTAACATCACCAAATAAACCTGTTCAAAGCTTTAGATGCAAAGAAATCTAGACAAAACAGATTGCACGTGATCAAACCAGAGAAGCAAATTTGATGCAGATTTGTGATTACAGAATCATGTGTGGACTGATTTAGCACATATAATCAAGGCTAGACATTGTGTGATTGCCTTATATGATTCATCTATGGCTACACATGCACTGGAACTCAAATTAAACGAAAAATTTATACCAGAACAGATTCAAACGCATGCTGACAGAAGTTAAAACTGCACATAGGCACATGACATTGGACAAAACTAGAAAATGACTTTGAAAGCTAGAATGAACTCATACAAACAATTTTCACCGTTTAAAATGATCAACAAACTTTAAGGAAAAGCAAATGCATGATTACAGCACTCACAGACACGAATTAAACCAAAACAGAATAAAAACAATTTCTGAAACAGTGACAGAGTTTGACAGCACATGACAGAAACGAAAATTGAACAAAAGAGAAGCTTATCTCTTGAAGACAAGCGTGGACGTGCTGGCTCTTGAGTAACAGTATGGATTTGACCGAATTCATAGTTATAACAACTTTAAAATCACTAAATGAAGTTGTTGGAGTGATTAGTTTTGACCTACAACCACTGTTATGACATTTCCTGTCTTGAACCACCAAATTTTGACTCATTTTTTTGGAAAAAATGAACCAGACAGCACTTGTGTAGATACTGGTAGCATCTTCAGGGGTGGAAACTTGAATGGCTCTTGATCTAAGTGGCTATACAGCAACGAAAATTAGCTTACTGAAACATCATTCTGCAGTGAGAAAAACAGTGAAAATTTGGCAACTCCACTAGCCAAATTTGGAGACACAAGCAAAATAGTTGAGGGATTGTAAGATTGAGTGACTATCCTCTAAAAGAAACTTGGTACAGAACCCTAACAAAGTCTAGAACTGAGATTTGAAGGTTAAATGAGAAAGGAACGAGCAAGGTGTGGGGGGGGGGGTGGCATGGTCCTGCCAATAGCAGAATGAAGAAAGAAATAAAAGGCAAATATGAGAAGAAGTGTACAATACACATTCTTATTGTTGTTGGCAACCTTAAAGCATGTACTTTATCTCCTTTTTCATTAGGTTTGTTATCAGTTGTTATAGTTTTTGAAATTAGAGAACAAATAAGTGTCTTCAACGAATAGGCTTTTACACAGATCCATCAACAATAAACTAAAATAAAGCATCTACATAAGTTTCCATGGTCAATTTGCAGAATTTAATTCTGATGAAGGCTATAATAAGCAAAACAAACATTCATACATGCTCAAATTGCTCAAAGTGTGAAATTTATAAAACAAATTAAATACTCACCTCTTTAGTAGACTTTTCTAGGAGGGATATAGGTTTGATAACTTTGTATCTGTAAGGAAATAAAATTGCAAGATGTTCAGCCATGGTCTAAATGCCAAACAGAAGAAATGTCAAAATTACACAACAACAACTCTAAATCAAAACTAACTACTTTACCAACTTTGTTTGATGAATTGAAACATGTTCAAACTCAATTTTAACTCAAAACCAAACTTGTACTGAAAATGACCTTTCTACTTCCCAAAATTTACTCATAATTGGTGGTTTTGGAAGTGATTTTGTGCCTAAGCTATTCTTACACTTTGGTAATCATTTCAACAATTTTAATTCATCAAAATACACTCCTTTGAACTCTAATTACGCACAAAATAGATCAACAACTCAGATTCAATTTCCAAGTTCCAAAAATGCCTTAAATATGATGGTTTGACATATTCAATTGCATACAAGTGATACTAACTTTATATGAATGGTTGTAACAGCTTTAATACATCAATTTGGACTTGTTTAAACTTCCAAACACCACAGAATCACAGCAGAACAAAAATTGATAAGTAATCACCCTTTTAGTACACTTTTTTAGGTTCTAGCTACTCAAACTTTGACTTTTAGGTAGTTGTTTGCTTTTTAGTAGTTTCCTAGCTTCATTTGACTATTTTAGACTTGTTAGGATAGTAACATTAGTTATTGTTATTGTACTTTAGGTCAATTGCCACTTTCTCAGCCTTTTACTTGACTTTTTAAGTTTTCAAGTACCCAAACTTTGAGATTTAGCTACTTCATATAATTTGACATGTTTCTTAACTTCATTTAACAAGTTTAAACTTGTTAGGATTAGTACAACACACAGTCTTATGCTAATTTAGGATTCTGCCCAAATTTCTCACCTATATACTACACTTTTGTAGGTTTTAAGTAGTCAAATTATGAGTTTCAGGTACACTACCAATTTCACTTCTTTCTTACCTTCATTTAACTAGTTTAAACTTGTTACAATATGAAGATTACACATTCTAAGGTTACTTTAGGTGAATCTCGAATTTATCACCTATTTAGTACACTTTTTTATGTTTTAAGTGCCAAATTTAGAGATGTGAGTAGTGATTTTTAGAAGTTGTGTTAGGAATCAAAACTTCACTCAATTCTTTGTCATTTCTAGTCCATTAGAACTGGTGTAGATAGTTATAGGTTTGTAAAACCGAATGCACATTTGCAACCTTATCTATTTCACCCTATTTTACTGTAACTTTAGGTGCTCAATATATACTCAAATTTGATTGTCATCTTATTTTCAATTTGTGACTTCATTTTTATCTATTTTTTATGTTTTACAAGTTTTCTAGATAGTTATTTGACAATAAAACAGACCCAAAGAAATAATTAATGATCAAACTATATATGACTATGACAAGGCCTTTCCAGTCAGAATACACAGCCTATGTTTGGTACATTGTACTTTTAAATTACAACAGATTAATTAAGATTAATAGTACTGCTCAATTACATTAAACACAAGACAAATACCCTTTTGTAATTATCAATGAAAACAAAAAAGATTAAGGGAAAAGAACAGATTTTGTTGAACTAAAACAAAGTTTCAATTTCCCTGCTTGGTTCAGATGTTGTGATTTGATGCAATCACCTAAATGTGGAAGAAACAGTTTCTGTTTTAGGAAGTTATATCCACCAACAAACTGTTTCTGATAGCATCCAACTGAAAACCAACTTTTCTAAATGTTCTAAGGTTGTCCCTTTTTATCATGACCCAAGAATGGTGCACCCACCCACCTAAATTTTCCTACTTCCTACATCTCTAATTCTATTTTAACTTAGAAATATCATATGGTTGTCTCTTTCATCCTTATTTTCATTGATGTACATTTTAATTAACTAAGAGTAAAAATAACCTTCTGAGTGAAAGGAAGTTTGAATGCACTATATTGAGTGCAACTTACTTATTATAAGGTTATGGGTATTAGGTATAGGACAGAGATATCAGTGTCCATGCAAATGTTCCTTGTTTATCACTGCCATATATTAAAATAATCAACTCCCAATGTTGTTCCAGGAACTTGTTCTCCAAACATTATTTTACACATCTTAGGAACTTAAAATTGAATTATATACCATGTTGGACAGCACAAAAATGGCACTATTGTTTCTTATGCAAAATTGAGCTCATTTGCATGTGTTACTTAAACAAGGAACACATCCTAAAATATTTGACAGTCTTAGTCCACCGATTCAATTACTAGATTACTTAGGACCTCTTTTCATTCAATTCCAAGGTGGAGTTATCAAACTAACAAAAAAAGTAAAAACTTTGAACAATATTTTCAACAACAAATCATATTGCACAAACTAATTCAGAGCATGCATTGAACAAAGTCAGAACGAATTCTTCGTAGCAGCTATAGTTCATCAATCAAAATGACAACTTACCTCGACGGTAGCCCCTTCAATAGCCTCTATAGCGGTAGTGGAAGACCTTGTCACACAGCGACACTCCCCTGCTTACGCTGCCTCGTCTACGCCCCCTCGTCAAATATCCTCCCTCGACAATGGTAGCCTTCAACTCAACCACCCACCACCTTCCTCAGCTCAGAACACTGGAAAACGCAAAAAATTAAAAGAGCTTCCTCCACTAATGCATAATCGAAAATAGTAACAGTAAAAGAATATGAGATGGGAGAATGGGAGACCTCACCTATAATGGAGGAGTGGGGAAGAAGCGTAACGCCAACGATAACACCTCCTAACACGAGCTGGACAGGCAACGACAATGGTGCTTTCAGATTGTGAACGATTGAGGGAGATACAGATTAGGGCAACGGAGACCGGACAGTGGAAGGTAGGGACGGGAGCCAAATTTTGGGGGAAGCTTTCTCGGAGTGTATTTGGGAAAATGGAAGAGGGAAATCCCAAATTCAGATTTCATTAAGTGCATCCATATACCGACGGCCAAAGTCCTTCGGTAAATCCTCTGCACAATATCGAAGGCCAGAAGCCTTCGATAATGAACAACTTTAATGACCGTCGAAAAATCCTTCGGTATTACCATTTTTACCGACGGCCAAAAGGCCTTCGGTAATAATCCTTCGGTAATCAATGAAATTCTAGTAGTGTGAGAGTGCCAATTAGGGATGGCAAAAAATCCGCGCCAGCAGATATTCGCGGATAAAATTCGCGACAGATAGTAGGTACCCACGAATATTTATTATCTGCGGATTGCGGGTAACGGGTGTTTTAATACCTGCTTATAAACGGATCGAGTGCGGATATTATACTATCTGTACTCGTGGATATCTGTTACCCGCAAAAAATAAAAATAAAATTTAATTTATATTTTATTAAGTTAAATTTAATTAAAATTAACATTAATATATATTTTATAAGGTTAAATATAATTAAAATTAACATTAATATATATTTTATAAGGTTAAATATAATTAAAATTAAATTTTCATTTTTATTTAATTTAATATATATTATATTTTATATATTTTTTGTAATTTTATTTAAGATTTATTATAATATTTTATAAAAATATATTTTTATAAATATTTGTGGGTGTCCGCGGGTTTTAAAATATCCGTGGATATTTTTTAAGTGGATATCCGTGCGGGTAGCGGATCGGGTAGTGGATCGGGTAGCGGATGGATTTTTTTTTTTTGTCGGGTCGAGTTGTAAGTAAGCATTATCCATACCCAATCCAACTCGTTGTCATCCCTAGTGCCAACTTAAATGGACTAAACCATCCGCATACGAACTTTAACTTATAATTGAGGAATTTTTTTAAGTTAGAAACTATTTGGAAATTTTATTTGTTAACTTTTACATAAATTCAATTGATTTATACTAAAGCAAAGTATTTTTTTTTTTTCATTTAAGAATTTATGGAAACAAATTAAGTTAAAGATCAATTATCAAGAAACTAATACAAAATAACTTTTATAAATTCTGTTTTTTATAAACTAGTCATAGTTTAAAAGTTTTCTTCATTGTTTATATATATATATATATATATATATATATATATATATATATATATATATATAAAAGTTTATTCAAATATATGAATAAATTTTTTTTTATTTAGAAAAATTTACAAGGACTTGTAATTAGTGTTGTTAAAACGGATTAAAAATATGTGAGTGAATCCGATCCATCACATATTCAAACTGGTTAGATTATAAAAAATTATAAATTTTGATATAAATTAAAATTAAATCCAACCCACTAAAAACCTAACTTATCCGGGTTATATCTATGGCAAGTTGGTTGGCTCATCAACCCACCCACAAATTTTAAACTATATTAAAGATGTGCAAATCTAAACTCTCATATGTTATGAATTTATCCATTAAATACTTTAATATTATAGGCGAATAAGTGAAAACAATGATTTAATGTTAGATAGTAATTTGTTTTGTATTTTTGTGTTTTGGATTGTATTTGAAGTTAACATGATTTTGGATTGTATTGTATTCTTTTTATTTTAATTTGAATTGTACATGGAGTTTAACATAATTTTGGATTGCATTTAGATTGAATTTTATTTTATTTAGATTTCAATTATAATTTTTTTATTATTTTTAGGATTGAAGAAATAAAATTATAATTAAGTGAGCTAATAAGTCAACTCATTTAACCTATCAATTTATGGTGGATCGAACCGAGTTCAAAATTTTTGGATTAAGTTGGGTTAAATTAACTCACAGAATTACCAATCAATTACGAAAGAGTGATCATATTGATAAAACTGTTTATAATACTAGATAAACTAGAAAATAAATATTGCTGTGATATTTTATGAAGCACTTATTTCATCTTACAATAGTGCAACTTTTAGTCATTTACTTTTTTTTTAAAAAATTGACTGGTGTTCTCAAATCTCAATTGCAATGAAACATCAATTTTGTTTATGGACTTCAGATTAATTAGTTTCTTCATCGCAGTAAAAATAGTGTAATTATTAGAAGAATAGAGTTATTTTAGTATAATTTTAAAAAAGTTACATATTGCTAGTAAAAATTGTGTGTTTAAGAAAGATTAAAATTATTTTAATAAAATTGAATTAAAACTAATATTATATTCATTAAGTGTGAACTATCTTAACATGCATCTATTGTCGGAGGAAGTGCTCATTTTAAAAATAAAAAAAGGGAAATCATTGAGAGAAAATAAAACCCTGACTGATTCAAATGTTTTAGGTTTGTTGATGAAGTCAACAACCATAAGCTGATATAATAAATAACATTTATTAGAAAAGTGAGAGCAATAACATATGGATAGTGGTTAAGTATCATGTATGAGAATGAAGAGAAAAGAAAAAATAATAAATATGATCATAAATTGATCTATGCAAAGAGAGATATGAATAATTTTAATACTCAACTGTACAAAAATTATATATATATATATATATATATATATTCTTTTTAAGTTATTCAAAAGTGAGTTACTTTTTAAGTGTTCTTTGAGTAACAACTTAACACTTAATCAGTAAAAACAAATTATCATGTAAAAAGCTTAAAGTGGCTTCCAAATTATAAATCATAGAGACCTAATGCATCATTATCAAACATTTTCAAATTTCAGTCAAAAGATTAACTAATTGAGATAATCCCTTTTCTCGATTGACAAAATCAGTAAAAGGACCAAACAGTTACATAATAGGAAAATGAGAGATATTTAGAATAAACTTACACCAAAATGAATTCTAATGTAGAAACACTCTTGAGCACATTAAATAATGCTTGATATATAGATTTTTTTTTCAACAAAGATATGAGAATTTGGGTCAAAAAATTTAGAGATCGGAGATTTTAGAGCAAAAACAAACTTGCCAAAAAATAAATTTTGATAGGTGAAAGTTGACATTTACTTTATCATGAATCTAATAGTACTATTGGATCAAGAAAATGATGATAATTGTTTTTCATAATATTAGAGAGATGAAAGAGAGAGAAAAAAAGAATTAGAGAGATATATATTTCTAAAAAAAATGTGCCTATAATTCTTTTAGTAACAAGAATTATTTCTCCAAAACACGCACTTCAAATTCTCAAGTAAAATCTCTTGATTTTGCATCTAGATCATATTTTACAAAGATTTGATTTTTCAATTTGTTTCTTTGTTAGTATTTTTCTAACTTAATTATTTAGGATTTAAATATCATTTTGATTATAAAAATAGTATACCTTAATATAGGACTGACAATAAGTCAATTCGATCCGTTTAAGTCTGACTTGATATTGATATGATAAAATCAGGACAAGTTGAGTTGGTCTATCAAAGTTAAACATTACAACTTTGGCTAATCCGTTGGCAAGCTTGTGGACTAGCCTACCTAATTTTTCTCTTTTGTCATTGAAAGTTTATCACATGAAAATAGGTTAAATATTTTTTTACATAAAAGGAACTTATATTGAGCTGATGGGTTGATGTCGAGCTGAAAAAATACTGAAACAGGTTCTTATTTAGACTATTTTAGATATTGATCGACTTGTACGAGACTTTGACCGAATTGTATGAGAATTAGCTAAACTTTCATGTTAATAATGGAATTTTATTATCGTTGAAATAAAATCATGTTAATATTAACATTGTAATAAAGGTAAACTCCATTAAAATACAGTCTCGTCTTTTCAAAATGATTCAAAAACATGTGACGTCAACAAATTTTCTAAAAATTGATTTATCCTTTTCAACTAAGCATCTATTTATATATAATGTACAAAATTAAACATCAGCTAGGTAAAATATTAGTAAATAATTTCAAATTTCACTCAAGATAAATTTGTTGAATTAATATTTTCTTTTCAACTAATCGAACCATCAAAATAATCAAACAATCACAAAAATATAATTTTGAGAGATATTAGATCAAAATTTCATTCACACTAATAATTTATGTTTGGATAGAAAGACTTAAAAACACGTGATAGGAATTATTATTGTAATAGATAAGGATTTAAATAAAATAAGAGATTTTAAAATAAAATAACTATACTTCTGAATAAAATTTTTTAAAGTTTCATAATTAATCTTCCTTAATAATTACACTATCCATACTATCCTATGTAAGCAAGGGATCAGAATGATTTTAAAAATTTTAAAAAGATGAAAGAAAAGAAAAGAAACAAGGACAAAGACATAAGTATTAAAAAAAATTCACCCGTGGAGAATTGGAATATGTGTAAATTGAAAGAACAAATAAGATTCAATCAAAACAACTTAAATTAAAAAAAAAATCACTTTGTATAAAGTATAATACTTATTATTTGAGATTTTTTATTAAATTTTTTTTAAAAAAATCTCAAAAATATTAAGTATTGGTTGTTAGTAAGTCATTTTCAACTTGATTTTAAAATAGAAAATAAATAATTAATAATTTTAAAACTTGTATACCCTAAAATAAATTATTTATCACAAATATAAATATAAAATTATTTATAAAAAATACCTATTTATAATGAATTTAATTATATAATATATATTATATATTTATTATAATTCATAATTATAAAATAAATATTTAGCATTTAGATTACACATGCTAAATTATAATGATAGTTGTTTTTATATTCTTACAACATTTGTTTAGATACTACACATGTTTAATTTTATTCAAATTCTATAAAATTGTCACGGATAATAAAATTTTATTAAAAAATATTTAATACAATTATATATTCATATATACATACATACATAGATACATACATATATATATATATATATATATATATATATATATATATATATATATAATATAAATTAGAATAACTTAACTAAAATCATCAAAAATCTAGAAATGAAGAAAGCTCTATTTGAACTGAGAGATATTTATCTATTTAAACATATTCTTAATAATTTTTCTCAATCTCTTTTTAATTTGTCATTTTCAACATCTTTAATTTCAATATTTTTAAAGTTACCATAAATAAAAATTTATTAAAAGCGTAATTTATAAGCTTAAAAAAAAACTTATTCCTTCATATGATGATAGGAAAACTAAAATAACGATATAAATCTCAAGTTTGAAACTGTTACAGTAGAGCAACTCATCAACCATAAACGATATAATTCATTAATACAAAAACACGAACAACATCATGAACTACCATGACGATTTTTTTTTTCACCTACAAAACCAGACAATCCATTATTGCTTTCGCAGAATTGATGACACATTCCATTCAAACAAACACCCATTAAAATTTCCGCCAAAAAAGGTGGTTAGTTGGGAAGGCACACAGCATTTCTTCTTAAACCTAACACTCTATCTCACATACTTACACTTCCAATTCCAAATTCCACAGCTTTCACTTTCTTTATATATAAAAAAAAATCAAACACCCCCGCCACCACACACTTCTTCTTCACTCTTTGCATCCAAACAGGCCCCAAAACAGAGAGGGAAAATACACTTCAATGGCCTCTTCACGCCCTACCAATGTGGGAATCCTTGCCATGGACATATACTTCCCTCCAACCTGCGTCACCCAGGTCTCTAATTATGTTTTATTGTCATAAAGATGTGATTTTTAAACTCAGTTTTGCGTTTTGTTTTGTAAAGCTGCGATTTTTATCGTTTCTTGGTTGCGTTGTGTGTTCTGTTTTTTGGGTTGTGCAGGAAGCTTTAGAGGGTCATGATGGGGTGAGCAAAGGGAAATACACTATTGGGCTTGGACAGGATTGCATGGCTTTCTGCTCTGAGGTTGAAGATGTTATCTCAATGAGGTTGGTTACAATTTTGCATAAACAATAAGCATTCCCTAGTTATAATTGTTTCTTTTAGTTGATAGTTTGATTATTGCGGTGACTTAACTTTTGGTACCTTTACTTTTGAATGTGTAGAGAAACTTTTCTATAGGTACTTCTAAGAGAGAGAAAATGAAGAAACAAATTAAGTTTCTCCATAAGTTAAAGTTAACTTGTGCTTAAACTAATTTGTACAAGCCCTGACGTAACTTATTTAAATTCATATTTTTAACTTGTGTATAAATTAATTTTAGTTTATGGAGAAGTTCATTCTTTTATCTCTCTCCTATGGAAAAGTGTATCCTGTTTTGATTTTGTTCTACTTAAAACTCTTAAGTTATTATTTCATTCTCTATCCAACTGTTTGAGGGTTATAAAGAACTTGGGATTTAAAGTAGTTTTGAAAGTTTAGCAGTAAAGATTTGGAGTACTAAAGGGTGTGAGATTAGGATTTAAAAGGGGGAGGGTTGGTGGTTTTTCTTATAAATTTTGTGGTGAAAATTGATAATTTAGTTGGTGAAACTTATTACTGGGAGATTTTTCTTATAAGTCTAATGTGGTTCTTTTTTGGGGGTATTTAATTCATGCTTTTGTACTTGATCTATGTTCTGGACTTGTATGATAACGCAATACACATCTTTCCTGCACTTATTATTATAACATTTTGCTTTTAACCTTTGAATTTGCAGCTTGACAGTAGTTGCTTCACTTCTTGAAAAATTTAATGTTGATCCAAAGCAAATTGGACGCTTGGAGGTTGGAAGTGAAACTGTCATTGATAAGAGCAAATCCATTAAGACCTTTCTGATGCAAGTTTTTGAGGTAAATCATTCTCTGCATTGGTGGTGGCTATTAAGTGTTGACTCTCACCTTCTAAGGGTATTAGGCTTTACAGCTTTATATCTCTGTGGTATCTGCATCTTATATTTATTCATGCAACAATCAGGCGAGTGGTAATACTGACATCGAAGGTGTTGATTCAACAAATGCGTGCTATGGAGGAACGGCGGCTTTGTTCAATTGTGTGAATTGGGTGGAGAGTAGTTCATGGGATGGACGTTATGGACTTGTTGTATGTACAGACAGTGCGGTATGAACTCATGGAAAATATTAATCTTTCTTTTCCTCCTTTCTTTTGCTGCGGATTTACTACTTTATGAACTGTTATATTTTAAATCGTCAAAATCAGTGTATTTTAAAGACACAGCAGAGGACAACACAAAAAAACTAAGCAGAGAGTCCAAATTCCATAATTTTCTCTTGCATTGTTAATGATACATAACCATTAATAAGACCCAACAAAGGATGAACGGGAGAAGCTATATATTGTTTAAGTTTATAGTTGAATTTCATCCATAGTTTACCAAGATATTTGTTTTACAAGAAAGCCTGCAATGAGTTATTTTGAATGTCTAAGTTTCATCTCTTGTTGCACTTGACTACTTTTATAGTTATGTTCCTTTCCCTTCAAATGTTGAAATCAATTGCAGATTATATGCAGTATCAAACAATTTATTAGCAATGGCTTTATTGTTTCAGGTATATGCAGAAGGACCTGCTCGTCCCACTGGAGGAGCAGCTGCAATTGCTATGCTTGTAGGGCCAGATGCTCCTATTGCTTTTGAAAGCAAACTCAGAGGCAGTCACATGTCTCATGCATATGACTTTTACAAGCCAAATCTTGCTAGTGAATATCCAGTAATGATTTCTCACCTCCTCACTTTAATTTTATTTGCATCATAGCTGTATTATGAAGAGCTGTCTTAGTTTATGATTGAATTCTTTTGTTCTTTCAATAAGAAAAACTTCTTCACGGTGAAAATATTTCCAAATTCTCACTATTATGCTTTAGTGCCTGTTGGTGCCTTCTCTTAATTATCTAAACGTTCAGCACTCATTAAGACATATTTCTCTTTATGTTTAATTGGTTGTTTTCTTGCTATAGGTTGTTGATGGAAAACTCTCACAGACCTGTTATCTCATGGCACTTGATTCCTGTTATCGGATTTTATGTGAGAAGTAAGCATAGACCGAACAAAATGGCCATTTTGAATTTTTCTTTTTGGTTTCAAATTCTCATTAATGTTCTTCCATATACAGATTTGAAAAATTGGAGGGGAGGCCTTTTTCAATATCAGATTCTGATTATTTTGTGTTTCATTCTCCATATAACAAGGTAATTGTCATGCAGGAATTTTTTCACCATATTTGGAATGAAAACGAAAAGGCAGAGAAGTATGTCATAACACCACCTACAATGACTCTACATAATTGCTTTCTTGATGTATTGCAGCTTGTGCAGAAAAGTTTTGGCCGGCTATACTTTAATGACTTCATGAGAAATCTCAGGTTTTTGTATCTGCTACCTTTATATTTCATGCATTTTTAATTCAAGGTTCCAAGCATAGAATGCCATTGATCCTTTTACAGCATAAAAGTACTCTGCTAGTTTTAAATTAACGTCTTTGAATCCTAATTTTGTGTTTCTCAAATATGTTGTCTGGTGCCAGTTTTGTTGATGAAGCTGCCAGGGAGACCCTTGCACCATATGCTTCCTTATCTGGTGATGAGAGTTATCAAAGTCGTGATCTTGAAAAGGTAGCTACTCTTGTCATGTTTAAATTTTTGAAATTTGAATCCTCTTTTATGATTGCTTGAATGGAATGGTCTGTTATCACTGTGATTGAACAGGCAAATCAGCAAGCTGCCAAACATGTATATGATGAAAAGGTGCAGCCCAGCACACTAATCCCAAAGCAAGTTGGTAACATGTACACTGCATCTCTTTATGCAGCATTTGCATCTCTTCTTCATAATAAAAACACTTCATTGGTAAGGTTTTCAGCACAAACGTGCTTTGCTTATTTTCCCTCTGTCCTGAACTGCATCTTTGCTCATATGGGTAGTCTTTCGATGTGCAGGTGGGTAAAAGAGTAGTTTTGTTTTCATATGGAAGTGGCTTAACAGCTACAATGTTCTCCCTCCGCTTTCAAGAAGGTCAGCATCCGTTTAACTTGTCAAACATTGTAACCGTGATGAATGTTTCGGACAAGTTGAAGCAGAGACTTGAGGTATGCAGTTTTTGACCACTTATAAGCTACTACATGATCTCTTGATTTTCTAAGCCGACATATCAGAATATGATCATATCTAAATATGACTTTGTTTTATACATTTAAAACAATGTTGTATTGCAGATTCGTCCTGAAGAGTTTGTGGAAACATTGAAGATCATGGAGCACCGTTATGGGGGTAAGGACTTTGTGACAAGCAAGGACTGCAGCTACTTGCCTCCAGGAACATTCTATCTCACCAGTGTTGATTCTATGTACAGGAGATACTATGCCAAGAAGGACAAGGTGATTGCATAGTTTATATGTTCAAATTTAGAGTTAAAAAATGCATTTTCTTATGCTTTACATGTATTTGATCTTTCATAAGGTTATTTATCAAATTGTTTATAAGATGATGTTTTCATATTTATATGCAATTGTTAATTGTTTAAAATGAAAATGTATTAGAACTTTCTTCTTATGAGTGCAAAAGAAGTATAATGATGATTTTAAGGATTTTCCCTTTTTACCATATTGAGTGTAGTAATTGAACGCATTTATTAACATTTTATTTGCTGATTGTTACATCACCTTTAATGCATTGAATAATTCGAAGTGTGAATATGGAACAGAATATATTACTGAAATATAAAGGAGAATTAGAGGTATGATTGATTAAAAAATCAATAAACTTCTATAGTGATATTAAAATCAAGGAATGATTAATGTAAAAGAAATACGCAATAGTTGTTGATCGAAAAAAACATTTATGCTTCGTAAGAGACAATATTGTTTTAGTTCAAGAAACAGAGTCTGTCTTTAAATACTCAACGCAATTGTATAGTAAAGACTAGAATTTGAGACCACTCATTAATCTAAAATGATTATGTCAGATAATTCTAAAATATATTACACGGACACATTATTTTTTATTGTGTTATTAACCAAAATTAAAATTTAGTGTTTTTTAAGTTTTACGACAGAGTTGAAGTTTATTGACAGGGCCATTCGTGACTTTGTATGATGGATGGAGTAAAGTAGCAGTAATTTGTCATAACTTAGAAGTAAGAAAAGGCAAAAGGCATA
Organism: Vigna umbellata; assembly: GCF_029865625.1. NCBI lineage: Eukaryota > Viridiplantae > Streptophyta > Magnoliopsida > Fabales > Fabaceae > Vigna > Vigna umbellata. The sequence goes on from NC_142168.1 coordinate 26,594,176, forward strand.
CATTTTCTAATTTTTGTTTTAAAACCTTGTTATTTTACTATAGTTTTATCACAATGTATCTCAAATTTATGATTTTATTTCTTTGTCTTTAAGAAGGATTCACAGTAAAATAAAATATTAGTTTCCTAACATATTTATTGTATCTTAGTAATTAATTTTGATCGATAATTCGAAAGTTGGCAAAATAATATACTAAAACTAAATGTAGTTTGTTTTAATGTATATAATTTTCGAATAATATTACTAGAGTTTATTTTTCGTAGCATGATAAACTCTTTTTTTCAGACGTATACTCCATCTCAACTTACACATAAATAAAGGATATTCGTAGTTTATTTTTCATAGAACATGTTTGTCTGATCTTAACCTTTCATTTTTCGAAAGTATATAACATGAATGATACATTAGTTTTAGTTATATACAAATATAAGGGATTAATATCGTTCTTAATTCAAAATATTAAAAGAATGAGTTTATGAATTTTTATTTTTATATAATATTTAACTTTTTCATATTTATTTAATACGAAATTTAAACTTACAATCAAATTTCTAATAACAGTTACATCTTATTTAATCCTTAAGATCATGAATCCCTATGTTCTTAGAAAGAAGAAAAGTCAAAAGCGATTAATCCGCTAGTGAAATTAAAAATCAAAATTATTCATACTCCTCGTATCACATTACGGACTACTTACATGTTTAATTCAGCAAATTATATAATTTTATGTTTTAACCTTGATTTTCATCTCACATCAAATTATACCCCAAAACATCAACTAAAACTTCCAATACTATTTATGATCTCTTATCTAGTTTTAGAGCATAATGAAAACTGTGAAAATTACCCTATGATTAGATAAAAGGAACATTCCTACGAAAACTATGATAATTATTGGCGAAGAACATAACCTCTCATCATCACCAACTTCACAACTACTTACCTAAACTAACCTGATAGGTATAAGGCAACAGAAAAATATCGTAGCATATGTCATATACACATACCTAACAATTGTACTTTTGTGTCGTACACCCCTGCAAAAGCATACTCACATTTTTTTCCCAAATTCACGTAACTTACTATCTTATAATTTATATTGGTGTTACTTATTTTGATACTTATAGCCTTAATTTTTTTATTAAAAATATATTAATTAATGTGTTTTTTATGTTTACTTTAATTATTTCACGACGTGACAACTTATTCGTGCCTTTACATTCTAGTTAATTAATAATTTGCAATAAGAAACACGCATGCCAATTAATTTTGAAATCTTGATTATAGTTATCAATTGTGTTACACATAAATTAGGAACTCCTTCTGGTAATTTGTGCTAATTAGTTCTTAATTAATTCTTAACAACAATTACGTTGTTGAATAGCCAAGATTTGTGTTTTGTGCGTGTGTAGATGGATGAATATACTTGATCTTAAAGCAGAACAAAAGTGAAGTCAAAATTTGGCACTTCCAGACTGATCTTCAAACATTGAGTGGCTTTCAAGCACAATAATTATGCATTAAACATGTATTTTAATGTTAGTATCAACAACTTTCTATTCCATATGTATATAAAGCATACACGTGCTCAAGGTTTTCATCAAATCCTCATCACTTTTCCAGTTATTGCATTTCATAATTACTTGTTTCACTTCCAAAAAAATGGCACTTTTGCCATATTCAGGATGCATTGTTCTTTGTGCAACCATTTTTCTCTTCTTCACGTTATCATCATCAATGTCTCAAGCAGAGCTTGATGCTCATTACTACGATAAAACATGTCCACAGGCAGAGAACATAATTTCAGACACTGTTCTCAGTGCTTCCAAATTTGACCCAAAAGTCCCAGCTCGGATCTTGAGGATGTTCTTCCATGATTGTTTCATAAGGGTAAGAAAAAACTAACTTCATTTCACGTCTATTCATGTTTAATATTAGGATAACGATATTTTGATAATACTATTTTAATAATATTTTAACATTATTACGTAATTAGATTGAAAAATTTAAGAAAAATATTTTTAAGTAATTTTTTTTTAACAATGTAAAAGTATATTGTCTCCTTATTAGATTGAAAAATTTAAGAAAAATTACTGTATAGTAGAGGATAATTAGGTCTAGATATTATGATATTTCAAAATCAGCATGCTTAAGAAAAAAGAAAAATAATAAATTTAGAAAAAAAAGAACTATTTGTTATCAAACCAGTTCCCTCTGTCTAGAAAAATAAATAAATAAAAATTAAATATAAAATGATGGGTATTTATTCATAAGAATATGTATATAAAAATGGAGTATTTATTGGGTGTGTAACACATTATTATATTTGGACTATAATACCCTTTTTTTTTGCCATTTTTAATTACTTTTTTTAAAACTAGTTTTTTTTTCTGAAATTTATATTTCAGTAAAGTATATTAATTGTTTGTCCTTTGAATATCAGAATTATTTTCTCTGAAACTCTTCCTATTTGAAAACTTGAACTTAGCATCAATATTGCTGTGAATGATAGGGCTGTGATGCATCGATATTGCTGGACTCAACTCCCAAAAACCTGGCTGAGAAAGATGGTCCACCTAATCTCTCTGTTCATTCATTCTATGTTATTGATGAAGCCAAGACCAAGCTTGAGAAAGCTTGTCCACACACTGTTTCTTGTGCTGATATAATCGCCATTGCAGCTAGAGATGTGGTGGCACAGGTAACCAGAATATTAATCCTTCAAACTATTTTATAATTATACGAAAATTTAATTTATATTATAAGCATAGAGTAAAATTAAATTAAATTTAAAGTCCACCTTTACATGTTACAAACTGATTTTATAAAATTAAATTAAATTTAAAATCCACTCCTACACCGGCTCTAACATTTTACAGTTAAGAATAATTTCATAACAAATTTATATCTCAAATTAAATAGTATTTTTATTACATTCAATTATTTAAAAATTATTTAGAAATTAAGATAAAAATTAGTTTAAATACTTGTAACCTCTGTTACGACAAGGTTTAGATTAAAATCGGTATCATGTTTGATTGGACTTACATGCATTTATATAGTGTCAGAAAAATAAAATGGACCCATCAACTACGTACTGATCTCTGAACAATAATGATTCTTCCACGCATGGTCAACTATTGTAAAAGAAAGTGAAACTTGTTTCATATGTTGTAATGATCGTTGTTCATAAATTTTCCCAGTCTGGAGGACCATCTTGGAATGTGCTAAAAGGAAGAAAAGATGGAAGGGTGTCGAAGGCGTCAGAAACAGTCAACTTGCCAGCTCCAACCTTAAATGTGAATCAACTCATTCAGAGTTTTGCAAAGAGAGGTTTAGGAGTGAAAGATATGGTGACTCTCTCCGGTGGCCACACTCTTGGATTTTCGCACTGTTCTTCTTTCCAAGCAAGAGTTCATAACTTCAGTTTGTTGCATGCTATTGACCCTAGTTTGAACACTGAGTTTGCTCTAGACCTGATAAGGAAGTGTCCAAAAGTAAACACAAACCCCAATGCTGGACACTTCCTGGACTCAACATCATCGGTGTTTGACAATGATTACTATAGACAGTTGTTGGTGGGAAAGGGTTTGTTCTCATCAGATGAGTCTCTTGTTGGGGATCAAAGAACTAGGTGGATTGTGGAAGCATTTGCCAAAGATCAGGGCTTGTTCTTCGGAGAGTTTGTGGCTTCAATGTTGAAGCTTGGTAATGTGGGGGTCTCTGAAAATGGGGAAGTGAGACTTAATTGCAAGGTTGTGAATTGAGGAAGAGAGAGATCGATGAACTTAGCATCGATTTTTTTGCTTCTTTCCTTCCACCTCTGCTCTTTGGAGAACAATTGTCCAATCATGTCTTCTTCTTGTGTGTTTAAATAAGAGAAAAATGTTCGCTTCTACATCTATTTCTACAGAGTGAAGAAATTTAGATTAGCTTTTAAGGTCTTTAATGGTTGAAGAATAAGTGTTGAAATAAGCTTTCATTTTACGTTACCCAGCATTTAGGATATCCAATTTATAGAAATCCAAGACTTCATCTAACACACTTAAACTAACACTGAGGCAAAAAAACCCTCAAAACTCTGTCTGACACGTCATGGAGTAAGACAGATTGAATTTAAGATAATAACATTTTGCATGGAAGATTCACGGATTGGTCTCACAAATTAAAATTGATGAAATGAAGTTTTGCATAAAACTCACTGAAATAATCATCTGACTACTGTAATTAGTTTATCTCATCCAAGTATCTATGGTCTCTTTCTCACAAGATTCAACTACTCAGATAAGAACAAAAAATTCTTTTACCTTAGTTACTGTTTATGACATGATGGATTCAATCTAAGAGATAGATTTTGATTGTATTTTTCACTTCTACTCCATCAAAAACCCTCTAAGAGTAAATTAATAAATTACGTTTTTACAAATTACCTTAAAAAATTATCTTTTTGATATCTTACAAGCTAATCATTAAACTTTAATTCATTACAAATTGAATAGCCTTATAATGTTGATTTTCTAATAGACTGGATTCACTTGTCGTATTTATAATATTGATTTTCTATTAGAATGAATGCACTTGTCGTGTGATAAAAACATCTATTAGAAGTAAGTTCTAAGTCCCAAAGAAAATTTACCCGCATATAATTGTAAATGAAATATTTAATTTTGATTAGGGCAAATTATTATATGCTCTTAGAGATAGAATGAGAAAGAATGTTGTGTATGATTCCGATAAATTCTAGTAAAATAAAATTACTTATTAATTATATTTTATTGGATTGACTCGACTAAATTATTATTACTTATCTTCATCTTATTATAGACTAAAAAGAGATTCTATAGTCATGCTGAATGATAAAAGTTTATATTTTTCAAAATATAGATGTGACATTAATAATTTTAGGATCAAAATAAATAAAAAAAATGCAAGTCTTATTGTATATTAAAATGCTTCAAGTTCATGAAAAATTAAGAAAAATAATCTTCAAAGTTTCTCAAAATATAAATTAAAGTTAAAGAATTTATCATAATTTTGTTGTTGTGGGTTTGGTGCATCTAAGATATACTTGTCTCCAACACAACCTAGAGTTAGAAGAAAAAAGGTTTAATGTTTCGGTATGTCCTTATTTTTATCCAGAATCTCAAATAGATCATTTATTTGTTTGGTGTCTCAATTGAGTTCTTATTTTGTGAAAATTGTAACAATTATATCATTGCCGTTAAATTGGACCCAACGATGTTAGTCTATGGTTGACGTGGCATGATGGACTATGGTTTAATTGAGGTGGACTATATTACTTGATGAATGTGAGGTGAATATTTTATTTTACTTTTTTTAAAAAAAATGGAAAGAATGAATGAAATATTGGGAATAAATTAGGGATTTAAATTGTTCGAATTAGGGATTGGGATTGGGAAAACTTCGTTATGAAATTGTAGGGGTTCATGGAAATTGGGAATCAATTGCACAGATTGGAGATTCAATTTGAAAAATTAGGGTTCATTCACAACTAACATTGATACAATTGCGAAGTATTCATCATGATTTCTGCAGGCTAAGTTGACATCCTTGCTGGTTAAAAAGATGTTTCTGGTGACTTGGAGATTGTTCTCAATGGTGCTTCTACCTTTCGCTCGGCTTCTTATGATGTTGGTTCAGACAAGATCATTTTTTTTCTTTTCTTCTTCAGAGGTGTCGCTGACATCCCCAGTCACCGTGACCCATGGCCACACACACCACCGTCTCCATTGATGCCACCATCATCAACCACCACTAAGAACCCAGAATCGCAATAAACATAACCCAAAATGCGAATAAAAACCCAAATAGCCAACCCCAAAGAAGAAGAAAGGAGAAATTTCTCCCTGTGTCGCGAGCTAAACCAGAAGAAATAGGAAGAAGAAAGTGCTTCCCTAAGTGAGAAACTTGTAGTAGACCAACTAAAAGAGAAATAGCCCCTCAGAGCTGGGTCCATTTACAAAAAAGAAACTCAAAGAAGGAAATAATAAATTATCTAAATAGGGTATTGTGAAAGTGATTAAAAATATACATCACTATGTCACATCAATCATGCTACGTCAATTAAAAACATACATCATCATGCCTAGAGCTGTCAAAACGAGCCACCCGGCCCGACCCGGCTCGACCCACCACGGGTTGGTCATTTAGTGAGCCAACCCAACTCGGCTCATTTATTAGCGAGCCAGAAAAATTTGAATCCGACTCGACCCACCACGGGTTGGTGGGTAAACGTGTTGGCTCACTCGCTCACTTAATTACAATTTTTTTTAAAAAAAATTTACAAAATTTCTATAATTCAAATCTAAACAAATTTCACTCCCAAAATTTACTCCCAACATGGGTGTTTAATTAATTTTAAAAATAAGGAATTCAAATAATTTTTTCAAGCAAAAAAAAATAATAAATATTTTTTTATAGAATTAAAATTAAATTTTAATAAAATAAAATTAGGTAGGTGGATTGGTGGGTCAACCCGGCCCACCACGGGTTCAACCCGCATGAGCTGAGTTTAAATGAGTCGGGTTGGAATCTGACTTGCATAAAAAAAATACAATTTTTTCAAATCCAACCTGGCTCGAACCCGTGGTGGGCCAAGTTGACCCGCGGATTGTGACCCATTTTGACAGCTCTAACCATGCCACATCAACCTTCCATTAACGCCGTTAGGTCCAATTTAACGGTAAGGATCTAATTATTACAATTTTCACAAAATAAGGACTCAATTGAGACATCGAACAAGTAGAGGGCCTATTTGAGATTCTGAACGAAAATAGGGACCTACCGAAACATTAAACCAAGAAATAAAGTCCTTAACAATGGTATGTGTATCGTATGGGTCGGACAGTCCTGAAGGATAGGGAAAAAAATCCTTAACAATGGTATGTGTACCGTATGTGCCGAACGGTCCTGAAGGATAGGGAACTATGGGATGACGTAAGGACAAGATGTCAGGAGTTCGACAGTTGGGACCAGACGGATATCATCAATGTTGGACAGCCTTATCCGAAAATTGGCATTCTTAGCAGAGATAAAGGTAAGTACTGATTAAGAGTAATGGATTGAGATTGGATTGAGATTGGACCGAGATTAAGGTTTCACTAATCTCAAGTCCATCTCAAAAACTATAAATAAAGACCAAAAGTAGAGGTAAATGATAGTATTTACTGTACATTTAAAACTATTGCTCTGATTTTGTACGAACTATTTACTGACTTAAACATCAAAAACCTTTGACAAGTATTCTTGCAGACAATTAGAACGAAGGCAAAGACAAAGCGAAGATATGCATTAATATGAGCTTATTGCCCATATTAAAACTTTCATTACTTACAACTATTTTCAAGTTTAAGATAAATTTTGCGTATACCTAACACATGACACCAAGAATGTTGAGAAAATAAATTCTTATGGTATCCTTGAACTTGTTCTTCAAATTATTTTTCTTGATTTTCTTGGAATCTCGATGTTTCTTGAATTTGAAAATTGTTTCAGTTTTTTTCTTTGTTAGATCATTTCAGTAACTGAACAGGAGTCATCTGAGGGTGCCTGCAAGCTGGACTCTGATCTACTGTCCTTTTGAGAGCACTGTTGAAACTGGAAGATATCAAGTCATGATACTATGGCAGTTGGAGTAGATGAAGTTAAGTCACTTTCTTTTCTAGTCTCAATCAAACAAGTCGCGTAATGTCTTCTCCGACATGAATGCACCATCAAGTTATTGTCTGCACCAAACTAATATTCACCATAAAAGTAATATTGCATCAAAAACTTTATGGAACAACCAATAACTGCTTAAGAATGTTGAAGACTACTTGCTTGCACACTTTACACTTTCTGTACTGCATCAGGCAAAAAAGTTGTTAGAAATTACTGCAACTCATGGATTAAAAACATAACATACACTCTCGATCCATAATGGAGGGTATGGGTTAAAGATGTCGCACTAATAATTAGACATGTCAATTTGGCTCTTCTTACATGGTTTGGTCCTAACCCACGTGGGTTGGGGTCAAAAAAATCCACGGGTGTTGCTCCCTCCACCACTACACCTTTCTTCCTCCACCTCCCCTTTACTATTTTGCCCTTAAATAAAATTTTATTTTTAGGGTTAATTTTTTTAATTTTACCCATTCACAACTTATTCCACTAATAACTTATTTTAGTTCCTCCTACATGAGTAAAATATTTTTCTTTTATTTTAACATTATTTTTCTTCATCTCTTTCTTTTGTGGCGGTGAGATACTACAAGTTGTAAAGGTTGGTGGTAGTGGAAAGAATTATCAAGTAGTCTCCCTCTCGTGGTGGAGTGTCGCTTTCGTGATGCAGTGTCGCTCTCGTGGTGCAGTGTGTGGAGTGGTGCAGTGTGTGTTGTTTCCTTAAGGTGTGTTTTCGAATAAACCTTCAAATAAAACCCTAAAATAAAAAACGTAACTTTTAAACGGTGACATCCTTCAACGGATGTCAACATCCGTTTAAGGAAAGAACGGATGTCAACATCCGTTTAAGGAAAAAAACGAATGTCAACATCCGTTTAAGGAAAAAACGGATGTCGACATCCGTTTTTTCCTTAAACGGATGTTGACATCCGTTTTTTTCCTTAAACGGATGTTGACATCCGTTCTTTCCTTAAACGGATGTTGACATCCGTTCTTTCCATAAACGGATGTTGACATCAGTTCTTTCCTTAAACGGACTCCGAGTTACGTTTTTAATTTTAGGATTTATTTTATTAGTTTATTCTTTATTTTGGAAATATTTTAATAATTTAATTTAAATGTTTTGATTTATTATTTTTTAATATATTTTTAATGTATTTTAATAATGTAAGGAAAATGAAGAAGAAAGAATCGTATGAGGAGAAGTGAAACGGAGAAGACAAATGGAGTTGTAAAGTAAAACAGAAGACAAATTGTTAAACGAAATTGAGAGATGGAAAGATTGAGTGCAGGGAGTAAAGTAGGAGAACTAGGTTTGGAATAAATTAAAATAATAAAAATAAAAAATTTTAATTTGAGGATATAATTGGAATTAAAAAAAATTGGGGAGGTGGAGGGAGAAAGGTGTGGTGGTGGAGCGAGCAACACCCAAAATCCACAGAGCCAAAAAACCCTTCATAGAAAAAGCTCACGGGGCCAAAATATCTTCAAAAACCCTGTGGGTCAGGGCCAACCTATGGACCTTTCTTTTAGAAAAAATGTTCATTTTGAATACAAGAAAAAATATAATTAACTCCTAATTTGTTATAAAAATAGTTACTATAGAAAATAAATTGAAATTTTTATAAGAGGAGAGTTCTAAAATCAAAAAACAAAAGCAAAATGACAATATTTATTGAGTTATATTATCTAAGTATATAATTAAAAGATCATTTTATAAATTTGAAATTTAAATATTTAATTTCACTTTTTTTTAAGTTATAAGTAAGAAATTAAATTTTTATCTAAAATTATCCTAATTGAAATTTAAGAGAAGATTTTCTCTAATTAAAGCTCTTAATTTAAAAAAAATAGGCTTCTTTATTTTCTTAGAAAGTTATTGAAAAAGAAATTAAATATAAATGATTTTCTTTTTCATTTTATACTCAACAAATCATGTTCATAACAAAAATAATAAATAAAAAGAAAAAACTCATAAACCTTGTGCAGACTGAAGTTGTATTCGCCCATAGAATTCAATCTCGTCGTACTACTCACTCAAAATGTTTACATTTTAAATGTCATAAACATAAATATAAACATAAACATACATTTATGTTATGTGTTCTAATTGAAAGTTAAAAGTAAATTATTTAATGTGTTAGTTAAAGAATTGAAACACTATAACATTTGTCATTCTTTAGTACTTTAGTTCTATTTAAAATTTCATTTTTTATATTTAAGAAATTAACTTTCTTTTTATAATATATCTTATGGTGATTTTGAGAAAAGATTATCAAAGAGAAAAAAACAAAATAAAACATAAGTTTAATTTACACATAAAATATTAATACTATTTTTGATCAAAAAAATTTAGATAATAAATTTTTGAATTATTTTTAATTTTAAATAATTAAAAGCAGATTGAGTGATATTTTAGAAGTCGAGGAAACAAAACAGTGATTCCTTTTAAGAACTATAAAAACAGTGCAAATATTAAATCAAATTAATATGTTATTATCTTTCTTTGGGGTTATTTTGATATTACTAATTATATATAATTTTCTAATAATTGGTGTTTGCAACATAAGACATAATTTAATTAAAATTAACAACAAAATAAAGCATTTTTATAATATTTCAGTAAAATAAATTTGCAATACTATTTAGTTGTATAAAATTAAGTGTGTGGTTTGCAATTGTTTTTAATTATTTAAAAAAGTGATTATTTTGAATATTAAATATTCTATTATACTATAATTAGTTAGTTTTATTTAATAATTTGAAATAAGAAATCAATTACATGAATATAAAATTTAGTACTTTTAATAGTTACTATTAAGAATGTTGAAGTTTAGTTTCCAAAAAAATTTTAGTGGGCTAAACCCACCTTAACCCTGACCCTAACCCCCTTGAGAGGGGCTTTGGGGCTTGGGGCTTTTTTTTGGCCCCCATTTGAGGGGCTTCTTAAGAGGAGGTTTTTTTAAGTGTGGGTTAGGGCTAGCCCTGGGGTCATGGGTCAAATTGATACCTCTACTAATAATAAAAAAAGGTTGGTTCTAGTTATCTTTTTCTGCGTTATTTTAGGAATTAGGTAAGGTTTCTACTAAGTATTATCGTTTTCGACTAAGTTAAGTAGTAATAAATAAAATTTCAATTTATCTTGAGCAAGTTTTATTTATTATTCAATATTGATGGACTATATAGGAAGGATTTAACTTAACTTCACGAAGAACCGAGAATAATAAAATATAAATATCATTATAAATTAATTGTAGGTTTAATTTTTGTCTTTTTTTCAAATAGGTCTCTAATTTTTTTTGTCTAAATTGAATTTTTATATTTGAAAAATTAAAGCAATTAGGTCATTGTCGCTAACACCGTCAAAGAGGTGTCATGACGTGTTAGCTCATGACTTTTTTGAACATTTGAAATATTTTTTGAATTTTTTTTAATTTTTAATTTTTAAATTTTTTTATTTTTTTTAAATAAAAAAATTTGCCACGTATCAAGCTGATATTGTGTCACATGTCAATGACAGTATGACGTGACACTAACAACGCCACGTGTCACTATTAGGCCACATATAATGTATTTGTCTCACTTTGGTCCTTATATTTTTATTTTGTCTTAATTTGGTCCCTACATTTTTATTTTGTCTCAATTTAGTCCTAGTTTTTTAAAAAAAGTAAACAATTTTGTGTCTCTTTCCAAATTCGAACAAAATTTAATTTGTATATAAATCTTTACAAAAATTTTTATACAAATTGATATTTTTTATTAGAAAAATAAAAAAATTACAAACTAACATATGACACATTTTTATTTATACAGTACTAACGAAAATAACTTCAATGCATTAAAGTTTTCAAAACAAAAACTAAAATGAGACAAATAAAAATAAAGAAAATCATTTTTTTCTACAAAATTAAACAACAAATAAAACATTTTAACATAAATAATATGAATGAGCAAACAATAAAAATTAACATTTCAATAATAAATATTTTTGTGAAGGTGATCTACACAAAAATAGTCTCAGTAGTTCCTCAACAATTCATAAAAAGTGTTTGGAGTTAAACATTAATACTTTGAATACATCATCACTCAAAATTCAAACAAATTTAAAGACAAGAATTTGGAAAGTTATATACTGTTATTTCATATTTAGTTAAATCTTCTAAAATTATTTGTGCGACAACTTTCTCGAATGAAATCCTTTCGAGCAAAAAATTATATTTAATTTAATCGTTTAATCATTTAATATAGGGACCAAATTGAAACAAAATAAAAATACAGGGAGCAAATTGAGACAAAATAAAAATATAGAAACCAAATTAAGACAAATACAATGACACGTTGTGCCACATCACACTGTCATTGTCATGTGGCATAATGGCAGCTTAACACGTGGCAAAGTTTTTTATTTAAAAAAAATATTTTAAAAAATATTTAAAAAATTCAAAAAAATCACAAGTTGACACGTGACACGTCTTTAACGGTGTTAGTATGGAACTAATGACAATGACCTAATTACTTCAATTTTTCAAAAATAAGAATCCAATTGAAACCAAAAAAAAGTAAGAGACCTATTTTAGAAAAGTCACCGAAAATAGAGACTTTGAGAATGATTAAACCTTAATTGTAATATATTACGAATTGGCCAATATTTTCAAACTAAATTCTTAATATAATAAATTTATGAATTTTTTATTTACGTATGGTATTCAACTTTTATATATTTACTCAATGTAAGAGTTAGATATATACTTGAATTCTGAATCATCTTTGTCATTTATTATAATGGAACATGACCATTCATTAAAACAAGTTTTACATGATATTTAAAATTTCATGAAGTTATTTTTTCATTTGGTTTTGAAGAAAACGTCATGGATCAATGTATACCACAAGATTAGTGAGATTTTCTTTCTTATTTTATACATGGCTAATTTTTTGCTCGCAACTAACGACGATGAAATATTATGAGCTGAAATATTTTCTCTGAAAAAAAATTAATATGAAAAATATATGTGAGACATCTTATATCATACATATTAAGATTCATACAGAAAAATCTTAAGGTATTTTAAATTTGTCTCAAGATACCTAAATCAAGAAGGTTTTGAAGAGGTTTAATATGAAAAATTGTTTATAAAGTGTAATTCCTATTGTGAATAAACTTTAATTGAGATTGTCCAAAAAAAATCTTGAACAAGATAGTTGAAAAATATATGCTTTAGTAGTTAGAGTTTTGAAAATATATCATAATATAGGCATTGAATATTGCAAAACTACAAAGAAGGTAATTAAACATATTAAGAAACAAAGTATTTCATGCTCATATACATACAAACTAATAATTTGGAGGTTACTGGTTACTCTATTTCAAACTTTGTTGGTTGCATCGATATTAGAAAATTTGCATCTGATTATACTTTTGTGTTAGTTTGTGGAGTTGTATCTTTAAGGAACAAAAAGTAGAGTTTGACGGCTAATTAATTTCATTATGGAAGGTGTTTGTTTCTTATTTTATGACTACCTCATGATGTAGGGTTGAAAAGTGTTGTAGACTTAATTGTCATACCATTAAAACATTATATTATGATAATTATGTCATAGTATTTATGGTATTGGTGTAAATATGTGGAATTAACTACACAGATAAAATACTATACATAACTTATGATGGTGCAAGTGACATTTTTTAAAATATTGTCATAAAATACGCTACGATTGAAATAAAATCATAGCCTATCCTAGTATAGGCTATAATTCCCTAAAGAAGCTATACTCTAAAGTGAGACTATCCATTGACGTTTACTATCTAACCCTAAGAGAACGTGTTAAGGAAAAAAAATTATTATTAAACATATTAGCATCTGGACGATGGTTAATCATTTTGTTAAAGACATGCCACCAAACAATTTTAACACAAATGAAACTTAGTTCTATATATTTGACAAAACTCTTGTTCAGTTTAGTATTTTTCACATTTGTTATGCACATATTTACTTATTTTAATTAAGAACTCATTTAATTTGTTCAAAATAAATATATAATTTATTTATTATAGTATTATAGTTAAGAGTATTTGATAAGAAATTTAGTGTACAACAATACATGATAAATAATACTCACTGTTAAATAACCTATAATCATAATTCATATATTTAGTGTCTTATTTTGATTGATAATAGAATTAATACACTAAGTGGGTGAATGTTAGCAGTTACTCACCTTAGTAAGTCCTATTTTATAGAAATTAACTCATATCATAAAATGTGGTCCATTTTCAAATTATTATCAAAGTAATTGTGTACAAGTTTTGGTGTGACGTTTGCCATCATATTCTCATTTTCTTTGGAACGCCATAGAGTTTTATAAATACAACAATTTATATTTAATATCTGAGTAATCAATTGAGCTATATCATACTACAGCACTAAAGTTTTAAAGAGTCGGGATTTAAAATCATAAGCACATTGGAAATAGGTTTTGCAACAACAACAATGGAAGGTTAATCTCATTCACTATTTCGGGCTTTTAAGATTTCAAGAACCCAACTTCATATTTAATTCCTCATCAAAGTTTATTTTCTTTTTCTTAATTCCTTTATAAATTTTCTCTCTCACTTTCTCTCATTCATTTCAAAATTTGAAGCTAAATAAAATTATTGGTTTACATTTGTATGTATTGGCATTGAGATTTTTGTGGCATTCATCAGGTGGCCCTTGAAAATGATAACAATTTTGGTGAGGTTGAAGAAGAGAATAATTGTTGGCCTAACATTGATAGTGGAAATTACAGCAGGTGGGACACAAACCCTTTGTTTCCACATTGATATGGTAAGGTATTTCACTCAGATACATAACACCCATTTCTGAATTCAAGACATTATTTCTCAAGAAGCTTCATTCTTCACTCTCTTTTTCTTCTGCAACCTTTTACCATGAGGACAAACAAAACATCATTCGATGGGTACGAAATGGTAAGTTTCATTGCTAGGGCAGTGTCTCCGTGCCTCTCTATTAACCAACTACACACCATATCTTCCCCATAATCATCACTAACCAAATTGGTGTAGGCAAACCCATTCCTTCAAAACTGGCTAATTTATTTGTCTTTTTATTCAAAAAATTATGCAAAGTCTTGTATTATTGGGTAGAAGGGGTGAATTAAGAAGGTAACTGGGAAAAGTTAATGGATAGTGACCCAATTGGACCATCCCACAGAACAAATCATCAACCTGTTGACACTTGTCTTCTACCAATTTTTAGGTAGAATTTTACAACTAATTTGCAACATTTGCCTCCCCAATATACAACAAAAATTCAAAACTTTCCCTATCGTTCTCCCTGCAGCTTTTACCAACTATCAATTAATCGATTCATATAATATTTAAACTAATTATTATAAA
Source organism: Vigna umbellata (assembly GCF_029865625.1). Classification (NCBI taxonomy): domain Eukaryota; kingdom Viridiplantae; phylum Streptophyta; class Magnoliopsida; order Fabales; family Fabaceae; genus Vigna; species Vigna umbellata. The sequence continues at coordinate 26,609,255 of NC_142168.1, forward strand.
AGTAAATAAATTAAATGATGGTAAAAAAAATGTTACATTGTCATCACTTTTTTATCTTATCTTTTACCGAAAAATATTTCTCACTGATATAATAATAATATTTTTATCACTTCACAAGTGTAACGAAAAAATACGATAGTGGTTATTTTGAATATATGACACAAGATAAAAAATAACATATTTTTGTCTCGGTTTAAGAATCAAGATAAAAAAATTACGATTTTATCTAGGTTCAAAAAATCCGAAACAACGAAGACTCTTAAAATTAATTAATTAAAAGTCTATGACTTCAATTTGATCCAGAACCAAGATAATATATTCTCTTTCACCTCGATTTTTACCGGAACCAAAATCTAAAGTATGTTTTTTATTAATAAAAAATAATGTTTTTGTAAACATTTCAGACTGAAACTTAAAATCTTTTTGATGTGCAGATATTTTAAAATGACCATATACATTGTTATCTTTATACTAAGTTATTATGATATCTGACTGATTAATAATGCAAAACCTTCTGTACTTTGCAAAAGTTTACATTATTTATTACTCTCTTGATGTACTCATCTTGTCTATAAATCTCTTGAGAATAGCATGATAAAGAAGGTATAATTAAGTTGATTTATATTTAAGTTGATACGAAGAAAGTTGAGATGCAGTGAAAAGGGGTTTGGATCTGTTTATGGTAGAAGGGTCCACCTCTGGATGTGTGTTGCAAGGATGATTGTTTTAGGTAAGTTGCATGAATAGGGAATGGGAGCCTCTGGCAAGGGTTTCATTTTCTTTCCCATACTCAATAATGGATGCTTTTAAGGGTGTAAAATTCAAAGCATGGCCTTTTATACATACCCAGACAATACCATCAGACACATACATGCTCTATCAAAATCTTACTGCCTTATATATGTAATGTGTCCTCTCTTGCTTCCCATGGCTTACCCCATTAGGACCCTACCCATCTCTCTTTTAAACCCTTTCATTACGCTCCTCTCTTCCTTTTCTTCCACCCTTTTTTCTCCTCCACCTCATCACCTATTACCTATATACCGTTTCAACATCTATATACAAACAAAAATCATATATTTAAAAAAAAAACAGAAAGAAAAAAATTATGGTAGGTTTAAAAATTGATCATTTTGTATTATAAAGAATTTCATTGTAGGTTTTACTGCTAACTTACTTTTATAACACAAACATTCGACCATAAAGTACATCACTTTAGAATCACTTTTTACCCAAATTAATTTCATAAAAACAATTTAATTTACACCAATCATATTAGTAAAAAATTGAAGTTATAATAGAGCAAGAAAACTACAAACAATATGTACATATGCTACCTGATCTGAAATCATATGGTAGCCAAATATATTTAGTATTTTTCTTTTACATTTTTCTATCCCCAATTAAGTACGGCCACTTCAAAATTTGAAGCTCTCTCCCCTCTCTCTATTTATATTATATTATATATATGTATATATAACCCATGAAGATAGATATAACATAGATTATGGAGCAGTGTGTAAGAGGGTCAGGAATAATGTAAGGGGGAATCTGCCAAGTTTTGCGCAAAAACTGAATCTTGTTCTAAAGATGACCTCATGCGGTGATTCAAAAATAATAAAGAAAAAATGAAATAATATAGGATATTATTTATTTAATGTTCAGATTTATTAATAATAGTTTAAAATCTAAAAAGGAAAGGAGTGTAACGGATAAGATGTTGCTTTGAAAATGCAAAGAACATCGTTTTGAGTTGAGAGATCAGTGCATTATTATCATGTTCTCTCTCACGTGCCTTCTCCAATGGTTTGAAATTTTTACAAGTTAGTTAACTCAGTTATCATTTTAAAACTTGGATTCACTACTCAAATGTTTTTACCATATCTTGTATATGTGAGCAGTTGTCCTCCAATGAGATTGAGTATGTTGTTTCCAGAAAATGAAAAAATGTTGAAAAGAGAGCATATGCATTGATTTGAGTGTTGTGCATTGAAATTGTTGGTAAGATTTGGAAGGTAGAGAAGAGAGAATTTGAATAATTAGTTTGTTAATTTGAAGGTCCATGATTATGCAGGGAGATATATAGAAGATGTATTATTGGGACCACTTTTACACAAGACTTCACTTTCGAAAACGACAGCACATTTAATTACCCAGCCATGTGAGATGTGTGGGAAACTATAGTCATATCAAAGATTGAGAATAGAAACATTTGAAATCAAGCCCTTGTGGTCCCTTTAATAACATCATTAATTACCACAATGCCAACACATAAATTATGTAATAATTTTACTTACCCTGACATACAACAACATTGGGTAATTTTCTTATATTACTTTCACCTGTCGGAGAAAATGCACACACTTTGTGATAATTATGCTGCCACACGCTTCACAACTTCATCATCTTCATTTTTTGTTCCTACTGCTCTTAATTCAAACGTAAAGCTTCTTACAACATCAATCAATTATATTTGTCTCTACATTGGATTTAGATTCATTTGAATGCAACTACCAACTCATGTTCAATGCGTGTTCCACTCAGATCCCTTTACAATTCTTGACGTACACATCATATAACTAATTAACAGCTATTTTTATGTATTTTCTTTTCAATATTAATATTATTTGAAATTTGTCATTATCACATGTTTAAAAAAAAGATAAATATTAAACTTTTCCATATTGATAAATAATATGCATCTTTTTGACGTAAAATTTTAGTATTTATACAAAGTTTGCACTTAATACTTTTTCTAGTAAATTATGCTTGAAATTTCCTCAAATTACATTTTTTTTTACCTTTTTTTATCAAAATGATATGTTTTTTCTTATTGTTTGACAAACTATCATAAATGTAAAAAATAAAAAAATATTTAAAATCTTAAGTCGATTTGAAATAAGATAAATTACTTTAAAGTCTTAATATAAAACTAAAATTATTTAAAATTTATTTTAAAGAAATTTATTTATTTTTAAATTTATTATATCGTCTTTATTTGACTTATGAATGCTTAGTGTTAGTCAATTCATAATTTATAAATGATCACATTACAAGCTGATTTTATAAGGTTGAGTTAGATTTAAAATGTAGTTCTAACATCGTATCAGATACACTCATGTTCAATATAACTGATAAAACCTTATCTTCTGTACACCTAACAAAAACATTAATATACTTAAAATATAAATGTTGCGTAAACTTATCAATTATATCATTGTATATTTACGGTAGAAGGATTTAGTTGTGGAAGTAAATATATAGTCGGTATTAGTGTAGGTTAACATAATAATTTTTTTAAATAAGAAAAGTTATTAGAAAGACAGTACGAAAAAAAAATTGATTGGAGATGTGTTTGGCTATGATAGAGAAAGGGTTAAATCACCTGAGGGGAGAAGGGAATCAGGTGGTCATTTTCTGACATCATTGCTCTCCCAAAATTAATAATAAGTCAAATCTTCAACACTGTTCTCCACCAAATATTTTCCCACCCATTCATCTCCTTCATCATTCTTAACATCGTTTTATTTCTTCATTTCTTATTTCCTCCATTTTATGCTTTATTTGACAAATAATTTAAGTCCACGCAAGCTAGATAAAACAATATTTTCTAAATTGCATCAATGAACTCAACAAAATCATGTATTTATGAGCTAGACAAGACATTGCACATGCACCAAAACATACATTTTATTATTTCATTTACAAAGGAAACCCTACTCTAACATCTACTACAAGATTCAAAACTATTACTGCATTAAACACTCTAAATTAATTACCACCACATATTTCTAATCTTACTTCAAAATAAGTTCATATATCAATTCTAAAGTGTTAAATAAAGACAAAACATATGGACAACCGTGAATTTAAATTTCTCAACACTGAATAAATATTTGTAACATGAAACATTTATGATAAATTATTGAACTTAGCTTTTATTCAAAATCAAACATTTTTCAAACGTGGGTGTTTGATTATTTTAACGATTACTGTATATTTTTTTTTTGTAAGTTTGAATGTTGTTGTTATTGAAGACTGAACTCTTCTTATTCCCACAATAATAATGAATGCATATGAATTCAATACAATTAATATCGGTAGCTACACTTTCCAGTCTCTTTCAGTCTTTCTAGTTTCTTTCAAATTAGCTTCGTCGATTTCAAATCGAAGGTTATCAAGAAAAGTCAACAGAGACCTATTTGCAAGTCTTGGACATTTATGATTGATAATTGATAGGGAATTGAACTAGTCAATACTGTCACGCGTGGGAGCTAGTTTTATGTAATTTTTCGAGGAGTATAAAAATAATTCTTCAAAACCAAAAAACAAAAATACTAAATTATAAACTATTTTGATTTATTGGAAATTTTTTAACTTTAAAATTTTTATATTTTCAAACTTACGTATACTGAACGAATTTACTTTTCGTTAAAATTATTCAAAGTATTTGTGGTCGTCTAGACCCGAAACCTGAACAAGCTTCAACTTACGTTTAATTTGTCTTTCATTTGTAATATGCTTGATTTTATAGACAAACACTTTGACTATGCCTTGTAAAGAAGAATAATTGGTATAACTTAAAAAAAAAAAACAAGAACTACACATTTAAAAAGCTTTTAGGGAATCTAATTAAACCCATACATACCACTGTCACGTTTGATTTTATATTGTTGGGAAGTATGGGAGAATAAACACAAGAGTTATAATGGACTAATAAAATAAAGGTTTAATAATATTTTTCTAATTTTTGTTACAATTAACTAATGTTGCCCTTCACTTTTTTTAATATAGTCTCTGTTTTCTCTTAAAAAAAATATAGTCTCTTTTATTAAATTAATATGACAAGTAGTGATCACTTTGAATATTACATGTCATTTATATTATTTCATTGTCACCATCTAAATGATGTTAGCACAATTTAACAGAAACAATCACATTGATCTTCTTAACAAAAATAAAAGTTATATTAAAACAAAAGAAAAAAATATAAAGACTACGTTAAATAATTTCAATAAAAAAATATGATAAAAAGAATATTAAACATAAATTAACCTAGAAATTTATCATTTTTATTACAGAATAACATTACAAGAATTTTCATATTTACCAAAACAATTTTTTATTAACTAAAAGAAACTATCAATAAATCCAAATTTACCAAAAAATCTTATCAACAAATTTTAAAATTTAAATTATTAACAAATATTTTTGTCGATAACAAAAGTGTCGATAAATTAAAATTGGTATACTCACAAATATTTTTATAAGATAATACATTTAACAGTCAATTATGTTGATAAATTTGATCAATAATTTGTGATTCTACTGCTAACAGATATTTTTGTTGGAAAATTTATTAATAAAGTAAGCAACAATTTTTTCACCAAGTCTGATGAATTTTTTCTTTTATATACTAAAAAGAAATAGGTGAGAAAAGAAGATAAGAAAAAGAGAATGAAAAAGAAGAATGAGTAAGAGGAAGAGATGAGCATAAAAACAATAATAATATAGGACAACTCGTTAATGTAACAATTAGGAAAAAGATGAGAAAGAAGAGAAAGAGATCATAAGTTCTTTAAGAAATCACTCCAAAAATTTAAGAATTTATAACTTCCTCCCAATATATTGTGGACCAAACATATGATTACGGACCAAGATTAAGAAAATTTTATCTAGTCGACTATAATCTTACAAATTAGCATGTAATTCACATAACCAATATAAACAATGTCATTTTTCTACCATATTGTAAGTGATTATCTCAATGTGTACCCTATCATCGATCTTGTAAATATATTCAATATTCTATCCTCCCTAGTTTACAACATTCACAAATATAATTATTGTTCTATCCTCTGTATACTACATTACAAATATAAACTTCCTCTTGTTCTTATATAAAAGAAATTACAATAGGACATCCCAAATTGAAGGAAATACATACTATTTATATTGAAACTCAAATAAAAAACTAAAATTTACTCAATGCAATATATAACACATTTTTTACAGGCTTATGCTAATCAAATCAAAATATATTTAACAGAGGTAAGCAAAAACTAAAAATTAATTAGGCAAAATATATCAGCTACCATGAAGTTTTTGATAAATTAATAAAGCAAAAACTATGAAAGATGACATGATAGAAAGAACCAAATAGAAGAGAAGAGAATCCACGAATCAAAAAATAGAAAAGTAAAATAAAAATAAAAGTGTTGAAGCATAAAAGTAACATCTGCTTTATGTTGTGTCTGTGATAAGAAACAGTATATAGATGTTAGTATGCGTAATTTAAATAAAAAGTTATATGCTATGGTTTACAAGAAGAATATATACGATGTTATTAGAAGACATGACAGGACATGATCCAATTTCAATTAAAGTTAGAGAAAAAAGTTGAAATCACATCAGAAAGTTGTGGGAATCACGTTGCGAAAGGAGGCACCTGGTGTAGGCATGTGTAGTGTACAGTACCTCTCTGTGCAACACGACCGTAGGATGATACGTATGTGGTTCTGTTCAGTAACTAACAAAGAAAGAGAAGAGAATCATATGCGTGGTCATATCATACCCTCGTCTCATCTCTCTCCATTCTTAATTCCTTTAGCCATTACACTTCCCAATAACAGAGCAGGCTTGCTTCTGCTCTTCGTCTGGTTTTCGTAATAGCTTGGAAGTGAGTGCTGTAAAGATAAAAGGTACACAAACAAAAACTCCCATTTTCTCTTTCCTTTTAAAACACACAAAAAACAACATTTTTTTTAAAAAAATGTTAATTGAAACGTAAACTAAGCACACCCTCTTGTAAGTTATAACACGGTTCCATGATTTTCAATAAAAAGGTTCTTCTTTTATGAAGGCAGTAGTTGGCAAGATAAAAAAAAGTACACCCTTATATGTTTTAAAAGACAAGAGGAAGAAGAGATGTTTATGATAATAGAAAATTATCATTTGCTACTATAATGAAACATAGATGAGAAAGAATATGAAGATAAAAGGTTTAAAGAAAAAAGATGACCGATGTGAAAGATAAAAGTGAAAATGAATGGGATACAATGAAATTATCTAAAAGTTAAGTGGAATTTCTCATTGAACAGTCATAACTAACATTCAATGAGACAAATATTTTTTAAAAAAACATGGTGTATATGTATATATAGAGAGAACTTTTGGTTGATCGAGGGAGTTTTAAAATAGATTTTTTCAAAAAAAAGGGTGACGTCATGTTGAGTATGTTTATCATTCAAACAATTAAGAAGGTACATATTTTAATAATACATTTTATTTTGTTCCGAAATTGAAAAGGTATAATTTATTATGGAGATGGTGTTCTCGGCTCAGTGTACTTAATTCCTTACACTGTGACCGTTTTATGCTTCAAGGATCCGCTTTTCTCGCTTCTTCACTTGCAGATCCCACAAAGTTTTTGCTATCTCTCTCTCTCTCTGAGGCCACTGCTTATTGTGTCATTTTCATTCTGATTTCATCACTTGTGTGACAACCCTTTTTCCACACCATCTTTCTTGTTTCTAAAGTTCAGCAAAGCCATAGGCTTACCAATTATGGGCAAGGAAGGGTATTTTGCTGGAAGATCATCAAAGAAAGGTGTAGTAGTTGGAGGAGGAGGAGGAGGAGGTGATGCTGAAACACAAGCCCCTTCTGGTTGCATGTGTGCTGTTTTTCAGTTCTTTGATTTCCATCCCTTTCACTTTCCCAACATAACCCAACAACAAACCTCTTTCAAACCACCCTCATGCACTTTACAAGACCATGCCACAGTCTCCAAAGGTATTATTCTACTCACTGCTCATGTTTCAAACCACCGACTACCTTTTTTTTCATTCTCATCTGGGTTTTGTGTAATTCAGGTGCTGAAGCACCTAGGAACAGCTTGGAATCAGAGGATGGTGATGCTCCTGTTTCATCTCTCTCTTCAAAAGAAGAGGATTTTAAAATTCCTGTAAGTTTATCAGATTGTGAGTTTTTTTATGAGTTTCGCTTCACACACTCCTAGTTGGGTTTATGTTTGTTTATTTTGTAAAGTGAGTAATGATGGCATAGCACTATGGTGATTATTTTGATCACTTGTTTTGAAAACCCAGAAGAATATTATGCAAATTAAGACAAGTGGAGGCAGAAGAACAGGTGGTGGAAATTTGAATGACTTGTCTGCAGAAATCACCAGCTCACCAGGGACAAAGACACCAACTTTGGTGGCCAGGTTAATGGGTTTGGATCTTCTTCCAGGGACACAGTCACCCTCTTTCTCTTCTTCTTCTTCTTCTTCTTCGTGTCTTTCCGCTCCCAACACACACGGCAATGCGCCACATCTGCACCACCACCTCAGGCACAAGCAACATGTCCTAACGAAGCATAGAAACAGCATAGACAGCAGTGACATTGCAGCCACGAGATCTTTGCCTGAGACACCAAGAATCTCCTTAGCAAGAAGATCAGATGTTGATTATTACCACCACAGATTCTCACTCCAAATCAACAAGGAAAACATGAATCTTGGTGAGGATTTGGAGCTCCCTAGGCTCTCGTTTTCCAAAAAAAAGTGTGATGAGAACAATGGCAGGAGTCCAGGCCACTATGCTAGGCAAATAGTCAAACAGGTTAAGGATAGTGTGGGCAGAAAAGTTGGCCAAGACATCACAAACACTCTCAAAACAAGAGAGGAAATTGTAGGCCAACTCAAAAGCAAAAAATCTTCCAAAACATCACCACTGAAAGCAATTAATGAAACTGAAAGTAGTCCTCTGAAACCACACTCAAACACATCTTCCTATTCCCCAAGGCTTAGATTCATTGACAAGAACAAACAAAACACCACAGCCACACCATCACCACTCACCCCAAAAGACCAAAACATGCTAAAACTACCATCACCTCCTCCTCCAGTTAACACTCAGCTTTCAAGAGTTTTAGCAAAACCAAAGCCTCAAACATTATCTTTGCCGGAGCAGCAAGATTTTCATCAGAATAGCAAATCTGAACCAAAATGCAAAATGACTACCAATGAAAAGTTCAACTCAAGGTTCAAAAGGCCTCCTCAGACATCGGACATAATCAGAAACAAACAAGAGGAATCGTTCGTCGTTCGTCCCACATCGCCTACTAGAGCCAGTGACACCAAAACTTCTAAAAGCAAGAAAATTCATCCATTGTCAAGTAATCTTCTCAACAACATCAACACTGTACCAAATCTTCTTCCTGTCAAGACTGACCCTTCTCCTCCAGCAACCAAAATTCCTCCAAAACAGGTAACTCATTATTGAATTTTCAACTATTTCAATTATTTTACTTTTTTCCTTTTTAAGTCCTTTCTTTTTTACCAGTCCCTACAAGGGATTCCATATGTTTAACTTTTTCTCATAAAAATACTATTTTTATCAATAGAATTTGCTTTTAAAGTTTTAAATATACTTGTTTAAGTATTTTGAGAAAAGAAATTCAAAAAGTAAAATCAAACTTCTAGTTGTTTGATAAATTTATTTTCAACATTTTCTTAAAACATATCAAAGTTTTATTTTCAAATTTATTTTTAGTGCATTTTGAAAAATTAACTGAACTTACCCTTTAAAGTATTATATATATAAAGTTGTCCATGATTAAAAACATAATTTTCTTGAATGTAAGTCTGAATGTTATAATTTAACTAATAAAAAATAATTATCGGCTTAATTTTTTAAATAGTTATTTACCATATTTATAGTCTTCTTGTAAAGACATGTCTATAATAACTAAATAACTATAAGAAACTTCCATCTTGTAAATTAACTTTTTTATTGCCTTTATAAACAATTTTAAAGAAGAATATAGTTTTTTTTTTAAATTAACCAATAAAAAGATGCAGTGAATAATTTATTTTTCTTTTAAACCACCACAACATTAAAAATCTATCTATGTCCCAAACAGTCACAGGTGTGTGATAGTCAAGAGTCCAAAAGCAGCTCACAGTTATCTAGTTGTTCGCGCCAGAGGTACAAACAAGAAGGAACAACCACACTCGCCACCCGAGAAACGTCACAGAACAAACATAACAGTGCCTCCGCCACCATTGGAGCACCGCAGCCTCACACCCCACAAGAGCTTCACTACATCACAGCAATCCTTGCCCGTACAACTGCCCTAAACGTGGAGGACAACCCCACAAACCCACCATTAACGTCCCACCAACACCACCACTGGTTCTCCCCAACCCATTCACTTGACCCATCAATCTTCCTCCACCTGGAACACCTCGCCACCAACAAAGATCTGAGCTTTTCCCCGAAAGAACAACTGGGTCACCATTGGAATCGGAAGTTACTGTTCGATCTGGTGGACGAGGTTCTGAAGGAGATTCTGCAAGAGAGAGGGAAGAATGGGCTTTGGTTTTCGAAGGGTGTCGGCGGCTGTTGGCACAGTGGGAGCGTTGTGGAGAGGGTGTGGAAGAGGGTGGGTGAGTTCCCACGTGCGAAGTGTGAGGTGTTGGAGGACATTGATGGGTTGATTGAGGGAGAGGACATGCAGAAAGAGAAGGATGGTGAAGGGTTGGAGGAAGAAGGAGAAGGGTTGGTGGCAGAGATTGAAGGGAACATATGGGACACGTTAGTGCATGAAACGGTTATGCTTATAGATTGCTTGGGAAATGTGAGAAAAGAGAAGTCATTAGATGATGTGAAAATATCACATGTTTGTACTATCTCTCAATTTTAACCTAATACTAGTACATAATTCAGTTTCAATTTATTAGTTATGTATTATTTAAAGATCATTTATTATAATAATCACAAATTATTATTTATGATTTTACAAACCTGTTTGTTTACCTATTGTTCATGTTCACTAAATAATGAATTAAGTGTATCTAAAAATGTTATAGCTAGTGATATTGAAAAATAATTGTTTACCTTGAGTGAATTAAGTGTATCACTCATGTTTACCTTGAGTGAGATTGAAAAATAATTGTAACTTTGAAATTTTTGTTTTTCATTTAATAATTGTTTAAAATATAGAATTATATTAAAATTATAAAAAATATTTTTTATTGTAATTTTGAAATGGAATGTTTAAAATGAATTTGTGTAATAGTTTGCAAAATGAGTAATACGGACGGTGTCGTTTAGTAAGGAAGGATGTCACGTGACATGGTTGGGGGGTCCACGTGCATGGGTTTGAAGTTTGAACCCTTCGATTGTAGGGTCAGAGGAAGAATTTGACCCCTCGACAAGACTGCTCTATTCATTGGATATTAAAAGACAAGATTTGACAGAGGAATCCACGCCTCACACTTTAGTTCCCCCTTACCCCTTCTCTCTCTATTCAATTTATGTGAAGTACATATTATATTACTAGTATTTTTTAATTTAATCCAATTTAATTTGATATTTAGTTATGCTTATCTTGGGTTAGGTTATTTAATATTACGAGATTTCAAGTATCCAACCCAGGTATAAATGTAGTAGAACTACATTATATAAGAGATTATCTTTTTTTCTATGTATATAATTTTGTTTCTAATTTATCTTTTAAATATTTTTTTAAATGACCATTTAATTAAATTTAACTAATTTTTTAGATTAAATAATTATTCTATTGTTTTACTTATAAACTATTTTTGTAATGATTGTTTATTTAAATTTAATTAATTTTTAAATTAAATTAATTAAGTAAAACATGACATGTTCCCACCAGTAATTAATTAAAAAAATTGAATTTGTAATGTTTTTCCATAACTCTTTTTATTTTATCTTTTATATTTTCTAACTCTTTTTTTTCTACTTTTTAATATAAGTGCTCCTATTATATACTTATAATTATAGAAAAATTACTAAAACAATTTTTTAAGACTAGCTTCGAGATACACTTATTAGAAAGTGGGTTTTTAAAGCCTAACTCAATCTTACAAAATCGGCTTGTAAAACGAGGTTTACACCTCCCTTATATATTATAATTTGGACATCTCGTGTGTGATAATAGAAATTGGATGATCCGATAGCGGGTGAAAGAGAAGAATCGAATGCCTACTTAGAACTCGTTATGATAAGCTCTAACCATGCCTCTGATACCATATTAGAAAGTGAGTTTTTAAAGCCTAAATCAACCAAATTAAATAAAGTTCAATCCAAATACAATAAAAAAATTATAAAAATACAATATAATCCAAATATATTTAGAGATAGGAGAACATTTAAGGTTTTCGTTTTTTAATATTTAGAATTTCGGGTGGATTTATGAGTCAATCTGACTCATGACGAGTTCAAGTGAGTTGCGTTTTTAGTAGATCAGACTTATTTTTTGTCCGAACGAAAATTTTTTTTAATCCAACCCACGACTCAAATTATTGATAAATCGGATTAACTCGAAAAACTTAATCCATTTTAACAGCTTTATAATCAATTATATAATTAGTTAAAATGATAATTTATTTTAATTATTTAAGTTTCGATAACCTAGAGACTTGTTTATCGATAATTAGACTAATTACTTATAAAAAAGAATATAGCTCATATGAGGATTTGATTATAGGACATATTAATCATTGATAAGGTTTCAATAAAAGTATCAAGAATTTTAAGATAAAAAAAACTTTCATACATAAATGTATGTTCTTAGTTCATAAATTTTGATGCAAAATTAAAATTCGTCATTTTCTAAAATTTTGAAATATTTTGGTATCTAATTTTAAAAATAAATAAATATAGTCATTTTAATCTACTTATATTAAAAAAAAATTAACATGTCAAATACATTCCCAATATATATTGAAGTGGGAACGTATCAAACATAAACCACTTAAATACTAGCATAAAATGCATTTGACAAATAAAAAATATTTAACATAATTTGATTAAAAAAATTATATTTATTTACTTTTAAAGTTTGAGATCAAAATATATAAAAATTTCAAACAATTTCTAATTTCAATTTCAAAGTTTAGAAATTAAAAATATATTTAACCTAAAATCAGTTAAAGTAATACAAATTAGATAATACAAATTTTAAGAACGTAAACAAATAAGCTAAAGTCAGAAAAAAAGAAAAACACTTATTACCCTAAATTAAAATACTCAACTTTGTGTACTCTAACTAACAACTTAAATACAATATCAAAGTGACTTTGGTTTTAAAAATACCATTATCTTAATAATTGTGTACTTTGTGAACAAAATTCGTCAATTATTCCAAATCTATAAAGTCTTTGTTTACGTAACGACATAATTATATCTTATTTTAAAGTCAATACATCTAAATTAAGTCAAAGAAAAAGAAATTATAATATTTAGGACTTACGAAAAAAAATCTTTGCGTATCTTTATATATAGATGAATAGATAGATAAAAAGAAATAGGAAAGAATATAGTTTGTCTATATTTTAGGAATTGTAATCTTTATCTTGAGTTTGACGTGATTTTTCATATTTTATATTTTTTTTAATAAATTTTCAATAATGACAAATAATTAACGATTTTTTGAAGTTTTTTTTTTATAATTGAGATGTGAAAGATTATAATAATGTTTAATATGATCTTATTTTAAAAAAGAAGTGAAAAAAATATTAAAATCAAATAAAGAAACTTTTCAGTTGCAACAATTTTTTTAGCATTGAAATGTTCAATGTTATATAATCTAACAAGGATCGGGAAACAATGCAATTTTCCTTCTCCCTAATTATTCTACCTTTCTCTTTTTCTCATTTTCCTTAGTGATCACCAGACGAAAAATTTGTAAAAATCATTTAAACGCTCAAAAATTAGGTGATGTTTGTAACATCTCACAAAATATGGTTTAAAACTATATGGAGTAAACATATAAGACAATTATCAAATTTACAATAAGAGTTCTAGATAAATTGAAAATATCGATCATTTTGAACTTTACAATAACTAATAAAGTATGATACAAATTAGAAGAATAAGTCGAACGGTTCTAAAACTACGTTTAAACCGAACGGTGGTACAAAATAATACTAATCATACTAACCAAACGATCCTAAGGTCCAGCTTTAATATTCTCTCCTTCCAAAGCTTCTTCCAGCAAACCCTCGTCCCCTTCTGCTCACATCCATAGGATGATCATTGCAACAGGAAGGATGACCGAACGAACAACATAGACAAGACAGGAGAGTAGGGTAAGTTTATGTAATTTAATTAATCATAAAAACCGAACAGATTCACATATAGCATAAAATCATCACACATGCAATTTCATACAATAACTGACAGGAATTTACATGCAATGACCGACCACTGACTTGACTTATCCGGATTGTATGAATTATGTAGCTACGACGTTTATGCACCCGGATGGTGTAGTAGCTGGGATGCCCTCAACAACTGCCACCCGAGGTTAGTCTGTTATACCTCGCCCAAGTTCACCTTATGGATTAGGACCTCCTGCCATTCTCACACATGAGTTACTCTTCTCTACTTGAGAATGAGTAATCGCAGAATATCAAGATAAATGCCAACTAAGCTATAACTACATTCATACTTTACCATTCAATAACCATCCATGAGATATTCCTCCTTGGAACACTCGTTCATATCCATATAATACAAATCACATCATACTTTAATGCCATCATACTTATTCATTTATACAAATCAAACTGAACAGTAAAACAACATCATCCTTGAGAACAACCGAATAGAAAGATCCACAAATCTTATGAACAAGACCGGATGGAAAAACACTACCCATATATGATCATGACCGAGCGGTCATTTAAAGAGCAAGACTCAAGCATGAGCCGAACACGATTTTAGGGTCGAATACTAGAACAACCAAATACTAAAGTTAAACCCGAGCACTTAAATCTTAGACCGAACCCTTATGATTTAGAACGAATACCATTGCCTTAGACCGATCACTATTGGCTTAGGACAAACACTATCAGCTTAGGCCGAACACTATAGACTTAGGCCGAACACTTAGAATTTAGACCTAACACCATTACAGACCGAGTGTTAGTACAAGACCGAGCACTACTGAGCTTATATAAAATGAATAAATAGATTCGACCGCACAACTACGAAACACTTATTTATAATTGAGGATAAATATAGTATGTAAGATTTAAATTATATTGAGTACCTTAACTAGGCTAATTACTAATTAGAAATAGAAAACTATACTTAGACCGAACGCTTATTTTCAAATATACTAATAGAAGACCGATCGGTCATTAATTGAAATTCTCCATAGAATGAGAATTCAGTTAGGACCGAACACACCAAGAGAAACCGAACGATCACAAATGACTCTCGGCGACAATTAATGAATTCTGCACAAATACTGCAAAATCATGATCAAGTTCTATTCCTACACAGTTCACACTATTTATTAATCATCAACACATACATACGAACATATAATAACATTGATAGTTCATATCAACCAAATAACTAAACAAAACATCATTCAAACATGCAACCATTCAAAACAGAGAATCATAATTAAATTACAAGCTTCCCTTACCTCGAAACCCAGAAAACTTCTATGCTTCCACAATATCGCCTACACCGCAAGTAACTTCTATAACCTCCTACAAACTTCTGATAGGTGAAAATGAACCAATCATAGAACCATAGACAAAAGATAGATTCAGAGGGGGAGTTTGATGAATACATGCAAGCTGAATGGTGCTTGCATGTAACAGAAAATGCATAAATCCTAATAGGACGAAGGAATTTAACTTACCAACCCCAAAACAGCAACTTGATCAGTTTAAAAGAGAGAGCTTAACACCAAGAATACTTAGGTGATGCCTGAATGATGATCGGAAGAAGGAAAAGGTAAGAATTTATAGAAAGAAGGAAAAGAAGTTTAGAGAGAAGGAGGAGAAAACTGAAAACTCAGAAAATTTTGGAGAAGAAGGTGCATGCAGGAAATGACTCGAGATTTTTGAAAAAGCTAATTATATTCTACCGTCAAAATCCACTCAGTCCAATCCACTGCACCCACCTAGATCTTACTTTGTTGCTGAATTTAATAACTCTAACAATGTTTCATATATTCAAAATCAAATCAATTAACCTAACTTAAGTTTTGTTTACACTATTTGTTATGAACTTTTATTCGATTTTGGATTTAGGTAGATCCAGTTATTATTGGTCCATCTCATTGTCATCATAATTAGTGTAATGAATTTACCTAATTGACTTGTTAATCACGTATGGTTGCTTAGCTTAGCCTTTTAAAATAATTAAAAAATATTAGTAAAATATTCTTTGATATATTTTCTTAATATTATTATTTAAATTTTGTTAGAGTTAATAAATTCTGATAGATGTCGTATCTTTTTTGTTATCTTCATTGATTTTTTATAATTCGAATAAATTTCAATCAATTATAAATCATGTATTGGTAACACACCTATCATATAAAAAGTATATAGTATATGGCAATAAATTGTTTGGCTTTTAGCTTATGGAAGTTTGAGATTGTAGGGTAGAGCAACCCTAAAAGTAAAGCTTTTATCTTTTAATTTAAAAAATCAATTTTTGCATGGAGACATAAACTTTAATGCCACTTTTTATTTTCTTTTAGAAAGAATGTTGAAAAGGAAACCCGAGACAACAAGGACTATTTTTACTTTTATTTTATTTTATTTTGAACTAACAAAAAGAAATCACATAAATGAATAATGTTCTCGTCCAAGTTTCAAACGTTCAAGAACTTGGATCCAAAAGCATGAGTTATATAGATGCGAAGATTCCTAGTATACAGATATATGACCATGCTTCATTTGGCAACCTAGTACTTTTGTTTTAAAATGGAAAACAATATTAAAAACTGCAAACTTTTTATTGAGATCTGTGACATTTCATCAATACCTCACACCATGTAAAACCATATCAAATCTAAGCTTTACCAGGGTATTAGACGTTTCTTCAATACATTTTTATCACATAGTAATTAATATTTCAAAGTTAACTAGAAAAAAACTTGATGGGATTGTAATTAATTTTATCATAATACGCATAAATAAGTTTCATAACCATATTCGAAAATCTTTCCTGACAAACATATAAAATTTACATATTTTTAAATTAAAAATTCATAAATTTATCATCTTAAAATTTTCAATTAAAAATGTACATACTCTGGTGTCATGGCCCAGATAAAGGTTTATTATTCAAATTTCAATATATTTTTATTATTTGTTAAACCATTCTTAAATGTTTCTTAATAAATTCTTTATTTAAATCATATCCAACAAAGGTTTATTATTTAAATTTAGATAATTTTTTTTAAATCATCTTTAAATGTCTTTTTTTTCTAATATATATATTCTTTATTTAAATCATATAAATGATATAGGGTACCAATCACATTCATTTGATTAGAAAACACGTTGAGACTCATATTTATCTTTTTATAGATAAAGATTTTATCTTTTACTGATTTGAACTTCTAAGAGAAATTTACAGATGAATTTTCTTTCACTTTCGATTTTTAAAAATACACATTTGAATTTTTTGGATCCCATCACACACTGCTACATGTCAAAAATCATACTCCAAAATTTGGTAAAAACAAGAAATAATGTCAAATAATTTGGATTTATGTCTTGCTGATATTGTGTTTTCAAATAAATCATGAGTTTCAATTTCAATGTACATCTATAATAAAATTTATATGAGTGACCACTTTCCACTGACAGTAGTTAAGATTTCTTTTTCTTTTTAGATACAACAGTTTCATTAAATTCTTGTGTACCATTAAATATGAAGAATGATATGCATAATAATTATGGCATGTGTTAGCTATGATTAGAAGAAGATGTGAAAGAAAAAGAGCGGCAAAAATTCAAACAGGAAAAGTTGAAGAAAAGGTGAAGTAATGAGTAGGAGACATGTGAGTTTAGGGTTGTCTCAGCAAAAATGGTGGAACACAGGGAAGAGACTGATATGCATCTCTGTCACTCTCCATTTTCTTAAATATTTCATTTCTAGTAGTTTATTTATCAATTTCTGTGCACTTTTGGTTCAATATTACTCAAATGAACATATTTAAGAAAAATTTCTTTGGATAAGTTGGGTTTGCATGATATAACTTTTGTTATTGTGAATGTTATATTTATAAAACACAGACTTTAATTTCATATTTTACTTTTTAATTAAAATTGTGATTAAAAACGACAATTATTGAAGTATATTTTGTATGGAAGTGACATAACTTTAATATTTGTTTTAATTAAAATTATGGAGAATTTTGATATTATGATGAATTATGAATACATTCATATAATATATTAAACACCATTTTATTTATATGTTTCATTTTATTCATTTACAACTAATGTGAGATTTTAATTCATCTTGAATTTCTTACAATTTTTTATCTACAAATTATAGTTCATAAAGTTTTTCTTTGCATATATGAAAAACACTATATCCGTTGAGGAATTAATTGTTTTAATTAAAATGTAAAAGAACGCATTATTTTATGAGTTTTTATCTATGATTCTTAACAAAAATATAAAATTCTTTAACTAGTGTGTATTCAGGACTTCATCCTTTTCATATTCTTTAAATGGATACAGATTTTAGGTGTTACAAAAATTTAAATTCATTGTTTAGATTTCATTGAAATGTTATTTTTTCTTATTTTAATTTATCCTCAAATAAATTATATTGGAATAAACTTAACTAATATTTACTGAAAACTATATTCATCCCATTAAAATAGTCTCTTTTATAAGTGTAATGTTTTTAAATTTGAAAGAGTTCACGTATAATATATAAAAAATGTAATTTTCAGAAACAAATAGAAGATTTATGTAAAATTGTAATATATTCAAGATTTTATTATGAAATCAGAAAACCCATGTCGAAGGAATTTATTCAATATTTTAATATTTATAGTTGTAACAAGTGAGACTATTTTAACAAAATTCTTTCAATATATGATATACTAATAATTATTGTTTTTAATATATGGTACTTTATAAAATAGAAAGTGTTATTTTTGGAAAAGGAAAACATAAGAGGCTTATGGATATGTTTGTTTGTGAGTTTCCTTGTTCAATGATAGGGTTTGTGATTTGTTGAGTACTTTTTATGAACTATTTTTAGAATATGAACTGAAGTTTGGTGAGATTATATGAACAAATAATTTATTGTATAATAATGACTCACTGATTGGAAAGTAGCATTGGAAAAGGTGACACCCTTTTAATTAAATAAATAAAGAAAGGGCTATGGCTCAAACTTTTTGTTTAGTGTGATTAATTAATGCAAATTAATTATGATTATCCACCTTTAACACTGCTCCCAAAGTTGGGGATCTTTTCCATACTTTCTAAAGTTTAAGTTTAAATAACTGAGCAAATCTTGCCCACATTTTTGTTTCAGCAAAGTTCAAATATTTTCTCTCAAAACACTAAAATATAATAATATGGATGAACTAAAATAATGAGCTAAATGTAGAGACAGTTCAAATATTCTTTTATTTATTAATTTAATCTATGGTTTTCATTTTTACAGTTACCATTGTGTATATATTTCGGTAACAAAACATTTGTTTCAACCTTAAATATTTTTTTTAATTTGAATCGCATAAAGAAAATAAAAACAACCCAATAAGTACTAAAAATTGTGTAATAATTAATTGTATTCACAAAATTAAAATAAATAAAAATAACTAAAAAGAAATTAATATTAATAAGAAAATGTATTAACATATAAGACATGGTCATAGGAAAAGATTAAATAAATTACAGATTAGTTGAAGTAGTTTATAAATTATATCTTAAAAGTTCACAGAATAAATTATCTTAATTATCAAACTATTTTTTATTGATCAAATAATTTTTGTACTGATCAAACTAATTTATCCAATATTCAGACTAATAATTAGTTTATTAAATTTATCTAACACACTCATAATAAATTTGAATAATATACTAAAAATAGAAGAGAAATAAGATACACTAAATAAAAAAGTAAAATTAATTGCAATAGCTACAAAGGAGAAGAGGTATGAAGAAGGACAACACCAAGTGGATCATAGTATGGTATGTTCAAATGAGTGGTAGTAGAGAAACCAAAAAAATAATATAATTCTAGCTTATATTAAAATAGAGAGTAAAAAGAAAAAAAAAGGAAATGTAATAAAGTTCCACCTAATATATAATAGAATTCAACCTAAAGACTATTTCAGTGGTATCCTCCCATTTAGTATTAAATGTGTTTTCTTGTTTTACCAATTACTGCCAAAATAAAAACAATAACAAATATGTATTAAAATTACAATAATTTATTTAATTGAAATTTAGTTTGGATATTTAATATGAAATATTTTGAATAATATAGAAAATAAGGAAAAAAAAGTTTAGTGATTTTAAATTTTAAATCTTTCTTTGACTTTGATGAATTGAAGACACCCCAGTTCATCTAAATTTTTTGTACACACAAAAAAGATGGAACTTTGCATCTGGGTCACTGAGGTACATTAGAGAGATAAGGTGGCAGAAGATCATTATTGCAAGAAACAGAGTCAGTAATGAGTAAATTCTTCTGAGAAACGTAATTCAATCAGAATTTTGATACTGAAAACGGCTTGCCCCCACCGTCTGGACAATTGCAGATACCCATCTTCTTCCTGGACTGGCTTCATCAAAAAATTCAATGATAGTTTGAAAAATTGTCTCAAATTGGACCTTTTCATTCCTTGATTTAATGAGTAGAGTTCTAAATTTTAGAGCAAACTATTAATTTGGTCATCTAACTCACTGTTTATTTTTCAATTTGAGAATTTTAATTGGTAAGTCACATTTAAAGAATAATATATAGATAGAAAGTGATTCCTTCAAAATTATTCTTGAATTATAGACATTCATATCTTTTGCCATTTAGTGTGCTGCAGGAATTGGTATTTCTTTGTCCGAAACGCTTATTTTGAATTGTTTCTTCGAATTATTTTAAAAATGACTCAAAAATTAAAACTGAGATTGTATAATTCAAAAAAGAAAAAATGAAAAATTTATTTATATGGAGGTGCAAGAAGAAAATGTCCTAGTTTGATCGGTATAAAAGTGAATTATTATAAATTCATATATTTGAGTTGGACTTCTTTAAACTAGTCAAATTTAGTGACAACTCTAAATTTCTTTCTACAATCTCGATAATCATTCATTGTGCACAGAATGGTTCCAAGCGACTCCTCTTCAAACTTTAATTTCATGCATTAGTAATTTATTTGTAACAATATTAGCATTTGGTTGACTAATTTCTTCATAAATCAATAATTCCCTCACATTTTTTTCTATTGCACAAAAGAAAATAAAGAATGATGAAGAAGAATAACTCTCTTAAAGTTATTTTTGAAATAATTTAATCTTTCTTCTTTTTCTATAAAATAAAAGGACACCAAAAATAAAATTAAACCTTAGAACAATATCATTTTAATAAAAGTTTCAGTATATCTCATTTCCACTCTACCAATAGTGCTTCACATGATATCTTTCTTTTCTTTTCAATTTTCTCTTCTCAACCAAACCTTTTCTTCCGAATTCTCTTCACCCATTTTCACCCTCAAACTTAGCAAAATCAAAAGGTGAGGAAATTAAGTTCAAATAATTAAGCTTAATCTAGAATTACTTTTTGATATACAGAGAACCGAATCAAACTTATGCTACTAAAATCGCATATAGACAATTGAACCAACATTTGAACAACAAACTTATTGCATAGAGAAAGAGGAAATTAGTTTCATCCCCACCATGATAAATTTGAAAGTTTTGTCATTTTAAAAAGTTTTCTTCGGAAGCTTTTGAAGCAAACAGGCACTGGACCTGGAGATGTCTATGAAGCAAAGGCAGCTGTTATCGTTTCATCAAGAGATTGCCATGACATTTGCCAAGAACAAGTGAAAGTCAATAACCAGTTGAAAACAAAGAAATCAAAATTGAGTTGTCATTTCAAAATCTGAAAAACAGAAGGACGAATCTAATTTGATGAATTGATCTTTCCTTCCATGAAAATATCTTATTCACAAGTTTGTACAAACAAGCAGGCTAGTAAAGATTAATCCTTAGTTCAGTCATTCTGTGTCAACAGTGAACAAAATAGGGAGAATTAAAGAATGGAAAATTGAAAGATGTTATTACCTTCCGCAGATCGTAAAGACTTCTCAGCCAAATGTATCTGGTGCAGTAACGCATTACCATAGTACCATTAATTTCTGCCATCTACATTAAAACCAGAACCAGTCCAGTCCGGAGTTGAAGACCTAGTCTTGGGCACTGCACCAATTCCTTTACCTCTTAGGTTAACTTTCTTTTTATTTCTTTGTTCTCCTTCACTAGGAGGATGCGGTTTATGCTCATTGGCCGCTGGAACATTCGGACCATTATTTTGGTACGGAACATTCACAGCCGAACCTTCATTTGATTCCCTTGTGCTGGGAAGGGAGGAGCCATCTTGGATTGCACTATCCAGAGAACTTGATCTCCCAGCCTAGCATAATTCACATGCAAGGTTAGGTTTTAGCATTCACAAGAATAATATGGATTTGTTTAACGGGACATGTAGCATGTCAGACAGAAACAAAACAAATGACCAAAGATTATCTACATATACAGTCAAAGAGAAGCTGGAAAGAAAAAATTTATCAGTAAGAAGCCATGCAACCGGTGCACATTCTCTTGTATCCAACAACCCATTACTGTGATAACAAAAAAGTTCAGTTTGAAACTCCAAATGTTTAGATAGTAGAATGTCATCTGTTTGACAGCAGGAAACCTTATATGGTTAAAAGTTAGGATATCAACTTTTAATGGCTTGGTCAATACCTTTTATTTTATTAACGGTATTTCTTGGAGGCAGGTTTGACAAGATCAGTAAGTATTAAGGAAGGTACGTCAGGTCAATCACCAATGTAAATTTCATTAGGCTATCACTTACATGATGCCATAGAAACTATTGACAACATAGATCTGAGAATGAGGAGGGTCTTAAGAATAACATACACTGTGAAGACTACTTGACTGCCGGTTTGGATTCATAGCTTCCAATCGTCTTTTTAATTCCTCCAGCCTAGACAACTGAGAGTTATTGCTCTCTTCTACCTAGAAAAGATTGTTAATATCAACACAAAGGATGAAAAATTAAAATATTGTGCTCGTTGAATCTTTTTACCAGTTTACTTAAGTCTTCACATAATTTCTGCTTTATTTGCTCTTCATCCCTCACTGCTTTGGATGCTGATTCCCACGCCTGCAGCACATGCAGTCAACATACTATAACTGAAAAGGTAAATTACGATGCTTAAAAACGTTTTTTATGATCAATTATCTACTTTTCCATTAAATGGTTGAGGCAATAAACCTCTTATCTAAATCGTAAGTCATTTATGTGTGCAATTTTATAATTTACAAATAAGATGCCAATGAGATCATTCGAAAAAGTATACAATAACTATTTGGAAAAGTAAAAGTAAAGAAGAAATCACTCCATGTTATTAAGACAGGGAATGGTTAAGGAATCTCATTTTTAAAGTGCGATTGGTTCAACTTAATTAGAGTAAGTAAATACACTTACTTTTGCATCCTAAGTGAGTTTCTGAAAAGAAAAAAAAAAGCTATTATTTCTCTTAAAAAGTTGTTCCAAACATGCTATTAATAGAGACATACTATCTTCTTGACAAAGAAAAGGGGAAAACAAATTAAGGTATAGGTACTAATGTCTTTCATTTACCATATACACTCCCATTTTAATTCTTAAGTTTATTAATATATGTTGCTTTAACCTTGCAAATGACAATAACTCTAATCCTTTCGAAGCAAAATGGCAGTCGGAAAAGAAGTGATAAAAGACTAAAATGAAGGACTTTTGAAAACTCAAGAACTGAAGTTAGGATTTATAATATGGATTAAAGTGACACACGCTTAGAATTTTAGAGACTAGAATGAGGGATTACTCTTTATTTATTATCATAACAAAATGAACTGATGAACAAGAATATGCACATGCACATCCTTGTTGAAGTTAAATATTGAAAAAATAAGCTACACCCCATATATATGGGGTAAAATGAGCTAATGGGTAAAAGCTTATCTCACTAACTTTTCTAACCTTGCTGTGCATGTGAACCACGAATGTTCTGAACGAGCCAATCATTCAGCTTTTCTTTAAGCCACAGAGACTTAAAAGTAAATTAACATTTAAAAAATTTGTTCAAGTTGTTTAAAAGTAGCACAAGACTCTTTACATTTTTTTCTCCAGCATCTCTGTGACCTCATTGTAAACTCAAGAACTGAAGTCACACTACTAACAGACATACCGCAAACAGAGAATATGGCATCCATACCTCAAAAATATAAATATCATGAAAGCAGCGTGAAAAATAATTAATAGTAGTACATAAAAGTAACATGCCTTATGTGCCTGTTCTTCCTTTAGCTTTGCCACACGAATTTTCTCTGTTGATGCCTCTATCTTTGTTCTCATATGTTCCAACGCTTAAAGTAAACATGGCATGCAAAAATGAAGCAACGTTATTTCATATTTCACTAATTAAAACTATGAGGAACAGCTATTATTGATGCAAAAGGAAACAATGACCCTCTTCATTTCTGCAAAGGAAAACAATTGATACACAGAAACCTGCTTTCTTTGGTCCAGATGTAAGTTTCATCTCCAATCCCAGATTTGCAAGCTCACGCTCCACATCACGAATTTTTGAATAGTTTTCCTCAATGTATCTGAAAACATGTTTAAAAATGAAAAAGAGAGAATTCAGTGGTTATAAAAAATAGAACGGCTTCTAACGGGATATATAGCCAATCTCATAATACTGTCACTTTAGTATGATGTTGTGCATTCAAGAGATTTTTAAGTATAATTCAACACACTCAAGTCTAATTCAATATGTTGTACGAGAAAACTGATTATATTAGATGTATATTATAGGATTAAAGTGACAATAAATAGTTAAGTTTGGAGAACAAAATAACAAAGGACTTATTTTAAATTTCTTGTTCCAAAAACTAATGTGAATGCATAAGACTAAAATGTTGTTTACCCATTTCTATTATGTTTGATTTAAACACAAACTACATTTCTTTTTTCTCTTTTTTACATACTTCATTTGGTTTAACTATATATACTGTTTGCTTAAAAATAAAAAAAGAGTTTGGTTGAATTTATTAGTCAGTTGTAGAAAACTAAGGAAATATTAATTATTTCCTCCATTTGCATTTGTCCTTGGACATCTCCACTAAACAGAAGGGAAACCTTGCCAATGGTTTAGCACCACCAATGTTGAATTAATTGATTGAACATT
Source organism: Vigna umbellata (assembly GCF_029865625.1). Lineage (NCBI taxonomy): Eukaryota > Viridiplantae > Streptophyta > Magnoliopsida > Fabales > Fabaceae > Vigna > Vigna umbellata. The sequence continues at coordinate 26,634,539 of NC_142168.1, forward strand.
AAGAATCAATGCTGAAAATGTAAATTAAAAATTAAATAAATAACCAAAATTTAAATGACGAATTAAGAGCTGCTTAGAGAGAGAAAGAAAAGGGTTACTTCTTCAATTGAAGTTGCTCTGCTTCGATTATCTGAAAACAAAGCAACAAGATTGTGAGAGATTGAAGAGCAAAAAGAATGAATATATAGAGGGAGAACCTGTTCTGTGTAACTGATAACCGAAGCTTCTTTGGGAATACCATCGGGTCCGATCTCGAGAACAAACGGCGGGTTTGAACCCATTTTCCGTGAATCAGATCGACGTTGAAGCAGTATCTTCTCGCGCCAACACAGCCCAAAATCCTATTTTCTTCTTCTTTATATATATTTTTCTTTTACAGGCAATGAGATTTTCAAATTTTCTAAAAAATAAAATGATGTTGAGTACCAGACTACCAGTTTGAATTCAACAATTTTGTTATCTATGTGGTTATAGGGACAATCCCCTTTTATCTATACCATTATATAAATTATTTATATCATTATTTTTTTATTAATATTTTTATTTTATTTATATCATCAATTGAAATTTCAGAGACTATATTCTATTTATATTTCTAAAAGAATGTTTTATAATGTATGTCTTTCAAACTACCGGCAAATAATATTCATTTTTTTTAATATTATATATATATATATATATATATATATATATATATATATATATATTTAAGTTTACATCTAATTAAAAATATTATTTTTAATTAATATCTTTAATTTTATACTTATAAATAAAATTTAGACACTCCTGTCACTGAATTGCATTAATGTGTTCTTGATGAAAAATGTGTTTCTATTAGTTTATTAACTAGTATGACATTTGTGCTTAGTAGGGTAAATTTAAAGATATTAAATTAAAAATAATATTTTTAATTATATATATATATATATATATATATATATATATAATACAAAATTTGGGAAAGCCAAGACCTCAGTGAAAACTAACAGCTTATTTGGAGGATTTCATTCCGAAATTAGTAAACCCACGTGAATTTCATTAATAAGTGTGTTGAAAATTAGAGAATATATTACTAATATCAGCTGACACACCTACCCAAACCAGAGCAAAAGGCATCTTGAATTTATATAAGAGAATTACAGAGTCAAGAGATTTAAACAGAAAAAGGAAAAAAGAAGCTCAGCATCACCTATGCTGTAGATTAACAACAAATTATAACAAAAAGATGTGAATTTTGTTATATTACAGCTGCTTCTAGTAAGAATTGCAAGATAGCTTCCTTTGTAGGAAGTGCAGGAATTGCACCTCTCCCAGTCACAGTGAGTGCACCACATATATTGGCAAAATATAAAGCCTTTCTAAGACGTTTCTCATCCTGCCAATCAAACCAAAATGTATAAATTTCTATGCAAGAACAATCATGACTTTCCCATTTACAGACATCATATAGCTAATTCTCATCACACTGTTCAAATTTAGGCCTATCAAACAAGAGCAGAAGAAGAAATTACAAGAACAATAAAACATTATAATGATATAAGGCTTAATCTACACAACCAGAACAAGTCAAAATTCAAAATTACCTGAAAAATAGTTTGATCAGAAGCTATACTGTATAAAATCCCACTAACAAATGCATCTCCAGCACCAGTTGTGTCTACAGGTTTGACTTTAACACCTGCAATCCTACCCTTAAATGCCTGCACAGAAATTTTGGCAATGATAATTAGCTGAAGAACTCATGAGGGCCAAAAAAGAAAGCTTGGTTAAGTCCTAAAAAGAAATCTTCATATCAGTTTTCACTAGCTATTAGAACTCACGGTAATTAATTCAGTTCATAACTTATCAGTTCAAGGGACATGATATTTGTTTACTACTGTAGAAAACAAAGCAAAGATAAAAAGAGAAATCGTGCTTCCAATGAGACATTATAATTAAATGGATTTGGTAAGCATACTTTGGTGTAATATCTGCAACCTTGTGACCCTTCAGTAACGATTAAAAGCTTGAGATTTGGATGAAAAAGTTTCTTCAAAACAACATTATCGTCATAAGGATCATCACCTCCAGTCAAAAATGTAATTTCATCCTCACTTATCTGTACATATATACATAGGAAAACGCCATGTCAACTCAATTTTAAGGAAAATAATAGAATTCTTATTTTTCAAAACTAAACAGTATAGTAGAGTCATATAAGAATATCTTGGTCAAATGTGTATACCTTTGTGACATCAGCCTGATCCCATATATCCATTATGCTTTTCCGAGCAGCATCTGCTGAAGGCCATAGAGCCAATCTCAAATTTGGATCATAAGAGAGAATGCAACCAGAGTTTTTGGCAATTCTCATAGCAGCAAGGTGAGCTGACTTGCATGGCTCATCAATCAAGCTGATGGAGCCATAATGGAATATTCTAGCCTGAAATCAACGTTATGAATATCCTGACTTCAGATGAAAGGCCTAAAGGAAAACATTCATAAAATACACAAACAGATATTCCACACACCTGCTTTAGAAGATTTTTATCAAGTTCTGATTCTTGAAGGAGCATATCAGCACTTGGATTGCGAAAAAACAAGAATTCACGTTCACCATCTGCTCTAAGTGTAACAAAAGCTAATGCAGTTCTTGCATTAGAGTCAAACCGCATGCCAGAAGTCTCAACATTGTTTTGCTTTAAAATATCTGCCAGCATGTACCCAAATTCATCTGCTCCAACCTAATAAACAAATGGAAAATTGAAAAAGCACTTCAGATGTGATTTTTATTCTAGAAGTTCAAGCAATCATTTCCCTGCTAAGAACAGGTGTGCAGGAACAAATTTCTTCAGAACTATTCAGTTTCAAACATAGCATATGACAACTATGTATAACAATTTAGAGTTGGACAAAATACCCTAGGACAATGTGCAGATAGATAGCAACAGGAAAGTAAGGAAATCATATAATGTACAGTACCAGGCAGCACTGATTGAGAAATGAGAACTACACCTTGCCAATAAAAGCAGATGAACCTCCCAATCTAGAGATACCAACAGCTACATTGGCAGGAGCTCCACCAGGAGCTTTCTTGAAAGCAGGTGCTTCAGCCAGCGATACTCCTCCCACAGTCGGAACAAAGTCTATTAACATTTCCCCAAAGCAAACAACCAGTGAACCTGTTTCCTTGCAGTCTTCTTTTCTGAGATCATTGGAATGATCTGCACACAAGCATGATCTTCAGACCCACATGAACCATGTTTTGTCGTCACTTTTCATTACTTACAATGTGACTTCATAGAAAAAAAAGTAAAAAATAAAACACTTCAAGATCAGCCATAATTAGGTCAGCAGGGCCAAAACTTTCAAAAAATATATTTTCATCTTCCCAATATGATGATAACTTGATCTTCCTTTCTTACGCTGCAAACTGTAAACCATGTGCTCTGTTGTGTTATAGGCACTTCCTCCCCCATTACCAAAATTCACAAAGATTAGATGGTATTTTAAATTTGAATATTACTTAGTTATAAGCACCCATTTTCAAGTACATCATTGGTATACATTATGTACTTTCCAGGTACCCATTTCAGCTCCCAATGCATACATGACAAAAGAAATATATATATCTTAACCCTGAGATTTTACAAAGTGGTCCTGCAACTTGGACTACCGTCAGATGTTAAGGATTTTGGTCTCTTCCTGACAGCCATGTGACAACAATTGCAACCCCATCAGCCACATTTATACACAAATTTCACGCAATAACAAGGATCTAGGACATGATGTTTAGGGGTTTTGGACACTCAGCGACGACATCATCACCAAAATTGTGACTGCATCAGTCACATATATCTGCAATTTTCCGCCATACCAAATATTGGCAGGTAAACTACAACGACAATTGCAATATATAACCTTACTTAACCCCAAACAAAAAAGAATTTCAAATATATAAACTACAGTCTGCAGAGTAGAACACCACACAAATGCTAACATCAGCAGTGAGTACAGAAAGACCACACCATTATGATTCTGTCCTTATTAATGAAAATCACACCCCAGAGGAGTTAATAATCATTCACAATAACCATGCACAGTTCCAACCAGCTGATTCAAACATTCAGACCGACACACTCAACAAAGGTCTTCATATTATTCAGTTCAACAAACCCCAAAAGAGCAAGACCCACCATCCATTAAACCCCAAAGAAACAATCTTTATCTTAAAATTCTAGCTCCAACCCAGGTAAAAAAATAACAAAGTATCAACAATTACAATACAAGAACATAAAAAAACAAAAATGTGGGCAGAGAAAAAGAGTGAGGGAAGAAAGATAACAAAACCTGATGAGGTATGGTGAGCCATTAATGAATGAAGTCGGAAGCAAGAAGAAAACAGAGATTCTATTGACTATGTTGTTGTGTTAATGAGAGGCAAAACGAAGCAGTAAGAAAGTAGATGAGAAGAAGGAGAGAAATTGGTTGGTCTTTATAACAAGTGTGGTGAGAAAAAAAGAAAAGAAGCCAAATTTGAATTCAACAACAACAATCAACGCGCACAGCACCCAGATTCTCACTTTCTACATTTCTTCTCCAAACATACTAAAACCTTCGCCACCAAAGTCTTCTGCTATTTTTTTTCTCTTCTTTTCCTGCAAAAGTTACCACCCAGACATTACCTTTGATACAGTTCATGTAGACACAATTTATAGAATTAAAATATTGGAATTAATTACAACCTAGATTAATAATAACTCAAATTTTAAATGGTCGTAAAATTTTATTCTTCCTCTCAAATTTAATTATTCTACAATCTGCATTTATAATAATTATTCTAAAACATTAAAACATGTAAGAACATAGAACTTTTAAAAGAACATGCATAACGTTAACTCTTGATCATTCATAAATAATCATAACAATAAAGAAATGCGTTTCCTTTTGAAATTCAAACTATTTTTTGTCACATATGATATATTTCTCTTTGCTTCTCTCATTTTAGTAAATTTATTATTATTGGGAAATTGAATGAAAAAAAAAATATCTATTTTTTTGAGGCTACATTTGGTGTCGTTGTCTCTTTCAGAAAAAAATCATTATGTATATGTTTGACAAATGGGATGTCCGTGAAATACAGTTTCTTTCTTTCTTTCTTACATTTTTTTTAATTCTTCATAGAATTATATTTCTCCTAAGTAAAATGGAATGATATTGATATCATTTGTTGTAACTTTACAAATTATATGAATATTCTATTTTTTTTCTTTTCTTTTTAACATTATAATAAATTGTATTTATTCTAATTAGATATCACTAGTTTTACATTAAAATAATCAAAGATTTTTTACACATAAAAAAAGTTACACCAGTAACTTACCTTATATTCTTAACGTTTTTCTCTCATACCTCAATCAACAGAAAATAAAATATAGGTTTAGATTCGAGAGTTAATTATATGGAAATAAATAATTGATACCCCTACATAATTTGTCCTAAAACGAATCTACTGATTAAAAAAGTCAAATCTGTATTTTATCATATTTTAAACTTTTTTAAGCATTTGTAATTATCAAATAAAAAATTATTAAATATCAAATAGCTATTATTAAATATTTTTTAGTTTATTTTAATTTAAAAGAATTTCATTGTATCAAAGGAGGGAATATATCCAAGAGGGCTATCGTTAAAGGTTTTTCTATAATAACTAAAGAAGGTATATTTAAATTTATTGTCTTAATTTTTTCTAAGGTTTATGTAATAATCTAATGGGAAAAAAAATTATTAAATATTTGTTGAGCTTATTTCTTATTTTCTTAAGTCTAAAATATTCTCATCAAAATAGGGAGTATATCCAAGAGATCTATCATCAAACTTTTTATGAAAGATTTTATAAATAACAAAAACAAAACTATATTTAAAATGATTATCTTTAATGTTTTATAATTATTCGTTTACTAAAAGAATTCTATACTTTCTCAAATATAATTTAAAATAAAAATATAGTTAAAGTGTAAATTTAAATCAATGAAGAATTTAATAAATTAAAAGAAAAAACAAAAGCTTTTACGCTCTTTCAAAAAATTATTATTATCATTATCATTATGCATAAGTTTATTAAATTCATATTAATATCTTAAAATTATTTCTGGCATAATTTGTTAATGGTTGACAGCTACATTAATGATATATAAAAAATAAAATCATTTAAATTAATCTTAATCATAAATTTTAGACTAAAACATAAAGTGGAATGAAAAGGTTGGGCAAACCTAGGATGTAATGGATTATTCCTTTGGCACACAGCTTAATGAATATTTGTTGATTCCCACAATTATAAAATTGGATGTGGCTTCCACCCACATGCACAAACTAATTGGACCGTCTCTCTATACATAAAAAGACTAAAATAATTGAAGTTTCTACGTCATAAGCAAATAATATTCTATAAATTGATGTTTTTATAGAATAATATAAATTTAGGTAGAGAGTATTTTTAAACTAAAATTTTATAATAATAATAAGAAAGAAAGATATTATATTCATTGTGTCGGTATGTCCGTATTTTTTATCACGTAGTTTAATAATATATATATATATATATATATATATATATATATATATATATATTAGGTTAAAAATAACGTAACTCTAACACTCGAATTAAATAGATCACATTACAAATTTAGTATTAAACAAAAATCAGACAATATAATATATATTTATAATTTTCGATAAAATATTATAATTCAAAACTTTTACTTACATTGTACAATGTAAAGTTTATATATTAAGTTATAATTATTCATTATACAGTATTCACTATTTTTATAGATACTTTCATAATTGGTACTGTTACTTATCTTTCCTATTTTTATTAACTTTAGTTCATGTATGGTATACAATTATAGGAGGTGGACTAACCATAACACAACAAAAACACATTATAAACTTATTTAGTTTTATAAAATTCTATCATGAATTTCGTATTACATTATTTATGTTTTAATTAAATAATCATCATTTAATCAACAATTTTTATTAATTAAGACACTAACTCAATTCTATAATTATATGTATTGAGTTAAATGCACATTAAGTTCGACACATGTAATCTCATAGTATAATGTTCCAACTGATCTTGATTTACCAAGTCTAAAATTCCCATGACAAGATTAGTTAACTATAGCCTGGCAAAAAATGTGCTCTCTCCCGTCTAAGAGTGGGCAAACTGCATTTAACTATAAAATAGTTAAAAAAATTGAGTTGAACTATTTTTTAGTTCAGTTAACTAAAATATAATTCAATAAGCTGTTTTTTAATTCACAGTTTAGTTAACTATTTATTGTGCACTTGAGAGTGAATATACATGCTTCTGAAATGTGAAAACAATTTAATATTAAAGCTAAAGCCTAAATGATACATATCAAGATGAAAACAGTCCTCGATTACAGGGCAATTACAGGACATAATTAGCCTTACTGTACTAAATTATATCTATATTATAAAATAAATTATTTTTATTAAAAATTTAACTATACTGTTATGCGGTTCAATTTAAAAAAACTGGACTTTTCTATTAGTAATTAACTGTTTCAAATGGTAAACCATACAATAGTAACCAAAGTAAACTGCAATTCGTCTTCGCATCGCAAACATACAGAAATTGCATGTTTTTCTTTTTTTTTATCTTAAAACTATTTCAGAATAAGTTTTAAAAGTTTATTTAAATTCTTAACTTAAATAAAATTTAATTGCATTGATTACATTAAAAAAAAGGGTTAAATATGTTTTTGGTCCCTTAACTTTCCGCGAAAATTGGAATTAGTCCCTCTTCAAAACTTTGGACTAATTTAGTCCCCAAACTTTAAAAATGTGTGAATTTAGTCCTTTTAACCAAATTTTGTTAACTTTATTTGATGTTTCAAGTGCGTTTCATGATAGCATTTGAGTTGTTTACACTGTTTGACACATTTTTGCTTCAACGTTCACTGATAAATGCGTTTGAAACATCAAATAAAGTTAACAAAATTTGGTTAAAAGGACTAAATTCACACATTTTTAAAGTTTGGGGACTAAATTAGTCCAAAGTTTTGAAGAGGGACTAATTCCAATTTTCGCTGAAAGTTAAGGGACCAAAAACATATTTAACCCTAAAAAAAATTGATAAGAAAAACCTTGGTCAAAATCTATTCATTTATAAATTTCAACAGTATAATAATTTTTAGTAAAAATAAAAATAATAATAAACTAGTATGATATATAATTATGAAAAAGTACTATATACAAATATAAATTAATACAAATAACTAAGTTATGAGAAAAAAATAATTCATAACAATTTGTAAATAGTATTAAATGTGTTTTTTCTTTTTTATTTATCTTAAAACTATTTTAGAATAAGTTTAAAAAGTTTATTTAAATTCTTAACTTAAATAAAATTTAATTGCATAGCTTACATTAAAAAAATTGATAAGAAAAACCTTAGTCAAAATCTATCCATTTATAAATTTTAATAGTATAATAATTTTTAGTAAAAATAAAAATAATAATAAATGAATATGATATATAATTATGAAAAATAGGATATACAAATATAAATTAATATAAATAACTAAGTTGCATGTTTTATGAGAAAAATACAATTCATACCAATTTGTAAATAGTATTAAATGTGTTCTTTTTTGTCTTAAAACTATTTCGAAACAAGTTTGAAAAGTTTATCTAAATTCTTAGAGTATTTTTTTTTTTAAACTAACACTTAAAATTGTTCTTTTAGAAATTTAATTTAGGATATTTGTTTATTTAAAATCACTTTTCAATAAGTTATTTGATAAAAAGTAAATAGTATGTTTTCATTATGTTTGGGTGGAACTGGAGTTTGTTTTAATGAAGTTGTATTTTCTTAATGTTTTAAAACAGTTAACTGAGTTAACTGAACTACTAATAGGAAAGTTCAGTTTTTTTAAATTGAACTACAAAATAGTATAATTCAGTTTTTAATAAAAATAGTTCAGTTTTTATAGTATAATATAATATAGATAATATATAGTTTAGTACAGTTAGGTTAATCATGCCCAGTCCTACTCACGTCAAATTTCACATAGGAACTTCTTTCAACTCTCACCACCTAAACTTTATTCTCTATAAGAGTATGAGTTTAGTAGAATTATGATGACTTCATTCAATACATACCCTAACATCATACAATTGAGCAATTCTTCATAAAATTAACCACATTCATATAATTCATAGTTAGCTACATTTTTCAATCACAACCTAAACGAACTCAGGAAATCATCACCCTCACTATTGGTACCTTATTCTTCCTTTCCCATTCATATCACATATCCACATATAAGAGTAGAACAAATATCCCAACAATTGTATGGTAAAAAAAAACTTAATCTCTAAGCAATATAACATTTACCCTTACCACAAAATCATCATTCTTCAATGTATTCATTATATTTCAACATTTAAAACCATATTCATAAAGTTTTCATATTTCCATTATTATCATTCAAGAAACTTTTACAAAATGTTTCACACTAATTTTCCACCCAACCCCATCCATTCTCACCCACTAATTCTTGATAGTTGTTTCTATAACATCCCGATTTTTGGGATGTCTCGATTATGAGGAAAATTTTAAAACTTTAAAAAACATAATATCATTGCGAAAATCAACTTATATAATACCGAAGTTAATAAAATCAAAACGAAATAAAGTAAACCCAATTACAGTGTTTCTAAAATTTCTAGCACAACAGATTTAAATAACCTAAGTCATCTTCCCACTCTCGCGTCTCTATCATGCATCTGGAGCATCTATAAAATCCTCTGCTCCCGTATAACCAAATGTCATACGATCATTGCAAAATACACACACACAACCACAACACAAACAAATATGGGTAAGCTACCATAGCACAACCAATAACAATAAAATTTGTACATAGGAAGCAAGCACAACTTAATAACCAATCCATCATCTATCGCACTATCCTACTAACAGAAACATTCATACACCCTGATCATTATCAACATCATCATTAATTATATCATGACTATGTCATCAACGTCATCCTTATCAACATCGTCTCCAAACACATCGTCATTACAAATCATCAACTACTCAAGTACATCTCAACACTCTCGTTCCAACATCAATCAAAGTTCATCATATACCTAAATACAACAATCATTCTCATTCTCTGTCTAACACTATTCATTCATCAGTATCCAAAGTCTCATTCAAAAATACAATATACTCAATGAATTCCACTCAAACAATAAATGACAAATAATAAATAAATAAATATAATTCAATATCAACACAAAATAATAGATCATTTATTACTTTAATCAATCATTAAAATCAAATTCCCAATTAATTTAAAATCTCATTAACTTCCTTTTTGAATCAAATTAATTTATCTTTCCAATTGTAATTTAAATTAATTTGATTGCCAATTAATTGTTAAATCAATAATAATTATTTTCTTCTCAAAATTATAATAATTATTATTATAAATTAATGATTTCATCTCTCTCCCTTTATAATTTATTTTCATTAATTATGTCAATAATTATTTAATTCTATTTCCCATTACTTTAATTTCAGAGACATAAGATTTATTTTAATTCCTCTTGTCTTATTCTTATTATTATTTTTAGGTCTCTTTTTCAGATATGTACAACCAAAATCCTCACGGCCCAAAAGACCAACCCAATTCAAAACACAACCCATCCCAATTAAACTCTTATTATTCTTATTTGTTTTTAATTATTTTAATTAAGCTTGTTCCATTATTTCTTTTCCTGCAAAGCAAGGCTCCAATTGAAAGGGCAACCAGGCCCAACTGGCCCAAACCCTCATTATCACTGCCAAAGTCCATGAAGGACTCCACGGCCAACCATCATCGGCTGCTCCACCTACACCACCACCAACAGCCACCACACCGAACAAACGAACAAAACACCCTCCAACGTGAAACCCAGAAACACAAAACGTGAAAACAGAACCACCCCCCAAATCAAAAAATGAAAACTCCACCATCGCTAAACTCAAAAATAGAACAAGACCATAAACTCAATTTCAACAAACCCTAATCCCCAATATCAGATAACAACAAAACCCTAAAATGCAAGAATCAAGAATTCCTAGCCACGACTCATCGTTGACACTATCGTTGTTGGAAAACTCAACCCTTCACCCTCGTCATCGTCAGAGGTCGCTCACGACGTGTTGCCGTCGTCTTCTAACATCGTCACGACGTTGTTTGCACTCAGATGCGATCAAGACTGAACCCGCATCCACCATCAAAGGAGGAAGCTTCCGCAACGGCCACCACTCCGTGGATGCTCATGCTTAGAGGTCTTCACACCTCCATAAGCCTCCACTGCATCATCTTTTTGAGAGAGACTCGAAATCTCGACCTCAGGATCACTCAGAAGATATGAGACCTACGCGCTAGCCAACTGCGCCACTACTCCAGTAAGAAATCGCAAGAATTAGAAAAGAAGATGGGAAGAAAGATTCCCTATTTTGATTCGAGCCCTTAATTGAGAAGAGGAAGGGAAGGAATTTTTCATGCGTGCCGCAAGACTCCCATTGATGGAGTTCTTGGTTCGAGAAGAAGAAAGGTGATAACCTAGCTACCTTTCCGTGCGAGACAAAGAGAAAGGAAATGAAGCATCCCCGCGAGCTTCACCAGGCAACCCAAAGTTGTGAACACAAATCAGGTAAGGAACACTTTCTAAATGTAATATCAAATCTTGTGTTATTGATTTGATCAAATCACATACATTTAAATAGACTGCAATTAAAGAAAGAAACTGCTCTTCCCCATTTCTTAAATTAGTGGGCAATATCCTAACAGAAGGTAGCTAAGATTTAGCTCCCTCAATTCCTAAATAATAGGTCAGCATAAGACCGTTATTTAAACTTAAAATAAAATAATAAATAAACCTGCATAAAAACCTTCTAACAATCCCTCCCTTGAACTAAATTTCCAAAGGCTTTTAGTTTACTTCTGATGCTGCAATTTCTGATGCTGCAACTATGCCCAACATACTCCTGATCTTCACAAACTGCTCTAACTTGAGTGGTTTAGTCATTATGTCAGCAATTTGGTTTTGAGTACTGCAGTGACTTAACTTGATTCTCCCTTCTTTAACAAGATCTCTTAAGAAATGAAATCTAACATCAATATGTTTGCTTCTACCATGCAATACTGGGTTCTCAGACAACTTAATAGCTGAATTGCTATCACACATAATTAAAATATGTTTTTGGTTTTTGAAACCTATGGTCTCCAAAATTCTCATGATCAAGATACATTGACATGCACATGAAGTTGCAGCTATGTATTTTGACTCTATAGTAGATAATGTCACTATTGGTTGTTTTTGGGATGACCATGAAACTGCACCAGTTCCTAACAAAAAAACAAATCCTGATGTGATTTTTCTATCATCTACATCACCTGCATAATCACTATCTGTATAGACCATGAGCGTTATATCTTCTCCTTTCTTGTAAAATATTCCAAGTTCTGTAGTCCCCTTTACATACCGTAGAATACGTTTGATAGCATGCCAGTGAGTCTCTGAAGGGTTCTCCATGAATCTTCTAATGAGGCTAACCACATACATTAAGTCAGGTCGGGTTGCAGTTAGATACATGAGGCTTCCAACTGCTTGTTTGTAGAGCGTGACATCTGCTTTAGGCCCTGCGTCATTTTTGGATAACTTTATTCCTGGGGAAATTGGATTATTAACTGCATTACATTCCATCATATTAAACCGAGCCAAAACTTCTTGTGCATATTTCCTTTGACATACAAAAATACCATGTGAATTATACAAAACTTCAATTCTCAAAAAATACCTCATCTTCCCCAAATCAGTCATGTTAAAAGTTGACATCATAGACTCCTTAAACTCATCACACATACCTTTATCATTGCTGGTGTAAATTAAATAACCCACATATAGACTTCCAATAAGAATTTTACCTTCCATTCTATAGGAAATATGCTTCTATTTTGTTATACCATGCTCTAGGTGCTTGTTTGAGCCTGTCAAGTGCCCTCTTCAATTTATATACCTTTTCTTCATGTCCCTTTTCTATGAATCCAGCTGGTTGTTGAACATATATTTCCTTCTTTAGTTCTCCATGGAGGAATGCACTTTTTACGTCTAGTTGAAATATGAACCATTCATTTTGTGCTGCCATGGATAGAATTATGCGAATAGTATCTAATTTGGCCACAGGTGCAAACACCTCCGTGTAATCCATTCCATAGTGTTGTGCATAGCCTTTTGCTACTAACCTTGCTTTAAACTTGTTAACCTCACCATTCTCCTTAAGTTTGGTTTTGTAAACCCATTTGACTCCAATTGGCTTTACGTCTTTGGGAGCATGAGTCAACTCCCAAGTCTGGTTTTTCTCTATAGCCTCCATCTCTTTCACCATTGCCTCTTGCCACTTCTTACTTCTAACTGCTTCTTTAAATGTTATTGGATCAGTTTCAGCTATCATAGCATTAGTATTGCTGTTAAAGTATCTGCTTTCCCCTTCTTCATAGTCTACCATCCACACTGGTTTTCTCCTATTTCTTCTCGCCCTTCCTTCAGTTGGAGTGTCACCTGTTAGAGTGTGAGATTCAGTTCTGGTGTGTGTTTCTGCTGCTTCGTTTTTGATATGTGTTTCCGTAGATTTTGATTTTGGTTGCTCCTCCTCTGATTCAGATTGTGAATCACTGTTGTCTTCTTCTCCTTCAGCAATTTCTTGGTGGTTTTTTGCTTCATTCTGCTCCCATCTCCAACCTTTCTTTTCTTCAAATACAACATCTTTGTTGATTACTATTTTCTTGTTGATTGGATCAAAAAGTCTGTATGCCTTGGATTCATCACTAACTCCAAACAGAACACATAATATGCTATTGTTATCAATCTTAACTCATTGTTGGTCTGGTGTGTGGACATGAGCTAGGAAACCAATCACACGAAAGTAATCAACAAATGGTTTTATTCCACTCCATGCTTCCTCTAGAGTCATATCTTGTACTGTTGATGTAGGACTTCTATTAAGAATATGTGCACACCATTTTGTAGCTTCTGGCCAAAAGATTTTTGGAACCTGTCTTCCAATCAGCATAGTGCGAACCATATTCATGATGGTTATGTTTTTCCTTTCAGCCACCCCGTTTTGTTGGGGAGTATAGACAGCTGTTAGTTGCCTTCTTATTCCTTAATTTCTGAAAAATTCCTCAAATTATTTTGAGCAAAATTCTCCTCCTCTATCGGTTCTTAAACAAATAATGCTTTCTCCAACTTCCTTTTCAACTAAGGCCTTGAAGTTTTTGAACAAGGAAAACGTTTCAGACTTCTCGCTTAAAAAATATAGCCAAGTTTTCCTTATTAAATCATCAATAAAGCTTAAAAAATATCTCTTATTGTTGTTGGAAGTTGGTTTGATTGGCCCACACAGATCTGCATGAACTAGCTGCAGTTTCCTGGAAGCTCTCCATGCTCCTTTCTTGGACATAGTGATTATGTGTTGTTTTCCTTCCAAACATTGTGTGCAAATCTCTTGAGGGACTATGATAGGAGGCAAACCTGTTACCATTTGTTTAGAAGCAAGATTGCTCAAGCCATCATAGCTTAAGTGTCCAAGCCTGTTGTGCCAGAGTTGAGAATTGTTTTCTGCATTCATCTGAAGACACATATTTGTTCCCATTGTTGCTGTTAATACAAACATCCTGCTGGAATTCATTGGAATTTCCCATAGTACTCCTTTATCAGGGTGTACAATTGTGCAAGTGTTGCTTACAATTTTGATGCTCAGCCCCTTTTCTTGAAGTTGTCCTATACTCAATAGATTGGTTTTCAGTTCAGGAACATAATATACATGTTTAATGACATGCATAATTCCATTTACCTTCACTCGAATACTTCCTTTCCCCATTACATCTATGTGAGTATCATTTCCCAGCTTTACTTTGCCTCTAAAATTCTCATTTAACTCTGAGAACCACCCCTTGTTGCCACTCATGTGATTGTTGCATCCTGAGTCCAAGAACCAATAAGTTTTCTTTCCTTCTTTGCTATTCACGAGATCCATTAATAAGATCTCTTCCTCATGTTCTTCCATTTCTGCATAATTTGCTTTCTTCTCCCACATTGGACATTCATATTGAAAATGTCCAAGTTTATGGCATTTGAAACATTCAACTTCATTCTTGTTAAATGTTTGTCTCCCTCTTCCTCTACCTCGGAAGGCTCCTCTTACTCTCCCTCTTCCTCTTCCTCTTCCTCTTCCCTACTTCTCCTCAAATACAATTTGCATAACTTGCTCGTCTTCCACTGAGCATGTCATTCATTGCTCATGTACGAATAGACTACTTTGCAATTCATCTATAGTCATGGTGTTCATGTTGTTGGATTCCTCAATTGAGCATACTACATAGTTGAATTTAGTAGTCATAGACCGCAAAATTTTTGCAGTTATGACACTCTCTTCCATTTTTTCTCCTACTGCTTTCATGCTTTTGGCTATCTTTAAAGTACGACCAAAATATGAGTTCACCGACTCTCCTTCCTTCATTTGTAATATCTCGAATTCCTTCCGTAAGGCCTGCAACTGCGCACGTTTCACCCTTATGGATCCTTGAAATTTTTGTTTCATGGAATCCCATATATTTTTGGATGTTTCATCGTTTATGATGGTGTCCAAAATCTCTCTATCTATTGCTTGATAAAGATAATTCTTTATCTTCAAATCTTTAAGTTGTTGTTCCTCCAAACGTTTGAGATCTGCATCTAAGGCATTTGCTTTGTCTTGAACACCATCAATTCCGTGCTCCACCAAGCTCCAATACTCCTTAGAGCGTAAGAAATTTTCCATTAACTTTGCCCAATGGTCATAGTGACCATCAAATTTAGGGATGGTAGTTTGAACGTACTTTCCAGTTTCTGCCATTTCCAATAACACTCTCAAATTTCCCAAAACTTACAGTGTATCACTCTTTCCAACCCAATCCAGAAAAACAAAGTTCTTTAGTGTTTCTCTCTCACACTCACGTGGTAATTTTTCTTGGTTCAGACCTCTGTGAAGGAGCTCTGATACCAATTTATGAACACAAATCAGGTAAGAAACACTTTCTGAATGTAATCTCACATCTTGTGTTATTGATTTTATCATATCACATACATTTAAATATACTACAATTAAAGAAAGAAACTGCCCTTTCCCATTTCCTAAATTAGTGGCAATATCCTAACAGAAGTTAGCTAAGATTTAGCTCCCTCAATTCCTAAATAATAGGTCAGCATAAGATCATTATTTAAACTTAAAATAAAACAATAAATAAATCTGCATAAAAACCTTCTAACAAAAGCTAGGCCTGTAAGAGAAGAAATGCCCAAACAAAATTGGAAAAAGGTTTGGCTTTTGAAGAAAATGCCCAACTAGGGTTCTGGAATTAAAATTCCAATTTAGGGGAAATAATCAGTGATTGATTAGGAATTTAATCACGGTTTAGAAAATGACAATTAACATAAGAACCCTAATTCCCTAATTACAATCAGGAGGGAATTTCAATTCTTAATGATAATGAAATAAAAACCTAAATTCTTAATTTGTGTCTCATTACCATTAGAAAGGAAACATAACCCTAATTTGCTTAATTAAATGTCAATCTTAAATGTTACTGATATGCCTTCTTAAAATGTTCTCTTCTCCAAAAAAAATTTTAGAAAGAAAAAGGAAACATCATGAATCATCCAATTATAGCACAAACATCACACCATCTTTCAAAGCATTTAAAATTAACAATCTACAATTATCAATAATTTAATTAAGATAGCTTCCCATACTTTAGCCAATTAGAGCTTTAACGATCAAGATCCATCAACAATAAGTCTTCATGCTTCTACTATTTCTTTTAAAAGAAAACATTTTTCTTCTTTAAAGAAATTTTATGTCTTACGATGTTCTCTTTATTTCTCTCAAACTTTTATGTGAATGTTCTCTCTTTTCATTTGTCCTTTAATAAACCTCCTTTTATTTTATTTTTAATTAAATTCTATTATACGTTAACCGCCTAGATAGTGCTTTCCTAAACAGTTCTTTCTAAACCTATATTCTAAACTTTTATTTTTCATTTTATTTAATTTCAATTGCAAGCCTTTATTTCCTATATCCCTATTTATAATATTTGCACCTCAATTACAAAAATGGAAAGGACATTCTTGCCCTTAAGAAAAATATAAATAAAATCAAGCAAAGGTTTCACATAAACCTTTCTTTAGGATTTGAACTCAAATTAATTCAATCCTAAACAATCATCTCTACCAACAAGCTAACATATCACATTAAAAATATAACACATTACAAATTTACAATCATACAATAACATGTGTTACACTTTTATCAACAAAATATATAAATAACATAGAACTTTATGTTTTATTGACTTGCACACCAACTTAGATACACAACACCTTGTGAACTCAAGCAGATTTTAATAAAACATACTCAAATCTTATTTATAAACTCTACATTTTTCTCGGGTGTGTATGTATTATTGTAGGAGCTCAGCTTTGAAGGTTATTTTGACACTCTAATGGTCATCCATTTTCAAGTAGAGCGGGGTCATGTGGTGAAAGTAGAAAGACCTCCTAGTCTAGGGGTCTTTACCTTGGAAAAATGGCGTTTAACAGACCAATCTTGTGTAGTAACTTGGGGTGGGCCAACTGTTCCACATTACAAGTGTACAACCCGTTATAGCTCAATTGTAACACATATATCTGGATATTTGAGTCTAGATGTTATAATGTGTTTAGTTGTTGTGCTTAAGTTTGAAAGTGAAATATAATACATGATAGTTTTGTGAATTTCATGTTTTATTCTTTTGATATTAGTTTACCCTTTTGTCTTTGTCGTCTGTATGCACTTATTTTTTCTTTTGTAATGATCACATTAAATTATGTGAGCTTAGGAGAATATCTTTCAAGTTGATCTAGTGCCGAACGAAGTAATAACATACTTAGGTTTTAGTTCTTTATGTGTAAGTCTTTAACTATAAAAATTTCAAGTTTCTCGTTAGTTATCATATTTATAACATTTATTTTAATAGTTTTATACAAATAAAATGAAATGTTATAAAAGAATATACCTAATACACAACGAGAAATATTATAAAACATGTTTTTGTATCCATTAAATTTGAAAACAAAAAATAAGTATGGATTTTTATATTTTTATATCAAGTACCGAAATAAACATAATCAAACTTACACTCACTCAATTGTCATATAAATATAAGCAATATATTTTTATATTTTAAATAATTACATTTCTAGGCTTAGAGTAATTTAAATTAGTTTATGTTATTATTTTTAAAAAACTATATTAATAAATTGCCTTAAACTAATTATATCAATAGTTATTTGTAATAAATAAATGAAATATATTTATTGAGAAAACAATATTACCTTAAAATTAGTTTAATAAATGACATATTTATTATTATTGTTAATTTGTATAAAAAGGTATAATTTTAATGCACACAAACATAATAGGTAACACTATATTTATTCCATTTTAGTTGCGATTTAATAAACTCAATCAAACCTTAATTATTTTTTGACAGGACTATGCCTAATCAATACACCTAAAGAGAGTATAGTATAATAGAAACGAACAATTAATCAGAAAGATAAAAAGCATATTAGAAAATTGAATAAAATACTAATTACATTTCTTACTACATTTTAGTCAAAAACTTAGAAACAAGTTCTTGAAAATAAACTCAAAGAAAGTGTTGTCTAGGAATACTTTAATAATTCTTTCATTGGAAAGTAGTGTTTATGGACCCCTTGCATGACATTTTCTCATTAAAAAATGTTGTCTTAGGTCAACACTTTTAAAGTACCTTTATGTGTAATTTATCATAGCTAGAAAACATGTACGTGCAAACATTAAAAGTGACAAGAAACACTACTAAAGGAACATTTTCCAATGACAATTTATACAATATATTTATTTTATGACATTCACAATTTTTCCTTATAGAATGTGCATAATCCCTTAACGAGAGAGTGTTGAGTTGAAATAACATTTACTTTATAAAAATTATTGTGTGAATACCAATGCAAGGTATACCCTAAATAAGTGTTTTTGGAACATTTATGTAAAATACATTAACATTCACTACAACCATCCATTGCTTTTGGTGTGAGTGCTATCAATTGCTCTTTCTTTCGAACCAACTTCTTGCTGTTGAAACCTACTACAACAATATATATATTATTTTCATCAAAAGGTCAATAAATTATTATATGTTTATATATAAATATGACTCTATACTTATAACACATATTGAAGAGCTTAACTTATATTTTAAAACTATAATCATCCATTTTATGGAATTTTACATGGAGAATGAAAATAAATCTATGGAGTTTTTCTATAAAAATTGTATATAAGAACATTTTTTTATGTAATATAGCGTGAATAGTCTTTTATGAAAGAAAAATTTACATTATAGGAAGGAAATTTTCATATACTGGTTCAATGACTAAACCTATTTGTAGACTACACAAGTTTGAAAAAAATCAAAGAGTTGAAGAAAAATTCTTTGAATCACTGTAATTTATTCCTAGAAATGTTATAAGAATATTAAGGAGTAAATTACTAATCTTCTAAGGCGTCAATTACTAAAGATTTTTTTATTGCTTTGTATACATAATTTTCTCTCCAATTTTTTTTTTTAACATATAAATAAAGTTTGTTATTATTTTAATTTATTTTAGGGAGATATCATTAGTTTATTAAAACAGAGGTTTTACTTTTTTTTTAAGAAAATTAGCAAAGTTTCTAAAAGAGTTTGTATGTGAACCCTCACTTTGCTATTTGCAGCCCTTTTTCAATTTGGGCCTTGGACTTTTTGCCTACGACCTTTCATTGCCTAATTTATCTAAAAAATTCAACATAGCTTAGATGTGTTTACTAATAAATGATTTTTTTTTTGATAAATTAATAAAATAAAAGGATAAGAAAATGAATGCATACCATGTGTTTAGTGTTGTTCCAGATTCAAATTGATCGGCTTGTGTAGCATGCAGTTGAAAAAAATTGTTACTCTCAAGAATGAGGTTTGAGAATTCATCTTTTTCCTACAAAATAAATTTGAAAAAAAAATGAATAAAATGAAATATCATAAAAAAAATGTTAACATGTTATGGCTTCTCTCAATTATATTGCATTTTCATCAAAATAAAGGAAAAACCTTAGATTCCAATTGTTTGTTAAGATCTTCCATTTTCCGCACCTGCAATGTATAACTAATACAAATTAATGACAACCCTTATATATGAAGGTATTTTAATGAAGATAAAGTTTACTACTGATATTGATCTTTTAAATATGATTGATCTTTGGCTATTTATTTTTAATATGCCATTATTGAAAGAATAAACAAAAAAAAAATACAAGTCCGTATTCAGTTTAAATTTCTAAATAATTCTTCCAAAATAAAATGTTAACATTCTGTTTTATAAAAAAAGTTAAGATAAATAGTAACATAAATTACATGTCCCGTTAACAAAAGTTAACACATAGATTAAATAACTGTTTTCTTTTTGCCATAATATTAAGAGAAAAAAAATGCACTTAGTTGTTTTTGAAAAGGTAACTGCATATTAATTAATTAATTAATAGTGTAAACGTTACTGTTATAAAGATAAGAACAAATAAGTGAAAAATATTTTTTAATCCACTTAGCAAGTCTTTTTTTATTGATATAATAACATAATTTGAGCAACAACATAGCCTCATTTAGTTAGTAGTTTAAGTTAAAATGCATACCTTTTCGCGTAATTCATCAGCTCGTGCCATGAGCTTCTTTGTCTGCAATTTAAAGACACACCCGACGATAATAATCAACAAAAAAGAAATGTTTTTTTTTTTGTTTCATTTTGATCTTCTATTTTTTTTTCTGTCTGTGTCTTTAATATATATTAATTTTTATTAATGCTGGTTCCTGACATAATTGTTTTTAAGGCCTATTAAGTAATATGAAGTTTATTTAATAAAGAATCCCGTGTTAGACGCTAAAGTAAAAACTAAATAAATAGAAACACAAATGAAAAACAAAAAATAACTCACTCATTCTTTAATAGTGGAACAAAACATAAAAATTTGAATACAAGAAAACATCGTAGATGATTTTAAGGTTTTGAAAATATATATGATCATGCATGCATCAGATAGAGACATTACTTGCTGCTGTCGAGTTAGAGCAAGTGTAATATCTAGTTGTTTCTCAAGGCTCTGCAATTCTTTAAAGCTAAGAGGCTCAAGTTCTTCTCCTTGAAAATGCCTTCAAACACAGAAAAAAACAGTGTAAAGAAGCATTTAAACTAATATACACAACATTAAAATATATATATATATATATATATATATATATATATATATATATATATATATATATATATATAGAACATTTTTGTTTATGAATATATTTGGAGTGTGAGAGAGAATTAATTCAAAGAAAGATCTGTTTAGTATATACTGTTAAATATGTAAGGGTGAAAAACTAAAGGCCACCAAGTTTTCGAAATTTTCACCCTTATTTTTAGGGTTATAGCAAACTGAAATATATTAAAAGTAAATATATGCCAAATTTTTTCACACTTATTTTGTACATATATATATATTAAGAGTATACCTTTGTGTCCGCTCAAGAGATTCGTATTTCGCTCTTAATTTCAAGAATTCATGATATGAACTCTGCAAGGGACAGTGCTTATTAATATATATGCATGCTAAGATTGTAAAATAAAAATGCCAAGATACTGTATTGATGAAGCAAATCTTCCTAAAGAACTTACAATATTAGTTTTAAAGAAGTGTAAATAATTAATATATGAAGGTGTTTACACCCAATTTCTCTTAATAATTTTGAAAAATATTAAAAAAGGAGTATTTTTTTTAAAATACAATCAATAAAAAAGTAAAAAAAAAAAGTATAATAAAAGAAGTATGAGAATTCATATCACTAGAAGAAAAAGTTATACTAGTGATAAAAAACTCATCCAAAGAAATTAAAAAAAAAACTAATGCTGACAGTTGATTAGTTAGCATATGTATTTTAAGAACTTGAAAAATTATAATAATTAAAAAATATATATTAAAAATAGTTTACTATTTTTCTTAAATGTTTTGGTTTTATTATATTAGTTCAATCTTTTTATTTATTTAATGGTTTCATGGTCATTTTTATACGAGAATAGATAATATATATTATATGTGTTGAGGAAATTAAGGAAAAGAGAGATTAATATTAGCTTTTTGGATAATATTTTAGTCTTAGATTTGTTCTTTTCAATAAAATATGTTTGTAATTAAGATTTTCAATAAAATACAAATGAAGTTTTGTTTTAAATTTTGTAATTTGTATTAATTATAGAATTTAGAAGACAAAAAATTGGGGTGTTATATTTTTTTGTATCTCAGTCCTATTTAGTATTTTCCTTAGGTGTTATTAAAGAAGGATATATGTTACAGTTGATGTTCAAAAAGAGATAAAGTTTTATGTGTTGTGGTTAAATTTTATTTTGAAAAGTTTTTTGATTTTTTTTTAATTTATGTTTTGTTTCCTATGATTTATCTGTCACTCATCTTATATTTATTTGATAGGATAGGGTTTATAACTTTCATTTTCTCCTACACTACACAAATGCATGAGACTTATTACTGGATAGATAGGATTGAAGAGCAAGGAGATCCTTTGGGGAAGATGGTGTATTAAAACTTTTAGGCTAAAATTCTCTTTATTCTTCTAATTTTTATAAAAAGAAATTAATTACATCTATAAATTTTATTGATTCAATTTAAATTTTTAATTTTAAAAATATTTAATTATATAATTTTTCTTAAATTGACGTTAAATTTTTGTTAGAATTTATACATTAAATTATTTCATTTAGAAAATAAAATTAATTTAAATATACAAGCTTGTCAATGATTTAATATATAAATTTTAATGTAAATCTAATAATAAAAAAAGGTATAATTAGATTATTTTGAAAAACTAAACGATTAAATTAAACTAAATAAAAATAAAAAATTTAATTGTTTTCTTATAAGAATGAGATGAAAAGAAAAAATATTGAGCCGAAATTGTACACTCGTGTCAATATTGTTTTATATTAGGCTAACTTGATATTGAAAGTGACTAATAACAAATCCATTCCAATACATTTCTTTTTAACTAACATTGTTCCCTATCCTATAATAAATATGTATTGAAGAATTTTATTTTTTAGTTTTGATGGAGTAAAAAATTTCATTAAATATATTTTCTTGTAATAATTGCATAAAAGTACATTACTGGATGCACTACTTTTTTTTATCTATTTTTATTAGTTTTAATACAATAGAAATTCGTATGAGCATTGCCTTTACCTTCTTATTTTTGTCTTAAAATTTTAAAATATTTAATAGTTTTAATCAAATTTTGTACTTAAAAATAAAATATATAGTTTTAAAAACTATTAATTATCATAATAAATTTTAAACTTCTCGATAATTATCATTTCTATTCATATACTAATTTTAAAAATTATTAATTATGATATAAAGTCATTGTTTTATTTTATGATTAATTTATTTATTTATATAATATTTAAAATTATTGATTATCAAGTTTTAAACTTGTTTGTTAATTAACATTTTTATTCATATATTTAAAAATAATTTATTATTATCATGAGTCTCAGACTTACTTAATAATTAGCATTTTTATTTATATAAACTTTAAAAATGCTTAATTATCTCTGATTTTATTTGATAATTGAAATTATATATATATATATATATATATATATATATATATATATATATAAATATTTATTAAAATAATTAAAAATATCAATGAACAAATATTTTTTTACGAAAAGAAGTACGTATGTTTACTTTTCTATTATAAATAAAAATATATAGAGTAAAGTCAAACTTCATCTGACTCAAATAAATATTTTTATATTTTTTAAAAGTAATTTGTTATAATTTTGTATATATATTTTGTTTGATTTAAGAGATAGAATAAATTTTTGAAAAATTATATTAATTTTGTTTGTTCAATGAATATATTTCCTACAAATAATTAATTCTGGATTTAAATTTGATTTCCAAGACTACTATATATATATTTTTCAAGATTTTTCCTTAATTTATTTTATAAACTATGGTAATACGATACTTCTGTTTCTTTCAAATATAAACTCTCTACTTTTCTTAAAAAATAAGAATAAAAAGAGACAATTCATAATATTTATTACTAACGAACTAAACTAATTAATAAAAACATTGTAACAAAGAGTAATGCAAAAGATAATTAAAATTTTCTAGTTTAAAATAAAAAAATTTAGAACACTGTTATATAATGAGATAAGATAAGAAAAGAAAATTTAAAAGAATTTGATACGTAGAAAAGAGAAGAATAAACCTGTGATTCGAGTTCCGATGAATCACCCGTCTGTAACTTGCTGTAACGACATTGGCGATACCTCTCAACGATTTTATTAATACTGATCATAATAATAATTATAATAAATGTCATTATTAATCAGTTAATTTCAGTAATGCTTGATAGAGAAAGGAGATATAGTGTACACGAACAAACACTATTAGAATATGATTAATGGTAAAGTTCACCTACTTCAAATGTTTTACTAAGTAGACACAGCAATTCTAGGGTTTCATGCAACGGTTATATTAGGACACTGTCCTCAGTAAAATTTTGAATATTCGATCGAGACCCCTAACATAAAGAATATGGTATGCTTATGATTGCATTTGTGCGAAGCATGATACTAGATATATCCGAGGAACTTAAAACAAAGCATCAAAACGTTGGACCCTGTCTTTTTATCTTTTCTTTTGAGTTGTATACAACTTTTGAGGGTCATATGACAAAACAAAAATTGACAATCATTAAGCTCATTATAAAGAACAAGATTAGTTATTAAAGCTCAAATTAGAGATTAGCTTGGGGTTACTAAATGATATATAATCATGCTTGCATCATTCATAGCACTCACCATGATAACCACACACCACAGAATATGACTATGTACGTAATCATTAAATACAGTTGCAGGAAGAATATGAATTCAACAAACAAGATCTGATCGACAGAAAATTATTAGTGGCATGAAAAGATCAACTATTTCCATTATAAGTCGAACTTAATTGTAGTAATTAGTTTATAAAGTAATAAGTTGAAATGAAAGGTTAACAGAACATTAAAAAAAAACTCCACTAAAAGCTGAAAGTTGTGAAAAGTTATAAATTTATGAGAGGTTAATTTCTTAGTTTGTGTTTCTTCTTCTGATCTTGTAGTTTTTAAGGTTGTATTACAAAGAGTATCTTAAAAGATAATATTAAGAGGTGTAATATAAATCTAACTTAATCTTACGAAATTTTGTATTTACTTCCCGATCGATGTGAAACCAACAGATTAGTATTATTGTACATAACAATATGATGTCTAAATCTTGACACATAAATTTGCATCACTCCATGCCGTAATGCATGTACAACAGCAGCATCTGATGGCAGAATCAATTAAGAAAGCAGAAGAAGAGAGAGAGAGAAAGAAATTACTCAGTGCTGCTATACTGAAAAAGCTTGCCACGGCTAGAAAAGACGATAAGGGCAACTTCTGCATCACAGAGCACAGAAAGCTCAAAGGCCTTCTTCAGCAACCCACTTCTGCGCTTTGAGAACGTTACTTGACGGTTGATCTTGTTCTCTATTCTCTCAAGAACAACCCTTCCTCTTCCCATGCTTTTTTTTTTCTCTCTCTCACAGTAAAATAATAAGTATATGGTTGTAAATTGCAGTTTGTTTTACTTATATATTCAACTGCAGAAGGGGTTATAGATAAGCACATGCATAAGGGACAGCGAAGATAATACGATCAAGATTCCATATTCTACTTCTATCTCCAAACTAATGACCACGCTTTTCCCCGCAATATCAGGTCAAGAACTCATCGTGAAGCTAAAGTTTTCGTGATTTACCAACTACTACTAATTACCATTATTGCTTTTCAAGTTCAAATGCATTCGTGTAAAGCGTAAACAAAAAGTTGAAAACGAGAACCACTCACTCTGTTTAAACCAATCACATAATAAAACTCTTTCACCTTAACCATGTAATCTTATAATAAATGCCTCAAAAACTTTATAGTAAGTTTATTTGATTGGAGCAAAACTGTTTCAACAGAAGGAATGGATGTGATTCATAAAATAAAAAAGAAAATAAGATGTAACAATTTTTAATGAGCATTAAGATAGTGAGAAAGTCAAGATCTTAATTATTTTATAAGACATATATTAGAAGGAATACAAAGAATACTCTCTGGTCAAGTGCGGAACACTTTACCCGTCACTTCCAATAACTTTATTCTGCATAATCAATTGGACTAATATGAAACATTTTCCATCACAATTACATTTGCAAGGACGTGTTTGTTTAGCTGCTTCAGCCTTCATTTTCTGAGTTCCAACAAATTTAACTTGGCTAAAGAAATCTGTTGGATTCTCCTTCAATGGCATCCTTACAAACACACTCAAAACTTTAGGTGTATTATTTACAAGAATATATGCTAGAGAAAAGAAGAGAAGGAGCAATGAAAAATATCGTCTGAGGAATGTGCATGCGACAAAATGGTAACCTTGGATTTTCTCTTTTCCATGATGATGCTTTTCCTTTTTCAAATTATCCACTTTCTCCGATAGAGACTGCCATGCCAAATATCTCTATATATATTCCAAATTTTAACAGATTTTAAACATAAATAGATTATTAATACTGCATATCACATCATTTTTAACCGTAAAAACTTCAAACTAACCAGAGATTATTATTAACAAAAGAGATTTAACTCTAATTAAATTCTACAAAATCTATTAGTAAGATGACATCTATATAATATATTATAGATTGATCTTTTCTGATCAGATTTTCAATACATTTTCTTACCCTAAGACATATATATATATATATATATATATATATATATATATATATATATATATATTTGATTGTGAGATTGAACGTTAATGATTTGATAAAAGTCTAATAACCAATAAAATAACAAATCTAATATAATTTTTTTGTTATGATAGACAAGACTCTAATATTGTATTAAAGATAAAATTAAAAACTAATTCAATCGTACAAAACTAATTTATTGCAAAACTAATTCAATCATACAAAATTAAAAACTAATTCAATCTAATTATTTATTTATTTATGATGTTAGAACTTATATTTAATCCATTCTATATTTATAACCATTGTTAACATTTCACTACTTTATATTGACTGTAAATTAAGAGAAGAAAAAGGTGGTTGGTTCTAAAGAAAGGCAATAAGAGGGTGGTACTGTAATACGTGTCGATCAATCCGAATAGAAATTTTCATGTTTCATTAATTTTCTGTGATAATAGCCATTGAAAATGTGTGGTGACTGTTTTCAATTTGGTTAACAATGTTCATCTTTGTTGTCATCGATTCTCAGTCACTGTGTCACTTCAATCTCATCTAATCCATAAGGCAATTTCTACTTTTTTTTTTCTTTTTCAACTTTACCCTAGATGTTGTTGGACCAGAGAGACTTTTATCATTTGGATTCAATTCCACTGAACTTGGACACGTTTCAGAGCCCTAATGGCTCTTCTCATGCTACAAAAGCTGAAGTTCCCTTCACCTTTCGTTAGTTTCCATGTAAAAGATGTTCATCCATCTGCAACTCGACACCTTGCAGGCTCACAAGTAGTGTAACAGAGCAGGGGAATTCAATTTTTTATTTTTATTTTTTATTTTCAAATTATGTGTTTATACTTTGTTCTCACATATATATGACCGTATTGTAGATGACAGTTTTATTCTCTATATATATTTATTCTCATATTTTGAAACCTAAAAAGTTTAAAGACTAAGTGGTGAGCTATATTACTGCATTAATTTTTATTATCATTTTTTACATTTTCCTTTGCTAAAACAATCTTAGCAATCCCCCATGCATCTTTAAAAACTTGAAAAATGAAGTTTTTCATATGTATTTGACACCCTTCACTTTTGAAATTTAAGTGGTACCAAACATGCCCACTTGGAACATATGTTGTCGTTAATTAACTTAATTCTTTTTTGTAATAACTTTACCACTAATTTAATTGTAACCTTATAAATTAACGGTCACTATGTACTTAGAATGTTTTTTATTTCACATAATTTGATATGTTTTTGAAAAGAAGCGAAGGAAAAATCTGACTTGGCACCCTTGCATGTTCTTATTAAACTTGAGTGGAGTGAAAGAAAGAATAATATATTTTTTTAGAAATGGGGATCCACTAGATATGAAGTGTACATTTAATAAACTGGTTCTGCCCCCTTCTTCTGTAGCAAAATTCTTTTTTCTAGTAAAAAAAAGGATTATCGATCACTTTTTTCTTTTTTTTTTAAATTAATGTTTTGATTATCAATAATGGTTGAGATTTTCATGATAGTAGTTGAAGAGTAGCTCAACAGAAGATTGTAATGGCATTTTACATCACTTTGAATGGCAACATAATTTCGTTCAGTAAATCAATGGCTGATGGAAAAAAGAATCCAAGAAAAAAAATGCATTCCACTAGATGAATAGATGTGGTAGTGCCAAGAACTCACAAATAAATGGGATATGTTACGTAGCTTTCTTTGTTCATTTAAAAACTACAACTAAAAAAAATTACAAGGTTTTTAGCTGAGAACGAAAATATATTTATAAATTAATAAAGTTGGAACATTTTATGTTGGAAGGGTGAGTGTGTCCTCTATAAAAGCAAAGGTAAATAAATAGCTGAAAAATGCTTTTAATTTTAGCCAGAAAATATAATATCTATATATATTTTTTGTCATATCCATTTGGCCGTGACTCAATTTGTTTTAATTATTAAAAATGTAAAAAATAAATTTTAAACTTAATTCAATTTTACAAGTGATTTATATTTAAATTTTGTTTATTTATATATTTTAAATTAATTTTATTTTTAATTGAGGTAAAACTGATAAAAAAAACCAAAAACTTGCTAATAAAAACTACTCTTTGAGAAATAAAATTATTTATAAGTCAATACAAAATTTGGTATTTGTGATCAGCTCATTAACAGATTACATTACTGGAAATATTTCATACAAATTTATGATTTCGGGATCAAAATAACACAAGTGTTTCTTTTCGGAGACCAAATTTACATTGATGTTTTTAAACCATCTTTTGTGCTTATAATTAATATATTTCGAGTAATTCCTATAAATATATAAAAAGTTTAATTTTATGTCTATTTTTTTTAAAAGAAAATCTATTATGTTACCTGAAGCTTGCCGATATATGTTAATGAATTGGACGAAGTTGATCATAAAACATAATACATAGAATGTAATAAATCTATAAGAAGTAATAAAAATAAAATTATTCATACTCCATTCAATAGGCTATTAAAAAGTGTCACCCAATAATATCTTTTTTAAGTATCTTGTTACGAAGTAGTTCAATATCTATTTGGACTACATTTATATATTATTGTTATATTTATTATATCGTTATCAGTATTATTCTAATAAAAACGTCATTGATAAATACAATTAATATTTATTAAAAATATTTATTTCTTAACATTCACTTTCACTTAAGTCTTTTTATGGAGTGTGAGATAATATTTTGTATATAAATTCTAGTAGCAACATTTAAGAATGAAAATCAAAAATTGTAAACTATAGGTGTGAAACTAAACCTTTAAAGTAAAGGATGAAAACAAAAATTAGAAGGTATTAAAGCTAAAGCATAAATGAAGGGATTGGAAAAAGGAGAATATGTAGGTTAAATGGGTGACGAATTTCTTAGGACAAAACGGCTGACAGATAAGGCGTCCTACGGTGGAGAAACACTTTGCAAGAGAATCACTAGCATGGGTTGTCATTGTGAAGCTAAGTTAGCACCATGTAAGGATGGTTTCTGGATATTGTCTTCTTTCCTTCTCATTTTAATTAAGATTCTTTAGTTAATATAAAAATGTTAAATTAAATATATTTCTTATCTCTGTCTTATATATGTTACAATATTATATATACCAATTCAATTCTCATATTTATTTTTATTTTAAATTATTAAAATATATTTAATTTTATAACATTGATATTTTTAATTTTATTATAATTATTTTATCTTTATTTAATTCTGAATTGATATGATCTTTACACAATTATAACTTTTTACTTTGTATTTGATATTGAAAATAAAAGGTACATCATTCTAATATTAAATAGTTGATAATATTCAGTTTTATTACACAAATTTCATACCAATTTAAGCATGAACATAAATTAAGTTTGAAGAATTGTTGGTATTATGTTGTTTGGTTTAGTTTGAAGAATTGTTGAACGTGAGGGTAGAAGGAATTGTAGTCAGGCGAACCTAAATTCTGCTTCTAGGAACATTCGTTCACGCTCAGAGGTAAGGGAAGCTTATTAATTTAATTCGTATGTTTCTCTGCTGCATGAACGTTCGTTGATTTGATGATTTGATGATTTGATATGAAATATGATTGTGCTATGTTCTGATGTATGAAATATATGAGATTTTTGTGATATGGATTGTAAGAAGTATGAAATTTGACTATGATATGAATGTATGAAAATATGAAAATATATGATGAGAAATGATTTTGAAAATAAATGATTTTGGTATGAAATTTCCCTTATGGAAGTGTACTTCTGTCACTGGACGGTCATTGACCGTTCGGTTTTTCTAGTAAACTTGGGTAGAATTGGATTCTTTCATTTGGGAAGAATCCTAGTTGAGGACAAGCGTCTTCGTTTCGAGAAACTGTGCATGAGCGTTCGGCCAAACATAATTGGTTCCTAGCATTCGATTATAAACTTAAGTGTATATATATATATATATATATATATATATATATATATATATATATATATATATATATATGTATAAGTCTCGTTTATTCTTAAACATTATTTCAATAGTATCTTATTATATTTATCAAGCTTTCTAATATAAGTTTATTAGTGCTCGGTCTTACACCAAGCGCTCGTACTGAGTAGTGCTCGGTCTTACACCAAGCGCTCATTCTCTTTCCTATGACCTATATTGATGAAAATAGCGTTCGTCCAAACTTAATAGAGCTCTCTCTACTGTGCTCGGTCATTGACTGACATTCGGCTTTCTTCAGGCTAAATTCAAATAAGCTAAGTATTTATAAACATTCGGTTTCTTCATGTGACTTCTTCTAAGTATTATTCTTTGAATGTTTTGAAGTGTTTGTATCCATTGGTTCCAGCCTAGAGTCTTGGTACTTGGCATGGTCTTTTCGGTGTTCGGTTGGAGCTCTTAAGAGTCAATTCATCTAATTGGCTCACCTTGTAATTAACATCCGTTCCATTCGTTTCTTGCAATAGCTATTGCACTCGGCTTCTTTTTCAAACTGATAGTAAACCTCCCGGCCTTAGTCTGTTCTGGAACGGGAGACCTCTCGGTCACACTCTAAGTGTTCGGTCTATTTAAAAGTGAAAGTTGAACGTTTGGAAATTGGTATTCTTACTAATTTTGTGAGAAAGGTTTAAGAGAATATGATAAGAATGAAATGTGTTGGATTATGGACGAGCGTTCCGGGGAGGAACGACTCATGGTTGAATATTGGAATTGGTAAAGTATGAATGTGGTCATGCTAAGCTGGCGGTTCATCCTGATGTTCCGTGAGTACTCGTCCTCACGTAGAGGAGGGTAGGTCATGTGTGGGAACGGTAGGAGGTCCTAGTACTTATGGTTAATTTGGACAGATAGGACTAACCTCAGGTGGCAGTTATTGAGGGCATCCCAGTTACTACATTACCCGGGTGCATGAACGTCGTAGTTACACAGATTTCATACAGTCCGGACAATCAGTCTAGTATTAGGCTTTGTATGAAAAGTATGATGAAATATATCTTGCGTGTTTGATTGTGTGAAATGTATGGTTATACATGAATTAAATTACATAAGCTTACCCTGTGTTTCCTGTCTTGACTTGTTTTGTACGTTCGTCTTTGTCATTGCAATGATCATCCGTGTGGATGTGAGCAGAAGGAGACGAGCTGCTGGAAGAGGCGCTGGAGGAAGAAAACCTAATTGAGGTTGAAGTTAAGACCGAACAGTAGGACGTTCGGTCAGTAGTTTAGTTTATAGTAAGGTGGTCGTTTGATCACCTTCCCTTTTGTTTAGTATGACCGTTTGGTATTTTCTTTTGTAAACCGTTTGGTTAGATTTATATCTCTATTCAGTTTTATTTTCTCGTACTGCTTTGTAAGGCCGTTCGGTCATAACCGTACGCTCTTCTTAGTGTAAGACTGATCTGTATATTATTAAATGTGATTATTCTATTATATAGTTTCAAGTTGTATTTTTGGGATGTTACAGATACTGATTAAAAAAATGGTTAAATTAGTGATGCATACGTCTTTGAGTTAAACAATTTACGAATTTAGAGAGAATATTTTTACAAATTATTTTAATGCTAGTGGTTAGAGTTTATGATGTAATTATGTTTTTAATCTTAAAATTGGAAATTAATTTTGTTTTGACATATAATTGAAAACAAAGTTTATTTTGCTCTTTTTAATCTATAAAACATTTGATTTTGGTTTCTATAAAACTAAAATCTTTATTTAGTTCTTCAAATTTAATACTTAAAAATTAAAATCATCTTTCAAAAATTTTAAGAAGTGTTTTTTTTTTAAATTCAGAAATCTAAAATTAAAATTGTAAGACCCATGAAAAATATTTACAACTTTATTACTAGTAGAAATAAATTTATTTGTGAATGGAAAATATAATAAGTTTATAAAATGTGAAAAGTTAAATAAGAAATTTTGGTAGCTTAATTGGTAGAAAATTGTGGTGATGAGTTCAAACTCTTTTCTATTTTTTGTTTAAAAAATACGAAAAAAAATAAAAAAAATAAAATTTAAAATATTGATAGTGGATAAAGCATTCAGATTTGAAGACATTATTGAGAGATCAAATAGGCCAAGTGGTGATTAAAATATTAATATAATAAATAATATTAAAGTAATAAATAATATTAAAAAATTGTTAAATAGTAAAATTTTTGGACTATAAATAGCCATGAGAGGAGAGATTATTCTGCACAAAGAGAGGAAGAATCAAGTAAGAGCTTGAGAAATAGAGAAGAAAGAGTTAGGAAGAAATTTTTAGTTGCAAGAAGAGTAGATGTTCTAGAGAGTTTTCGGGGAAACAAATTTGGAGCAAGAGAAGTCTGGAATAGAGGTAGGGGAGCTAACCTTTCTAAGCTTTTATGATCTAGGACTCATAAAGAGCAGTGAACTGAACCATTTCGCTATGAGTATGAAGCACGAAGGCTTAAGAGGCTATTTTAGGACTTGTTATCAGCATAGGGTCATAACCCGAAAGGGGTTTTGGTTAAAGAAAGTGCCCTTTTGTCGTGTCTTTCGCGACTGACCCTGTAGGGAATAAGATAGGAGTAAAAAAAAGAATCACCAAAGAGCACAAAGACCGGGAAGGTTCCTTTTTAAGGTACTCGATATATGGCTTTACCCAATCCACTACATCGATAAAGGCATACCAGGCATAATAGCCTATTCATAATGAAGGAAGGTATTGTATTAAGACAATACAAAAGTCTCAGAACGAAGAGAAGTCATGTCACTATTGAAATCCTATAGCTTGAGTGAAGTGACCAAAGAAGCAAGGGTACGAAGTAGCTCGAGCAAAGCGAGAGGCACGTAGTTCTCGACCGGAGGGAGAGGATTGAGCTCGACCGATAGGGAGAGGAGTGAAGCTTGACTGTAAGGAGAGGGTTGAGACCCAGACCACTAAATACTAGTAGCCAGGTTTATGATTTAATATTGTTTTATTACTATTCATGTCTTGAAATTCTGTGTGAATACTGTTAATGCTTACTGTATATCTATCTATATTGAATTTCTGTGTTAATATTATATGTTGTTGTTTTGAATCTGTAAAAAAGAAATTTTGTTAAAACTAGTTGAGGAACACTTTGGCTAAGGAAAGACTTGGTACTAAAGTTGTCCATTGTGACACACCTCTCTTTTCTGGAAGTCTACTCGACAAGCTTTTAACTTAAATCTTGTTGAACAGATTCTGTACTGTTAAATTATTGTGCAATATATCTTGTTGGAATGAAAATTTCTAATGAATTCATGTTATTGTGGTAGATATGGAATTATGAATTATAATTGTGATGGTAGGATAGATGAATCTTAAAAACCGGAGTTGGTACATCCCTGATCATAGAGCAGTCCTGGTCAAATCCAGTAAATTGTGACTAGTCATATGTACTGGCGTTTATGGTGAGTTTGATTCTTCAAACATTTGATTCTTCTCCGGTGACCATTTATGGTGATATTTTAGTATTGTTAATTTACTTTGTGATATATTCATTTTGTATAATTTCTGTGATGATTGTATTTTATTATATTGGATTTGAATTTATGCATACGAACATGATATGAGTATTATGGAAAGATTTGGTAATGGTATAATGTGAGATGAGGAATATGAGCATGGTACGAGTCTCGTGGAGAGATTCAGTAATGATATGGTATTTGTGTATATGTTGATGTTGAGGGTCCCGTAGTTGGAGATTATCCTGATACTCTAATGATCATCCAGTCTCAAGTAGAGAATGATGAATTATGTGGTGAGAGGAGCAGGAGGTCCTAGTCTATGTGCCGGTTTTGAACATAGTGTTGAGGACTAACCTTATGGATGGTATGTGGTATTTTGGAAGTGTGTTTGTAAGAAGAAGTAGAAGTCATCACAAGTGCATAACCTCCCGTGACCGCTCATCAACGTATTATCGGGATGAGTGTCTATTGTAGTATTGTGGGATGAGTATCTAAGATGTGATTGTTGTATGATGGTATGAGGGTGTCTGACATAATTATATGAGGTTTGTTGAGTGTATCAAAGAAATTATGCATGTTTTATAAATGATTGGTTGCATGTTAGCTCACCCTACTTGTTTGTGTTTGTGTTTGTGTATGTGCGATGATCGTATAATTCGTTATACGAGAGCAGATGAAGAAATGTTGTTTGATCAAGTGTCAATGAAGAGAGAGATAGAAGAATAAAGTAGAAGAATTCAAGTTTTATATTTTTTTTATTTTGTAGTTGAAATCTGAGTTTAAAACATGTATAGATAAATATCAACTATAAATTTTCAAACTGTAAAATTACGGGATGTTACCTTAAAAATGTAATGGTACAGTATATAAATTATGAATTATCAAGTGTGATCATGGGATGTTACAAAAATTATTATAAATTAATTATAGGTATTACAAATATAACTAAATATTCATATTCCCTTGGAGTACGTAAATTTTAATTAGGAGACAAGATTGGAGGGTCTAGTTTTAATGATAATAACGGAGGAATTCTGTGTCAAATATGATCATCACGCGTGAGGTTCAAACAAAAAGTAAATTTAATTGAGATTATTTAGGATTTATTTGAATATATTTCTCTAAAAAAATATGTTATAAAGTAGAAAAAATAAAATGAACTTTTTATAAGTTAAAATTAAAAAGAAAATTGTAAAATTTCTTTCATGTATTCTTTTAACATTTATTAATTGTATAATTCAATTTTAAATGAAAAATTAATGTTTTATTTTTTCAAATAATCTTTCTAGAAAAAATCGTCCATATATCTCTTTACTCTTGGATTAGTTTTTTTTTTCTAAATTATTTGTCCACTTGAACCTAACCAATACCATGAGAGAAAATGACGTTCATTTTCACAGCAACGTGATTATAATTAAAATTTTGATGTTTGTAGATTATGCTTGTGGATTTATATGTTGAATTAGGTTTAAGTAGCGTTTAGACTAAAAATTCAACAATAAGTTCTCTTTATCGAAACGATTTAAGAATTACATGGGAACAGAAAAATAAGTTCGAATTTTTTTTCAAATAATTATTTAAATCAAATATAAAGATTAAGTGAAGTTCAATTTTAATGTAATATACCATTCAAACTAAATTAAATTAATATTTTAGGGTTGGATTTGAAATAGATAATATAAATGTTAAGAATCTTCTCAATAAAATTGAAAATAATGTTATTTTATAAAAGGATTATTAAATATTTTTAATAAAAAAACTATTTAATATTGTGATTTTTTTATAATTTATTATTATTATTATTATATTCATAATTTCAAATTTATCTTATATTAATTAATAAATTATACAGTTTTATTTTATGGTTAAAAATTACAATACAAAAATATTATCATACTTTAATAAGTATAAATTTAAAAATAAAATAAAATCAATCCATAAAATAATTTTAGAAAAGGCATACTTATATAGTTTTTAGTTACTAATCAGTTCTAAATATTATATTTAAATATAAAAGGTGATCTTTTATTTAGGTTGTAATGTTTAGTCTAAAATTTAATTAAACTGCTGTGTTGAAAAATAGTAAATATAAGAATTTAAAAAAAAATCAATTTTTCCATTTTCAAATTTTTGAATCTGTTTAGATTTTTTTTTCTTTCTGTTTAATTGAAAAAAAAAATCAATTTTTCCATTTTCAAATTTTTGAATCTGTTTAGATTTTTTTTTCTTTCTGTTTAATTGATATTGGTACTAGTATTATATTTTGATGCAAGTGTGAATTGATAATTTCGTTCATGGAGATGCACTATGTTAATGTATGAGAATGATGTGACTATTTTAGAAGTTTATGAAGGTTAAATTATGATAATGGAAAGGAGTGCAACAAAGTGAGGTGCTTATGAATTCAAACAAGGATGATGCAACTATTATTAATTTATTTCATCAAGTTTGATAAATTCATTCCAATTTAATAATTACTAATTTACTTTTTATTTATTTATTTATAAATCCTATCAATCTGAACTAATAATTTAATAAAGTAATTTTGGTTACTACTAACTATTTTTATATTATGAAATTTATTTAATCTAAATTGAACTGATTTTTTTTATCGGATTAAATTGATTGAGATTTTCCAGTAAAATTTGAAAAACCTGAATAAATTAATTTCATTAGCTTGAACATTATAGTTCTCAAATTGATTTAAATTGACTGAAATTTAATTATATTTTCTAAAGTTTAATTTATATTTACATGTTCATAATTTTTTGGAAGAAAATTTGAGTGTCATCATTTTATGGTTGCCACCATAAAAGTTACACATTTACTTTCATAAAGCTCAATTATTTAGTTTAAGGTTTCTAATACTTTTAGGAAGAAAAGCTTCTTCTGCTTCCAAGATATAAATGAATGCCTTTTCAATTATTTTCTACTTTCACATTTCATATTTTACTTGTTAAATCTCAATTTATTATGATAGTTTAAGATTTAATTAAAATTTGTTATGTTGAAAAGAAGTCTCTCAAAATATGATGAATTTTTTTTTCATCATTGTATATGCTCAAGCAAAGAGGACGTAAGAATAAGACAATTGCAAAGAAAATAAAGGTAGGTTTAAATTAGAGACAATTTAAATCAATAAAAAAATATCATATTTTTCATGTTTCGAACATAAATTATTAAGTTTGAACCATAACGTTTTCCATTAGTCGATATATTTTTAGAATTAATGAATTACTAAATCACTATTAATTACGGATAACAAGAAAACTGTTAACAAAAATTTTAACGTGTGAATTATTAAATCACAATAAATTACAAAATAAAAATAAAACTGATAACAAATTTTTTAACATGAGAACAAGAATTAGAGATAAAAATTCAATTTGTGACCGAATTATAAAATTACACCAGATCAACAAATTATTATAATTTGAAGAAACAAATACCTAAAGTGTACTTATACATAAATTATTATCATCAACAACAACAAAATACTTTGTCTAAATAAAATATTATTTGTAAACAAAAAATACTTGTAACTGAGAATATATATATATATATATATATATATATATATATATATATATATATGTATATATATATATATATACATATATATATATATATATATATATATATATATATATATATATATATATATATATATATAAGTTATTTTATAATAACATATACCAAATTGAAGTGTTAATATTTTCATATTAAAACTTAAAGCAATATTAGGTGTTCTCAAGAATCAACAGTATTAAAACTTAAAGTTATGGTCCACGTCCAATGCATACACTTAAAGTTTCCTTGTTATTTGTTGCATTAATATATGAAAACAATAAATAAGAAAAACAACTATATAATAGCTTTAATGCAAAACTAAATACCTTAGAATAAATTCAATGTAAATTATGTGAAGATGAAATGGATTTATCATATAAGACATTGCAAACATTAATAACACTAAAAAAAGTCATTAGTTATTTACAATATATTGTGATGAAAATAAGAAATATTTTTGTAATTAACTTATGTATTAAAATTTTTACTTTACATATGTAATTTTTACTACCATTCTGTCAAAGAAAGTTTTTGCCATAAAATTACACACTTTTTCTTACAACAGTATTTCCTTGGAGCTTGATGTAAATGTTTCTAGGTTGTCATTTCATATTTTTCTGGAAAACAATTGGCCCAAATCCACAATGACCCAACCAACATAATTATATATGAATTTTGCTTTCTGTACCACCACAACTTCTTCAGCACCCTCAAATTGTAGATAAATCTATAGTTTAAGATATATAAAATGATCACATTCATATCAATATTGAGTCATTTTGTAAAAATAGATAATAGGAAACTTATTTCATAAATTTATGTTATTATAAAGCAAAGTAATTAAATTTAAAACAATAATTCAAATTACAACAAAACTTGAGATAACATAATATTAAATTCTTACAACTAATTCAAATTTCAGGAAAATGTCCTGAATCATTAGGATAATCTTGGTTTTTAAACCAAATTTTAAATTATATTTTAAGCAAAATTGTTTATTTATTTAGTCAGTTCTGAAGCAAAAGAAGATTTAGTTGACTGCTGACCAAAACCCAAAGGCCTACAAGCCCACAGAGCTTGAATGTTATCGAGTCCAAAAGCCCAAATAATACTATGTTTCGACATAACTACAATTCCCAATTGTTTAAAAGATTTTTCTGTTTTTCCATTAAATATTTTCCTTTTTTTGAGATACTTGACTTCAAATATTAATAAATTATTTTTTATTTGATATAATTAAAAAATCCATGAAGAGGAGTATAACAGAATAAAACATCTCTTAATTTTAAGAATTCA
This sequence comes from Vigna umbellata, assembly GCF_029865625.1. Taxonomy (NCBI): domain Eukaryota; kingdom Viridiplantae; phylum Streptophyta; class Magnoliopsida; order Fabales; family Fabaceae; genus Vigna; species Vigna umbellata. The sequence continues at coordinate 26,673,921 of NC_142168.1, forward strand.
TTTAGTGGACACAATATTGTAAAGAAGATGTGACATCATGAGATAAAAATATGATAGGATAAAACCAATATACTCAGGTGCAGGTAATTAAGATAATAAAATAACATAAGTTAAAATGACAGTTTATCAATATAATTGCGTAATAAACTATGAAAATTATTAGAAATAACTTTAACTAAATTGTACAAAATCATATTTTATTTATATAATATTTTATATTATTAAAAATTATTCAAGATTTTAAACTTATAATTAATATCTTAGAAATATTTCAACAATTATTGTTTAACTTATTATTCTAATAAACAATACAATTGAAATTTAAGTGTTATAATAACTATAAATAAAATATATAAAATAACATGTTCAATAAAAAATATGATATATTATTATATAAAGTAATATTAAAAATTATAAAAAAAATATATTATTAATAGACGTACTTTTTCAAAAATTTATAAATGAATCATAAGTTCTGTAAAAGTTATATTATAATAACACTTTGACTCTGATGCCAAAGCAATTAAACTTTAAGCTTATCTATCATGTTTGATGCAAAATCCGAAGCACCTTTGAAGGTTGAAATTTGATCGTACATGTTAAAAGGACTAATCAAAGATGTAGTTGGATTGAATTTTGCAAATGGCTGAAACAGGAATAATTTCCCAATGACATATGAATTAAACAGAATCCTCATTTTAATATTACATTCAATTTTTCAATTCCATTTTTCTATAGTGAGTATTCTCAATTTAGTTTCACTTTATTTTAAAATAATTTATTATAATTTATTTTGTTAAATTTATGGTAATAGCATTATTATAATACCATATTTATTGTTGTCTTAATAAAATGGAAATTAAAAAAAGTAAAAAAAAAATGGTGCATTACCTCGTAAATTTGTTATTAAAATTGATGAATTTGGATGTTTATTGATTAGCATTTTAAAGGATTATGATTAGAGGCAGCACTTTAGAGGAAAAGATGTGCAAAGAGAGATAGAAGAAGATAAAATGTGAAGTGCGTCAGAATAGGGTTTCTTTTTGAAAGGTGGAGAGTCTCATTAGAACTTTTCTGAGGATACGTGCCTTAGTTTTTTGTGATCTTATTGCTTTTTTGTTGCATGATGAGATACCTCAATTCAACTACTTTTTCAGTGTAGAAAAAATGTCGTAATATCATGATTTTGGGGCACTTGTCCCGTCAAAAAAATTGCAAATGCGCACCACATATTCATCATAACATTTTACAAGATCTCAAGTAGTGGAATATATATTTGAAGGTTTAATTTCAAAAATCTTGTATAAGGAAAGTTAATTGCATAATTAGGAATGATTATGTGATCGAAGAAGTCATATTAGATCATGCACAATACGATGGTAGTAGAAATAGACTAATTCTCAATAGTGCAAAAACAGCGTATAACATTAGACGTTCAACGTCCAACTAGTGAATAGCCATTAAAAATGACCGGTGACATTTTTGTAAATAAATGCAATTATTAGACGTCGTTTAGAATTGTAATTCGACGTCAAATTTGTTATATTGAGTAAATTTTGCAAAAATGTTTGGCGCGAAGGTGAAAATGTATTTACGTATGATATAAAACGTCGAATGCCCTAGTGTTAGATGTTAAAAGGTTAGCGAATTCAATAAAAATGTGAGCGGAAAATTGAAAAATCATTCACTTTATCTTAGCGCGCGATACCCTCTTCTCTGCTCAAGCTTTTCTGGAACGAAGTATGACAAACATCACATAATCTTTCTTTCATTTGTTACAAATGCATGTTAATTAACTGCTTTATGTATGATTTTCGTTTGTTTTGACCGATTATTTTCGTGTTCTTGTCCTTCATAGGCGCATTCTGTTTTCTCTCTCACTGGTGGCAACACTTTATTAAGACGAACCCACATTTTCAAGGTTAGTTTTCGTTTTCGTTTTGAAGAACTTATTTGTTGAACTTGTTTGTTATTTTTTTTTCTGAACTTGTTTGTTGTTGGTGTTTGGTTGAACCTGTTTGTTGTTGTTGTTTGATTGAACCTGTTTGTTTGTTATTGTTGTTTGTTGTTGATACTACACTACACGTTGTTCATGCTTTATAAAATACAAAAAACTGAAATTTGTTCTTTTTTTTTGTTTTTGAGGTCTCGTAGAGTTATAAAAAAGGATCAAAATTAATTAAAAAGAAAATTGATTAACGTCGAATATTGACAAAATTCAACGTTAATTTGTTTTACGTCGAATTGTTCTATGTTCGAAGTCAATTTAACGTCTCCCGATATGAAATCGACTTCGAATTTGACGTGACCGAAAAACACCGACGTTATACCGTGTTTTTGTACTAGTGCCTTTTAGCACCGTCACAAACTTGGTTTTAATATTTATTTCGAAAGAGGTTTTTGTTGAGAAAAATTCCACAAGAAAATTGTGTTCTACATAAAGATATCCTTTATTTAAGTTTATTTAGGAATTAAAATATTATAATTTTTTAGTAAGATATTTGTCGATAAATTTTCTCTGCAAATCTTAAAATTTGTTAGTAATTATCAATTAGCATAAATTTGTCGATAAATTGGTCAATATATATCTGTTGGTAATTATCAACAAATTTTGATCATCAATAAAAAATTATGATTGAATTCCTCTTCTTTTTTCTTCTCTTCCGTTTCTTTTTTCTATTTTTGTCTTTTTTTCTCCTCCTCTCCTTCTCTCCTCCTCTTCCTCTTCCTTTTACTTTTTTTCTTCTCCTCCTCCTTATCCTAAAACTTTGGCCGCCACCATCATCAAACCTTCGCATTGTCATCGAGGCTTGTTATTATTATTACGCTACCAAATCATCTGTTGCACTTTTGCTATTGCCATCCAACTCCAAGTTCTCCTTTTCCTCCTATTCTTCGTTTTGCACTCTTATTCTTCTAACTCATCTTCTTTTAATATATAAAAAATAATGAAAAACTTTGTTGATAATAAGAGTTACAAGCTATTAACGAAATTAGTCGTCAAACAAATTACCAACAAAATATTAATCGATAATGTAACCTATAAATTACTAAGATATCTTATTGATAAATTTTACTGACATATTTATTGTCAACAAAATTATTCATTAACAATTTAAAATTTGTCTAAAATTTTTCGATAAATTTAAATTTACCAACATATTTAATTCGGTCATTAATAAAAAAATATTCTTGTAATAAAACTTGTAAAAAAAATTCATTTTTCCAAACTTATAAATTGACATGTATATATCAAAAAGTAGACGGGAATAAAATTTTATTCAATTCTTATATGAAATTTTTTGTTGGGAAAAAATTTTTGATGTATAATTTCATTAGCACTTTCATATGAACAAAGTTAAAATGTTTACTTGAACAAAATAATAAGAAAGTAACATTGGAAGCATCCAAATTACTTGCAATATTGCCCCAAATTTGGTCTTTTTCTTTAATTGTGAACGGTGAAGAAAGAAAAGTATGAAAATATGGCAACTATATCAAAGTGGCTTGTTATGACATCTTAAAATTTATAATATAATACACTTTAAATATAATATATTAAAATATACTATCTTTTTTTTACAATTTAAACATTTGTTATTTTTTAGACGACCAACTATAAAATAAAAATTTAAAAAGAAAAAAGTTAAAATTTTTAATTATTAAACAACAGAGGTAAAACGAGCTTACCTCTTACTATAGAAATAGATAAAGTAGAGATTAATTTTTTTTTTTCATGAGTGTGTAACAAAGATAACATATAAATAAATATATCCAATCGCATATAAATCATGATACTATTATATGTTATATACATAGATGGTTTCTATAGATGTTTTCTGAAAAACACATACTATAGATGTTATATACATATTAGCATCTTAGCATTTAAGCTTCTCAAGTCTCCACACCTCAACTTTACAGATCAAGTTAAGTTTAAGATGTCTAATATCTAAAACTCTATACTTTCCAAATTCAAATAAACTCACCATAGTTTCTCACTTGAGGTTTAGTTTACATAATTTAAGCACTCTTTGATATTAGGATATTTATTTATTTAATGTTGGTTTCACACACTAAATTTATGATTTTAATGAAATATATTTCATATATGTATATCTTTCGTAATCATTCTACTTATTTTTTTATCATACCATGAAAATCATAATATTTTATTATTATATTAAACAATACAATTAAGAAAAATTATATATTAAAAAGTTAATTTGAGTTATCTATTTTTGTTTATGCGCAAAATACCTTATTGTTTTCTTCTTTATTTTTATTTGAGTGAAATATCTATTGCAGGAACCACAAATTATTTACTTTCGAGAAAATATAATTGAAATCAAACAAAAATATTCATGAACGAGGAATGCGTTATTTAAGTGGTAATATCTTAAAGATGAAAGATTTGACTTGCATTCGAGTGAAATAATCTTGTTTTAATAAAAATATCAAATAGAAGGTATTTATGTAGTGTAAAGAATTAGAAATTGACCTTTTAAAGGTGATAGTAGTTTAAAATGACTAAGATTTGACTATTTTAAATTAAAAGGTTTTAATATGAATAGTTTTATTATGAACGAGTTTCATAATTTTAAAACATATCATTTCTCTAAAAACTTATTTTTTAGAATTCTCTAATTTCTCTCTAGGAGTTTTCATCCTCTATTCCTTTTATTGAAGAACCAAGACCATAGGATTAATCCTTGTAGTGAGCTCTTCAATTTGGATCGATCAGTTTCTCTGTTTAAGTAAGTTGAGTTTCAACTCCTTTTCTTTAGTTTTTTCTTATATCAGTTGCATGTGGACCCTTGATAATGTTAATTTTGATCATTATCTGAGTTACATTTTAGTGACAAAATTATGTCTCATTTAACTTATTACATGCTTAAATCCTCACTTTTATCTTCCTTTTGTAAATAATCTTATTTTGGACTACACTTGTGTAAATGTAACTCTAATCCCCTCCTTTTGTATATATTTTGGTGTTAGGAAGATCCTCTGTTATATTGAAGAACCTTGGTGACCCATAGAACCATGAAGGCTAGCGTTGAGCGTTGAGCACTAAAGCCCTGACATTGAGCGATGACTTTACTGATGTGTTAAAATGCTCTATTTAATCAAGTTCTCTTGAAGGAAATTGGATCTTTGGTGGCTTAGAGACACAATTTCACTCTTTGGAGCTCATGGAGGCTGCTTGGGGCTTGTAGGAACATTTTCTTCTTCCTCTTCCATATAAATGCTAATTTCTTGTTTCTACTCTTAATTTTTGCTTAAAATTGGGACGTGGATAGCTTGATTTGCATATTTGCTAGGTTTTGGGAAGAATCTAGTGATCCTTAAGCTTGAAAGAAGAGATCTAGTGGGGACTTATATCTAAGGATGCAACATGACTCACTAGTTGTCTTAATCCTTAGGTCTTAAACCAGGTTTGTTGATTAAGTGATCAAGGGATTGACGCTTGATGAGGGAACCTAGGGTCTTCCACATAAGGAATTAGGGCTAGAGTGTTTTAGTGGGTTAATATTAGTGTTTGATAAAGATGAGATAAGTTTGTCTGCGCATGAGAGTGAAGTCGGCGAATTCCACCCTTAACATGTCATTCCATTCCATTCCTCACCCTACCATTCTGTAAGTGCCTCAAACTATCAAAGTCCACTTTTTAATTCTTTTTAATTTATATTATTGTATTCGTTAGTCTAGATGAGTTACTACGATTCTTTAGTATCACACAAGTCTCTTGGAAAACTCTACTTGATTTTACTATGTTTTATTATTTAAACGATTGGGTGGACTTGTCCAAGAGTTAACATCTTCTCTTAGATTGCATGTGTCTTTTTAGTTATCAATTTGAGTAACTATAATATAATTACATTTGCTAATAAAAAAATTTATTCTTCGTAAATAAAATTTAATTATTACCTTAAAAATCAAATAGATATTTTAAGAGAATTTGAAATAAAATATTATTTTAATAGTAAAATATATTCCTTTAATTTTTAATTTTTTTCTTAAATTTAAATTTCAAATTTTTAATAGTATTTGTCACTGTGAATGATTTGTTGTATATAGACATATTATATTTAATATGGTCTTCAAATCATATAGGTTTAATCGAAAGTCATCGAAAGTCAGTTGTTCAATCTGTTTCACCCTTAAAATTATTTTGACATTCAACCAATACAAATTTGATTAAATTTGTGGTTTGAATGGTTCATTCAAATTTAATTAGTCCTTTTTTAAAGGGAAAGAAAACTCAAAATGATATTTTAAGAGTTTATTCTTTCCTCTTTTCCACTCGTGTGACATTCTATAGATACATTTGGTGAAATAATATATAGTAAACAATCATTGCCAAGTGTAATGCTAATTCCCTTACGTTCATCTTTTTCGACTATAGTATATATTACGATTTTTGGTGAGATGATTGTCTTCTCCAATGATGTTTCCTTTTATTATTGACTTCTATTTTCTTCCATTTTTGTGTGACTACTTATTTCATTTTTCAATTGTTTGGTTTCTCTTTTTTATGATATGTTCATAGTTAAAGATGTTAATTTGACCTATAATTTATGGGTCACTCTTTCACTAATTGTTTCATTTTTTATGATGTTTTTCCTTGTTAAGTGATTTCTATGATATATTCATAATTATAAAGGTTAATTTGACTTATAATTCATGGGTCAATCTTTATATTCTTCTAAATAACAATTTAAAAGGACATCAAATGAAAACTTGGTTTGACTCCTGTCGCAACCGGGATCGCGACGGGACGGCGAGCCGAAAAACAAACGGGTTTGAGAAAAAGGTTTTGTGAGTCGCCACCATAGTTTATTATGGAAAAACTATGGAAAACCATAAAATAAGACATGGTCTACGAAAAGAGATTTTCAGGTTCGGGAATCAGTTACGCGCAAGGAAGGTGTTAGCACCCTATTGCGCCTGCCCAAAGGCAGTACCTTTAATTAAATGTAAAAAGGTTGACGTGGTTTTTTTTACTGTTTAATTTTCCCTAAAAATAATATAAAGAAACTATTAAAAGACAAAAAAATATTTTTTGTTATATGAACCCGACAAGAATTGACCTTGGTCCTACGTACATCCATTTATAATGGACAATCAGGGATCATGTAGTTCTTTATCTAGAAAAAGGTTTGTGAGTTTGTTTGAAAATTATTATTGATTGATTTAGATTCTTTTGAAAAAAAGTGAATCCGAAACAGATTTGGTTTAACAAGATTTGACATCTTTTTGATTTTGAAGATTTGGTATTTTTTTTTACTTATTAAAAAAACAATGGTGGGAAAAAGAAAGAAATCGGCCATAAGCCGACACATACTTATAAAAAAAATTATGATTTAAAAAAAAACATTATTTGTGTAGCTATCTCTCTTATTTCAAAAAAAATTTCTCCTCCTCCTTCCTTTTTCTTTTTTTTCTCTATGACAGAGTGCATATTTATATACACACATTGTAATATTATGGAAATCTTGCCTTAATTGTGAATTAATTGACAATAAAACAAAATAGGGGAAGAAATGGTCTTGGTTGCCAGAAAACAAATTAAATAATATTCAAAACATTGATTATCATTATTGTCAGAAAATCATATTTTCCTCTTTAAAAGCAACTGATGCAACAAATTATATTAATATACTATTTTAATTATTGTTTATAATTATTAGCATAATATTAATTCAAATTATTACCATGTTAAACTAACATTTCAAAAATATTGTGTTTGGTATTAAAGTTATTATTTTATCCCTTTTTACCCACCATTAACTATTATTCTCTTATTCTTTATTATTTTAAATATTTACTTACCCGGACGAAATTGGGTGTTGACAACTCCATTACAAGATCCTAATTAAGTTCTAAATACAAGACTTTTAGCTTGAATCAAAGTTCAAGTCGAGTTGATCCGTGCCGAATATTGATCGAGTCAGTTTGGATTAAAGGTCGAAACAAGTAAGCTCGACTCAAAGATCGAACTAAGTTGACCTAATCAAAGGTTCAAACCAATCATAACTGACTCGACTCGATCTTTAGGTTAAGTCCCTCAACGTTAGCAAACTAGACTCGGTTCACCTTCAACTTGGGTTTACATGGGTCAACCTTCAACCCTAACCGGCTTGACTCGATCTTTAGGTTAGCTCTTTCAGCCTGGACCAACTAGACTCGATTTGACCAAAGTTAACTTGACTCAACTTTTGACTTATACTCACTCAAGTCAACCTTTGATCCAAGTTAACACAACTCGTCATTCTACTCAAGATGATTTGACTCGATCTTTGATCCTTTCGATCGAGCTACTTGAGTTGAACCTTTAGTCTAAACTAGCTTAGTTGAACATTTGATCCAGAATCACTTAACTCGACTTTATATTTGAATTAATTAGGTTTTATCTTCAACCTAAATTGAACCCGTTCAACTTAACCTTCCATATAATGTAATATACATATAATTATTTTAAAAATATCATTACATTTTAAGTTATAATAATTCTCTCAAAACCAATTTAGTATTTTAATATTATAGTAAATTTGACAGTAATAATAATTGATTATAATGAATTTTTTATTTCGTAAATTACATAGAGATCAGTTTATTCAATAATCAATGGTAAGAAAGCCATGAAGGTGATTAAGGACATATATAATGTTTTCTCAAGTCAAGTAACAAGAATTAAGTTATCCTAAGTTATCCAAAAATGTAAATAGCGAACAATGATTTTAGATGGAGAAGGAAAAGTAACGAGAACGAAGTTAGAGGAAAAAGAAAGAATAATGCGAATGAAGTTAAAGGAAAAAGGAAGTGTAGAAAGGTTAGACTGTGTTGTGGAAGTTGATGGATGATCCGAAAGGTGAGGTTTCCATATCTAAAAGTTTTTCGACCGCCTTTGTGGGAACTGCGTGTACGACTATCATTATGTCACCTTTTACATATATGCCACTAAATTATTTCCTACTTTTTAATCACACTTCTTATTTCAACTTTTAGCTCTATCTTAAAAATCAATTATTGCATTATTTAATACTTTTTAATTCAATATTCTTTTCTCCTATTTGTTTTCAAAAAGATGTACATTATTTTAACATGATTTAATACCTCTTTATACATATCAAAATGGACAAAATGTATAATCTTTAAAATATTTTTAAATAAGAATCTTATCAAATAAGTTGGTTAATTTTAATATATATATATATATATATATATATATATATATATATATATTATTTATAATATTTTTTCTTTATAAAATATATAATCGCTTAATTAGAGAGGGTAAGTAGAAATAACATTTATTTTATGTGAATTGTTGTATAAATGTTTATATGTACTTTAAATAAATATTTTTAGAAATGTTGAAAGTCTTACTTCGACTAGAGATAAAACTAATTTTATATATATATATATATATATATATATATATATATATATATATGAATGTAAACCTTTCTTACAAGTCAATGTAATGTTGAGTTAATTTTAAAATTTACTTATTAACATGATATCAAAACTATGAATTAAAGTCTATTTTAACGAAATTTGTATTTATGAATATATAATTACTATAAAATCGTTATCGAATCATCCATTAATATCTAATCTTACTGATATATCAATATAGAAAAAATATGTTAAAAATTCTACATCAACACACAATAAAACTAATTATCCTCGTATTAATATTTCTTTCTTTCTAAGTAACTTCTTGGTATTGAAACCTATTACAACAATATATATTAATTTCAAATGTCAACAAATTATTATATGTTTATCTATAAATGTGACTGCATATAGAGCTTTAACTTATATTTTGAACTACAATTATTCATTTTGTGGAATTTTACATGGAGAATGAATATAAATCTATAGAGTTTTTCTATATAAATGGTATAAGATATTTTTTTTTATGTAATAGCGTGATTAACTAATAAAATTGTGTGTGTGCGCGCAAATAATAAACAGTTAGTTTCCTTTGCTTTAACCATTTTCTCCTTAATTTTTGAAAAGTGAATGTGTATATTAGATGGGTTACGAATATGGTAAATCTTCTTCTTCGAGATAATAAACACGTGACCTTAGGAACATGTTGTAAGGCCCTGTGCCCTTTATGAATACACTTTATACACACGACCAATTACTTATTTATGAATTCACGGGTATAGGATCACATGATCATCATTAGGGTGGGCAAAAACATATATCCGCATATATTTCCGAGTAAAATTCCTTTCCTATATTTAATACATGCGGATAAAAGGTTTTTTTTAGGCAGCGACTATTTTAATACCCACTTGTTAATGGATTGAGTTCGAATATTACATTATCCGTAATATTTGTTATCCATTTGAAAATAAAATTATAATTTTATTTATTAGATTTTTTTTTTAAGTTTTCAATTAGGTTTTAATTTGCTGTAAAATTGGGTCAAAGCTCAAATCTTTTTTAGGGTTTCTTCTTCAAATTTGAACAAGGAAAAGAGAACTCTTTTTTAGGATTTCTTCTTCAAATCTTAATAAGAAAAAGGGAGTTACCCCATTTCTAACCGAGTTTGTCGCCTTCTGCCACTCCAACTCCGCTCACGATGGAGCAAGAGAGTTTCGCGCGCCTTCGACTTCTACGACTGCGACAGAAACGAACGAACTCATCTCAGCTAAGGAGCTCCACCTCGCGCTCAACTGCCTCAGCCTCAAGTGCTCCGTCGATGAACGTCGACGGTGACAAATTTGTCAACTTTGAGGAGTTCAAGACGATTACGACGACCTCCAAGTACCGCGGCGCCATCAATGCCTCCATCAATTAGTCTCCGGTGCCTATTTCCAGAGTACGGTTATTCTTGTTTTCGTTCTGGTGAAGTGCTCCAGTGAAACATTAGACATATATCAAATCTGAATTATGGTGGAAGAAGGATGTTTGGAGCAGCGAAGCGAGCTATTGGAGGAGGAGACAATTGCGGTCTTTGAAGTAAAAAACTGGGGTTTGTGAGTTATGATTCTGAATAAAAAAGAGAATGTACTCTTGGGCTAGAATTTGGGCTTGGTGGAAAACGGGTATCCGCATGTTGAAAAAGATTCGCAAATTTTTTTATGCGGGTACCCGACAGATAGCGAGATGGGTAACTAGTATAGTTTTTACATGCGAGTCGGGTTGTAGGTAGACACTATCTGTGTCTGACCCGACCCATTGTCATGCCTAATGATAACGATCGGATACTCACAATGCTTATCTATTATCGATTTGTGATAAAAAAAATTATTAGTTACCCGTTATTTATTAAATATTTATTTAAAAAATATTTTATATATTTTAAATTTTATGAATATTCAAATATATTTTATAAATTTTTAGAATAAAATTTAAATAAAATTTTAAAAATATATAGAATATAACATAAATTAAATTAAATATAAATTTAATTTTAATTTTAATTAAATTTAATCAAATAAATTATAAATTAATTTTAATTTTATTTAATAAAATATAAATTAAATTTTTATTTGAATTCTTTTTACTAATAACGAATATTTTAAAATATGGATAATATGATATTCGTATTTAATCCATCTATAAAATAATATTAAAATACATGTTATTTGTAAATAATAAACATTTACAATATGTAGGGAATCTTTTACAAATATCCATTTATAAATATTTGTGGATACGCACATTTTTGTCATTTCAATTACAATTCATAATTTTCATATAAACTTTATTAATACAGTTTTAAGACAACTTTTTATTTCAGATCAAGTGTTTGATTTCTTTTATTTTCTCATATATTCATTTCTTTCAAAAATATATTTTACTTCTAAATACATTCGAATTTTATATTTGAACATTTAATTAATTTTTTAAAATGATATAACATTATTATTTTTATTTCACCTTTATATATATATATATGGTAAGTGAATTAGCTCTTATAATATTTATCTTAAAATGTCATTTATTTATAATTGGTGTTTACTTGACCGTATAAAAAAAGTTGGACTGAAAATACATATAATTAAATATTGAAATTTGCTATAAATTAACTACAAATGTTCATGATGAACTTATAAAGTTCTGCTCGATCTTATTTTTAAGGAATTGTCCAAAACAATTATATGTTCTAACATATAAAACTTAGCCAATAATTGGTTCATATCAGTTTAAAAGTGTTTCTGACTGACGTGATCCAACACTGAACTAAAGATAAAACGACTTGGTGTTAGTGCATCAATCATGAATAACAAGTCTCTGTATTTTTTTTTTTGTATAAATTAGTATACTTAAATAAATTAAATTATTAATTTTTACAATATTAAATAATAAATAAGTCTTGTATCCATGTATTAAAAATTGGTAATTTGTTATATATGTTATATAACATAATGTTAAATATGATTTTAGTTCGGATACAAAAATAGAATTTTTATGTCTTTAATATATTTTTCTCTTTAAAATTAAAAAGGAGAGGGATATAATCTTTTTAAGCTAATAACATTAATCTTTTTAGGTTTCTTAATAGTGTTTCATGCTGAAATTTGAATTGAAATTTGTCAACTCAAATATCATTATGAAATGTGTTGGTTACACTAGTGCAGTTTTGTTTTTTTAAAAGCACATGATATGCTTTGGTTTTAAAACAAACCAAACTTATAAAAACATGGTGCAATTTTAAAAATTTTACAAACTTACATGTCTTTGTTGACGAAACCAAAGTCCATTTGCTTATATGCTTCACTTGTTTAAAAACTAAAGTTTATAAGTTCGTAAAATTTTCAAAATTGTCATTTTTTTAATTATTTTATCTAAGCGCAATGGTATAGACTAGAGAATCAAAGCATATACAGCCTATATGCCTTAATTGCTAAAGAATCAAGGTCTAAAGGTTTATTAAAATTTTAATATAATCACTGAGCGTAGAAATTCAGGCTTCAAATATTATAAAAATTGAAGCCTATTACATTTTATGCTTCAGTTCTTTAATAACATATGCCTAAAACTTTATCTAAGGTTAATCTTCACGAAAGTTTCACCTTGGTGAAGTTCATTTCTGCAATTCGCGAAAGCCTCCTTTACAAAACCCGCCACAATTTCACGAATGCCATAACCTTCGTTGCAGCTTCCTCCTTCACAAAACCCGCCACAATTTCGCGAATGTCAAAGAGGTCTCCACTATTCGTCATCAACATCACTAAGGGAGTTCTCGAAGACCTCCATTTCCTTTGTTGAAGCCCACTTGTTGAGCTCAACATCAAATTGGTGAGTGGTTTTTTGATGTTTTTTTTTTTGCGTTTTTTGTTGAGTTTGTGTCCTCTAAGGGTTCTTTTTTCTTTGTTGGCAATGTTTGGGTTTTTTTGCTATCATTGCTCTCTAGGTATTGTTACATTATGGTGAGATTGTGTAGAATTGCATCATCCTCCAGTATTACAAGCATTTTACGCACTTAGGTTCCTATTATTATCTTCAAAATTTTAGTTTTAATATGAGCCTATAATTTTTTTATAATGGAAATTTTTTAAATATTGTGATTGATAATCATTTTCATTTCGGGTAACCTGAATACCAATATAAAATGCTAGCAAAATTTTGTGAAATTTAAGATATGTTGTTTAAAATTGACACAGTGAATCTTCTTGAATGAGATATGGTCACACATATGAATCCCAAAGTGATATCAACATTCATTTAAAGATTATTGAAATTGTTTATACAATTTCAATATATACATATGAATAGAGATTGGATTAATTCACCATGCATCAGTGAAATATGAGAGAAGAGTAGAAGAATTATACAATTTACGCAACGTAATAAGTGCAGAAGTGATGATGAACCGAAGATTGCATGTCCTTGTGTCAACTATTTGAATGGGAGAAAGTTGAATGCAATTGAAATCAGGGAACATGATGATTTCCTTCAAAGCTATACAACATGAACATGACACAACAAATTAATAAACTTTCAAAATGTCTCCCAAGCTAAACCAATATTGTTGATTCCACCATGGAAGATATACTAGTAAAAGACAAATTGGAGGACATGATGCATAATGTTAGCACAAATATTTTTGCTCAAGCACATGTGCATGAGATGGTGTGTACTGATGTAGAGACTCTATTGTATGTCGATTCAACTAAGTTCACATGTTTGTCAACAACGATAAGACTCATGAATTTGAATGCGACGTAGTGAGTAGACCGATAAAAGTTTCACAAAATTGTTGATGTTGTTAATTGAAATGCTTCCAAATGGAAATATGATACCCACTCGTAATTATGATGCCAAGAAAATTCTTTGTTTAATGGTAATGAAATATAAAAGGATATATGCATGTCTTAATGATTGCATATTATATAGGAAAGAATTTGAATGTCTAAAAAAAGGTCTGATCAATATGGGTTATCATAGTACAAGCAGAAAAATAATAGTAAAGATGATAACTTTTTGGCAAGTATACCAAATCGTTCAAGTAATACAGTGAATTAAGTTAAGAGTATCGTTCTCCCAAGGGAATTTGAGTCACGTTATTCAATTAAAATTATTTATCAAGATCAATTATTGATGATGACATTTGTGATTTCAATTTGGAAATTAGCATGAAATTAACAACGTAAAAAAAATTAAGATTGAAAAATACGATAAAAGATCACTGGAATTGGTCTTTGACTAACGTTCCGGTAAAATCCTGGACAACATACATTCTCTGTTCAAGCATTCACATAAGAGTATCTTGGTTTAATTCCTTAAAACAAGTTCTAAAATTATCTATTAAATTATTAATTCCTTAATTAATTCAGCAGATAAGCACAGAAGCTATTCCTAGCGTACATACTTTTAGTTTCTTTTCTTACGTTTCTGGTTTCAAAAATACTTCCCAGTACAAAAGAACTTTTAAAGAGAATTATACTTCCGTATAATCAAAAGCAAGTTAAGAAAAGAACAAGAACAAAAACATATATTGCACAGGAAATTTACATTAATGTATCGTCCTACAACCAATTCCAATGAATAGAAAATTTAGCCTATCCTAGACATCTCAAACGTACTCTTTACAACAATTCCTTGCAGAAAGTGAAGTCTTGATGTCTTGAAAGGTCTCCTGAGTGTCTCCTGAAGTTCTCTAGTATTTTTCTCGCTTTGTTTGTGTCAGAAGATGGTTTCTGCCTTTTTGTCACGTCTTTTTAAGCCACTTAACTTAATTAATTCGCTCAACGCACAAGCACGTGTGCGCTCTGCGAATTTTCAAACTGCTGCTTCTTTAACTGGTGTTATTCGCTTAGCGCACAAGTGATGGTGCGCTATGCGAATTTCTTTCTGCTGGCTCTGCGAATTTTGGCTTGCAATGAGCGAGAATTGGTTGACAAAATCCAGATAATACACCCTTTCTGTACAATATTTTACATAAAAATCTACTCCCTATTACAACTTTTCACTAAGGAACAACATGAATAATTACAAGATTGAGCTCATTTATAAGTGTAAAAACAACTCTTTTTCACACTTAGCAAAAGATAATGGTTGGATGGGAAAAGATGAGAGAAGATGTGACAGACTACTTTGTCATCCGGTTGATCCAATGGAATAGAAAAATATTGATCATGAACTCCCTCAATTTGGTTAAGAATATAAAAATATTTGGTTTGATTTATCTTCTAATGAAATGAATCATTGTTGGCATGTTATTTATTCCTTCACCATCATTTTGTCATGAAAAGTAGAAATTAGTCCGTGTATTTAATTTTAAGGTATCGAAGCTAGTCCTTTTTTATTCAAACAAATATTTTATTTTGAGGATACGAGCCTTTAGTTACTTGGACAAACGAAATTTAATATTCTCTTAAAATTAAATAATATTTTTAATTAGAAAGGAATTAAGTTTCCGTTATTAAAAAAACCAAGGCATAATTTTTTTTGTTTAATTTTATTATTTATTTATGGTTTTACGTTTCGATTTTGAAAAAATTAAAACCTAATATGAAAGTTTATGCCAAAAAAATCATTTTTTTTTTACTTCGTCTAGACATGTTTGACTGTTAAACCGAAGTAGAATATCTAAAATAATTGGTATTAAAACTTTTTCATATTAGAAAAACTATATTTATTTATTTTTAAAGTTTGAAATTCAATTATATCAAAATTGGGTTTCACATCAATTTTTAAAAAATAAAATATATTTATCCATAATGTATATGATGGAAATATAAACTTAATTTGATAAAAGAGAAGAATTCATAAAGAAACACAACATGAGTGGTACAATTCAAAACTATAAATATATATATATATATATATATATATATATATATATATATATATATATATATATCATATAATATATTTCTAACTAATACGAGATTTAAACTCACGCATAAATTTTTAAAGTAATTTTGATACCTATTTTTTTATTAAAAATATTATTGGAAGTGGGAAAACTCTGAGTCGTTATCTGGTAAAACAAGTTGTAGATTGGTGCTTGTAAATTCATGTGGCTGATTCGTAACTTCATGATGATGGAGGTAGTGCAAAGGCACTAATTGCAGCAGCACTGTGATGAGGCACAGTTGGATACTCTGAGAAAACAAAAGAGAAAAAGGAAGGGAGAGAAGACAGAGAAGGTTAAGGAAAACGACAGAAAAATTATGGGCATGTGGCTTAGGGTAAGGTCCTAGGCCATGATAGGGTTCCATTAGAATAAGGGTGCACCATGTTAGCTACTAAAGCTTACATGCATTATTGTCATTTGTTAAGGTTTCCATTTGTTAATGGAAATGAATGAACACTGTGAAGGTTGAAAGCAACTTGGTCATTCCATTTCCCCTTAATAACACAACATACTCAGAGTATATTGCAATCAAGCTGGCCTCTTTCTTCAAATTGTAAACCAAAATCACAATCAGGATTGTCTGTGCCCCCCAATTCCGTTCTCCCACCACACCCACCAACAAATGATGCAGACATGCAAGGAGCAAAACTTGGTAATCTGTAGTGCTCATAACAACAACATGGAATGTGATTGTGACACATCCTACCTCAATGAGCTTTAGTATTCTGGATGAATCCAACACTTTTCTGGCTCAAGATTTCACTCTCTAAACTACTTGATAACTTGTTAACACAACATATACAAATAACTACTGATGATCAAAAGCATGTGTCTAGTTTTTATTGAGGAAAGAAATTCATCAGAAAAACACAAGATAACACCTAAACCTAATCAATAACGGATCTATCGAGAAAAAAATTCATTAAGATATAATACCAATAAAATCTAATTCCAACTCATAAATGATTAAAATCACTCTTTATCTAAAACTTTAAGATAATGAATTTATGGATCTTTTTCTTTTCTTTTGTTGCTCAACTTTTTTATTTTGTGTGAATGTAAGACTTAGACTTACCTTTGCATTTCCAAAAGAACCATGGTATCATGATACACTTTTAATTCATTTTTACACAGAATATAAGGGTGAAATGGTTGTAAAAGTATAAACTTTTATATTTTTTTGAAAAAAAAGAAAGTAAAAAGTAAGAGTAATGTCAAATGAACATAAAAAATTTAGGTGTGTTAAATAATATTTTTCTTTCCAAAATTATGTTATCACATGTTTAAGAATTATGATGGTGCATGAATCATACCAAATAACAGAGGTTGCTAATTGCTAAAATCCAAAGATGAAGAAGATGTCAATTTCATGGGATTTGGCTTACTAATAAGCAATATCTGCATGATACTGTGACAACTATACCATCATGTTAGTTGCTTCTACAAATGGACACGAATGTGCTCCTTCTGTCCCTCCACACCACCCAATATCCATTGTCTTCTTCTGAGGAGTGTTAGATTTTCGGGAAGTCTAGAATTCAGGATAAGTTTGAGAACTTTTGGAGACCAATGTTGGCTACTGGGAACTTGGAAAGCAGAGTTACATTCTAATTACAAGTTTCGGGAAAAAAAATGAACATTTTTTATCATCATAAACTGACACGTGACCACTAGATTTAGATGCTAAAACGCAACTGCAAATGAAATTAGTTGCTGCATTTTTTGAACAATCACAGACACATATCCACATTCTTTGGGATATGAATTTCGTAAAGATAACTCAGAGATCAATACAAAAAGATAAACATGAACAAATGGTAGTGGAAGCATGATGAAAAAATGGGGAGTTGACGGATTGAAAGGGATTTAATACTTGTAGGTAACAAATTAAGAAAGGTTGACCATCAAACATTGAATTGATTGATAACAGCAGCACACTCATTAATAGTTTTTATAATTGAATTAAGTAATATTTTCAAAAACTTGTATTGCATTTGCAGAGTTACATGCATGATGATAAGTGTTATAAGCGAATGCATGATACTCAATTTTATATTATCTGATGAATTATTAGATGACATTTATGAAGTCTGTTTCTGCATATTAATTAGTGAAATTATTATGTTTGTCCACTAGCACTTTTGTGAGAAAGCTTACAATTTTGGAAGTGGAGTTTGTATCCATGCAAATTTATAATATTTTTTTCAGTCACAGCTTTAAATCTTTCATCCTCCTGTCACTTCCGATATAGAAATTTGTAATTTAAAATGTATTTTTTAAAATAATTGGGTACTTTTTATAATATATTTTCAGACACAGATTTAAAACTTTTAACCTGTCATCTCATCTTTGAAATTTCCAGGGTAAATAGTAATTTTATAATCAGCAGGGTATTTTCTTTTTTCAGACTGAGCTTTAAAACTTTTAACCTATTTCACTTCCTTTTTTAAATTTCCAAGGTGAATTGTAATTTTCTTTAAACAATACCTTTTTTTTTATAAACATTTTCGGAGTTATAAAACTTTCAACCTCTCTTACTTTTATTCGGAAATTTTGAAGGTAATTAGTTCAAGATTTTAATTAGAGATGAGAAAAGTTTATATTACATAAATTAGTATAAATTTTATTTTATAAATTAGTTTTATAAAATTGAAATGTACTTTTTATAATGATATTAAACTTATAAGAAGTTTATTTTAGAAAAATTTATTGTTTATTTGTTATTTGTTTGAAACTATCGTACCATTTATTACTAAGTTATCTATTAATATCTAATTACATATTCGAGATATACATATTTCTACATGAGGAAATGTTAGACAGATAACGAACTTATAATGTATTAATAAATATAAACTTTATTTTACAAACAAATTTTATAGGGTTAAATTAAACTTACATTATACATAATACATATAATCTTATGATATATATTTATTTTATAAATAATAGGTATTTTTTAACATATAAAAACTTGTTTATAAATTGTTTCTTTAGTATATCATTTTTCGCATATAAAAACTTCAAAAATATCTGTGAAGAAATAATGAGATTCGTTATCTAATTTGGACTTAATTGGAATCACTGTTGTGTTTCCTTAATAATATTTTCACAAAATCTTGATATAAACCAAAATAACATATAATATCAAAATTTTAAAGACAAATTTACCTTTAGTTTTAGTTAGAAGGTAGACACCAAAATTCAATATTGACATACAAAATTTCAAATAGTTTCAAACACAATAACACATATATTTCACTTCACAACTCAATTAACCTCTCTGTAAATTAAACCTTATTAAAAAATATTAACCTCTAGTAGATCCGAATTTCTTACTTAGAATAAACTTAAGAATAACTTATTTAACATGCCTAAATTATTAAATAAGTGAGAGTGTTAATTGACTATAGTATGAGATGATTGATTATGAAAAACATAACTAATTAATTATTGCGAGTTTACCTTTACAAATGAAATTTTTAACCATACTTAAATTGTTTTGTAATATGAGCTTGAAGTGAGATTTTAAATTATGTATATAGTATAATTTAATCTATTTTTAATTAATGTGAAAATTTTAATGTAATATCTTACTTTGATAACTTAATATTTTGAATATAAAACTAGATATTTATAAATGATTCATCAATTATTCTACAAATTTCATTAAAATAAACTACGATGGAGATAAAAAAAAAATATCTTTAATCTTTGAAATCACATGTTTTATATATGAAAACACGTATTATAATAACAATTTTGCAGCAGTAGTGAACAATCTTCCATAAAATCTTGTCGGCAATATGTGATACCTGAGTGATAAATGGAACAGAGCTATAATCAATATCTTAATTATTTGGGGCATGAAAGTGATGTTTAAAAGAGATTGCACATTAATTGTGATTTATTCTTTTCCACGAATAAAAATGAAAAAGAAAATTACATTATTTGTTTTCCTTGCCTTTTTTATGAAAACTAAGAAACTATCACACTCTCTTATTTGTCTTTTACTATGTAGAATTATTTCTGTGATTTTCATGGGTCACTTCACAAAAAGAAAAAAGAAAAAAGCAAAGGCAATATCTTACTCTAATTTCTTTTATATCGATTTACTTTTAGTAAAGTTGGTTTAGTTAGAAAAAAAAAGGATATCAATGGTCATGGATTTAATTCTTTTCAATTAATATTTAAAAGTTATAAGGTCAGTTTTATATATTTGATGTTTTTCTACTAACATAATACAAAGTTTGATTTGAAAATATTATATGATTATGTAATAAGATGAATGTGGAATTCATAATAAAAAATAAATGGATATCTTTAAAAGATTAAAATAAGTTATTTTTCAAATAAAGTATAATACTACACATTACACATGTAAATTTAAAAAAAGTAAAAATTTCAATAATTTAAATGTCAACTTAATGTCTACATCAGTATTTTTATGAAATATTATATGTTACGTTGAAAATAAAAAATAGTAAAATCTTATGATTAAAACGAGTGTCACAGATCACTTATTCTTTTTTAAACACTTATTCACATTATTTAACATGCATAAACAGTTTCACGAGTGTCTAAATGGATAAATATTTTTATTCATTTGAAAAAAGTATTTGATTTCAACTTTTTCAAAGTATTTGTATCCTGTTTCTGTAATTTGAAAATACTATAATTATATTTTTTGACAATTTATAATTACCAATGCCATTAATTATAATTACGTTGAGAATAAAAGTGGAGTATTTTGAAATTAAAATGATAAAAATAGGTCAAAAATATTTTGAAGGATTAAAGTGAATTTGAAATTTTTTTACGGATACAAATTTTTTTTTTTACTTTTTTATATTTATTCCTATTCTTGTTACTTTCATGCTATTCATCTTTTGCTATCATGATTATTTTCATTTATATTAATTATTTTCATTTACATATATTTTTTCTTCTTCCAAAAGTCAACTACACATGATTCAGTCGTGTGGTTGACTTGGACCTTATTGCGTGCGGCAGAATGCAATACATGCCTCAAAGATTATCATGACAAGTGATTTCTTAATTGAGTCTTAGACGGAGCAATATTTTATTTTTTTTTGGAAGACCAATATTCAGATAGCGTGATTAATTAAGATCTAATGAAATATAATTATTATGGTCGGTGAGCCTTTTGTTTCAATAAAAGTTCACCAATTAATTTATGCCCTTTTAAATTTGTGTGAAAATATACAAATTCTATTTTCGAATTTTTTTTTTTAATATTCTTTTTTTGGCTATTTATAAACAAAACCTTAAAAGAAAAATATCATCATCATTTTGTTTAGAATCTGAAAATTCTTCGCATACTAGTTAGTGACATTGTTGTAGCAAGTAGGAGGTAGATTATTTGTTTTTTTTTTTCACTAAAACCAATTAATATTTTTCCTTTTAAGAATACATAACTAAAAATCGATTTGATGTGGCATTATAATTTATAACTAAGTATATCATAGATTCCATGATCTAATATATGACCCACTCTAAAATGGTGGAACATGTGGCCAAAAATATAAAAGAAAAAAAAAACTATCTTTCTAGTGGAAAGTGAAATAACATGAATCATATTGTTTTCCAAATCGCACTCATTTTCTATTTGTTATAGTAAAATTATTTGTTATGCATGTTAACATCTAATCTTAATGGAGTGCTTAAAATTGCATCTTCTAAAATTTCTAATGGAAGTGTTTGTTCATCCTTAATTACCCCTTTAGTGCATTATAAACGAGATGGACTTTTTTTAGCATTATCATCAATAAATTATCAAAAACGTTCTTGAAAAAGTTATCATCTTCAATATTGAAGATTCTATCCTACGCTTACACAAAAGTTTACAAAAACTGAATATACTCAATAAGTTAAATAGTACAAATGTGTATTAAAAATCCATGAAGTTAAATCTAATAAGAACAAAGTAAAATAGTTATCATTTATAAAGAATTATAAATTCATGACAAGTTTAATTGAAAGAATTATGTCTTACAAATTAAAGAATTATGTCTTACAAATTAAAGAATTATGTCTTAAACTCATCACAAAGTTTAATTTAAAGAATTATATGTGTTACAAATCATCCATAAGAAAAAAAAATACTTGAAACATCATAAATAATCTTAAACACCCAATTATGATGGACAGTAAATCGGATTATGTACAATAGTGTCTATTTATTATATGTTTCGTTATAAAAAAATATCCTATTACTTGTTATGTATTCATAAAAATATATTTGCTATTTTTTTTTATACTTGTTGGTATCATAGATACCTATAAGTATTTTCATATTTTTTAAATTTTAAATAAAACCATTTAAAAAAATCTTTGAAATATGAATTTAAATAAATGATAATAATTTTTAAGTAGAATTCAAATCAAATTATCCAATAAAAAATTAATGCAAATAAATTTTGTTTACTAAAAAGTAAATTTATGAGTTGTGTCAATATATAAAATTTTAAAAAATTAATTCCAATTTAATAGGTTAAAAAAATTGAAATATATGAAGTCAAATTTTAAATATTCTTTTATGATTAATATTTCTTTAAATAATTCTTTTAATTTGATCCCTTTAATTTAAAAAAAAATACTTAAACAAAATTTATTAATAATTATTAGGAAGTGTATAATTAAATATATATAATGTTCATTTAGCATATATCAGCATGTACAAATTGTTTTCATCATCATTGTCTACTACCTAGAGATTAGAATTTTTTATTGTTGAGATTTTAACCTACCATATCACATGCTATCATACTCTCCTTAATTTTTACTATTAATTAATAGGTGTCAATTATTGTGATTAAATATTTTGAAAATCCTACGTGAATTAGAAATAATATCAAATTATAATATATAAATAAAGATAAATGTTATTTTATTGAACTAATCTTATTGAACTATAGTTTTATGAAACGTAAAATCACTTCAGAAACAAAAACTAAAAAAAAAAGTAAATTATGAACAAGTCTTAAAGTAAAAAGGTGTTAAGAATGTTAAACTGTATATACTTTTCTTTGTATCTTCATAAATTTTATTTATCTCGACTCGTTATTATTTTGAAATTAATAAGTGATGTACTTTGATTTTGACTAATTATAAGACCAATCTTTATTAAATATTTTTAGGTTTTTAAATAAAAAACAGTTTCTAATTTTAATAATTTTCCGAAGAGATGAGTAAAAGGTGATCAATATCATTAAAAAATTTGACATGAGAAATTTGGTTGAATTAAAGCTTACACTAACATTTGATTTGACTACATTTAAATTAAACAATCAGTAATTCAGTAACCCATAGTTAATCACTCTTAATCTCCTTTGTATTATTACGTATTAGTACATTGTATGTATACTCTTTTATCATGTAAATTTTTTGACACGGTTTTTCAATATACATATTCCATCTCGTAATTATTTTATTACTGTAAGCGTGCTTCATTTCATGCATTTTTTCAATGTACGAAATATTCAGACCAAGTTGGTTTATAGTTTGGTGAAATAGATTCTCTTGGTTGATTTTGTTGATGATGATTAGCCAAATTAAAGGTAAGTATGTGTTTCACATTACCCGATTTTAAGGAGTCTGTAAACATGAATCGGTCATGTGTCAAACATAGGATGCACTACCAAAACACTCTTTCAACTCATATCATTCATGCAATCGTTGACCATACAACGTGTTCATTATGAATCATATATTCATCAAATATTTTTTAACTTTTTAATCTTTACTCCTCATATATTATTATCAAGACACAAATTAGTCATATATAAAATCATTAAATTCGAAAGATAATAATATATGTTAATAATATATATATATATATATATATATATATATATATATATATAATATCCTCTTTAAAATGAAAGAACAAAAAGCCAAATGTACTTTCAGAAAGTTCGAATTTGCTAATATTAAAAAAAATGATCTTGTAAAACTTAATTCAGGTTAGAATTGGATGAGTTTTTCTATGAGAATTTTGTGAGATAAAGATAAATGTTTCGGTTTATAGAGTCGAATAGGAATGACAATTTTACCCGCGGGTACAAGTATCCGTGAGTAAAATCCACGGCGGGTAGTTACTATCCTCGGATATTTACTATTCGCAGGTAACGGGTAGGGCGTATTTTAATACCCGCTTCTAAACGGGTCAGGTATGGGTAATATACTACCCGCCCCGCGGGTATCCGTTACCCGCAAAAACTTAAAAGAAAATTAATAATTTATATATATTTTAATTAAATTTAATTAAAAATAAAACAAAATTGTATTTTATTAGGTTAAATTTAATTAAAATTAAAATTTAATATTATATATTTTTTTGTAATTTTATTTAAATTTTATTTTAAAAATATATTAAATATATTGTTTTTTATTTTTTACGGGTACCCGGGGGTTTTAAAATACCCGCGGATATTTTTTAAACGGGTACCCGTGCGGATAGCGGGTCAGGTAACAGGTACAGTTTTATCTGGCGGGTCGGATTGCGGGTAGGCACTACCCGTGCCCGACCCGCCCCGTTGCCATCCCTAGAGTCGAAGTTAAATCTTATAAAAAATATCTTCTAACTTCAAGCTTAAATTGCAATTTGGTCTTTAATTTTTCTTGCATTGTTTGGTACAACCAGATGTTATTTGCAGAAGAGGTTTCAACACTAAAATCAGTGTTTGTTTGAACAATTTGATAATAAATGCGCAATAAAAAATAATCAATTACCTGAATATCAAACCTATATTTATTTATAGACTTTTTTTATGGGCTTTTGATTAGGACTATCCAATTAGGACCCATACACCAATAACCTGATTTAGGATTAACTTAATTACTCTTGATAGTTAATTTTGTTTGTGGTTTGACTGATCAGTTTATTGATCATCTCGTTGTTGGATGGTCACTCACTCAATCTATGACTGACCGAACGGTCATACAATATAATAACAAAAGATAAAATTTTATATATTGAAAAATGCACTTCAAACTTAATTCAAATTGATATAAAATCTTTAATATAGTTCTTCAAATTAAAGATAAAAGTTTTTAAATCAGAAATGAAATATTTGTAAGTGATTTTATAACCGTGTAAACATATTTACCCCTTTTTTGGTGTCAGGATAAAACATGTATGAGAACGTACGCATGCATAATTATTAAAGCTGGGGTACACATTAATTTGAAAGGATTTTGGTGAATTATGGTACCAAACGAAGTTGGAATATGTGGATACCAACGTTCTTCAAAATCCTCCTTGTCTTGCCAATAGTCTCTTATGATGTCTTTACCTTCATCAAAACATTTAAGGTTCTTTGTCATACTCCAAACCCAACACACTCTTCTCTCATTTCTCGAATTTTTCACACATCACATTTTCACTTCTTTTTTTTTTTACTAAAATAGCGCATTTTTGCTGTTTTATTTACTACAAATTCTGAACTAACAATTTAAAAGAGTGTGCTATGGTAAATAAAACGCACTAAGATATTTTGGTGAGAAAAACAAAAGGTGAAGGTGTGCTATGTGCGTGAAAATTTTCTCATATCTCAGCCTCCACTGACAAATCTTGGAACTTACTTCTTTCTACACTAAAATCACTTTTCTATGGATCAATCCTCTCCTACCACTCCTCTCTCCACTCCTCTCCGCCACTATGTAAACCGTTGGATGCGATATCATCAACTGAAATAAATGGTTAAGATTAAGGATCAAACTTTCAAGAAAAATGTTTCTTCAGAATGAAATAAGTGGTTAAGATTAAAGATGACAGTCTCGAGAAAAAAATTCTGTCCAAAAAAATATAATATAATACCGAGCGTTTAACGTCTTAAAAAGATGAGAAGTATGGAACTTTTATAAGGATAGTTGACTATTTAAAACAAATACGATATCAAGCGTTTCAAATTTAAAAAAAAATGTTTTCATTCCTTAGAAATATTTTAAAATTCAATTTTAACTTTGATTTAATGGACAGTTTTTACTTTTCAAACTTTCATTCATAATTGAAATTTTTCTTTTTTGTTAATTTAGATATGCTTTGGTTAAAACATAAAAAATATAATAAATGTAGTTCTTATAACTTAAGTGATTAAATTATTTTGATGTATCAAATAATATTTTAAACCGATATTTGATCTGTTTAATTATTTAACATGTTTTAATTTAAATATTAATGGAAAATATCGTTTAATACCTAAAAGTAATTAACATTAAATTTAAAAGATTATATTTATTTTTAAAACTTAAAAACTAAAATATATCAAAGTTCAGAAAACATTATCAAAAGTTTAGAAAAAAACAAATTATAATTTTAAATTTAAGGACTGCAAATGTATTTTAAAAAACTAATTTTATTATTCGCTCTTAAAACTGGCACCTTTGATCCCAACCATTAGTTTGATCCAAAAGTATACAAATATGCTTCAGAAGACCGGAAAATAAAAAGGTAGGAGAAGATTCGGTTCCCATATCTCCACCTCTCAAATTTTTTACCGTATTTTACAAAGGGACCAAAATCCAAGAGAAAATCTTAAGCAGATAAAATATATTGTTTTTTTGTGGGTTTGATTCCCGTACACTATTCATATACATACAGTAAGTTTCTATGTTGTAATATGTAGTTTATTCTAAAAAGCTATTCAGAAAAAATATTAAAAATATGTTGAAAACAATTTACGATTAAGTGCTTATTTTGGCTTATTCCCCACTTGCAAAACACGTTAAATGGAATCCTTGTCTCACTGTGAATCCATGTTTATTGTGCTGCAATGTGAATACAAACATATTCTATATTATAAGGTATTCTTCAACAATTATAAATTCTAATGATATAGAATAAGTTCAAATTTATTATAAATAAATACTCGCATTTAAGAAGTTTGAGTCTTCAAGCTAAAATGAAAGAAGTATAATTACTCAGCTTTGGAAATCGAGAGACTTCTCATGTTTCGTATCTTAGAGAAAAACCCGATTCTTCCTAAGTTTTGAAATATGCATGCTTCTGTCGACATTCTCCATCTTTCTCCACCCTCTAACATTTCCTACTTTTATAATTTCATTAGGGTTATATCGTCGACATAATTAATCACCTTTACCCTTCAATTATTCAAAATATGATACATATTATATAATTTATGTTTCAGAGTAGAGTATTTCTACAAAATATACATTCACACTTTACTCCAAACTTATTTAGGTAATTTTAGATATTTTTAGTCAAAGTCATTCCTCCCTTGTATTCTAAACTGTTCGGAATATCTTTCAAAGACACTCTTATGCTTAAGTCAGTAATTAATCCGATCGATTGTTGGAACAAAATCTTAAATTCACAATAAATGCAATTACTTACTTTTTTACCTTTGACATCTATTTATAGTTTTTAAGATGAGCCTAGGATTACTGAAACCCCAATCACGATGCAATTCTGACTTATTACTTACTAAGTAGCACTTACCCATAATATTGATTTACAATAGTTTTTAGAGATGTTTATCGCTAATGGCGTCCGTTTGATCTCTAATTATGTCCAATCGAGCGGTTCTCATATTATTCATCTGAATTTTATGGATTTAAGCATATGTTACCAATAATTCCTTTTTAAACGATCTTTTCTATTCAGTTTTAATCTTATAACCGTCTGACCATACAGTCCAGTTTATACACTAGTTTATTTAATTTAATATGCATAAGTATGTTAATAATGGAAAGAAAGTTGTCCAATAGGTGAATATATGATAGATTCAAAGCGTAAATGATTTGATAAAATATTTAGAATGGTTTGATTGGAAACTCAGCCAAAGTTGAAGGGAAAGCTACCCACCACACCGACTCGTGTTGTGTGACATGAAGTCCTATAACTCTATATTCGTCATTTTGTTCTTTTGTAATCTTTGGTTGATACCAACACAACCATTTCTCTAAATGTCTTTACTCTCATATTGATACTATTTTCCCCCCATTTTGGTACGTAGCTACCCATTTTCCAATTGCTTCCCTCCAAAAGCTGCCTCTTCATAACTTTTGTCACAACATGTAATGTCCATTTTGTAAGTACTTCTATGTTTTTAATGCCTTTTTTTATTCATTTTTCACCCCACTTTAACTCTTTTTTACCCTCTTTCTCATATTCATTCCATTTCTCAGATATTTTATTGGCATGGTGATGGAGAAAAATGGTATTGCGAGACTAGAAACATAGCATGGTGGACAAGACTTTTGTAGTTTCTTCTGCTTTTGCCTTTCATAATTTGCATTAACTTCTTAATGCTTTTTTTCCCCTAAAGTGATTGAAAGAGCCTTTTTAACAAACCGACTTTGAGTTGGGGGTTATGATGGTCGAGTGTTTGTTTGAATTTAAGCATTTGAAAACAAAAATTATTATAACTTCAAAGTTAATTAGAGTTTAGGTCAATTTTATCTTTATATAATGTTGAAGATTCTACCTTAATTAATTAGAGATAATGTAATTTTTCAATCTTATAAATCTTGTCTTTTGGGTTTATCATATTCTCATTATTAAACTAACGTCAAATCATTATTGATAAAGTATTTTCAGTATATAAGTGTATCTAAACTTCATCCTTTAATCTAGTTTTATATGATTTAATTAAATTTAAAATTTAATTTTTAATAAATAATAAAAAATGTTAAATATATCAAAATTAATTTAGTAAAACTAAAAATTACTTTCAATGTTTTGTATGAAATTCCAACACACCTAGACTTGTAAAGAAACAATATTAATAGTTAAGTTGTATTATATGTTAAATTTCTTAGTTGATATCTTTTATATTTTTATTTTATTTTCAGTCAAATTCTTTACTTATTTGATACTCATTGAAGTGAAAAGAGTGTTATATATATATATATATATATATATATATATATATATATATATATATATATATATATATATATTGTTTAAATGTAACTTAAAGAACACCTAAAGCGTGTTTAGTGGAACTCATCCCTTCATTGATAAGTGAAGCATGTAAGATGAAGTATTATTGAAAAGAAAAAAGTAAAAAAAAAATTAATGAAAAGGTGTTGTTTAGGTAAGAAGAAGTATGATTTTGTTTGTTATTATTAACTATATTTATTATTTTTATTTATTATAATAATACGATATAAATAGACATAGTGGTGTTAAACAAAAAAAATTAAGGATATCACATCAAATAAAACATATACATTTTTTTAAATATATATAAATAATAAGTATAAATATTTTACTATGTATATCATAATCCAAACAAATATAAAAAAAGTAATTTGTTTATCATGTATAATTACTACAATCCACCCTACCCTTTGATCTCTAATTATGAACACAAAAACGTACATGGTTAAAGTAAAATTTCACACAAGAGTATCACATAATCGTTTCTTGAGCATTTCAATTAATTAAATCTAATCATCATTTTATTCTTCATAATCATTATCCTTCGTGCTCTGTGGAGGATGATATTAGCATTACTCTATCAGTATGAAGTAAAAAAGGCCAAAAGTCATTGGGAAACGCTTTTCTGCTCCGTCACAAAAGACAAATACCATTACAATTTGGACCATTAATTAATTAGGAAAGCTTAATTAAAAATAGTATTTTTTTTTCTGTCTTAAATATAACAAAAATAAGTAATTCTACAATGGTTAAAAATGTGACTTAAATTTATTAAATTTTTAACTTCACAAAAAAAAAACTTTTTAATTATTCTTTTTTTAAAGTCTTGAGCCCTAAAAACCTATTTCCTTTCTTTTCTTCTTCTTTTCTTTTATTCCTCTCTACTTTTTTTTGTCTTATTCTTTTTTCTTTATCGTTTTTTTTCTTTCAAAATTTCATCTCTGGCTTTCTCTACCTATTTTTTTTATCCCAAATATCATTTTTTTTTTCAAAATCAAAAATCAAATTATATAGTGCATTAACTAACAAGTCCATGATCATTTTATTTGGAATACATTTCAATTTAGAGTAAATTTAATCTTCTTTTTCATTTTATTTTCTAGTTAAGTTAGTTAATTGATATTGTTTGATTATGTTGTCTAGTTTTAAAGGATTTGGTAATTTTTTTTCAACTTTTTGTAGTCATGATTTGTTATGTTATTAATTCAGTTACTATTATTTATGTTGATTTGAATTTGTTTGGATTCTTAATAGAATAAATTTTAAGAATAGGAAAGGGAATACGACAATTGTTTTTTATTATATGGATTTTCAATATTTTTAAAAACTTCATTTTTTTTGGACTTTAACTATTTTTAAATAAAAAAGAAATGACGAGAAATGAAACCATTCAAATTACATCCGTATGAATAATAAATGTGTCATTTTTAAGGTTTGAAGTTTTTAGGAGTATTATCTCTAAGGAGATAACCAGTGTCACAAAATTCTTTTCTTGAAATTGAAAAACATTTTAAAAAAATGATTAGATAAATTCTTTTAAGCTTGATTTCAATGAAAATATCAAGGAAAAAAAATGTGAGGAAGTACATTATAGTGTCAAATATTGTTTCAAAACTTAAAGGCACTAAGGTTTGATATGTCAAAAAATTTGTTCATACATTAAATATGGATTTATCTTTTTTTTTTCACAATTTGGTCAATATCTTATAAGTGTGAATCTTAAAAAAAAAAACACAGATTTCTCTTTTAATTTTATTCATTTAAATAAAGACTAATTTTATTATTTTTGTTTCTTATAATAACTGACAGTTGTTAGATGCTAATCTCTGTTCATAGTAAAGACTGTAAAAAAAAGAGATGATTGCATAATGCATTAGAAAAAGTGGGCTAGAAAATATATTCCTAACATATATTTCATTATTTTAAAAGGATAAAAGATAAAAAATATGTGTGAGAATACGAAAATATATTCCCTTTTTTGAAAGAGAGAGAGAAGCTGTGCCTATATAATGCTGAATCCCTCTCTGTTTTCTCCAATAAGGGGCCTTGGCTTTTCCTTCATCCTCTCTCGAACTTATTCATTTCTCTCTCACTCTCTGTTTTTCCTCTGTTTCTCTCAAACGGTACCTTTTATTATTCCCATTATTTTAGTATTAGAAACTAGATTTGCATTGTTAATACAATGGCTATAGACTGCATAACAAATATACAAACCATGTCTCAGCCACAAAAGCAGCAACAGCAGCAAGACCACAAAGAAGATGAAACTCCATTGGTTTTTGATGCCTCACTTCTAAGGCACCAACTCGACCTACCAAAGCAATTCATTTGGCCTGATGAGGAGAAGCCATGCATGAATGTGCCTGAGCTTGCTGTCCCTCTCATTGACCTGAGGGGATTCCTCTCTGGTGACCCTGTTGCCACAATGGAAGCTGCAAGAATGGTTGGTGAAGCATGCCAAAAGCATGGTTTCTTTCTGGTAGTCAACCATGGGATTGATGCCAACTTAATCTCTCATGCTCACAGCTACATGGATGACTTCTTTGAGGTTCCCCTGCCTCAGAAACAGAGAGCTCAGAGGAAAACAGGGGAACACTGTGGCTATGCCAGTAGCTTCACTGGCAGATTCTCTTCCAAGCTTCCATGGAAAGAGACACTCTCTTTTCAGTACTCAGCTGAGGAGAAATCATCCACTATTGTCAAAGACTACTTGTGCAACACATTGGGCCAGGAGTTTGAGCAATTTGGGTAAGTTGGTGACCAAAAGCATTTCAACATTTGTTTTTCTTTGGTTGGCAAAGGCATCATTTCCTTTGACTCTATGATGAAACTGTGTGTGTTTTCCATTGTAAAACAGGAGGGTTTACCAGGACTATTGTGATGGCATGAGTAATCTTTCTTTGGGGATAATGGAACTTTTGGGAATGAGTCTTGGAGTTGGAAAAGCATATTTCAGACAGTTCTTTGAAGAGAACAACTCAATAATGAGGCTGAATTACTACCCTCCTTGTCAAAAACCTGACCTGACTTTGGGCACAGGACCTCACTGTGACCCAACATCTTTGACCATTCTTCACCAGGACCAAGTGGGAGGCCTCCAAGTTTTTGTTGACAATGAGTGGCATTCCATTAGCCCAAATTTCAATGCTTTTGTTGTCAACATAGGTGACACCTTCATGGTATGTTTGGTCTCTCTTTGAATGCACCAATGGATGAGCTTCAAGTGTGGTCAAAGACTTGTTGTGTGATGTTGTTCTTATTCAATCTTGTTTCACTTTCTTTTTATGTAGGCTCTCTCCAATGGGAGGTACAAGAGTTGCTTGCATAGGGCAGTGGTGAACAGCAAGACAACAAGAAAATCTCTTGCTTTCTTTTTGTGTCCAAAAAGTGATAAGGTGGTGAGTCCACCAAGTGAATTGGTGGATGACTTGACCCCAAGGATGTACCCAGATTTTACATGGCCTATGCTGCTAGAGTTTACTCAGAAACACTACAGAGCTGACATGAAAACCCTTGAGGCATTCACCAACTGGCTTCAACACAAAAGGACCTGAAATCTCAAGCACATCAATGCCTTATTATTTATTAGCCTTTGATATTCCCATATGAAAAATCAATAGTGACATGTGCCAAGTGGAACTGTATTTGATGGCGGAAAGCACTTCAAGGAAAAGGGCAGCAGCAAAAAGGCACTGAGAATGAAAAATCAGAAGAAAATTCATCTTTTCTTCATGTTTTGAGTGTTTGACACCTGTGATAAGTGATTAGTAGTAATGAACAAAACGAGGGATATATAATATTTATAAGGAATCCATAAGAAACAATTCGCCAGCTAATTTTGTAATTTTTCTTTGGTGATATAGAAAAGCTTTATTATTAAACTTCCAACGTTTCTTTTCTCTTCAAGTGCATCACCATTCACCACCACATATGATATGATAACAAACCCAAATAAACTTTCTTTATGGCATTATCAGAAAGACTTGATATTCTGTC
This sequence comes from Vigna umbellata, assembly GCF_029865625.1. Lineage (NCBI taxonomy): Eukaryota > Viridiplantae > Streptophyta > Magnoliopsida > Fabales > Fabaceae > Vigna > Vigna umbellata. The sequence continues at coordinate 26,707,178 of NC_142168.1, forward strand.
AAATCCCAGTAACTCTCCATGTAGAGATGCTACACTCACTTTTTCTTCATTCCTTCATCAATCTTGTATTATGTCTCTTGCACCATTAAATAACAGCAACAATAATAACATTTAATGGTCTATGATTCGTTAGATTATGCAGAATTCAGTACATGTAGATTATACAGCAATATATAAGCTTCTTAAGCTAAATTCAAGCTTATGCAATGATTTTGCAGGATGATAAGCAGTAAACCAATTTCCATATATAATTCTTGAGCAAAAGGAAGGGAAATAACTGAGATTCCGCATTTTAGAAGGTGTTTTTTGACTGATTCGAAGAAAACGAAGGTTAACACCTAATGAATCCAAAAGGGTACTTAAATTAATGAAGAGGATGGCATGAGAAGTGAGAACTGCTATGGCATAAAGCAATAATCTTTGTTTATGTTGAAGGTCTTAGGAGTTGGAAGTATGTGAGAGAAAGGTTAAAAAGGAGGAAATAGATCCAATAAAAGATGTGGCCCACAATTTGAATGATTCGGAGGAATAGGGAGCTAAAATCCATTGAGGATTGGCATAGATCTCATTTGCAATTTCTGCAACTTCAAGCACTTGTTTTTTGGTTTTATTATCCTGATTTTTCATACCTGGAAATTTGGAGGGTTCTGTAATTTAGAATGCAAGCCAACGCTCACTACAATCCTCCCAGCACCTGTCTTGAGATGCTGCAACATTCTCCTCACGATACTTTAATCATTGCCCTTAAAAATTATATTAAATCACTATGTAAAATACAAACAAACAAACATCATCTCCAAAAGGATCTCTCTCATCTCCCACCATCACCTTTCTCTAATTCAACTTCTACTTTTTCTAAAATTTCATACCCCTTTTTTATAACTTTAAATAGAGACATGCAAAACTTTACTCTTTTCAATAAACCCTTCTAAATATTCATCATTTCCAAAATATTAAGCACGTTTTTATCCCCCTTTTTCTTAATCTTATTTTAAAAATTGCTTATTTCAAAAATCTTATTTTAAATTTAAACAAATTGGCAGATATATATATATATATATATATATATATATAAATGTAAGATATTGAAAAAATATAAAATATGTTGATAATTAGTTTTATGTTTCAGTTGCTAATTTTATCGAAACATTTGATTCATTGACACATACCTGTAAATGACAGTTTGAAGGGTTGTAACAACATATGAGAATGTGACATAAATCTATGTATCTATGCATCCAAGAATGTCAACATGTTCGTTAAAGGTTACATTCATCTTTTTTCATTTTGACACCATAAAACACCAAACATTGAAGAAAATGACATGTCATACGAAAAAGAAAAAAGAAAATTATTACGATGAAGCAAATTGATTGTGAAATAATAAAATTAGGAAAGAAAAGAGAGAGAGCGAGATATGAATTTACAAATCGACCCTTTTGTAGATTGAGTTTTAGTGTTTGGTTTATGGCTATGGAAAGGCACACAGCCGCCACAAGTAAGGACAACGACAGTCCCATTCCCGTACTCTCTTCCAAAAGGCCCGCATCACGTGGAAACCATCTGTTGTTTCTTCTGCCATCGCCTTCTAATCCAACTCTCTGCATTATATATGGTCATAAACAAATAAAACTTCACAGAATTTAAATTATGCAGAAAAAAAAAAAAAAAAAAAAAAAACATTTGTGTATGATGCACAACAACTATGCTCTCTTCAAAAACGACATTTCTTAGGATTTCTGTCACAGATACCTCCTCTCCTCACCTATCTGTACCATTCTTGTTCTCTAGCTCCTTTCATGGTTCTTTTGTTTTCATCTTCATGTTCTCCTTTTTCTTCTTCTTTAAACAAATCATTAAACAATCTACATTATGCACTATTAGGTTTCGATTTGTACAATAATTCTACACTCATTAAACAAACTTACATACAAACCCTAACTTATTCATATCATCAAATATCACATACTCCTATTAAAATAAAATCACATATAAGTGAATGGAAAACTCACGTCAATTAAAAATACAATCAATTTAAAACATTAAGCGGATGAAAAACTCATTTTACAATTTAATTTTGTGAGATTAAATTAAATATAAAATCTATTTTTTAATTCTATAAAACTAAACTCGCACCAACTTAATTGCTTGAGTGTTTATAGGGCATCCCTATAATCTAGGGTTTGCCACACCTTAACAATCCTTGCAGTGATAGAAATCCCACCATTAAAACGTGCATAACCCTAGGAATATCCATCCCTACTGCACAAAACTTTGCCCATGCATGGTAAGCAAGGAACCCCACTCCCCTATGAGAAGAGGACAACCCTTCGCCAAGACCTAATGCCTCTCCCTTCTTTATTCTCATCATGACAATAAATGGACTCCATGATCAATTTAACTTTTAAAACAACATATCGAAGTTTAATGTGAATCTAAATTTTACATTAAATAAAAAAATTGAATATTATACAAAAAGAAAGATTTATAAATTTATTATTTTAAAATTTTAATTGAAAACGATGACAATCATTTAAATAAAATGAGTTCATTTTTTTTATTAGTGTTGTATTTTTCAATAATTTTCTAAATATTCATCGCATACCAACTTAATAAGATTACGTCATTTATTACATTCATTCTCTTCATTCAAAATGAGTATTGGAGAAGGTGTTAGGTGGAGTTAAAAGGATTTGGATTCAATTGTAGGAACATTATTGGTTCATAGAAAATATGTAAATCTTGGTTTTGATAAGGACAAATCTTCTCCTAATTTAAATCCTGGTTTTGAAAAATGGTTGCTGCCATTTTCATTCAATTTTGTAACCTTTGAAGTGGCACAAAAATGGCAACAAGTGTCAATCTTATGCTCTAGCATCAATTTTATTACTTCCACAAATCCATGCCTTTTTCTTTTTATGTGTACTTAATTTTTATTATTAAATACAGAGAAGGACAAACTTTGCTCGTTTTCATTGGTAATCGTATATATTCTTATTTTTTGAAAGAAGATAACACACCAAAGTAAAAAAAGAAAAAGAAAAAGAAAAAGAAAAAAAGAAATCATATATCAGCAATAACAACTGTAATAGGATGCAATTTAAACTGCTCCTTGCAAAATGACAATCTCAATCTCATTGAATCTCAAAAATTTATCTTTATCTGCTAGCTAGAGCTCTAGGGATACTGCAATTTTTTTGCAGCAGTTGATTGAAATATATGTTTTTGTCCTATCTCATAATTTTCATTACTTGCAAACGACAAAATTTCAATAATTTTTGCATTGCCATCTAGCTATATATTAAATAAAGTATAGATTTCAGCATGGAAAATAGGAGTACCACTGCAACCTCCAACTACCCCTGTTGATTATATATAATAATTATATTTTAATTTGATTATATTAGACACAACATGGGATAATTATTCTTTAATGCATAAGCCAACATCACTTGCAAGATTAGGTCACTCCTCTGTTGCTAAGTTGGCCATTTGAGCACCATTAGGACCACAAAATGACAAAAAAAATTCAAGCTTTTATCCCTACCAAAATAAAATAGTTAAAATCAGAATTCGTTTTATAATTTTTTGCTTCAAATCTCATTCCATAATTACGTGCCAGGATGTCCAACACCCATAACGGTTTAATCAAACGCACGAAATCTTATTTCTTCTATGGTTTTGTCGTTTCTTTTGTTAGATTGTGTTGAAGGAGAGTGAAATATGCAACACGAGAAAAAAAAAAAAAAAAAAAAAGAGGCAAAGATATAGATATGTTTCAAAGATATATATCGTGTGGGTGAGCTTGCGAGAATGGCTTCCATTCGTTGGTTTTGTTTCTTTTCTTGTTTTTAAGACAAATGAAAATTGACTACACGAAAAAGATACAACTACAATTACCTATCGCATGTTAAGCAAGGAACGTTTGAAGATATGCAAATTCAAATATCTACACATACAAAAATAAAATAAGATAGGTATCTCCAAGTATTTCATTTTTTTCTTCTTTATTTTTCAGTATGAACAAAATTAGAAACTAATAGAATTAATAATAATAAATAGTTAAAACCTTGATAATTTAGTGTCTAATTCACAAATTAATTATAATCTTGTATTTATAATAAAAAATATTTTAAATATTAATAACTTTTAGTTTATAAAATAATATTTGAATTCATCGATTATTATTTTATTAGAAATCTTAAAACATTAAATAGACTATACAGAGACAAATGTAATCCATTTCAGTTCCCATTGCTAAGTTCTTCTCAACCAATCAATTATAATACAGATTCAAAACTATTACCAAAGATGTGTACAATAGTTTTTAGATAAGAATAATCATAAAATTGAGGTGGGAAAAGATGCATATATATTGTTATAATAAAACCATGAATATTTTTTATTTCAATTATTCAGGTTAATATTCTCTGTATGTGTTGTTGTTCTTTAAGTAATAACACGCACGTACACTTCTCGACAATTTTTCAAACTTTCGATACTTCTTCATCATGAAAACCTCAAGAGCAGTGTTTTTTTTTTCACAGCTCCATGTGCAAGATATAGATACATACATGAATCACTTCTAGAAGACAAGAAGTAATAAACTAACTACACTGTGTTTATACAGTGAATTTAGTCACAATGACAAAGTTGTTTGGTGTTGGTGACACACGTGATGTTCTACCCCAAACAATAGCTCGAAGTAGACGATAAGGTTTTGAGTAAAAACGAAGTTTTAGTTTGTTTCAATGCATGAAAAAAAATAATTATTTTTGTCTGTTGTTTTGTATACTTAAAAGGGTGATAGAATTAAAAGCATGGTCCATGGTTATTTGTGGATGATTATAATTGATATCATCAAGACAATGCCATGTTTAAGACACTTGTTAAACAAATCATAGAGTTCTTGATCAATACGCAGCTTGACCAGTTTGTCTGATGTTAGAAAAACTTGTGTCATTAACAACATTGTAGTGAGTTTTTAATTACTTGTGATGTGTATGCACTTTTGTTTGTGGGTGAAGTTGACAAAGATAGAAGTTGGAAGAAACTTTCAAGATGGTTGGTTCAGTGTAGAAGAACAATGCAAACATAAAATAAAGCATGTTTCACATCTTAATATCTTTATCACTTTTTGGTGCTGTTTTTTCTTTTTTTTTCTTTCCTTTGACTTACTTCCAAAACCCCTTACGTAATCCTTCAATGATGATATGCTTGAACGTGATTCACTTATTTTTAATTATTTTTTTAACACACTTGTTTGATGACATGAATTTTAAACCGAAATTAAGTGATTAATTATATGCTTATTAGATTAAATGTTGAATGCTCGAGATAAGTTTCATTGGGTTAATGGCTAGATTATATTTTTAATTCTTTTTTGTGTCATTGTTTTGCATTTGTTCATTCATATGTTATCCTTCTAAGAGAGTAAAAATGTTACGTAGCGAAGCTTACTCCATAGGAAAGCATTCGCATTTGTTTTGGGTCAATCTGGCCCAAAATTAAAACAATACAGTCGATAGATTCTACTTTTGGCACCCCTTTTTCACTATTCCCGCCCCAGAAATGTGTTATTTCCATATAGAAACATGTTTCGTATAATGTTTTTGTTGTTTGTTCTATGTTTCAAAATTAATTATTCTTATTTTAAAAGTGAATATTTTACGTCTATAAACTTTTAATGATTCATTAACATGTGGGTCTGACATGCATTTGAATAAATACAACGATCATCCTTTTATTTATATTATTTGCAATCTAAATAATTGACATGTGAGACACAGTTGAATTTGTGCAATTTGGATTCTTGAGTTGGCATAATCTCAAACTTGTATTTTTATTGACAAAGGCTGTAATCACTCAGTTACATTATTTTCTTTTCCTAAGAAGACAGATCCATTCTTTATTGTTGTATATTACAATGATCATTTTCACAACTTTTCTGGAAAAAGTCTCTTTGTCAATTTATGTTTTAAAAATTTATAATTATGTCCCATTACTCATAGAACATGTTTTTTTCTCTTGGATTCTTAACTAGACTAGTGTTGAGGTTCCATTATGTACAGAAACTTAATCGATCAATATAAGAAAAAAAAAACAGTTTCACACACCTTATACAAGCACAGCTTAGCCAAGGTGGTTCCATCTAAACATAAAGTTCAGTGGCGATACAAATAAGTCCACATACTCTTACATAGTAAAATATGCATGTCAGTCCAAATAGATTCCTTCTTTCTGCACCCCGTAATTTCTTTTTCTACCTTTTGTGAAATGTGAAAAAAAAAGTTCAAATTGCTCATGAATATGAATATAAGTATAATCTGAAATATATTTACAAATTCATAAATACATTTTAGATTACAATAAATATAATAACACGTTGGATTATATAATCACTAAATTTCAGATAAAAAATGTATTTTTTACTAATCTCAAAGTAGGTTTATAAGGGAGAGACACATTTATTTATAGATGAAGATGTCTCCAAAGTAAACCAAAATCCTAAAATATTATCTTGAACCAAATCCTAAAGGAGAGTTTGACATGTGACACTTTAACTTTTAAAAAACTCTTGGTTCCTAGAGTGTCACATGGAAAGTCACTTTAGCAAAAAAAAAATGTGAGACACCCTCCACCAAGCTAGGATTACAAAACTAATCACCCAAGATTAGCTTAAATTAGGTGTAAATATTTCCCTACAACTTAAGCAAGATTGTTCAAAAACCTTACATTACTTGACCCTCAATATCTAAGATTCTTCATTCAGGCAATGATTCAGAGTGTCGAGATTACCCTTTTTTCCTTTTTTAGGTCCATCATGCGTGGTCGCGCATCTTGTCACGTCCTAGGCAGATTCAAAGCATTGATGTCGCTTCCTTTCCTATTTTAGGTGTCTTGATTGAAGAATATTGGATTTTTAGGGTTTATCTTTTATGTTCATTCATAACTTCTGCCACTGTCTCTTCTAGCATCTCTTCTTTGACCCATTCATATATGCATTCCTCATCTAGTGGCAAAAAGATTACTTTTGTTAGTTTATTTATAATCATGGTGACACAATGACCTTTTTATATGGAGTAACCTCTCATATATGTTGCTTAAAGAGAGGTTTCTTGACTGATATTTAGTTTTTTATGTCATTTTCACAAATCATTAATAATTTGGTGTCATTTGAGTACAAAATTAAATATTTTTATAATTGATAATATTTGTAACAAACTTAGTATATACAGTTTAAATACACCAACTTAAAATGGAATGCTAGATATATTATATTTATCTTATTTTTATTTTTTATATTTAGTTAGTTTGTTATTATTTGATTATTAATACCATGATGAATTAAGAGAAGGAGTTTTATTTCACGTTGCAAACTTTGAACTTTGGGTTATGATTAAGGAATATGGCATCAAATGAAAACCTGGATTGCTCCCTTCAAATGGAATTACCATCATAACGATGATAAAGCTTGCAACTTGATGGCATGGGTCTCCATGGAAAGTTTTCCATTGCTTGGTGCATCATTCGTCTCTCGAGGCGTCAAGGCTATGCTTGTTATGATTGATAGGTAAGCTACTTCAACATTGGAAGTCCAAACAATTATTACTCTAAATTGCCTTAGTTTTACAAATTTATCTTCGTACATTTGTAACAACTGAACTGTGGAATGGAATGCATAGTTGATAGCAAATTAAGTTTACAGCTTGTTCTTCTTCAGTGTATTGTGGATATGACATTTGTGGCCATCTTAAGAAACTCTGTTTTTATATAGTTGTAGGAGTTCTTACTTGCTTACGGCTGATGAGTATGTGAGGAATTCTTACCTATTTGACTCTCTTAGAATCTATGATCAGATTAAGCAAAGGGGATGGACTCCTACAATTCATTGGTATGTTTTAACTCATGCCAATTGCTTAAAGGAAGCACTTAGGAGTATAGAAGTTGAAAGAACAAGGTTTGCAGTCTGATTCTTCCACCTTCAATTCCATGATACTACTCCCTCTCAGTGAAACTGGAAAACTAGCGGAGGCAAGGGTAGTATTTAACGCAATGGTAGAAGGGAATGTTTGTCCAACCACTGAAACCTACCATGCATTTTTTGAGGGAACAGATTGTTCATAGACTTTATACAAAGAATATTCATACCTCCGACTTTCCCACTTTACTTCAACAGAAATCGGATAATTTCCGACATTTGCAACAAATCCGACAAGGTAATCTTAAATTACGCGAGGGAACCGAAACAGAGGAAGGGGGAAAAGTAATTCGATGAAAGCCCTTGAATTAGAGTTGGGTAAAGTACATGAAATAGAAAGAAACTAAGATTGATTAGCGCCGAATTATGTAAGTGTGGGAAAATACATGAAACAAATTCTTCACTGAATGAGATGAATCTCTTTGTGTTTACTTATTCAATGATGCAATTACAAGAAATTCTTACTCTTACTCTTGAGCAATGATGATTAATTTAAAGCTGAAATGAAAGTTTTGATTACTCCATATAGCACCTTTGCCTTCAATGGATCAGAATCTTGAATCCCATGATAATCCCCTGGGGTGAAATGCCCCACAACTTTCACACCCTTCTTTTTCATCAACTTAACCAGCTGCACCTGACGATCCACCAGTGGGTCACCTCCACACCCGGTAACCAGTACCCACCATCCAACCTTTTCGATCAATTCCAATCTCGCAGGACCCTTCCTCGCCGTCGGATTGCAATACTCGTGATCACGATCAACCCCAACCGGTAACGACAACTCCCACATCGCGTCATTAAAGCAGTGCCCCAAGTGAGGTTCGTTCGCCAGCCTCCGCTCCGAACCTGTCCTGCGGGTCCCACTGAAAAACGGTTGAACCAAAATAAGCCCTTTGATCTTGGGAATCCGATAGTCGGCAGCCGCAGCTGCACGTAGACCCGCGTTGTAGGCGATGTTTCCCCCGGCACTACTCCCCATGAGAAAAACGTTCGAGTAATCGACGAGGTTTTTGAGCCAATCATCCTGGCTGGCTTTTATCCACTGCAGCGCCTCCACGGCATCATCGTACGCCGCGGGGAGTCTATGTTCCGGCGCGAGACGGTACTCCACGGACGCTACGACCGCGACGACGTCGTTTGCCATGTTGAAGCAAAACTCGTGGAAGATCGTCGAGCCTGCACTGAGGAAAATGAACCCTCCACCATGGAAGAAAACCACCAGGGGGAGCTTAGAGCGTTGGTGCTGTGCTGCGGGGGGCAGGTACAGCCTCGCCCAGGTGCCCTTGGATCGGTTGATGGAGAGGTCTTTGGAGAGTACGAGGAGAGTGGGATCCTCTGCGGGCGGGCTGTCGGGGGGTTTGTCGGGGCGTGTGACGGTGCCGTTTTGGTTAAGGATTAGATTGAGTTGCTTGTAGGGGTCTTTGTTGCATGGGGTTGAAGTGGATTGGGCTTGGAGAGTGAGTGAGTTTGCAATGAAGAAAAGGGTTAAGAAAAATGCAAATGCAATTGAACATCTCCAAAGGAATTTGTAATGTGAGAAAGAGAAGAGGGACATCATTGATTTTTGAAAACTATAATTATACCATTAAAAAGATGTGTGGAAGGTAGAAGAAGAAGCAACCAGAAGCTTGAATGGAGAAGAAGGAGAAAAAGTAATTGATGATTGATACGACGATGGTGTGATATCTTCATCATCAGATTTGGATTTTAGATTCTTTTTAGGAATCTCACTATCAAATAATTACAATTATTTAGTAAAAGGGCTTTACATGGAAACTAGAATTGTCTTTTTTTATTGACAATTTTGAACCTTTTTGGCTTATCCTTTCTGACGTTTTCTTGGCCTCATGTTCTTGGTGGATAAGATTTTTTTGGTTTTGTTTCTTTTTTCAATAAATCATACATAGAGATAATAGTTTATGGGAGGAGCAAAGAAAGCTATATCTGTGTTTGTTATTTGTCTACATTAAGGAATTTTTGGATGCAAATGGGGACAATTATATTAATCTTTTTGTGTTTTGTATACATTTGATATTTTATGTTTAAAGATTACATAATCTAATTAATTAATGCCTTCTAGAAAAGACATCCTTCTTTACCTCGTACAGTAGGGCAAACATTAACTAAAGCGAATAAAGAAAAAATAATGTATGATTCTAAAATTTTTAACTCATAATGTAGAAAATTAATATGAAGATGTAGTCATTTGTGAATTGTTGATATGATAAAGGTAAGCTTTAATAATTTGTTAGATGTGTAGTTATCATATAATGACATGTTAACAGAATAAGATGAGGATGATAACAAAGTAGTATTAGGTTAAAGGGCAATATCTGTATCATAAATATCAAAGAGTTATATTATCCCTCAAAAACATTTACTGCAACTTCTATAATGAGAAAGAAAGTAAGAAGAGAAGATAAGATTGAGGAGGGTATGGAAGTTTACAATAAACAATAATTATTGGATAAGTTAATTAAATTTTAAATACATTCATTATATTTTTAATTAAATTCTTATTGAAAGTTTATGTTTTACGAATGTTTGACTTTTCTTTTATTTAAGTATCGAATTATTTAATTGGATAATCTGACCGTTATGTTTATCTTGTTTTTTTTAATCGATCGAGTTAATAGATAAGCTTGAAAAAAATACTATTTAACGAAAATAATAACCATGTGATCTTGTTGAGAGCAAAATGAAACATTGGAACACTTAAATAATAATAATAAAATATTTTAAATACCTACTCAAATGAATTTTTTTAATAAAAAGATATTTTAAAATATTTAAATTTATAACATATTTAAAATTTCATTAACCCTGTCTCAAAAGATTTCATCTATAAGAGAAAATCAACAAGCAAAATAGGACAGCTTTTAGGAGAGTGTTTCACTGTAACTATAAATTTTCATCCACACTTTTAAACTATCAAAAATACCCTTGTCGACGTTTACAAACTGCTAAAACAAATTTCTTAACCCGTATTCGAAAACCGGCTAAAAAACCTTAACCGGCTTCGAATGTTAGTTAATTTTTTTGTTTGCTTTTAAAATTTACTTTTTTATTTTTATTTAGTAATAATAATAATAATAATAAACAATTAATTGATTTAATATTTTTCATATAATAATTATTATTTATATCTTTTATATAATTTAATAAATAATTATTATTATTATTGATTAGAAAAAAAAACTTAACCGAATTGGAAATATAGTTAATATATTCAAATTAAATATGATAACGTATTTCCAACAAATACGATTAACATATTTTTTTCAATTTTATTTTATTTTATAATATTATTTATTTTCTTAATAATTAATATTTTATAAATTAAAAAATTAAAATATGTTAATTATGAAAAATTTTAAATTAATTATTATTAATTAAATAATTAATTAAAAATAAAAAAGTAAACTATAAAAGAAAAAAAACTGTAGTCTTAAATACGATTCATATTTAAAAAAGTAAACTATAACCAGTTCGAACGTGGATTAAGTAAATTTTTTAACCGATATTTAAATGTCGGGTGAAAAAATTTCTGCATTTTGTCACTTGGTGCGGCAGGATGAAAAGGGAGAAATGCAGATGAAACACTCCTTTTAGGATCCAATAAAGTTCATTAACTATTACAATCCAATCTGTTAAAATCTTTTAATTATGGAAGGCAGTTTCTTCCCACACCTCCATGACTCTCTTCGAAGTGCTTTTCCTGCACTATCCTACATTTTTTTTCTTGCCACATTTTCAAAATAACCTTTTTAACAAATTTTGAAATTTATTAAAACTTTCGAAAAATCCTTAGATTTCGAAATTCATTAAAAAAAGAAGAGAGGTATAGAATTTTTTGAGAAGCAAAAGATGATTTTAAAATTTTGGTTTAATGTCTCAATAGGTCCCTATTTTTGTTCAGGATTTGAAATAGGTTCTTTTATTTTTTGGCGTCTCAATTGGTGTGAAACCCTTAATAATTAGCATAAATTAACTCTGACACCTCACCACTTAACACGCACCACAATCAATGTTAATCCCATTTAAACCCAACCACTACTCTGATTTCATCTCTGCTGTGCACTGGAAAACGCACCACGTCACACCCTCAGTGCATTAAAAACGCACTAAACTCTGCATGCACACACGCCACTTGTCACGTTGGAAGCTTCCAGTTCAGAGTTGGTATGCAGGTGTCAGCGTGGGAGAAGTTCGTCCAAACGAACGTGAGTTAAACAAAATCAGATTTCGAAAACTCATTCCCTCACCTGCACCACTCATCTTCTTCCTCAGAAATTACCCTTTCATCTTCTCCAACTTCTCTCTAGAAACCCTAAACTTCTCTCTACTGTTACTCATCCATCTCCTCTCCGTTTAACATTCAGAACCGTAGGAACGTTCGTTCAGCTGTGGACTTCCTTTTGGACCGAACAGAACTGGAATCCAAGCTGATCAAGTGGGAGTGGTTAGTGAAACTGAGGGTAGAAAGCTGTAAAAGACGAACCCAACTTTTGCATTAGGGCGTACACTGCTATCCAGGTAAGGGAAGCTTATATGTTTAATTTTTACTACATGATTTTCTGATCTGAAATGTATATATGAAGAGTATGATGGTTGAGTAATTATGAATATTATTGATACGGGATATGATTTCCTGGTTTGTTCTGAATGTTGATCTGGATACGTATAAAAGGTGTATGAATGTTATAGAGTTAGGATGATTGGATTGATTGAATCTGTCATGAATGAACACTGATATATGTATTATACAGGTTGTGGTTGATTTGATTCAAATGCATGTTGATTTGATTATGTATGAATGGAATATGTTGATTGTATAGTTGGAATGATTCAAATGTTGAAATCTGTATGATTTTAATGTATTAAATCTGGAAGGAAAGTTGTAAAGTTCATAAAGTTGAAATCTGGAAAAATTCTGCTAAAGTTGAAAAATCTGGAATTTACTCTTTCCCACTGATGAAGGACGTTCGTCCCTGTACGGTCTTAAACCGTTCGGCTTTCAGTAAAATTACTTAGATTGGAATTCTTTCATTTGGAAAGAATTCTGCTCGAGAACGAGCGTCCCCAGTTGATGGTCTGAGCGTTCGTCTAGCTCAGCAATGTTTAAATATTTAAGACTTTATAAATAAGTGACGTTCGGCCTTAAGTCGAGCGTTCGTCCTTAATGTCGTTCGACCTTATGTCGAACGTTCGTTCTACAGAGCGTTCATTCTTATACTGAACGTTCGTCCGAACTGGCGCTCGGTCCTATACCGAAGCGTTCGTCTTAAATAGCGCTCGGTGTATATCCAGCGTTCGTTTTAATTCGTGCTCGGTCATTGACCTAGCGTTCGTCCAAAGCAGGGTTCGGTTTCTAACTGAACGCTCGTCCTTATTATTGAATTCTGAGCGAACGTAATTGACGTTCGTCCAAAGTAAATTTCTGAACGTTCGTTCATTGACAGTAAGAGTTGTTTTCTGTACTTTAAATATTCTGGTTATTTATCTAAGTTATTCTGTAAGATATTTATTTCTCTTGATTCAACCTAAAGTTCTTGTACTCAACATCTTCTAAGTATTATTCTGAACTTCTAAATTCAATCTCATTTAAATTCTTTAAGAATTCTTAACGTCCATCAATGAATAAGAGTTCGTTTCTTTTGTTCAGAAACGTGAAATCAAAGGTTCTGTAATAAGTTCGTTTTATTTGATTAAAGAATGCATGACGTTAATGTTAAGAGAGTGGAACACAGAATGGAAAGATTATAACTATGAAAGGATTTGATGGTTGAACACTATGTGATATGATTATACGATTATGGAATTGAACGAGCGTTCCAGGGAGGAACGTCTCTTATATGATTGAATATTGAATTGGTAAAGTATGACTGTGGTTAGTTAATGCTGGCTTGGTCCATCCTGATATTCCGTGATGCTCATCTTCACGTAGAAGGGGGTAGTCATGTGTGGGAATGGCAGGAGGTCTTCGTATCCCTCACTTAGCAGGGGCGAAGGATTAACCTCAAGTGGAAGCTGATTAGGTATATCCCGGCTACTACACCACGGTGTGCAAGGACGCCTGTAACTACATGGTTCATACAGTCCGGACGGTCTGTCATATATATATATTTATATGTTAAATTATATGATTAAGTTACCCTGAGGTATGTGTGAATTGAATTATGAACTGTATGTGTGTTGTATTAATTAAACAATATAAGCTTACCCTTGCATTTCCATTGTGTTGTTTACTGTCCATGTATCTCCGTCTTGTCAAAATGCAATGATCATCCGTTGTGGATGTGAGCAGATGGAGGGGCGTCCCTTGAGCAAATGCTGGAAGAAGAAAATTTGGATGAAGCTCATCTGGTGGACGTTGAAGTGAAGGCCGAGCCTTAGAGTGGTTGTTAGTTTAGTACTGTAAATGTTAGTATAGTTTGAACGTTCGGCTAGATGTTTTGTAAGGCCGTTCGTCTTAATTATCTATTCCTCTATAATGACGTACGTTAGTATTTATCTAAGAACGTTCACTCTTGGATTTTCCCTTGTATGCGCTTATGCGCGTTCTTTTGTACTGATGCCGTTCGATTTTAAATCCAGTTTCAATGCAAAGACTGTTTATGTTACTGTTAATTGTAATTAATTCTGAATTATGGTAATTACTGTATTTTGGGATGTTACAATTGGGTCCTTATTTTTGTTAATTTGATGCAAATAAATCATTTCCGTCAATTTCATCAAATGGCGTTAATGAATGTGTGACGTGGCCTTACACGTGTCAATACTGTCCTCAGGCCACGTCACACATTCATTAACGTCCTTTGATGAAATTGACGGAAAGGATTTATTTGCATCAAATTAACAAAAATAAGGACCCAATTGAGACGCCAAAAAATAAAGGGACCTATTTCAAATTCTGAACAAAAATAGAGACCTATTGAGACATTAAACCTAAAATTTTTAAAAATGTGTGGGGTGCAAAAGAGAAATGTGAGGTAGTGTAGGAAAAAAATACTCATTATATAATGGACTTTCTTCTTGCACTCAAGTGAGTCCAAAGATTCATCGTCTTTTACTTAAACATATGTGACAATTAAGAAAAACAAATATGTTTAATTACGTCAATCATTTTTAAAGTTAAAAAACTAACAAAATTAATGTATTATATTGATAATGTAAATTTTTTATCATCTTAAAAACAAAATATATAAATATTTGCTTCAATAAATGAATTATTTACTCACAAATTATATAGGACGCTGAACTAGAATCAATGAACTCGCAAAGGATATGTTATTTTGATTTTATAATTGGTGTGTAGAGATAGACATAGCTTTGCCCTACCATGAATATAAACAGATGATGAAAGTGGCATAGACAGAAGAAAAGGGAAAGCGATGTAGGCACCAAAAAAGATGTCATACTCATCTCAATACATACAACAATAAACATAACATTCAACTATTTACCTTTTTTTCTCATGGAGCTAAACCATTTTAGGACCAAATCATCTTTATAAAACTTAGACTGACTTAGACCCTTTGTCATGGTTACCAAACCAAGACTCAACCAACTTATTTTATCATTGAGTTTATTTATTTTTTATAAAAAAAAGTTTGAAGATTTTACTTTTATTAGGAACAAGAAGAATTTAAAATGTATAGATGGATGTTTATTTTATAAGTTAATTTTGTAAAATTAAATTAGATTTAAAATTTACTTTTTAACATGGTATCTGAGTTGTCTGAAGTTTATCGTGAATTTTTGTTTGGTAAACCTATTATGTCAATCTATCATATAACTATTAAATACCTATTTTTTTTTACTGAAGATGTATATTATATATCAACAGAAGAAGGTGTGTTGAAAATCGTACATCGATAAAAGATAAGATGAATTTATGTAACATAAATTTATGAAAACCCTATCTTAGAATCTGATTTTGTAAGGTGAAATTATATTTAAAATTCATCTCTTAAAAAAAATACATACTTTAATTAAAAAAAATACTTATTATGAATTTATACTTGTTATATTATTTTTAAAACAAAAAGAGAAAAAGTTAAAAATAACTTAGTTTCAATCAGTTATTTATCAACATAGGTTGTTAAGGAAAATCGTTAGTTTTTGTATCAAAATTACCTTTTCTTTATTAGTAGCACTTTTTGTGTTCGTGACATTTTTTAGTATTCAGGTCTTACTTGTTCAATGGTCAAAATTTTTGTCTTTAAACTTATCACCAATAAAAAAAAGTTTCTCTTTCAATTAGTAATAATTTGTTGAGAGTGGAAGGAAAAGTTAATACCAAAAACCAGATTAAGTATGAATACATTGAAGATACAGCTTTTTTACTTTTACGTTGATCTCATTGCTTTCACCATTGTATGAAAACTTAAATTGATCTTTAATTATAAATCGCGTGCAATCCCTATGAACAGATTTTGCTCATTAATATTCTTCGTCCGTAGCCAAAGTAGCTTTCATGTTTCAATTCTTTTCTTTATTGTTTCTTTTTGCTTTCCTAACGTCCTACCTAGCTTTGGTAAATTATGGAAGAGTTTAATCACAATTATATGTAATGTTTTCTCTTACAAGTTTTATTTAGACTTTGTTTACTTGAATGGATTTGGAAAAGACTGATTGAATGAATTTGAGAAGATTTGAAGATAAATTTTTTGTTGTTTATCTTAGTGGATTTAGAAGAAAGTGAGAGTGAATTTTAAAAATAAAGTTTGTCAGAATTAGTGTAAGATTTGATTGATCTGACAGATTAAAAAAATTTATTTCCAAATCCATTCTCACTTACCTCCAAATCTACTCAAATAAACAACAAAAAGTTTACTTTCAAATCCTCTCAAATTTATTGAATCGCTATTCCCGAAATCCATTCAAGTGAAGAAAGTATTAAATTTTTATTGCAAACTTAATTAATACTCATTATAAACAATGTTAGTTTGTATCAAGTCAAAAACATTCTTGTCTCTTTTATGTTATTTTACTATGTTACATTAACTTTGTATAAACACACATTTTGTGAATGCAATAAGATGTTGAAGAGGTATTATTAATTTACAACTCTCTGTAACTTTAATAATTGCATACAGTTTTTTGTTATAGTTTGAACAAACAAAACACTCTACTTTAAACGATTAGAGAGAGAGATGTATGAACGTCTTTTAAATATACTTTTAACAAATACTTGGTTAAATACAATAACTATTTATATATTTTTTTATTTTGGTACTATAAGAAAACAAGTTGCAAGCTTAATATATAGTAGATAAACTTTAATTTCCTTAATTTTTGTCTGAACTCTATTAATAATTGATGTAATTAAACCTATGTTCGGTATTTAGTAGTTGTCCCATATATTTATTAAAAGAAAAACTAACATTAATCTCCAATTAAGTTTGAAGGAATCCTGAACGATTTTATTTTAGTCATGTTAATCATATTTTATGAAATATACCGATCGGAGTTAATGGTCATTTATGAACAATTATCAGGTATTAATAGGTCAGATTACCTTACGCGTATACGGTATTAATTATTGATTATTTGGTTTGATTCCATGAAAATATACCCATAACTAATCAATGGACTTGACTGCCACAATGATCATTTTCTATCCTAATAAAATATATACCTATTTATGAAACATATCTGACTTAAGCGTTCGAGTGTCTTCTGCAGGTCAACAACCCATTGGAGTGGATCGCGTTCTAAGAGAGGATTGAAGATCAAAAGAGAGCATAGCAAGGAATGACGACCGACCCTCGGACCAATTCAACCGAAACATTTTGGCATCCACCGTGGGGTCGAGCGGCATCCCCATGAAGCCACATAAAACCAGACGCGTGCTCGGTCTCGACATCGCTACTTTGGATCAACACCGGGTTTTGCAACAAGAGCAAAAAATTCCGTAATAATTCCTAAAGACGTGTCTTTTGTTGAGAACTTTCAGGAAAGAAAGTTCGGTCCTACATTCATCATTGACAGGTTCCACTTTTAATTATAATTTTTAAATTACAATATATTTTTTTAACTCATATTTTTGTGAATAAAAATATCCTGCACAGAAAGCTTCAGTCATACGTTCAACCTTGGCAGGTTCCACTTTTCATTATAATTTATAATATATTTGTTTAACTCATATTTTTGTGAGTAAAAATATCTTTATCGTGCACATAAAAGGTTTAGTCCTATGTTCAGGTTCCACTTTTCATCATAATTTATAAATTATAAAATAATATGCACATGATAGTTTGAAATGCGTTCAACTTTGTGAGTTAGGTTCTGCGACTCTTAATTTTAAATTATAAATTGTTTCTACTGAATGGGACCGGGGAAATCTCCTGCTACCTCCGTCCGGAAACACTCCTCCTTCACCAATCGGTCCTTCTCCCTTCGCTCTCCTCGCACCTCTTCGTCACACAAATGGGTTGACCTGGAGCAAACACTCCGACGCTCAAGTCAGAATCGGCTTTTGCAAGTCTATATAATTATCAAAGAACATAGAGTTTACCTTCTCCTTTGACTACTATTTATATGATTTCAGAGAATATTACCCATTAATTTACCTCTTAATGGCTTTCAATGCACACTTTAAATACTCGACAATGACCGTTACCTCATTAACTACACATTCATGAGCATTATACTGTTGTCTCCAGTCCACAGTTTTATACACTTGCCCGATCAGACATGTTGTGCTTAAGAGATCCGATCGGACATATTAGGCTGGGACACCCGATCGGACATATCAGCCTTGCTTCCACCAGCTCGGCCTTGTCCAAACCTTCCTGGTCGGTTGCCCGCCCTCGGTAGTAACATAAATTATAAAATATTATGCATAGGATGGTTCAGAAATGCGTTCAACCTTATAAAATAGTATGCACAGGATGATTCAAAAATGCGTTCAACCTTGTCAGGTTCGACCGACTCTTAGTTTTAAAATTATAAATTATAAAATATTATGTACAGGAAGGTTCAAACCCTCAACTTGGTCAGGTTCTACCAACTCTTAATTTTAAATTATAAAATATTATCCACAGGATGGTTCAAAGCTGCGTTCAACCTTGTCAGGTTCTACCGACTCTTAACTCTAAATTATAAATTATAAAATAATATGCACACGATGGTTCAGAAATGCGTTCAACCTTGTCATGTTCTACCGACTCTTAATTTTAAATTATAAATTATAAAATATTATGCACAGGATGGTTCAGAAATGCGCGTTCCACCTTGTCAAGTTCTACCGACTCTTAATTTTAAATTATAAACTTTTATGCACAAGATGGTTCAGAGCTGCGTTCAACCTTGTCAAGTTCTACCGACTCTTAGTTTTAAATTATAAATTATAAAATATTATGTGCAGGCAAGTTTAGACCTCCACTAGGTCAGGTTCTACCAAGTCTCAATTATAAATTATAAATTATAAAATATCATGTGCAGAAAGGTCCAGACCTACCTTCAACTGTGTCAGGTTATAATGACCGCTCGGGGGAAGTCAGAAAAATGACTTCAGAAATCCCCGCTCAACGCTGGAAGTCAGAAAAATGACTCCTGCCTCAAGCCGCTCGGGGCAAGTCAAAAAATGACCTCAAAAATCCCCGCTCAACGTAGGACGTCAAAAAAATTACTCATGCCTCAAGACCGCTCGGGGTAAGTCAGAAAAATGACTTCAAAAATCTCCGCTCAACGTAGAAAGTTAGAAAAATGACTACTGTCGCAAGACCGCTCGGAGGGAAGTCAGAAAAATGACTTCAGAAATCCCTGCTCAACGCAGTAAGTCAGAAAAATGACTCCTGCCTCAAGCCGCTCGGGGGGAAGTCAGAAAAATGACTTCAGAAATCCCCGCTCAACGTAGGAAGTCAGAAAAATGACTTCTACCAGTTTTAATACAGGTTGACATTTTTTGCATTGATCAATTGCTTACATTTTAGTTGGGTTTCCTGACATTAATTTACAGGTGGCTTTTCACAGCGGCACTGCGAAACTAAGGTGCACGAGAAGAATGACGATCTCACACTCGCGATTTCTGATTGGTAGAGGCGCGAGGAGTTTGTGATTGTTTTTGGTTTTTGGTTTTTGTGCATGTTGGTGACGCAGATGAATGCAGTGGATGATGGTGGTTGTTAGGCGTGAGGGTTGATGGAGGAGAAAAAGGCGATGGGTTAAGGGTTTTGAATTGGTTTTGGTTTAAGGATGACCATGGCACCGCGAGTTAAGGTTCACAAATTGGTCTCGTGGTAAAGGATGAGAATCATGATTGGGATTTTTTTGGATTTCTTTCAGATTAGCGGAAGAGAAGTGAGTATTTGGAGGATTTTGTTTGAGGAGTGACACATGCCTGATTGAATCCTGTTTCTTATAGCCTTGTGTAACCATCACCGTTCGGTCACCATCGCCATCTAGTCACCATAACTGTTTGGTCTTTATCCAACATCGTTCGGTCTTTCATATATTGCACTTCATCTTGTCACCATAACCATTCAGTCTTTCATATATTGCACTTCATCCCGTCACCATAACCGTTCGGTCTTGCCCAACACCGTTCGGTCTTTCATATAGTCGACTTCTATTGCATTGTTCTGTTGATTGTAATAGAACCGACTTTTACTTTTATATATACGGACTCAATTGAGAAAGTCTTCAATATAACTCTTACGTTTCAAAGGTGATTTGGATTTCTAGGTTTCTACAAGTTTCTGATTAGGACGAAGGAAGATAGTGATCGCGATTTGGGTTCATGGAGGTCTTGCGATGTGGTTTTCTGGTTTGCTAGTTCATTAGGCATAGTGATAGGTTTGCTCACAGTTTGTAGAATTTACGATTCTCAGACTTGGGTTTCTACTTCGCAGGTTCCATGGTGGTTTGCGGTGAAGGTGGCTTCACTGTGGGGAAGTTGTTTCGAAGGAGAAAAAATGATGGAAGGAGAGCAACAGTGGTGGGTGTGAAAGAGATGAGCAGACGTTTTGAGTGATTGGGGAAGAAGAAGGAAGGATTTGGGAAAAACGCGACAAATATTTTAGAAAAAAAAACGTACCTAGTTCACCGTTAGCCACCTCATACAAAAACTTAACGTCGTTCAATTTTAAGGACTAAACATAAGAGTTTCAAAATAAGAGGACTAAAATGAACAAAACTTTTGAATAGGGACTAAACCCAAAATCATGTGATAGTTAAGGGACTAAAAACATATTTAACCCTAAATTTTTTAATCTGTCACATCAATCAAATTCTACACTACTTCTCGCAAACTTTACTTTCAAATTCACTCTCACTTACCTCAAAATCCACTCAAATAAACAACAAAAGAATTTACCTTCAAATCCTTTCAAATTCATTTAATAACTCTATTTAAGTGAACAAAGTCATAAAGATGATTAAAAAACTTCTACCTGTTCATAAATATCTAAAATCGAATCCCAAACCTAATTTTTTTTTCTTCATATAGTTTACCAAAGTACAAAGTAAATAGGTTTGCTAAAAAATTTGCATATGCCGAATAATGTCATTTTATCAGTTTTTTATCCATCTAAGATAAAAGTAAATTTCTTGGTATATTTTAGTTAATTTAAGATATATAATCCAATTGGTTAAATTATACTCAATCCTCCACCAACCTTCGAGTAAGAAAATATATAATAAAATAAAATAAAATCGTGAATCAAACAACAGTACAAGTTAAAAATAATAGTAAAAGAAAAAATGAGCTAAAGGGAAATTATACAAGTTTGACGAAAAGTGGAAAGATGTATAAAGGTGTATAGAAGGAAAGAACATTGATGAAAAGATGAAGCTTCTCACCTCAACTTTGCTCAAGCTGAGATGCTACCAAACAATGCTGTGAAAAACACTGCTCCACTCAACTTCATTTCCCATTAACACACTTTCAATTCTTGGATTCTTTTTTATTTTATCAGACTTACCTCTCAGCCACCACCAGCCGCCATTTCCACAACCAACTCCTATGTCTACTTCTGCACATTTCTACCTTCCTCACTCCTCACAAACACATCTAAAATGTTCAAATCTTTATGCATTTATTTACTTTTTTTTACTGCCTTGTTCTTAATTTTACTCAATATTACTTTATATTTTATTTTTAACTTTTGCGACTAAAAAGATGACGAGTGATTACATTAAATTAGATTAAATAAGACTGCATTCATCTTTAATGTTGTATGAAAAATATTTAACACTTATCTGTACGAAGAAAAATCATGCATTCGGAATTATTCAATTTACTTTTAAACTAAAAGTTTCTGAATAAAGTCAAGCTTCCAACGATGAAAAACAGACACATTCCACAGAAAAAATATCCATAACAAATAACATTATTTGAAAAAAAATCATTTTCCCTTTCAAATTCTCAAATTCTCAAATCAAATAATATCCAATGCCAAAAAAGTTACATAATAAACCCCGACCCGAACCTAGACCAACAACGAAATTATTCTCTCGTCACATTAAATTAAAACCAACCAACCAAACAATGCCTTTCCATTCTCATCATCAATCACATCATCATGACTCCCCCGGCGGCGGCTGACAGCGACGACTGCAGCTGCAGCAGGTGGTGGTAGCAGTCCGCCGCCGTGGGCCTCTGCTCCGGGTTCTGCTCCATGCACCGATTCTGCAACTCCCTAAGCATCTTCGGCACCCCTCCCAACCCACACGTCCTAATCAAGTTCCCCACTCCCCAAACATCCACCTTCACCCCATGCAACCCCCGTTCCATCTCCGGCGCGTGCCCACCACGCGTCCCTGACACGTGTCCCTTCAGCTCCGGTGCTCCCGCCGCCTCGTCAAACCCGCACACAAACCACTCCTCCCGATCCCTCCGCCGCATCACCTTCTCCCACTTCAAATCCCTATGCATGAACGACAGGTCGTGTAAAGCCACCATCGCCTTCGTCACGAACTTCAATGCCTCCACCAACTCTTCGCAGTTTCCCGGCTTCACACGGCAGCCTCTTGGCTTAAACGACAACCCCAGTTCCCTCTCCGAAAAACCCACCAAAACCTCTGCATGCGGTATCCTGTGGTCCAGAATCTCATAAACCTCCTTCACCGCCATCCACTTGCGCTTCTCCATAAACACCCTCGTGCACGTACTCGGCGTCACCTCCGTCACCACCCCGTTACCGTAGCAAACCCTCTCGAAATCACTGTAAGTAAATCCCTTGCAGTTGCTTATACTCGCGCAACGCTTACTCAACAACGCTAACAACAATCCTATTCTGAAACACGGAACCAAAGCCTTCAGCTTTTCCACCGGGGTGGTCAAGTTCACTTCGTGTAAATCGGTGCGGTTGATTATTCCATCCTGCGACCTACTCAGCGCGCAAAACGTCACAGTATTGGCCACCGCGTAGTATCCGAGAATGTACGGAAGATCCATGTATGTCCACATGAGTTTCCCTACTAACGTCGTTGATGGATTGGGTTGCGACTCTTTCAACTGGTGCGTTTCTTCGCCTCTCCAGAGACAGTAATTGTTGACGAAACCGGTTACGTTGGGCCATTGGTCTTGCAACATGGACTGGTTCGTCGATTCTGGTGGCGGTGACGTGGGTTTTCGTATTAGGGTGAGTTCTTCGGGGCAGAACTTTTGGATGACGCGGTTGATGCACTCGTCCCAGAGGGGGATGAAGGAGTCGCGGCTGGATGATGCAGCGAGGGAGAGGCTAGGGTTGTGGATGCGGATAATGGGGCCCACGATGTCGTACATTATGGTTCTGCAGTCCAAGGGCTCGGGTGTGGTTGTGAAGAAGAGTTCCTTCCCTTGGGGAAGTTCCTCGTACACATCTCTTCGGAGAGGAAAACGTAGGTCTTCCGGTGGTGGCTCTTGTAGGTGGCGCCTTAACTCGTAGAGACTTGGGAGGGTTTGTGGGAACGCACGTAAGAGACATTCCATGTAGTATTCTGTTGGGTCTCGAAAATCCAATGTAGCAATCGCTGCAACACCAACACAAAGTATAATAATTCTCTGATCAATTTCACATCACAATGCAACTATAAGAAACTTGGAAATACTACTCCTTCAGTGTGTTTAAAACTAAACTTCCACACTGATTCTTAAACTACCTTTAAGCATTCCCTAGTGAAGTTAAGCAAATAAAAAGCATGTCCCAGACAGATCTTTAATACAGCTAAACACTGTAAATTCTAAATTACAATGAAAAAGGAGTGTTTCAAACAAGTTAATAACCATTCAATGCTTTAAGGACTAGTTAAATTGCTTTATTACTTTTGGGTTATCTAACTGCATTGAGAAACAATTAAATAACCTACGACAAAACTGATACTGTTCTACGATATTTATTAATTAAATTAATGTTTTTAATGGTTTGTCAATGTTTAAATTAAAAGAAAAAGTATATTTGATAATGTTAAGAACATGAAATAAGCTCAAATAGGATGATGAATCAAATAGGAAAGATAATAATAAGTTCTCAAAAAAAAGAAGAATGATTGAGGTCGGAATGTACACTTTCGTTGCTAATACTGAAAGTTTGCTTCTATTTTCTAAATTTAACATATCAAATTAGAAGTTATTAAGAGAGTACTGGCTCGAACATGGAATGAGGGTAGTGACCACTGGGAGAAAGAGAGCACTCACATCTAATGGGAAGTGCTTTGGAGGGAAGTTGGACTCTTTCAGCAAAACCTGGGAAAGAGGGACAATGAAACAGTTAGATAGAATCCTAGAATATGTAAAACAAGGCAACGTAGTTAAATTTAAGGAAACAGGTTTGGTTTGGCACCAGAAGAATCTGAGGCTGGGGAAGACTTTCTTCTGCCAAAAACTTTGACTTGCTGTCCGGAAACGAATCTGTCAACAGAAAAACCTTTCAGAGGCCCATCTTCGAAATATTCCATAGGACAAGGCACCATGGCCTCATCAAAGCAAGTGAGTTCATCCGCGTTCAGAAAGCTAGAAGATTGAAGCCTCACTCTCCCTCTATGTATTTCTCCTTCTTCTGCCCATAAACTCACTGATTCCTCCCATGTCATTCTTATCTTCCCTATTCTACGGAGCTCTTTAGATGATGAAGACCCTGAAACGTCCACGAGTGTGTCTAACCCTAATAAACCCCCTCTTGAGCCATGGAAGAAAGGTTCAACCCCACTTGTTATGGCCAATTGTTTCGTTGTACCTGCAACAATGACAAGGTGGGTGAATAAAAAGACAAACTTGGAAAATCGATAACGTTTTCATTTCTCATTTTCTAATGCATTATTCTTCCCTATAAGGGTGGGAAACAGTGCTTGTAGACGCAAAAGTCAGAATCGAATGAAAAATACTGTTCCTTTGAATCCTTCATGAATCTATCAGAATCACTGTGCATTCCATAAAAGGGAAAAAGATACAAAAGAAACTAAGAACAGAAACTTTACTATGTGTGAAATTACGTTAGCAAAGTGCATTGAAGATTAGGTGAAGGAAAAGTGGAACTGAAATAAAACTAAAAAGCAAGATATTGTGATTTCCCATTTTGACGCTTCAACTATCTACAAACCTGAGAGAGGGGTTTCATCATCTTTGAAGGGTCGAGATGGTGGTGGAAGAGCTCTTGCAGCAGCAAGAGCCGTTCTAGCTTCGTCTCCTGACACAAAAGATGAACCTGCCCTGCCTTGAGAAGATCTCATTCTGGATCCCATGAACTGTGCAAGTTCTTCAAAAACATCTTCATCAAAAGAAGCCGGGAGTCTGTGTAACTTTCTCTCATACGGTGAAAGCCTGAAATAACTCTTCCCAATTTGTTCCCTTTCACCCCCTCTTTCCCATTCGTATACTTTTCTGAACTCACCTAACATGTTATCCCATTTAGTGCCTGCAGTTTTAGCATCTCTATTGACCCCATGCCTCTTGAGAAACTCAGCCACTTCTTTATCCTTATCAGCCCTAGTTTTCCCCCTTGTGATTCCCAATTCCGCTTGATGTTGCTGTTCTGCCCGTGAAGAAGATTCAGATCCACCGCCACCGCCTCCTTGGTATTGTTCCTTCCAAGCCCTTGCCAGCCACAGCATTTCGTTGGGCTTCCAAACTGGGCTCACATATTTCCCCTTTCTGAGTTGCTGGTGAACTTGCTCTCCCTCTTGCTTGCTCCCTTCTTGGCCAGAACCTCCCGAGAGCAATGGGAGAGAGTGAGTTGGAGACGAGGAAGTGTCTGATGAAGAAGCTGTTTGTGTTTGGGGTTGTTGTGGATTTGATGAAGTGTGCGTGGTTGGTGAAGGGCTTGATTCTGTGGTGGGAAGCATGGCCATTTGGGACTGTTTTGGCTGCGCAGGAGGGGAAGGTAGAAGCTGCTTCCATTGTCCACTGTATCTGGGTCTCTTGGGGTTCAGCGTCTCAAACTGAGGCTCATAGGGTGAAGAACTTGCACCGCTTGAAACATACAAAGGACTAGAAATGAAAGGAGGTGCTCCAGTCACAACCACAACCGGTGATAATTGTTGATGGTGGTGGATTGGCCTAACTTCTGTGATAGCTTCCTCACGTGGGGCTTTAGGAGAAGATGAAATTTGCTGAGTTTGTTGTTGTTGTGTTTGTTGTTGCTGCTGTTGGTGTTGGTGGTGAAGGTGAGATTGAGGTTGCTGTTGTTGAGGCTGCTGAGGCTGTTGTTGCTGCTTCTTGGTTGTGTCTCCCTTGTCGCCCATTATGGAGTAATGGGCCCTATCAAAGAAGGGCTTTTGACAAGAGAATGAGACACAAAGAAGGAAGTTAGGAATCGGAACAAGTGTGGTAGTGGTAGTGACAAGGAGGTGGCTATGCTTGCATTGAAGTTGAACTAGGTGGGTTGAAGTTTTTTTCAATTAATGGGGGTGTTTGTTTTTTTCTATTTGTTGGAGTTGTGGGTGTGACATGTTCTCAAAAGGGTTTTGAATGCGCTTGTTGCCTTGATAGATGGATGATGGCACTTCTGCCATATCTTCAAAAGGGAAAGTCACAAAGTAGAGAGGATCGCAGCAAGCAAAAGCAAACATCCGAAACTATGAAAAGTAGCAACAGAAAGGAGAAAGAACTAAAAAGTCAAGAGAGTGTGTGGGAACTGCCGTGAATAAGACGGTTCGGTCTGTGTTTTTTATTTCCCCTTTTCTTTTATTATCATTAACCTTTTGTAATTAAGTGTAGAAGCAGCACCGTTGTTGTTTTGATGTGTCATTCTTGACAAGTTAAAGAGAGAGAGAAAGGGATGCAGTGATGTGTGTGGTGTAGTGTAGTGTGGTGTGTGGTGTGTGGTGTAGTGTAAGTGCATGATTAGAGAGGGGTGTGATGATTGTACTAGCTCTGAAAAATGCGGCTCTAAGAAGAATTTACATTTTTTTACTTTTAGAATTTTGCATTTATGCTGTGTTTTGGGGATGAAGTTATTGGTTAAGTAACATCATTGAATGTATGTTTGTTGTTATGTTTTTTGTGATGTTTGAGAGACAACGATGTTCGTTCCCGCGCAGAGTGAGGGAGTGGAGACTTGAGTGTGCGAGTGAGGTTTATGGAAAAATGGGATAATTAGTGAGTGTTGTTTGTTTTGGGGTTTGTGATAGTAAGATGGAGACTTCACGAATCGATGCCTCTGCCCCAATACGAGACTTTGCTTATGACTATTTTGGCTTTGTCCTATTTTTTTCCCTTTTCTTTTTCTTTTTTTCAAATACAAAATTTTCTCCTCCACCTGTCTCATTTCCATTTCTAGGGTTTTCTTCCATTGCAAGCAAGTACTGTTACTGGGTATCGTTTTACTCCTTCACTGCTTCAAATAAAAAATAACACATTGTGAATAGTTCAGCCTAAGCTAGCTTCTACCATGCTGGGAATTGAGAATTTAGTGTGTTTGTATTCTTTTCTTGAGTTTCACATTTATGTCTTTTTGAATTCATATAACAAATAAAATGAAGTTTAAGCTGTACTAATTCAATTTATTAGAACAAGTGAAGTGTCTCTGTCCTTGTATTAATTGTATAGGTGTTTGAGTACGAATTTTAGGTTCAAACCCCACTTAGCACACTTTGTCAATTTCTAACTTTAACTATTGCACGGAAATATGCTCTTTTTTTTTCACTTCACTTTGCACAATTTTGTGTGAAAAATGTCTTTCAACATTGCATTTTTCTATTTTCTAAAATTGATTGCACTTTTTTCTTATAATGAGGAGACATTGACTATCAAATGTAAATCCATGATCTTGTGCATAATATGTAATTTCCCTATCACTAAGCCTAGTGGATTCATTCTTATATTCTATTATGTTTACATTTTTATAATCCCACTATTTTTTTATGATTATATTTTCACTTTTCCCACTTTTTCATTTTATTTATTTATTTTATATATTCAATATTTCTTCCCTTCAAGTGAGAACTTTAACTATTAAACATTCTATGTACAAATATTATAAGCAGATAATACCCCCTACAAACTTATATTTAAGTCATATAAGGAGTAAAGGTTAAAATCTAATAAGAACAATGTCAATGAATTCTGGAAAAAAAAAACCTCTCTCAATTCCTTTATTAATATATTTTTTAAAAAAAAAATACTTTTTCTATTTTATTTATTTTTCTCAAACTATACTAACAGAAAATTGAAAAAAAAAAACAAGAAAAATCTTGACCATAGTATTCACTCTTCATCCACTGATATGATGGAGATTTTGGACTATTACTGTATATTTTGCTTCTTCATTATTAGGTAATTTTACTATTTTTTATATTAGAGTATTCCACATCATTTCTTCTGTTTTTGCTATTTTTTGCCATTTTTCTAAATAAACTATTTGTCCTAACTTTTAAAACCAACTTGGATATTATTAAGGTTTTATATCTATGACATATACATCAATTAATTATATCATCTCTGTAAAAATATTATCTTTCACTTGTTTTCCTAACAAGGTTGTAAATTTTATTTTTTTACTTTTGTTCCTCTCCAGTTCAAACAAATGCAAAATAAATAATAATTGTGGTTGATGAAAACAAAAACAAAAAATCTGATAATTGATTATCATCATCTTCTTTATATTTCAATTATCTTACTATCATAATTAATTATTTTTTCTCATCACTAATATGATAGATAACAATAGGTCAGTAAAATGCAAAGAAAAAGAGTGTAAATATATTTATTTGAAAAGCATGGTTAAAACAAAATTTATCAAGAAAAGTTGTGAAAGATGTTAATAAAAGTGTGAACTTTTGTAGTACCTATGAGTAGTCTTACCCTAATACTCATTCTATTGTCTTGTTTAAAAATGACTAGAACACAAATTTTCTACTTTGGCAGCATCTCTTAAACTAAAATCCAAAACCCAACCCAATGACATTTGTCTGCCAATACCCAAACAATTTTTCTTTTCTTACTCCTGCTTTCCTACAAGTAAAACTCTATACACCTATCAAAAATTCTTAAAATTATACATTATAAATATAATTTTCAATATATATGGTGTGAAAGTATTATATCTATTTTATCAATAAACACAAGCACCATACGAATATATTTTAAATATTTATGATATTATATTAGTAGGTGATAATTATTATTGAATTAATATATGAAGTAAATTCTATTTATTAAGTTATATTTATCAAAAAATTATATATTGTTATAGGTAATTATTTAAATTTTAAAGTAGTAATTAAAAAGATAAAATTAGAAAATCAAAGATATATATAGTTGTAGATAAAATAAATTTTAGTTATTGAAATAAAAAATGTTATGTAAATAAAGTTTTTATTATAAATAATTATTTAAATTTAAAAAGTAATTATTAAAATTATAAAAGTATAAATATTATTTTATAATAGTAATTATTTGAATTAAAAAAAGCAGTTACTAAAATATAAAATTCAAAATATTTTATTATGAATAATTATTTAAATTTTAACTATTAAAGTTGTGTTTATGATGGTCTTTATATATGGATTATTTTTTATCCTAATTTATTAGTTGCATTATAAACTTTTAACATAGATTATTTTATATATATTCAACCTGAACTGGCAAATTCAGGTAGATGTCATCCATCTAAGAAGTTTAAATATTATTTATAAGGCATAATCAATATGTAATTTATCATTTTTTTTACATTAATTGTGGTTCTAACTATCAGACGAAACTTTTTTGGTAAGTTGTATTTTATGTATTTTCTCTATAAATAAATAACATTTTTTTCTTTTTAAACAGAACTTCTAATAGTTGAATATATATATATATATATATATATATATATATATATATATATATATATATATATATATATATGATATAAAATTTAATTTAGTTGAGATATTCTACAAGATTATATTAGAGAAATTTATAATCAATGAAATATTAATTATCTATATAAAAGATTTTGTATATTGTTTTATCTAAATATAAAACTTTTAAGTCATATTTGTATTTATAATATATTTCAACTAAATGAATGTTTAGATTACAAACAAAAAATAAATAAATGAAATTAATTCATTCAAGTTAAATCAATCCTAAAAATTAATATATAACATTTTAAGTTATTCTAAATCTTAAAACCAAAACTTAACAATTAATAATTTCTAATAAACAGAGAAAAACTACAATAGCTCTGTTAACCCAGAATTTAAAGTAAGTCATCCCTACTTTTAAGAATTTGTAAACCCACATGAAGTATTATCTACATCAGTCGCACTAATAAAAATATTTGTAACACGTTGGATTAAGGTTGACATGATATTTTTTAATTGTTTCAAACATTACATAAGTCAACAATAAAAAATGAGAGTGATTGATAATTTACAATATATTTCTTAATTAAATTATAAGTTTATTTATCTTATAAACTTTTAAGTCTAGACTATTTTTTTATGTAATGAATAAAATCTCACTAAAATATTATTTTTTGACGAGTGAGCGTGATTAAAACGGAAATAGAGGAAACTGGTATTAAGACAATGAGAAAACAATATTGTAAAAGTGAGATGAGAACAATAAAACTTGTTATAATATTAGATTATCACCTAAAACATCAATTGCTAAGCCATTGTACTACCAATAATGTAATACTCTTCATACTACATCCATTGCTACTTAAAATTTATATAATATTGTTTCTTTTTTAATAATTGATTTAGTGTGTGATAATTTATTTATGAAAATATTATTGTATATGCTATGTCCATTACTTTTATAATATTTTTGGTTTAAGAAGCTTTTTTTAATTGTATAAATTCATTATTTATTAAGGGTTTATCTACTGTGTATTACAAAAGTTTCCAAAATATAACACAAATTTTTTTAAAAATATCAGAATTAGTAAATAATTCTAAACGAAATATACTCAAGATAATATAAAAAAAGGAAAATAAAAGAGATGAGAGAATGTGAGATCATAAAATGTAGTTCGTGATTTGAAGAAGCACAAAACACCTATTTATAGGTCGAGGAGAGCTTACGAGATAGGTTAAATCCCATGCGGAAGACTTTTCGCACCTTGTAGTAAAAGGTGAGCAACAATCTCGTGAAACTTACGACTACAATTATTTGGGTCATGTGGAGGAGGAATCGTCCAACAACAAGTCTATTGTGACGAGCTTAGCTAACAAACAAGCTCTACCAACACATAAGCTTGGCTAACACGAACTCGGCCAACACGAACTCAGCCAACACAAGCTCAGCCAAAACAAGCTCAACAGACTCGACTAATACGAGATCAACCAACATAAGCTTGACCAACACAAGCTTAACCAACACGAAAAACAAACCATGATACTTTTGCAATATATTTATAATACATATTTTATAACAATCCCTCACATATTGCAAAAGACAAGAAAGAAAGATTGAAATATATAAAATCTTCGGTCTCATAAGATGTTGTTACCAATGAGGAGCATTGGTATCTTCAAAGCTACTGTAAAGTTTTGATGATGATAAAAGCTGAAGAATTGAAGACTCTAAATGCATCTTTGTTAAACGCATTTTGTAGAAACAAATGTATAGGATAAAATGTAATGATGTAAAAACTCTTAGAAGTTTTCGTATGTACTGAGTCATTGCACAAATAATCGATTATCAAGAGGAATAACCGATTATCACGAGCCAGTTTAGAAGAGAGTTGCTTGCGCAAATAATCGATTATTACACTGAATAATCGATTATCACTGTTTCATTTAATTCTGTCCAAGTCTCTGGAATAATCGATTATTGCTTAGGATAATCGATTATCACCATTTTGAAAACCCCATAACGGACACAAATAATCGATTATCACTTATGATAATCGATTATCAGTGGCAGTTGGGAGATGTCTTTTCAGTTTTTGACCCTGCACGAAACTAGGCTTATAAATAAAGGTCTTCACAACTCTTAGAAGTAACTTTTCAAATTGAGAGTATTAGAGCTTTGTGCCTAAGGGAAGCTCTCTGTGAGTGAAAAGGATCTATGCCATTTTGAGAATACAGTTTGTCTGAGGAAGTTCTCAAAGTGATAGAGTGTTCTTGCCTGGTCTTGTGAATAGGAGAAGCTCGCGTTTTGTGTGTCAAAGGTCGGAGCGGTTCTCTTTAAGTTGGC
The DNA here is from genome assembly GCF_029865625.1 of Vigna umbellata. NCBI lineage: Eukaryota > Viridiplantae > Streptophyta > Magnoliopsida > Fabales > Fabaceae > Vigna > Vigna umbellata. The sequence goes on from NC_142168.1 coordinate 26,739,721, forward strand.
TGAGCAGGCTCTTCCGTTCGTTTGTCGAAGGAAGGTGTTTTCTATTCCTTGCTTATTTTGATTATCTGATTGTAATCTGCAAACCATATTTTTAGTGAAAAAGGTTAATCATTATTTATAGTGATTAACGACTGGACGTAGAATCTTTTGATTCGAACAAGGATAAAAATTGCTTGTGTGATTTTTTCTATTATCTGTACTGATTACTGTTTTATGCACATCAACTGTTTGGAAATTTGTCTCTAAGAAAATTAAATTTCTAAAACGGACCATCTTATTAAGAGTTTGACCGAACACGCTTTCCGCTTTATAAGTTATTCCGCTGCGAAATTCTATAACGGTACCGATTGTTCCAACAATTGGTATCAGAGCTTGCTTTGATAGTTTTTCAAATTTTTCGAAAATGGGCGGTCATAACCAAGTTTATGCTGAGGTGCTTCTATTGATAGACCTCCTTTGTTTACGGGGGAAAATTATGCGTTTTGGAAAATAAGAATGCAAATATTTTTGGAGTCTATTGACAAGGGTATTTGGGAAGTTGTTATGAATGGACCAATTGTTCCCACTATTTTAGTAAATGATATGAAGGTAGAAAAACCATTTTTACAGTGGACTATGGATGAAAATAGAATGGCACAATATGATGTTAGGGCTAGGAACATAATTTTATCTGCACTAACCCTTGATGATTTTTTCAAAGTTTCTGTTTATGAAAGTGTTCAGGAAATGTGGGAATTTTTAAGAGTTACTCATGATAAAGTCACAGATGTTGTTAAGTTGACGTTATCTGATTCAAGCTCCTCAAGCTCAAACAATTCAAATAAGCAAGAAAATATATGCTTAATGGCCAGCAATGAATCATCTAAAAGCCAACTCTTGAAGAAAAAGAAGGACAATCAAGGCTCCTCATCAAGCTTTAAATGTTATGGATGTGGTGAAAGAGGCCATATAAAAGCCGTTTGTCCAATTATCAAGAAATTTCACAAAAAGAAGAATGTCCACATTGCTTGGGTTGATAATGACTCAAGTAGTTCAAGTGATTCTGTTGAAGAAACAAACTTATGTTTGACAGCTAATGTTGATGACACTGCAAGCCAAGTAAGTTGTTCTAATTCTGAATCTAGTGAATTTGATTTGCAAAAAGCTTTTCTTGAATTGCTTGATGAATCTGAAAAATTGAATGCTGCTCATAAAAATTTGAAAAAGGAATTTAAAGAATTGCGAATTAAATATGAGAAGGCATTAGATGAGGAAGTAAGTTTGAGAAATAAAATTTGCAACTTGGAAATGAAAGAGTCTTCAAATGTTGAACATTCTGTTGAATGTCTTTCATGTAAGAGTTGTATGCTTGATATTGATATTCTTGAAAATCTTCTTGAAGTTGCAACTGGAAATAATAATATTGAAATGCCTATAATTGTTAGAAAGGTTTATAAAAACAAAAGTGTTTTTAAAAGTAAGAACAAAATTAAAAGAACCCGTAGGGTATGGGTTGAAAAAGGAACTGTGTCTTATAGAAACCAAAATGTTGTCACATGCTTTTATTGTATGAAAAAGGGGCACACTTCTAACAAATGTAGAATTAAACATTTTGATGTTCCAAATGGAAAATATGTTTGGATTCCTGTTATAAAGTAAATTGTCTCTAACCTCAAAGGACCCAAATGAGATTATGGGGACCAAAACTCTACTGTTTTGTTTTGCAGGTTAATTTTTCAAAAGGAAAAGAAGACTCTATGGTATCCTGGTATTTTTTAAGAGCTTTGAAATAATTTATGAATGTTAGATGTGTCTTAGGTTGAAAATTTGGCCCAAATTTGTGTTTTTCGGAAATTAACGTAAATAATCGATTACCAAGGGTAATAATCGATTATCTCATCTCAAAAATTTGGATTTTGACAATTTGGCTCGCACATAATCGATTATTTAAAGTAATAATCGATTATCTTAAGTCACAGCGTAAAAAAAAAAACTTTTTTTTTAAATTTTTTTTAGAGTCTGTTTTTAAAAGGGGATTATTACATTCAGGGGAAGATATATGAGTTTTTTAGATATCTTGTTTTATCTCTATTATGGATTAATTAATACTGTTTGTACTTCTTAATTAGAGTTGAATTTCTGTTTCTCTTATATTCCATGAGGTATTATGGTCTTTCATATTATGAAATTTCAATTCTATTGTTTTTTGAAATGCATCAATTCTTTTGTTGAGGGGGAGAAAATTTTGAGGGGGAGTTTTTCCACTTTTTTACTTTTTGCTTATGATAAAAAAGGGGGAGACAACTTCTAATTTAAGTAGTGCAGTTATTACTAACATGTTTGTAAGTATGACATTTGTGCAGGAAATTAGAAATGCTTTTAACAAGAAGATATTTTTGATCATCATCAAAAAGGGGGAGATTGTTACCAATGAGGAGCATTGGTATCTTGAAAGCTACTGTAAAGTTTTGATGATGATAAAAGGTGAAGAATTGAAGACTCTAAATGCATCTTTGTTAAACGCATTTTGTAGAAACAAATGTATAGGATAAAATGTAATGATGTAAAAACTCTTAGAAGTTTTCGTATGTAGTGAGTCATTGCACAAATAATCGATTATCAAGAGGAATAATCGATTATCACGAGCCAGTTTAGAAGAGAGTTGCTTGTGCAAATAATCGATTATTACACTGAATAATCGATTATCACTGTTTCATTTAATTCTATCCAAGTCTCTGGAATAATCGATTATTGCTCAGGATAATCGATTATCACCATTTTGAAAACCCCATAACGGACACAAATAATCGATTATCACTTATGATAATCGATTATCAGTGGCAGTTGGGAGATGTCTTTTCAGTTTTTGACCCTGCACGAAACTAGGCTTATAAATAAAGGTCTTCACAACTCTTAGAAGTAACTTTTCAAATTGAGAGTATTAGAGCTTTGTGCCTAAGGGAAGCTCTCTGTGAGTGAAAAGGATCTATGCCATTTTGAGAATACAGTTTGTCTGAGGAAGTTCTCAAAGTGATAGAGTGTTCTTGCCTGGTCTTGTGAATAGGAGAAGCTCGCGTTTTGTGTGTCAAAGGTCGGAGCGGTTCTCTTCAAGTTGGCTGAGCAGGTTCTTCCGTTCGTTTGTCGAAGGAAGGTGTTTTCTATTCCTTGCTTATTTTGATTATCTGATTGTAATCTGCAAACCATATTTTTAGTGAAAAAGTAGTGATTAACGACTGGACGTAGAATCTTTTGATTCGAACCAGGATAAAAATTCTGTGTTGATTTTCTTGATCCCTAAACTCTTAGCACATCAACTCTTCGATAAAAGTTCGCTAAGAAAATCAATTTTTAAAACCGACTATTTTTAACTTGTGTTGTGATCGTTACACGCTTTCCGCTATTTAATATTTTATTCCGCTGCGCGACTCTATAACGGTACCGATTGTTCCGACAGATGTAATGCATCAGAGCTAGTATAACAAGATATATGAACAAGTCCTAAATTGAGAAACTTAACACATAATAGTTGGTATAGCAAGCTAAATGAACAAAATCCATTTGATGTGTGTTTATCAATCACAACACACTCCCATAATCCTTGTTATCATCGTTGTGTTGAGCTTACTAGGTCATTTATGTACCCGATATTCATGAGTGTTCTAAATATCATGCCTAGATCTCATACAAGCGACCCCATCGACACTCATATTGTTAATTTCATCAAAAGTATACTACAAATCATACATCACTGTAATGGATATAAAAATCATTAAAACTTTGTGTTTCGGTTGAATTTGTCCGAGGGTCGGTCGTCCCTCTTTGCTCTGCTCTTTTTTTATTGTCCAATGCTCTCCGAAAACGTAATTCACTCCGATGGGTGGTTGATCTGCAGAAGACACTCCGACACTCAAGTCAGATATGTTTCATAAAGAGGTCTATATTTTATTACGATAGAAAAGGATGTCTTTACCTGGGCCTTAACCCTATATTTATAGGGCTTATGGCAATCAAGCTCATTAATTCATATTTGATATGACAATAAATCCAATAATACTTGCTAATATACGTGCTAATTGTCCATTAATATCATATTCTTGTGCAATATGACCTGTCAATCACTCATAAATAGCGTATATTCACATTTAATATGGTCATTAAACGTATTAATTGGTCATTAATGATATTTACCTTTCCTTATTAGTTTGTCGGTTGCCAGGTATAGTACACTTTGTTTAAACGAAAATTCATACACCACATAGAATATTAAATACAAAGTTATGAAACCTCTAGCACTTTCACACGTATCATAAGAATGAACATAATTGATTAGAAAATAATTTAATATTATATATCAGAACTAATAAGTGACTTGTTTTTATCCATTTGGATCTCGAGCACAAAGGTTGAGTCATCATCACTTGTTTATTTACAAGTGATTTCAGTCCCATTTTCCTTGATGTTTTAAAAATAATATTTATTTATAGAGGTTTTGTCAGAAAATATGCTAGATTTTATTATGACTTGACATAATTGGTGAAAATATTCTAACTTTTGAAAATTGTTTCACCAAATTATGTTTCACTTGTATATATACGTTCTTTTCATTGTGATTTTTGTTTTTAGTTATAGTTATTTTTGATTGACAATCATGATGAATTGATATCGACCGAATTAGTTTTCAGTGGAATGTTTACTAATAAATTTTTCAATTACTTAGTAAATTACTATAAATCATTTTGAGAACAAAAAATTCAAATTCCATTATTAAATTTACAATAATTATTTATTTATTTTGATCTATATGTAATCACACTACTTTGAAGTATGCTTACATAATGTTTTTAAGTTGGACATTAAATTTACTCACTCAATTTAAGAATTAATATTGTCTAAAGTGTGAATTTACACTTATGGAAATTTTTCTTTGGGTTGTCTTTTTGCGATTGATTGTGATGGCGCAAGATTATTTTCCTCAATGTAATGTACACCTGTGGGACTCTTTTCCAGAATTTTAATTAAGTGTCTTTTTTCTTAATTTGTCGTTTTCTCCTCAGAGCTGTTTAATGTTTTGTTATTTTAAGTTTTACTGGGAGCATTTTTAAGTGCTGTCCTTATCTATAATTTTAATTTTTAATTAAAGTAAATTTATATTTATATGATGAATTTAAGAAATGTGACATCACTAATATATCTTGTCAAATTGAAAAATATTTTGTGTTCATGATAAGAATATCAAGTTTGAAAATTGAAGAGATTCAATAATAACTTACACTTCGATATGTTTAAATTTTGAATGGTTTTCATACCATACGGTATGGTATTAAGACAGACAAATTTAAATTTAATTTAATTTTACAAAATTAATTTAATATAATGAAATTTATTATTATTTATATATAGTGTAATTAATATTATTAATAACTAATATAAAATCTCCAACCATTTTCAATATTTATTAATGATTTATGTTTTCTTGAAAAGATAACTTAAAATAAGTAGTATTCTTTTTCTGAGTACATTTATCTTTCAAATAATAGATAATATTTCTGAAAACAAAATATTTTATTGTATCGAAATTTAATAGTTAAAAATTTAGGTATAAATTTAAATCTCATATCAGATAAAAATAATGAAAACTTAAATATTTTATAAGAAGGAAAAACTGAAACTCAATATTTTATCTTAAATTTTTAAGTTAAAAGACTTATAATCTACACTAGTGGAGAAAAGACTTTTAACGTATGTTATTTAGGACTTTTAATGTTTGATTCTGCATCGACGTTTTACTGGAAAACGTCAATGTAGACGTCGGAATAGTACAGGTCAGACGTTTATATAGAGGTCGGATAGTACAGGTCAGACGTCTATATAGACGTCTAACTAGTGGGCGGCCGACGTTTAATATCCTGGACGAATCTTGGCTCTAGTAGTCCATTAGACGTCTGCATGTGCACCGTTCAAAAACACAGTGAAAGGAAATGGAGGAGTGCACCGTTCAGAAACACAAGAATCGCCTAGCCAAAAACGCTCAAAATCGTCGGCCAAGGACACACGCAAAACTGCACCAAAACGCAACAAAAACTGCATTATAATTGGTTTAAATGGAAGATAATTCATCAAAGAGTAGTGTAATAAGAGTAAAACTAATTTTAAACCGTGCAAAAAAGAGAAAACGAACCTCAAAAGCTATGGTCGTGGAGAGAAAACGCGAGGAAGAGATGAACACTGAGTATGCGTAATTGTTGCCTCGCGTTCACGGTTTTGGTAATAGCATACGTTTAGATGTCGGGCCCCTTCCTAGCCGACGTCTAAATGACTTTAAAAGTCGGGACCCGTCCTAACCGACGTCTAAAGGGTTTAAAATATAATTTTAGTGGACACATTAGGCGTCTAAGTTAGGAGGGGCCTACGTCTAAATAAGACTTTAAACGTCGGTGTGGCGGGATCGGACATCTAAATGGTAACTTTTGGAATTCTGACTACCTCATCGGCGTCCAATGGTGGGCCCCAACCTTTAAATAGGTCTTAGACGTCGGGTATCCTGAACCCGGACGTCTAAAGCCAATTAAAATATTAATACTTTTATTCATTTGTCTATTTTTGGCGTCCAATTACAGGGGCCGACGTTTAAATAGGTCTTAGACGTCGAGTATCCTGAACCCGGACGTTTAAAGCTGATTAAAATATAATTATTTTTATTCATTTGTCTATTTTTGATGTCTAATTGCAGGGGCCGACGTTTAAATAGGTCTTTAGACATCAGGGACCCCCCCAGCCAACGTCTAAATAGTGATTTTATTACAACAATGTCACCGAAGCTTATTTCTCATTCTTGTTGAATCTCAAATTGAATTCTCTCAAAAGACACAACATTCATATCAATAAACTCTTGTTTATTTGATGACAAGCTACACTTCTTTTATTGCCATACTCTTTAGTTTCATGGTGTGCAGTGCACCCAAATAGGTGAAGATGCATTTTGTTGTTCATTAATTATAAGAAACAATGGAACACATTTGGAAGACCATACTCATTTTCGCCCCAAGATTTCTTATTTAAAAGCGAAGCTCAATAATCTTTAGATTCCTCAAAGAGTATTGTGAGGATAGAATCATGTTGACTAGTGACTAAAAGGCAAATCTTACTAAGACTATTGTTTCAGTTGAATGGGTTGAGGATCGGTCATTCTGTCAGCTTACTCCTATCTCGATTGTCCATGATTCTTTAGGAACGTTCCCAAACCAATTGGTGTTTGACATACAGAAGACACTCAAGTCAAATATTTTTTTCAATCAAGAAAGTTTCCATAAATTAAATTATGTCAAGAGTATCTTTATTTGGACATCAAACTTATTAATTGACCATTATTAACCGTTAATGTATCTGTTAACCATCAGACCATTATACTATTAATTAGTTTTTAATTACCTTCAATGGGAATCTGTACCAATCAACCACGCCCCATCTGTTAGTAGCTACACACCAAGTAGATTCCTCAATAATCTAAGTATTGTCTTAAAGAGTATTGTCCTAAGTTGAGAATATAATCATATTGACAAGTGACTTAAAAGACAAATCTCACTAGATTACGAATTTTAATTTCAATATTTGAAAAATTAACAAGAAAATGATAAATAATCTCAAAGACCAAAAAATGAAGAGATGAATCATTAAATCCCAGCAGCAGAACAACTTGTGTTTGTTGGCACTACAATACTAGGTTGCAAATTTCCCTACTTAATTCTTACATCTACACCACTGATTCACTTGTAGCCGAGGAGGAGGAGGCTAACAAACAACGGTGTAGATATTAACTATGTTGTCCATTATTTTAATTAACGTTCTTCGTAACATAATTGTCTCTCTTTCTGAATTACTGGTTCCAATTTAATTAAAGGTCTCAAATTTAAATATTAAAATTCTTTTTATCATTGATTAATATCATGATAATCCTTCCCAATTTAAAAAAGATTATTTTTTATAAAAAAAATACACGTGGTATGTATAATTCTTTTCACTTATTAAAGTGAATATAAAGGTAAGTTAATTGGGTCTTAATGAAGCAGTAGGAGGCCGGCGCAGAGCTAATGCATAGTTAGCACACCAAAAACATAGCCAAAATCAAAATTCGGAATTGGAACTTCATCACTCACCACCACCTATCAAACTCTCTCTCTCTCTCTCTCTCTTTCTCTCTCTGCATGTATTCGTATAGGGTCCTAGTTATCACCAAGTATCTGTCACGTACTTCACAGACAATGGGTTATGGGTTATTTCTATAACATTAAACCCATTGGAGGAGTATGTCATCAACTTCAAACTACACACTAATCAATCAATAAGTGTTTCTGCTTCCTGTAGCCCCTACCTCTGTCTTTCAACTGCAAACACCTTCTATCATTAATCATTACTTTCACCACATCTTCATCATCAATCTATTATGAGATCGTTCATACATAATTTTGTGTCTTAAAAGCATAGCTTAGGGTTACATACATATGTAAACATTTGTTGTTGGAAGATGTATATTAATCCTTTAAACAGATTTCAAAATGTAAGGAATTAATTTTGGATTATATTGTCTAGATATTTTTAACTCATATTAAATTTTAGCCTCTAAAAAAGTACTACATTCTACTCATGTCCAAAGCTGTATAAGAGACAGCTGCAGCACCAGCTGACGTACACGTCATTATTAATCCAATAGAATAGGAAAGGATATACCAAGTGTCGATGTTATGATTGGCATAACAATCTAAACGGAGAGACAGCCAAAGGATAACTTAAGCTGTATCAGAAACACTTTTTCGATCTTGTGTGTAGCTGTTTCTGTTCTGTATAGAGAGCTACCTCTGATTTTACCATCTCAATTCATGGTAAAATTTATATATATACATAATTATTTATGTTATTTTAACATAGTTGACAGTAATTATAGATATTATTTTTCTTGTCAGAAATCTAGAATATAATTGCAATGGATTGATTGGTGCTATAAGCTTACGTAAGTGTTCTCTTTTATACACAGAGCTCTGTAGTTTTGGATGTCACACTCATCTTACAACCAACACTGCAGCGTATAATGGGGTAGAATTTTCAGTTAAAAAGTAAAAGCTGTTCGACATTATTTTAGTGTCACCATCTGTGACCTCAATCAATGTAATTGTTACAAATAATAATAAAATTGCTAAAAATTTATGGAGTCATTTGCAATTTATCAAATAAATCACTTACATAAAAGTTAACTTTTAGTTGTTTTATATTAAAATATAAAATAGGTAATCTAGAAAAGCTATAAAACGTGAATTTGTTGTGTGTAAAACTTTTATGAAAACGTTAGAAGGTAAAGTATGTGTAAATAATATTTCTTCATTGTCCAAACTCAAAATTGAAGAAACGTACGATCCTATGTTGCCCACGTCTCGTTAGGAGGAAACAAGTAATATAGTATAAAGAAGTAAATTTTCCTAAGTAACTATACATTCACTTTATAAAACAGTTTGCTTTTTCGTTTTAATTCTTATATATATATATATATATATATATATATATATATATATATATATATTATATATATATATATATATATATATATATATATAAAATTTTTAATGGTGTCATAAATTGAAATAAGATTTTTAATAATATAATCAAAGTTGAATCAACACTAATAAAGTTAATAATTTCTATTTCATTATATTATTAGTGAATATTGTATAAGTAAAATCATTATAAAAATATATAAGATTTTATTGGGATGGACTCACAAAGGAAAAAATATTGCATGGATAAAGTAAAAACATATATGTAAAACCAAGAAAAAAAAAGCGAGCTAAGAGTAAAGGATTTTAGAATGTTTAACATGATTTTGGTGGGAAAATAGAAATGGAGTTTAGGAAGAGATGAGTCAAGACAATAGAAAGAAGTGTTGATGTCAAAGTATAAATAATAATTCATGGAAATGAAGAGATATGAAGAAAATATGTGAAGGAAGAAAAAGATTGATCCGATAGAAACATAAGCTGGAAAACAAAAATATGAAATAAAATAAAGTTCTAAAAAGATAAATGAGTAGGTAATTTTTTTCCCAAAGAACAAGGATATACATAAATTCCATTTTAAAGGAAGATACATTAAGGGAAATGAGATATTAGAATCATGACCCATGAATATGAAACATCTTTGGCCTTGTTCTTTTGAGTGGATTTGAGGGAGTGGATTTGAGGGAATTTGAGAAGATTTGCAGATAATTTTTTTTGTCGTTTTTTTGAGCGAATTTGGAGGTAATGAGAATGAATTTGAAAATATTTTTTTTTAATTTTTCATGTTAATACAATTCTATACTAATTCTCACAAATTTTATTTTCAAATTCACTCTCATTTACCTCCAAATTCGCTCAGAAAAACGACAAAAAAAATTATCTTCAAATCCCTTCAAATCCATTCCCTCAAATCCACTCAAAAGAACAAGGCCTTAGAAAAGAGAGTGGTTTGAATGGGAAAAACGTGGTCACCACCATGATGCACAGCATTCAAATGAATAGTCTATTGAAAGAGAGAAAGACGAGGATATTTGAAAAGGGAAAGATAAACAAGTATACAATATGAAGTGAATATATAATATACTGTGAAAGATAGAAATAATGAAGGAAAATGTAGTTTTTGACCTACTTTGGAAAATTAAAGCCTTGCCTACAATATGATATTTTTGATATTTTGCATGACAAGTTATAATTAATAAACTTGTGTAATGTGTGGATTTAATGTAAAAATTGTTAGCAACTTGTTCTTTGCACATAAGATGGCTACAAACATATGGAAGATTTGTGACTTTTGGGTGAAACTATCATATGTACATCATAATGTAACAACCTCACACTTAAGTCAATTTGAACACTCAGGTATGAACTAAAATTGCAACAAAGGATAACAATGCATGTGAACGACAATTATATGGTGTATTTGGAATCCAAAAAACAATGTTGTTTTTAAAAACACAAGAATCGACACTAACGTCTCTAGCTAAACCTAAAACATGATTGTAAATACTTAATAAAAAAATAAAATATAATACTGTAGAAAATACTTTTAGCAATGGTTAAATTGAACTTAATAAAATGGATTTTGCACCATCATTATATGAGTCGTCAAAAGTTAGATGAAATCTCGAAGGTTTGAAATTGTCATTAAATAATGGAAAACCACAACAACTATAGTTAAAATTGTCGTTAAAATGTATTAAAAACCATGATGGTTCAAGACCAACCGTCGTTAAAAAGCAAAAAACAAAAGTAATAATTAAAAAAGATAAGAACGAAATTGGTTTTTACTTAATTGTCGTTAAAAGCTAAATTAAAACAATAGTTCAATACCAACCGACGTTGACAAAAAATAAAGAAGAAGAATAATGACAAAAAAACATAAATGAAAATGGTTTTTATTTAATGTAAAAGCTAGATTATATTTTTAAATACTAAATATATATATACGAAATTTATCCAAATACTTGGGTTTAATTGTACCCACACGTGAGCAATGGGGGTATCTATTCACCATTTTGTTTTTCAAATAAACGGATAAAATAAAATATTTTACTTGAGGAAAAACAATAATTAATAAATAAATGAATATAGAGAGAAAAGAAAATATAAATTGTCAGAACCCATTAAAATTCACTAAAAACCTCAAGTAGTGGGAGCCAAGTGTCAAGGAGAGAGTCAGAGTTTTAGTTAGTGGAAAACATGTGGCTGTAGGAGAGTGGCCGTTCGGTTTTAGTGACGGCAGTATTTAATTCCAAATTTCAAATGTCATGCCACTTCTCTGCATGCTTTCCTTCTTCTCCAAACTGCTGAAATCATTTCCTCCTCCTTCTCTTTAAATCTCCTTCATCTTCTCTCTAAGAAAATCTCATCTTTTCTTCTTCCGATCACCTCACAAGCACCGTTTGAACTCTCCCGACGCTAAGGGCTTTCGTTTAAAATGATCGGGTTGTGGTTCTAAGCCGGTGAGTTACTTTCTCCTAAGCACGTTCGTTCTTTTCGCATGCAAACCCAGATTTCTGGTTGCCTGAGCGAATCGTATTATTCTGAGTATTTATGGTCTTCTGTTTGGTTCAGTTTCTTAAAGCGTGATTGGCGAACATTAAGGTCTTTGGTAGTGGTGAGCTCTATTCTGTGAGCGTTCGGTTACGTTTAGAGGTAACAAAAACTTTATAATTTGATCAAGATTCCTGTTTTGAACGTTTGTATGTTTGTATGATACTTTGTTTGATTATTTGATGAGTATGAAATATGCGTGTTACTACATGTTTGGATGTGTGGATGGATGATTGATAAATGGTGTGAACTGAGTTGAGATAGGGTTTGATTTTCAAACTGTAGTATTATGAGTAAATGCTGTAGTATGGTCGAGCGTCATTAGTGATCGTTCGATTCTTCATGGAAGTGCATGGTCTTAACTGATTTCTCATGCTTTAGGGATATTGTCTAAGAGTCACTCTGTAATACTCTGCAGAATTTTGTAAACTATAATCGAGAGTCAGTATTGACTGTTCAGTTTTCCTTTGAGCGTCCGTCTAAACTAAATTCTTCTTCTGGAGAGAAGTTCGTTCTCAGTAGCGCTCATTCCTAATAAGTACTTGGTCTTGGACCAACGCTCGTTCAATAGTGTACGGTTTCTACAGGGCTCGGTCTTAAACCAAGCATTCGGTCTCGTTTCAGTAATCTATTATTACCGTTTTTAAAATAAGAATTGTCAAGCAAACTCAATAGCGTTCGTTTCTTCATAGTATCTCATCAGTTATTAGTAGTTGGTGTTAAACAGTTTTGGTCTTTAAAAGGTGTTCGGCCTAGAGTCTTAGTACTCGGCCTAGGCTTCGTGGTGTCCGGTTTGAACTCTTAATGGTCGGTTTATTGAAGTAGATAAATTCGTAAATAGCGCTCGGTCACGTTAGTTTCTAGGAAGTGTTATTCCATTCGAACTTGTGCCAGGATGAGAAAGTGTGATCTTATTTCAGTTGAATGTATTGATGATGAAGTATAAGAGAATTTGAAATGTGATGCGAATGAAATAGTTTGGTTATGAAAGAGTATTCCAGGGAGGAATATCTCGGAAAGTGGTTATTGATTGGTAAAGTATGAATGTGGGCAAAGCTTAGCAGGCGTTTATCCTGATATTCCATGATTACTCATTCTCACGTAAAGAGGAGTAAGTCATGTGTGGGAATGGCAGGAGGTCCTAGTCCATAAGGTTAACTTGGACGGAACGAATTAACCTCGGGTAGCAGCTGTTGAGGGTATCCCAGTTACTACATCACCCGAGTGAACAAACGTCGTAGCTACACATGATTCATACAGTCCGGACAATCAGGGTCAAGTGGTCGGTTTATGTATTCCATGACGTATGAATTATGATTTGGTTGTTGTTTGATTTAATCACTAACATTGTATGTTTTTATTGAATCAATTAAATTACATAAGCTTACCCTATTTATCATTTGTCTGTGTTGTACGTTCGGTTGTTGTCCTGTTGCAATGATCATCCGTGTGGATGTGAGCAGAAGGAGAAGAGTTGTTGGAAGAAGCACTGAAAGAGGTGGAAGTGAAGGTCGAACATTAGAAATGTTCGGTTAGTTATTGGCTTCTTCTTTTGTAGGACCGTTCGTTATAAGTTTATTTTGTAAACCATTCAGTCTAGTTTTGGCCATTGTACGGTTTTGAATTCTGTAGTATTTTGTAGGGCCGTTCGGCCATAACTGTGCTTCTGATCTTTTGAAAGACTGATCTGTCATATTATTAATATGTGATTGTTGTAGTATATGATTTATACTGTATTTTTGGGATGTTATATAAGAGTTACATTATTACTTTTAGATTTATTTTAAACCTTGCCTGTTTTAGACAATGAGAAGAGAAGAATTTATTTTTAAAACTCATACTAAATTTTAAAAAAAAAACTAAATTCTTTTCAAGAAAAATTTATTTTCCGCATAATGGATATTACATCACATTTTTCTATTGTTTTTTATATGCAAACCAACCATTCTCCCTCCTTTCTTTCTCTTTATTCCTTTATATGGAGAAAAAGAAATATTAGGGGATGACTCACTAACATTATTTACATTTTATATCTTTTCCTATTCAATGAAACTGTACCTTTCCTTGACATTCTTTCTTTTCTTTTTTCTTTTTCTTTTCCATTTTCCACACAAAATCACAAGGAGAATTCGAGAAGTCAAAGTTGACCCATGGAAAGTTGAAAATTGAAGAATCAGTGACTTCCTTTTATCGTAAAATCTATACAAAGATTTTGCACAGTGAATTGTAGTTATATATGTAGTCATGAGCTACCCTACCTTTACTCTTTCAAATAAATATAAATATATATATATATATATATATACATACGTGTGTGTGTCATCCCTAATGATACCCTAGGGTTAGAGAGACATCATAGGATGCATGTCCTCCTGCATACAATTATGAAACATATATAGATTTTTTTATGATACGAAATATGTGTAGTTAATTAATGTAACATGATTAAGCTGGGCATAATTAACTTAGGTACGGTAAACTATAGATAATCTATATTATTTTGTACTATAAAAACTGAACTGTTTTTATAAAAACTGAATTATACTGTTTTTGGTGTAGTTTAAAAAAACTAAACTTTTTCTATTAAGAGTATAGTTAACTGTTTTAAACTCTGAACTATGTTGTTTCGTTTTTTTCTTCAAAATAAATAAACATTGAACTATCTTTTAGATTATATATATATATATATATATATATATATATATATATATATATATATATATATATATAATATGGACAAATAAATAAATAACTGACTTTATAAAGTTAACTATAATAATTATTATAATAAAATAATATTATTAAATTTATACCAAAATTCATTAAATATTTTAAAAGAAGTAAATTCTATTAAATTGAAATTATAAATCAATAATTATTTTGTAAATTAATAAAATTAAATATATATATATATATATATATATATATATAATATAGATAAATAAATAAATAACTGTTTTTAAATTATTTAAAAAGTTAATATAATAATTATTAAAATAAAATAATATTATTAAATTCATACTAAAATTCATTATATATTTTAAAAGAACTAAATTTTATTAAATTATAATTATGAATCGATAATTATTTTGTAAATTAATAAAACTAAATATATATATATATATATATATATATATATATATATAATATGAATAAATAAATAAATAACTGTTTTTAAAGTTCTTTAAAAAATTAATATAATAATTATTAAAATAAAATAATATTATTAAATTCATACTAAAATTCATTATATATTTTAAAAGAACTAAATTTTATTAAATTGTAATTATGAATCGATAATTATTTTGTAAATTAATAAAACTATATATATATATATATATATATATATATATATTATGGATAAATAAATAAATAACTGTTTTTAAAGTTCTTTAAAAAGTTAATATAATAATTATTAAAATAAAATAATATTATTAAATTCATACTAAAATTCATTATATATTTTAAAAGAACTAAATTTTATTAAATTGTGATTATGAATTGGTAATTATTTTTTAAATTAATAAAACTAAATATATTTGTAAAATGAAAAGATAAAAGTGTGTATGAGAAAATAATTATAAAATATAATACAATTTCTATTTTGTGTGTGGTGTAAGAAATGATTAGTATTTTTTCTATATTATAAATATTCAATATTATTAATATATAAGCAAGATCGGTATATCTACGTAAAAATTTATTAGATTTCAAAATTTATTAATATAGATAAATAAATAAATGTTGTTTTTCAAGTCTCTTAGAAAGTTAACTATTATTATAATAATTATTAAAATAAAATGATATTATTAAATTTATACTAAAATAATTATATATTTTAAAAGAAACTAAATTTTATTATATTGTAATTATATTTCAAAAACTGGTATTTTTATAACTTAATAAAATTAACTATAATTGTAAAAATAAAAAGATAAAAGTACTTATGTAAATAATTATAAAATATAATATTATATATATATATGAGAATTCAGAAAAAGGTGAGAAGAGAAGAAAGATAAGAGTTTTTATATTAAACTAGATAATTGTCAAAATTAAAAATATTTCGAATAACGCAAAACAGAGATAAACAGAAATATTTTTTAGAGATTAAGTTTTTAATCTATATAAATAATATATAAACAAATTTATATTATTAAATTAAACTATATTTAATATGAGAATCAAATTTTAGACATTTTATATTTTTAAATTAATAATAAATAGTAATGATAAATAATTATAGTTATTAATTTAATTTTAATAATATGATAAAATAGTACCAATAATATTTCATTAATTTTTTAAAATTTTTTATTATAATTATTTACTAATTCTAATTATATAGATTTATAATTTAATTTTTTTAAATGATGTGATGTTATTGAATATTAATTTATTTGTTTGTAATTATTAAAAAAAATCAAATTGAACTAATTCTTTTAACTCTATCGATAATTAGCCATTGACAATTGTACAAGTGTAAAACTACATTTATTTATTAGAAAAAAGTGCATTGTAGTTAACTGAATTGTTTTGTAGTTAACTGAACTAAAAAATAGTTTAGTTCAGTTTTTTTGAACTATTTTCTAGTGCAGTTCAATTTTTTTAAACTATTTTATAGTTAATTGTAATAGATTTATAGTACAGTACAAATAGTGCAGTTTGCCCACCCCTAAACATGACTACACTATTGTTTTTACAATTTTTTTTTTTTAAATTTGCACTTTAGTTTCAAGTTGTATAACTTTGTTTATAAAGGAAATTTATTTCAGTATATTTTCCGGAACTGTTCTGCGTAACAAGATTAAAATGTTTTACAAAATTAAAGATAATATTTATGTTTATCTTGAAAGTGTACATTGGGCTTCTTTTTACTACAATCGTACATTTTGTTTCTTTAAATTATTAAAATGGATAACTTTAAAATTTTCATATTTTTCATAAATATTGGCAAATTATGTATGTACCGCAGAGTTTTATTGTGAAAAAATTTGTGTACATGTTCAATGTCATATTTATTTTACAGAATTTTTAGACAAAGAAAAAGTTAAGCAAGTCAATTAACACTGTATAATAAATATCTTATTGAATTAAGTCTAAGTTTTCACATTATTTTAAATATTTGAATAATTGTCAAAATATTTAGGTGAATTTGGATAAGAGTAATGGTTAAAGCTCATAGCACTCATCAAATGAGATTCACACAAGTTGGAGGAGAATCAAGCATACAATAAAAAAAAATCTACCTTTGAGTCTTCTCGACTGTGACATACATGTTCATTCCTTTTAAACTATTAGAGATTGATGACATAATTATTGATATTACTCCCCATAATATATATCTATATGCTACAATTTGCATGTCACTCGACAATATCCTCTTGCTCCATCAAAGGTAGGCTATCACTTCAAACATCCTCTGCTCATACCAAATGGTGATCATTGCCAAAGATTTAAGCAAATCACATAGAGAATAGAAAACAAGCAAGTAAGGTAAGTTAGTGTACAAAGAAATTAACATATCATAATTCAATATAACAAATCAAAGATCAACATTCATAACATTCCATCAAACACATGATCATATCAAAATTTGTGTAGATGTGACACAACTTCAATGTCATATTTGTTTTGCAGAATTTTTAAACAAAGAAAAAGTCAAGCAAGCCAAATAGCACTGTATATATATGATTGGATTAAGTCAAAGTCTTCACATATTATTTTGAACATTTGATTAATTGTCCAAGTATTCAGGTGAATTTGGATCAAAGTAACGCTTAAATCTCCTAGTACTCTCGTTTAGAATTTATCAAATGAGATTCACACACACAAGTTGGAGGAGAATCAAGCATACAATAAAAAGAAATCTACGTTTGAGTCTCCTCGACTGTGACATACCTGCTCATTCCTTTTACACTGTTAGAGACTAATGACATAATCATTGATATTACTCCCCCATAATATATATATGCTACACTCTGCACGTCACTTGACGGTATCCTCTTGCTCCATCAAAGGGAGGCTATCACTTCAAACATCCTCTACTCATACCAAATGGTGATCATTGCCAAAGATTTAAGCAAATCACACAGAGAATAGAAAATAAGCAAGTAAGGTAAGTTAGTGTACAAAGAAATTAACATTTCATAATTCAATATAACAAATCAAAGATCAACATGCATAACATTCCATCAAACACATGATCATATCAAAATTTGACCTCTAAACTAAATTATCTGGATATGATGTTGATATAGACTTCACTGAAGGTGTACACCCATGGTGGTATTTATACTTTACAGAGTTATAAATAATGATAACTCGATCTATTACCCATGAGTTTAATCTTCCACTCCTAAAACCCAAAGACTAGGGTAATTACCTCCTATTATTCTCTCGGTTACCCCTTTCAACTCTACATGAGTTGAATGATTAGTAAAGTATTATAATACCTACTTACTAAAGTCTCTCTATCTAACATTCACCACAACTTACTTAAACATAAAATCTCTCCTTAAGATTTTTCTCACAACACATATCTTTAATTCTCATCATCGCATATATATATATATATATACACACACACACACACACACACACACACATATAGGTTACATATATATAATCCCATGAATATGGAATATTACCAACATATGTGCCGCAACCGGAATTGCGACGGGACGACGATCCAAAAAGAAACGGGTTTTAAAAAAGAGATTTGGAGTCGCCACCATAGTTTATTATGGAAAACTATGGAAAAACCTCAAAACGATAAAGCACGGTCCACGAAAACCAAAGATTGGGTTCGGGAGTCGGTTACGCGTGGGGAAGGTGTTAGCACCCCACGACGCCTGCCCTAAGGCAGTACCTTTAACTAAATGCACGAATATGATGTGGTTTTCAAAATGTTTAATTATCCCCTAAAATAAAATTCTAAATAAACAAAACATATTTTTTAGTTTTTTGGGCCCGACAAGGATTGACCTTGCTCCTACGTATTCTCATTCAAAATGAGAAATCAGGGTTACGTAGTTCTAGTTGAAAGACTGTTTGTTTGTTTGAAAATGTTGATGTTTTTAATTTTTGAAGATTTTATGTTTTTTTTTATATTTTTGATAAAAAAAGAAGGTAATGAGTACTAGGCCGACGCGAACGTTCGCACGAGTACTCATACCTTTAAAATGATATTTAAATATTTTTAATCATCTTTTTTTTTTGTTAAAAGAGAAATAACGATATTAAGCACTAGGACGATGCGAACGATCACACGAGTACTCATACCGTTATCTACTTATTTAGGAAGACTTGAGAGTGTTAAGTGCTAGGCTGATGCGGACGATCGCACGAGCACTCATACCCCCGTTTAATATTACGTAAATAAGCTTTAAACGTATTTTTGAAATTTTATTTAAGAAAAGAAGAAAAAGGTTTTTAGCACAAGGACGACGCGAGCGGTCACACGTGTGCTTAAACCTTTAAATATTTTTGTAATAATTTTTTATAAGAAAGAAGGAGAAGAGGTTTTTAGCACAAGGACGACGCGAGCGGTCACACGTGTGCTTAAACCTTTAAACATTTTTGTAATAATTTTTATAAGAAAGAAGAAGAAGAGGTTTTCAGCACAAGGATGACGCGAGCGGTCACACGTGTGCTTAAACCTTTAAACATTTTTGTAATAATTTTTATAAGAAAGAAGAAGAAGAGGTTTTCAGCACAAGGACGACGCGAGCGGTCACACGTGTGCTTAAACCTTTAAATATTTTTGTAATAATTTTTTTTATAAGAAAGAAGGAGAAGAGGTTTTTAGCACAAGGACGACGCGAGCGGTCACACGTGTGCTTAAACCTTTAAAAATATTCTTGTAAATTCTTTTATTTAACCTATAAATATTATATATTTCAGGATAAGTATATGTCTAAAATAATTAGATAGAACAAAATAAGATAAGAGAATAATAAATATATAAAAAAATATAAAAATAAAATAAATAAGCAAAAGAAATCAAAGTGGCCGAACGAGCGTTCGTTGGGGATAGGACGAACGTTCACTGGTAAAGGACACTAAATGACGAGTGTTCGTCGAGAGAGTTAACGAGCGGACGTTTAAAAATGTGGGATGAATGACGAGCGTTCGTCGAGAGAGATAATGCACGGACGTTGGGAACGAAAGCTGAATGACGAACGCTCGTTGATTAGAGGATGAATGAACGTTGCGAACGTAGGCTGAATAACGAGCGCTCGTTGAGGAGATGACGAACAAACGTTTAGACAGGTAAGCTTAAATGACGAACGTTCTTTAGATAGGGAAGTCTAATGACGAACGCTCGCTGTTGAAATGACGAACGAACGTTTGGACAAGTATGTCCAATGACGAACGCTCGCGATTGGAATGACGAACGAACGTTTGGACAAGGAAGATTAATGACGAACGTTCGCAGTTGAAATGACGAACGAACGTCCAAAAATGTAAGCTAAATGACGAACGTTCGTTATTGAAAACGAACGAACGTGTAGACAGAAAAGCTCAAGGACGAACGCTCATAATTGAAATGACGAACGAACGTTTAGACAGGGAAACCTAATGACGAACGTTCGTTATTGGAATGACGAACGGACGTTTAGACAGGGAAGCCTAATAACGAACGCTCGTCGTTGAAATGACAAGTGGACGTTTGGACAATGAAGTTCAATGACGAACGTTCGTTATTGAAAACGAACGAACGTGTAGACAGGAAAGCTCAAGGACGAACGCTCATCATTGAAATGTCGAACGAACGTTTAGACAGGGAAACCTAATGACGAACGTTCGTTATGACGAACGGACGTTTAGACAGGTAAGCTTAAATGACGAACGTTCGTTATTGAAAACGAACGAACATGTAGACCGGAAAGCTCAAGGACGAACGCTCATCATTGAAATGACGAACGAACGTTTAGACAGGGAAACCTAATGACGAACGTTCGTTATTGGAATGACGAACGGACGTTTAGACAGGGAAGCCTAATAACGAACGCTCGTCGTTGAAATGACAAGTGGACGTTTGGATAAGAGGCTAAATAACGAACGCACCAAAAAAGGCCTAAGGTTCTTGGACGCACGCTTAATTCTGGGCCTGGCCCAGTTGAATGGTTTCTAACCTAGAATTTCCTAGGGGTTCTGTCTTCCCACTCTCATTCACTCCTTCACGCCGGCTTGTGCCCTCTCCAGACATCCAAGATCTCCTACTCAGCACCACGACTCACTGCCATCTCCGTCATAACCGGCCACCGTCACCTCGACCAGAACAACCTTGGCCTCGCCGGCGGCAACTCGCGCCACCAGAACCACCACCAGCCACGACGCCACTGTCTCCACCTTTCTCACTTCGAAAACGGCGATTCTCAGGGAGGGTCTTCCTCCGCGTTCATCTCCGATCCCCTCAGCACCATTATCCTAATTTAGTATTCTACAACGGGACGGTGAGCCTGAAGGTGGTGGT
Source organism: Vigna umbellata (assembly GCF_029865625.1). Lineage (NCBI taxonomy): Eukaryota > Viridiplantae > Streptophyta > Magnoliopsida > Fabales > Fabaceae > Vigna > Vigna umbellata. Next base: position 26,761,276 of record NC_142168.1, read on the forward strand.
GTGGTGTTGCGTGGTTGAAGGCGACGGTGAACGACACAATGACCAATCACTGCTTTGGCTCAGTGAAGGTAAAGTATGTGCTGGTGTTTGGGGGCTGGAAATTGGTCATTGTTCTAGGCTGTGGCTTTGTATAATGCAGGTTGAGGATGATGGTGTTATGCGTGGGTTGGAATGGAGGTTCCAATGGAGGAATAAGGCGGTGACCGTGAGGCGTTGGTAGTGGCCGTGGGCGAATATGGATGATGGTTGATGAGTGGATGAGGGAATGAGGTTTGATTGAGTAAATGGAGGAATACAAAGTTTGCGTATGTGCCTGTGATGATGGGTGGGAGTTGCAGCAGGTAATGGAGATGATCACGGGTATGGGGAAATCAAGTGTTGGAGGTGAAGATTGATGATGGCCGTGGGTGTTAATATGTCTTGTGGCAGTGGGTGAATATGGATGAAGGAAGTTGGAGGTTCAGTGTCAAGAAAAGATGAAGATGGATGCTCAGAGGAAGAGGATAAACAAATGCTATAAGATTCTAAAATGGGGAATGTAGCAGACTTACCATAGCATAAGCAAAATGGAATAAGCATCAAAGGCAGTTATACAGTAAGCATACATGACCACACAGGGGAGCAAGAGGCTTACCTCTCGGAGCTCTAAGGCTACTGCTAGCTGCGAATATCCGGTGATCTCTTCTCGCCGGTGCCGGTGCCAATGCTGACTCTGGATGATGATTTCAGATGATCGTTCCTCGTGTGCCTTCCTTTTTCCTTTTCCTCTCTCTGATCCCCCTAAATCCCCCTCCCCAAAATCTTGGAAAAATATTCCTTTTTAACCACCTTGTCCCCCCACTCCAGACACGTCCGACATACCCCTTTCCCACGTTTCCCTTTTTTTTTTATTTCCCCTTTTTTTTTAATTTTTATTTTATTTTTTTAATTATTTTCAGTTTTAATTTTATTTTTCAATTTTTTAATTATTTTGATTAATTAACTCTATTAAAACAAATTGAAGATAAGAAAAATAGAAATGGAATTAAAAGCAAAAAATCTAAATACATAAAAATAGAATAAAACAAAAAGGTAAAATAATAAAAAGGAAAATAATAAATAACCAATAAAAATAGAATTTTTTTACAACCCGGACAAAATTGAGTGTTGACAATATGTATACTTACAAACCAGTTTAAACAACGCTTCATTGATAAAATAACTAAGGAAATAAAAGAAAAAAGGTGTTAGGCCTTCAAAACTCTATTTCTTCTGAGATAATTGATTGTCTAACTTGATAATCGATTATTATAGAGAAATTTCAAATAAAGAACGAACTCTAACTGAAATAATTGATTATCAAATAGGATAATCAATTATTTCGGATAGATTTCAAGCCAAGAAAGATCTCTAACTTAGATAATCGATTATCAAGAAGGATAATTGATTATCCCAAAGAGTCTTAAAGAGAAAACAATTTGTTGACTGAGATAATCGATCATCTCTATTAGTTTTTTATAACAAATTTGATCTCATTATAATTTAAACTCATTCAAAAGACCAAATTAGTATCATTAGCATTGTATTTGATTAATGAACTTGTGTATAACTTAAATTAGAATACAATTATCTTAATTGCATATGAAATCAATGCATTTAGACCAAGTTAAGTATCCAAAAGCTCACACAATAATTCCTACTCTATAAAAACCATATTTTAGCAAAGTGAAAGGCCAACTAAGTCCTAAATAACCCAAAAACATATCACAAAGCTTCAAAATTTCTCCAAAGCCATTACTTTAGAATTTGACTTGTCAAAATCCCCATTTTGTGCCTAAAAAGTCACATTTCTTCTAACTCACTAACACATCAAAGTTCTCTAACAATTTATAAACTCAAAATAACTCAATTTACCTTCTCAAATTCATCAAACACAACTTTAACAAAGTTGAACAACCACACATTATCATTCATCAGATTTTTCAATTCACCACACCACTTTCACAAGCAACTCAACATACCAAAATTCTCATTTCAAACAAATTTTAGAAATCAATCACCACATCATCATACAAATATGAATTACATCATGTCTACCAATCAAAACCAAATAAACTAGCTTTTCTTACCTAGATGACGCTCCAACGATTCTAAAAACTCTAGAATTTCTCTTACAGCTCCAAGATCTCTATTCGTTCCTACAAATCGAAACAATTTAGTCAAAGCATACCCTCTGTATCACTGATCAACATAAAGCCTTAGAGAAGACTTATACCTCCAAAAATGGAGAAAACTCCTTACATGCATAGACGTCTAGTTTCAAGGAAAAAAGAAAAACTCAACTTACTCTTTAGCTGAATTTAATTGGATAGAAAGGAAGATCTAGCCTCAATAATCTCTCAAAAAGTCTCTAATATTCAGATAGATGAGTAGATAGTTAGAATCTTTAAAGAGAATGCAAAATAATTTTAAAGAGAATAATTTTAGAGAGTTAAAATTTTTTAGATAATAAAACTCCGTATTAGAAAATTATATTTATACTTTCGATATTTTTGTAATAAAATAATAAAGGCTTAATACTCTATTTTGTCCCCAATTTCGCTCGACAATGTCAAATTAGTCCTGTAACATCCCAAAAATTCACCCTAAAAATTAAAATTTATATTCAAAACTTAAATGTTGTAATAATACATAACATCCCGAACATAAACTAAAATCTATACATCAGTTTTAAGCTCAGACGCAACTGCAAAGATAACCTTGAATCCTTCTAATTCGATCTTCCATCTCTTCCTCCATTTGCACAGGATCACGTGACAATCCTTCAACTGCTCCCGTATAACATCACACATTATACGATCATCGCATTCACATGCACAAACAAGCAAAGTAAGGGTGAGCTAACCTGAAACACATCATTTATAAAACTTGCATAGTTATTTCAACACAAATATCATATGATAATTAAATCAGACATCCTCAAACCAACGTACCACAATTCCTGTTGGACACTCATTCCATAATACCTAATAATCAATCCAGTACACAATAGACTCTCATCCGGATGATACATTGATGAGCAAATCAATGGAAGGTGCCCCACTTGTGATTTCATTCTTAGTCCCCTCAATATATCCACAATCAACCACAGATCAAGACATCCTACTACAGTGCACTCAACCTCAATACATACCCAGATATCATATCATTACTGAATCAAACGATAAATCAACGAACTTATATTACATCGGATACTGTTTATACGAACATTAAGATTGATCACTTAAGCTCGAAACTAAACATCAACGCTATTATACCGAATACCATTAGGTTGAATACCAAAAGATCAAACGCTGATTAAGATCAAGTGCTTAGACTTCACGTTAAGACAGTGTACTCTACTAGAACAATTACTATTACTTCGAACACTATTCAAACGATTGCTCAAAGATCAAATCTTGCACACCACAGATTAAGTACCCTTCAGACGAACACTTAATTGATCACTTTACTGGATTTAATTCTATCTGAGGGTAACCTCATCGAGACCGGATGTTCCCTACGTACAACCACTAACTATTTATGATCCTTACCTGAGACAATCATCATCCGACCCGAGCATTACCTATGAATGATCACTTCCTGAATCATGCATCATCACAACTAATCACTATTTATTAATCGATTGTTACCTCAACGACTATCAAGGCTGGTCACTCCCTATAAATGATTACATCCTCAGAGCAACATCACCAATAAAGATCATTCCCTAAGAACCATCGCTACGAGACAGAACACTATAATAAAGAACGCTTGAGTCTGGGTTAAACACCTAGAGTACTCTGCTGAACACCTCAGTACTGACCGAACGTAATCAAACTAAACCTCAGGTTACCAAATTAAGATCGGACGCTAGCTACCTCAGATCCACTAACATCAAGATCAACTGTTACCTAATAACACTCGCTACCAGAAAATAAATAACACGAAGACCGAACGTCGTTAGTAAGAACGCTCGTTACTACCTATAGATCCAACAAGTTTTACTTCCCGTCTCTCTCTTGAAGTATTCCAAATCCAACTTTATCTGCACTACCATCTCTCCCGTATCTGTACGACTATCACAGTTAGAAGCCACAGCCACAACATGCAGATGAATAACCAGAATTATCACATTATAAACCCACTACAAATACTATAACAATCCCCATGATAAATCGACTCACATGACTCTGTAGACTAGTCTTTCATAAACTGATGTCGTTTACTTGTAATTCGTCGTCATAACCTGCTCTCAATAACAGGCGACCCGAGCCGTCATCCATCGCGACTTCAGACCTATCTCCCCGACTCCTCAAGGACTAACGAGTAAAAACATCGATACTACGCGTAACGATGCACTATACTCAACACGAGCCGAAGTCAGTGGGCGAGACATTCACCTCCTCGCGCAGAAGAAGGTGACACTCGAATCTCCGTCTCACGCGTGAGACTAGCAAAAATGCTAAAAAGACCGACGAAGTTACAAGTAAATAACATAGTGTATGTACCACCTCTAACCGAATAAACGTGCTCAATCACGAAGTCATACATATTCTCAATAATATGTATAACTAGAATAAACGTGCTCAATCACGAAGTCATACATATTCTCAATAATATGTATAACTAGAATAAACGTGCTCCATCACGAAGTCATACATATTCTCAATAATATGTATAACTAAACCAATATTGGATCAAAGAAATAACCCACAATTCTCAATAATTGCTTCAAAATACTCCCACGGATTCATGCATTGCCGAACGTTATTTCCAACTCTGATACTGTCTGAACGAACGTTCTGAAATCAATCCTCATAAAAGGCCGAACGCTGCCGATAAACACCAAACCTAATCGAGCTCCAAGGACGAACGCTCACAGACCAAGGACGAACGCTCACAAACCAAGGACGAACACTCCCAAAAACCAAGGCCGAACGCTGCCAGAGCCAAGGACGAACGCTCAGAAAGACAAGGACGAACGCTACTAAAACCGAGGACGAACGTCCAAGATCCACACCGAACACTTAAAACCGAACGCTCACTTATACCAAAAACCGAACGTTCATTTATATCCAAAAGCCGAACGCTCACCTATACCAAAAACCGAACGCTCACTACGGAGCCGAACGCTAAGATCAATTACTTAGGCCGATCGCTAAACCATTGGACGCCATCCTGCATTCCTCACTGTTTGGACGAGCGCATAAAGATCAAACATCCTCAAAGAACGAACGTTCGTTAATCCATAGTATGACCGGACGCTCATTACAACCTACGGACGTTCGTCTTGAGATCAAGGCCGAACGTTCAAGATTACTCCACCAAAATACTAAGTTACGAACGAACGCTCATAAGTTACTGTTTAAATACCACTTGGACGAGCGTCCCTTATATTATGACGAACGAACTCGGACGTTCGTGCAGGACCGAACGCTCAATCAATTTGGACGAACGTCCAATTTGACCAGAATTGGACGAACGTTCTGAAGTTGGTCGACCACTATCTGGTCGAGCACTGTTGGGACGAACGTCCAATTTTGACTCACCAAAATTGGACGTACGCTCATTCTGCAGAATTCTGCAGAATCACGCAGGTTCCAGAGAAAACCCAGAAACACCCTATCTTCATCCCCTTCTTCCCAAATCCTACCCAGATTTGCAGCAAACACAACTATCTTAAAAATCAAAGAAATAAAACAAACTCCCCTTACCTCTTGAAGACTTCCTTGCAATTTTTGAGATTTATCTCCTCCCAAACGTGCAGCTCCAGATCTCTTTGTAACCTCAACAATTCTTCACTTCCTCTCCCAGATCTTGCTGCAAGGACTCCCTTCTCACCAGATGCCCACCCAGATCCACCTCTCAGCCTTTCTGAAGTTGGTACAGTTCCCATGGGTGCTCTTTGGACGGCTGGAAATGGAAGGAAGGGTGCCCTTCCTCTAGCTGCTCTCTCACATGGCTCTCTTCTATGCTAGCAAACTTGAGAGCTTAAAGACGTAGCTGGTCCAGCAAAAGGAGAAGCCACCTTCACGGTCCAGGAGCAAACTTCCAATCACAGCAGCTACAACAACGTTAGAAGGAAGAAGGATTGATGTTTGGAATGAAGAATCCACAACTAGTCTTACAAAAATGGAGGGCTCCCAACATTATTTCTTCTCTCACGTCCAAGAGGTGCTCACGGGTGAGATGCATCTCCCCTGACGCCCAAAATGAGAGCCTCCCCTCTTTCCCCTTCCAATAATTGCATCCTAATAGTCAAAGAGGTGGGTGACCACCATGTCCCCTCCATGTCCCCTACCATCAAAAATTACGGGTCTTACAAGTCCATCCTTTAAAACGTGCGTCAATTACGTCCTTACTTAATAAAATTTATATCAATGAAATCCCTTCCGTTAAATCCGTACAAACGGTGTTAATAGAAGAGAGAGAAAAATAATTAACACCGTTTGTACGGATTTAACGGAAGGACGTAATTGACGCACGTTTTAAAAGATGAACTAATTTGACATTGTCGAGCGAAACTGGGGACAAAATAGGGTATTATGCCAATAATAAAATATCATTATTTTAAAAACTCTATCACCTCTAATATTCAATTTTTGAAAATTTTACATGTATAAAATTAAATATTAATAAATAATATATAATTGTTGAATAGTAGATAAAATAATATATTAAAAAAAATAAAATATTAAAAAAAATAAAATTTACATATATTTTAAATTAATTTTATTTTTAAAAGATGTATTTCCATTAAAAATGTATTTGATATCAAAAACAAAATAAATGAAAGTTTAACTTTAGTATAACGATAAAATGACACACATTTACCTTAATTTGACACACTAAAAAAATAAATTAATCATAAAAAAATAAAATTTTCTAATTAAAAAAAATAATAATATCAAATAAATATAAAACATGATATTTTTCTTAAGTTTATAAGTTAAGAAAATAGAAAGTAAGTATAGATGATATAAAAGTATAGAGAAGAAGAGAGAGAGTATAATATTAAATGCAGTGGAAGGTACTTTAGAGGCCGACAAGTTACATCAAATTCTGTTGCATGGAGATGACACGGTGTTGTTGTAGAGACTGAATCAACATGAATTTTGGGGTTTGATCCCTATTAGCAGCAGTAGCACACTACTACTATATAGCAGCAGGAGGAGGAAGAGCAACAGCAGTATCAGAATAGCAGCAACTCGTGACTGCTACAACAACATGCCATATCCCATCTCACTCTTCTCATCTCTCCCTTTCTCATAAAGCTGCAACAATCCATCCATCGAGCTGTATGCCACTCATGCACACACATACACATATGTACAAATCTAAACTAAACAATCTCTGACCTCATCCTTCCCTTTTTCTCTCTTCACTCCTTTCTTGCATTGCATTTCTAAAACCGTTAGCTATAGAAACACCACACAACACAAAACACTACACAGAATGAATGGCATATGCTGCTGCTGCTGTTGCTGCTGCTTCACATCAGAAGAAGAATTCAATTCTCTCTCACTTTTCTCCTAAGACCTACCCTTCTTAGGCCGGCTCCAACCTCTTCCCCTACACTCTCTCTTCTCTCTCTTCATCATAATACTATATTTGTACTCGCACACAGTCACGGTCACGGAGACAGATGCCCACATTCATTTTCAAACTTTACTTTTCCTTCTACTTTTTAATATTTTTTCATTATCTTATTATAATACTTTAGACGATTTTATATTGAATGTTTTGTTGGTGTGTCTGTAATAAAAGAATTGTCCTAAAGAGAATAATCGTAAAAAAAAGTGTCCTATGTATTTTGTTGCACAACGTCTATGTTGTGTTTTGTGTGTTACGATGAGTATATAGGCAACGGATATTTAGGTGACTAGAATTCCCAGCTACAACACTCGTGTTATTTATATAGATTTGCTTACCCTAGTCACTAGGAATCATTGCTTCATTCATATGTTGGGATTTGGGAGAATAAAGCTGTTGCCACTTCCTATTTGGCTTCTTCCTCTTGGCTTATAATGCTTATACTACACCCTTAACATTTTTTCTTCTTCTAAATTTCTCACTTTCCTTCTCATCAATCTTAATAATCAATAAAATCACTCCTCCGTGTAATTTAGCTTATTATTACAATTTCTTATATGATAAAAAAATAATTTGAGTTTATTATTATTCGGTTTAATAGATATATTAAACAATGCAGTTTAATAAAAAAACTTAATCTTTTTTATTATGAAATAGTCTAAGTCTATATCAAATTAGGTTATACCCATATGTATTATAATTAAATTTTAGTAATTTGTGACTTAATTATTATTTATTATTTTATTATTATTATATTCAGATATGATTTCAATAAAAATATAGACTCACAGTTTATTATGTTGATCCTAAGTTCTGTAAATATAATTAGTATTATCTGAAAAATTTGTTTCATAAACACTAATACATATAATATAATTTATGTAAAAGTCTTTGTTCTCTGTCAACAACTAAAAGAATTGTTAGAATCTTGTTATATGTTTATAAGTTCGCTTTACGATTAAGATAAAAATAAAATTTTATTTATTTGTATTTCTGATAATTAAATAAAATTGAAAAAATATAAATTTTAGTGGATTAACCTGTCTAAAAACATAAAACTGGACTCCTTATCGATTGGACTAAACTAAAAGAGTAAACCTCAAATAAATAAAAAGTTCTTTATAATGACATGTTTGCATAAACACTTCTAAAAAGAAAAAAAAAAGATTGTGAAAATTTTCCAGATTAACTTATATGTAAAATAATTTTAATTTATAATAAATTTCTTTACTTTTATTTTTCTTTCTTATAAATATAAAAGAAAAATTTGTTCACACATACCTAAAATCATACATAACATAGCTAAAGTTTTAGATGAATACTTTGTTGAAGTTAATCCTGTGTTTAAACTGTTTGAAGCATGAACTAGAGAGTTGCTCCCTCCACAAACACTACCAAGCTCCCTACACCATCACATACCTAATTTGTCCTTCTATAAAACGGATGTCAATATTCGTTTTACCTTCATCAACGGATGTTGACATCCGTTTACATATTTTATATTTTAGTTTATTATTTTTATTTAAAAAAACAAAAAAACTTCAACGGTTCAATAAATTTTTAAAAAGTATTTTATTTATTATTTAAATAATAATATATAAATTAAATTAATAATTATTATTTTATTAAATAAAATAAAATTAATTTATAAATAATTAAGTAATAATTTTAAAAAATAAATAATATTTATATATTAATTTAAAATACAATAAATTAAAAAACTAAAAATTAAAAAAAAAACTCAACGGATGTGATAAATATATTGAAGAATTTTTTTCTTCAACAGATGTCGATATCCGTTAAAAAAAAGAGGTGGGAGTATAGGATATTTTAAAATATTAAGAATAGTTTTGAAATTTAAAAAATGTAGTGGTACAGGGAACAAAGTGGGATGGTGTAGGGAGTAACCTTCCATGGGTATTATCTCAGGCCCAGATAAAAAGACTCAATGGCTCTGGCAATTTACAAACCTTTTTCTTTTATTACATATTTTCACGTTTTTACTTTCTTACATTTTAGAAAGTAATTTGTAAACTACGTTTTTCCATTTTTATGTTACCAAAATGTTAAAATAATAAAAATATGTTTCGAAAGTACGTTTCAAGATGTAAAAACCCAAAAAAAAAAAGTTTTAGGCGTCAAATTTCAAAGTACTCTCTATACATCCTATATTATTCTTTCTATAACACATTCTATTTTGTTAACGTTTCACACGATAACTTTCAGAATATAAAAATAAAAAGAATGTTCCAAAACGTAATTTTCAAAATGTAAAGAGAATATTTTAAAAAGTACTTATTATAATACACTTATATCGTTTCACATTTTAGAAAGTACTTACTCTGCCGACCATGAAATAAAAATAAAATGTCATCTTAAATAAAAGAATTAAAATGGTAATGCGGTTAGCAAAAGATGGGAGTCTAAATAGAAGTCCTCGAATTCAGCCCCGATTTTCAGCTCCAGTTTCAGTTCATAGGCCCAGTTTCTTACTTCTAATGTCATTGAGGTTTTTTTTTTATAAAAATAAAATAATTCACACTTTTACCATTTATTATCTTTATTTAATTGTACTACATTCAATAATCTTCATAATTTAAGAATAGAAAATAAAATTTAATATTTTTTCTTTTAAAATAGACTCTAAAATTACATAGAATAATGCTCTATAATCTTTCACAAACCATTTTTCAATCTTCTCTCTCTACCTCTTTTTCACCTAATAAATATTAAATACACATAAAACGTTCAAGAAGATTGTTTTGAGAAAATTAAATACGAAGTTGCAACCCCTAAGAAGATAAAAAAGGTCATATATAGAATTGCGAATATAGAGTTATAACCCCAATAGATTCTACACTACAAAACCTAGTCCTGTGATTTTACCACACCTACAAACATTAAAGGGCCACTCAAAAGATACCTTAAATTTTGACAAATTTAATTAATGCAAATCTGATTTTCTCAAACAGAAAGATGCATAATTAATAAATATCAGAATAAAAGAACAAAGAAATTATATCACTTTATACACATCAGTTTGGTACTTTTCTTTCTTAACTTTGACTGTTTCATATCAGTCTGATCATAGTAAAAAATTAAGTGCTCCCTACACCATTCTTGAGCCAATTGACGACCTCTTTCATGTTAGGCCTCTTATCTGCGCTAGTATCAGTGCATCTAAGAGCTATTGTGGTCACATTTTTCAACTGCTGCAAATCAAATCTCCCCTTCAGTTTTGGATCTGCGATATTGCCGAAGAGACCTTTGTTGACAAATGGTGTGGCCCATTGAACAATATCCCTTTTCACTCCTCCAGGAAATTTCTCAATGGGTTTCTTCGCACTGATGATCTCCAACAGTAAAATTCCAAAGCTGTAAACATCACAACTCTCAGAAACTTTTCCCCACATAGCATATTCTGGTGCCAGATATCCTAGAGTGCCTTTAACCTTTGTAGTCATATGGGTCACACCATCTGGTACCAGCTTTGCAAAACCAAAATCAGCAACCTTAGATTGGAATTCAGAATCCAGAAGAACATTGCTCGCTTTTATATCTCTATGTATGATGTGAGGAGTTGACTCATGGTGCAAATACCTTATCCAGAAACAAAAAACATATTCACAAACATCAGTTGTGTCAATTGTGTTGGTTGAATAATGTCAAGATTTTTGGAACCATGAAAGACAAATATGGAGAAGTTAAACTTACAATAAACCTTCAGCAGCTCCAATTGCTATGCTCATTCTTCTCGCCCAATCTAACTGACATTCCTTGGCAAGTGGACCATGCAAATGTGTGAGCAAGCTATGATTAGGCATGTAATCATACACAATCAACCTTTCATCTCCTCCTGCATAGAATCCTCTCAACCCCAACAGATTCTTATGCCTCACTCTTCCTAATACTTCCACTTCCACTGCAAACTCCATTTCTGCTTTCGCAGTCATTGTCTTCAATCGCTTCACTGCAATCTGCAGATTTTCAAATCTGTTCAAACCCTCGTATTTTATGCAGTATACATCAGTTCATGTTTAAACCAAAAACTGACACGATGCAGATTTAAATTTGTCCATTCAACACAAACTATGTCATGCTTAAACTTTATATATATATATCAAACAAAAGTTCAGATATTTTGCCTGAACTCCTTTACTTGTTCGACCAAAATATACACTGCCAAATCCACCCTCTCCAATCTTGTTATCTTGATGAAAGTTGTTTGTGGCTCTAAGCAACTCCTTCAAGGTGTACATTTCCCATGGATAATCCCTATTGCTCTTCTTCCTAGCAATTCTGGTAAAAAGAAGAAAAGAAAAAAAAAAAACAGATATATTAACTGAAAACCTAAAATTATGATAACTCACGCATGAAAATTAAGCAGATATAAAAACCGTACTGAATTTTGCTTTGCCCTTCGTCTGAGAGGAAACAACAGTATTGCTTCAAGTTCATTGTTTGAAGGAAGAATCTTTAGAATCTTAGTTCAGTTTGACAGAAGAGAAAGTTGGAAGGGTTGAAGTTAAAAACAAAATGAAAGATAGGCTCAACTCAAACCCTGCAAGAAAGAAGCATAATAATGTGAACCGGCAAATGCAAAGAAGACAGAAGATGTTTATGGTATCGACAAGGGACTACCTTGGAAGTCAAGGTCGCTTAAGGTTAATATAAACAAATTCTGTGTATATTTTATGCATCAAATTGTGGCCTATGCCATTGTTTGCTAGCCTTCGTTAAGCTTCATTTTTCATTGGAATTGTCACATTTTATATTACTTTTCGTGTGAGCTTAATTATTACAACAATGCACCAATTCGTCTTACTTCTTGTATAGAAAAATTGATGGTCCTGTTAGAGCTTGAGTTGGATAATTTTCACCAATGGAAAGTGATGCTGTCACTGCCATCCCAACTTTTTATCAACGGCGGAAATTTGGCAATGGAAGTAGATTCCATGTTTGGTGTATACTAAGAAGATTTTTAATTCTGTAAATTTCTTGGTATTTTTCAGTTGGAAAAATATCTCAATCAAGCACAGTATATAGCTCTTACCCTTTCACACTCTTAAGCATACAACAATTTTCTTTTCGTAGTATTAATAAGTGGATATCTAATCCTCGTATACCAGTTTTTTAGAGTGAGAATTGTTAAGAAGTAAGTTTAAAAGACCAATTTTTAAATAAATATTGTCTTTACTTTTATACTTTAAATTATAATTTTATGGAATTTTCAAATTTTATGAGCAGTCAGAAGAGTTTTTTTTTTCTTTTTTCTTTTATCTGATAAAGGAGGCTAAAGGGTCATTACGTGCTACAATGGTGTGGAAATTCCAGGAAAGTCTCTTCGTAGTAAAATTTCCGAGAAAGGTTAAAGTAATATGATTAATATATTCTGTCTTTGTTATATTATAAGAACAATGATACTTTAACAATATTATTTTAACAATATTTTAATATTTTTATATGTCATTGACCTAAATTGATATTTATGATTATTATTATTAATTGTGAAATAATTTTAGATCAATCCTATTAAAATATTGTGAAATATCATTATCATATTATAATTTTGCCAAATATTAATATTTGAGAAAAGAAGTGACGTGACAGACATTTTCCAATAATAAAGCCACCACCTATAGTAACTGGTCTGATTATTAAAAAAAAGGAAGAAATATGGTATTAGAGATTAAGTTAAACGAATCATTTGGTTTAGCTATTATTAATACTTATCATGCGTCTAATCAGAAGTTGAGTCGTTGACCTTTTAATTTCTTTGCCGTTTTGACTAGTTTTGCCCTTCATGTCACTACTTATTCACATGAATTCATTGGGTTAAATTAATATGGAGACTTAAATACGTTTTAAATTTTCTAATAATTTAGTTCTTAAGTTTATTTTTTCATTTAATGTTTTAAATAACCTTATCATTATTATAATGATATCAAAACTAAATGAAAAGAAGGATTATATTATATGTATTTGAAACATTTCTAGAAATAAGATTCTTTTAGGAATTAAAAAGAATCATATATATTTTGTTCCTCTTTATATTTTCCATTTTTATCACTTTTATTATTGAGATTTTTGTAAAAATAAGAAATATTTTGTTTCTACAAATAAATTAATGTCTCTAAGCTAAGTTTAATGAACTATTTGCTAACAATCAGTTGGGAGTAAATTAAAATCTAAATTGAAAGTAAATAAAATCTTGGACATTAATTTTGGAGACTGGTTAAATGTCTAATTTAGAAATTTCTTCAATAACAATAAAATATAATTTAAAAACTAGCAATCCTTCTTTCTAAAAGAGTTCCTGTAATGACTGAATATCTTGTCTTTAATAAAATTCTTGTAGAAAAATAGAAAATAATATTATTCAATTTCGGATTATAATTATAAGAAATATTTTAGTGTGTAACTACATTACTTCTCTTGAAGGTGAAGTGTTATTTGTCAATAGTACAATAAAACTGTCTTTGTAGATGCATGTCGATACGTACAGCTTCAGTAACACCACACGTAAACAAATTAATAATTTCAATTTTCTTATATAACCTAAAACACATGGCCAACTTGTTAACCCAGATTATGAAAATCTGAGACATGTTAAATATATATATATATATATATATGATTAATTATTTAATTATGTGAAAACAGTGGCTTTCGGTTCCTACAAAAGCCAAAGTAAATTAGGGTGAAAAAGTCAAACACTGTCTAGGGAAGACTCCTTATGAATGGTATATTTCTATAACTTTAATTATCAAATTTAACATCTTGAAAAAATTATTCATAATATTATATAGAGAGACAGATAACACGAAAAAAAAGGTTACTATGGCCGGAGAAATAGCTACCACAATTTCACAATATAATAAATAGTTATTGAATACGAAGCTTTATTAAAAATATAATTTCACATAATTATCCTTTATTAAAAATTCATGTAATCGAAATTAGAATATCCTTTCTTCTTTAACCCATTCCAGTCCCTCATCTGATAACTATAACAGTAATAATAATAATAATATATAATAATAATAATAATAATAATAATAATAATAATAATAAAGTATTGCTTAATTAATATATATGAAAGATTTGCCCATTCTTTTTCCAAAGAGATGAAAAGAATGGATGCTGACGTTGAGGACGTGCAAGGTGGAATCCAAAACCATATTGGCTAATAATTCTCATTGGCACGAATAGCTTCTATTAGAGTCTTTATTTATTTAATTTAAATATAATGTTTAAACTTTGAGTAAGAAACTTCTAGACAATAGAATACATATAGTACCATTTTATAATTCCACTAATTTCGTTTACCAATGGCAGAATCAACTATGAAGTTTTCTCAGCATTTATAAAATTATGAAGACAGCTATTGGGTTTCAATTAAGGGAAAGGCCAAGAGAAGAACTCATGATAAAATAAATATTATGGTCTCTTCCTACTTCAAATGCAATAAGAACAAATGCTTTATATTCCAAATTTTACTAACTTACTTTTAAATTTAATTAAACTCATTCACCTGCTTCAAGAAAGTTGATGTGAAAAATTGTTTTATTTCATTATTAATGTGTGATTACCTAATGCTTTTTAGTCTTTTAAGATGGAAAAGAAAAGGAAAGTAAAGACTACCTAGGTCTAGCAATAAAGTATACGTAGGTCTTGAGAATTTATTTCACATTAAAATGGTTACTTTTTTTGGTTATGTATATGTATATAGAAAATTATAATGAATATCATATCCGGGTGCTTTTGTAACTGATTGAACTGTTTTCATTTTCTTAAAAGAGTATTTTATTTTTATTTCAATTTATACATATTTTTAAAAGAAATTATCATTTTTTAAATATATAAAAAACGAAATATTTTTCCTACTTTTTTCATAAATACAACCTATAATTTTACCTGGTTTAACTCAATATAAGTTGGATTGAATCATGCTTGCATTACTTCATTAATTTGATGGGTTATCTTCAGCATTGTTTGGGTCAATTTTGCTGCACTATGTGTATGAACCAGTACAATTTTCCTCGTAGTGCAATATCTCTTGGAGGCCCAAACAAAGACTAAACTAGATTTTGTCCAATAATAAAGCCAGCTAATAAGTCCACAAACCAACTTTAGGCTCACTTATAATAATAATAATAATAATAATAATAATAATAATAATAATTTATTATTATTACTATTGTTACTGTTATTATTAATGAATACAAGTTACAGGAGAGGGAGAGAGACAGAAGATATAACGATGCAAATCAGAAGATATATATATAACGTAAAATTAGATATTAATATAGATAATTCAATAGGAGATGGAACAATAAATTTAACACAAAAACAAGTTTTGTTATAATAGAGTCTACTTGATGATATAATCATGTTAAGAAATAAATTTTAACTTTAATTTTATCTAATAAAACTAGTTTATAAGATATCATTTAAACTCATTTATATATAACAAATCGCCTTTATCTCTAGTAAACGTAAAATATTCAATATATATATATATATATATATATATATATATATTTATTTATTTATTTATTTTGAATTAACGAGGTTTGAAGAAGATTCGAGGTTATAAATCCATAATTTTGTTGGGGACACTAGAACTGTATTATGTGGACTTTGTTTATTTTAGTATATATCCCCACCTACTTGGAGGCTTCCCTACATCATATGTATGAACAGTTGCTCTTCCATGCTGTTGAATTAAATACAATCAATGAAGATGGTAAGAAAGGTGATTGAGAAAATCAATTTGGATGAATTCCAAGATCTACGTGGAGGTTGGAAGAACATTGACCCTGGCCTTAGACACTGTTCCATTAATATGGCAGTGGACCAGTAGGGACTAGCTACCTGCTACGCCTATCTGGTTCTGATTCAGTTTCACGATTTGTGGACCAAATTTATTTCGCTATGTTTTCGCCTTACCAGCAACACTGCACAACAAAATCTGATACTGGCATACTAATTAATAACATAATTATGTACTAAAGCTGTTTTTTAGTGCTACATGGAGAAAACTATAATGTTTGTGATGCTTTTTTAAGTAACTAAGTACAGTGAACTGAAGGAGGATCGAATACTAATCGAGTGAAGTTCATCCAAAATAATTTTACTTTTGGACCACATGAAGGTAGTTCAATATTATGGAGGAAGATACTGGATGAATTAGAAATTATAAACACGTATAAGGTTGATTATGTTTGTGTGCTTTAGGCAGATTTTGGATAATTGCAGGATCATACTTATTCCACTACTTTATGAAATGAGTCCATAAACACTGAAGATGTGATCCACAATAATGCATTTAAAGCAGTGCAGCGAAGATTAGCTTAGTTGTCATATCTTCGCTTATAATGATTCTGATTATAATTCCTGATTAATAAAATAATTGGATAATGCTGGTTTCATATCTGCTAAATACAGTTGCTTTGATACTCGACCAGTTTTTTTTCGCATAATGGACCAAGGATATACATGAATACAATCACTTAAATGGAAATGGTTTTGAACTAACTCTTAAAACAAATTATTATCCAACTTGAGGGAATATTACCTCTTACTTTTTCTTTCTGCTTTCGTAGTGTCTTTTGAAGATAATCGTGTTTGAGTTTAACCATTAAATATAAATATATTTTACCAAACTATGCCTGCTTCAAAACCGGCACTCGGTAATACAAAACCTAGCTATATCATCAACATCTTGGTTACATCCTTAAAATCATGGTTCCACTTGATCAACCACTGTCTCTGGCCAGCTGGAGAAATTGGTTGGACCATGCTTATAACTGTTAGGGAGGTGCAATAAAGAGAAAGTGAGGGACCAACATATTTATGGTTTAACTGATCATATAGCAGATGTTGAATCACAGGCTGCAGCATATGTGCCCGTCAAGAAAAGCACAGGAAAAGGAGCTAGGAATGAGTAAATAATCCAGTCAATGGCTATGATTTCTGATTGATTTACATAATTTAATTTTTATGCAAACCCACATAGAATACTCATAAATAATGTACACTCCAGAGGTTTTCTATTCAATAATGAAACAGAAAAGTATGCAGAAGGCTAGATTGCTATCTTCAATTACAGTTTATCAGTTTCAATTAAATGTCTATTCTTTTCCAATTTGTGAGCTGCATGAGTTTCTCGAAATAGTTTAAGTTTTATTATATTTCAACAATACTTTTTCTCTTGTTTTTCCTTACTAATTAAGTACTATGAAATTCACCTGCTTCCGTATTCTCAAAATATTATTAGTAACACTTCAATAATACATTTAATTTACTAGCTATACCTTGAAAACAATTTTTCTTTCAATATTATGGCCCTTCAGTACATTGTGTTTTATGTACATTTATGGCTTCTGTTTCTCATGATGCATCACTAATATTCATGTGTCTATTATCACTCTTACTAGGTATTTGTGTGTAGATATATAAATGAAGCTATCAATTCTATCGAAAAAATAGTGTAGAATCTGGCATGCTCTCTTCATTTCCGTTAAAGATCAAAGTGTTTTTTGTATGCCACCTGATAGAAAAAGAGACTACGTAGAACAATATAATTGTTACAAAAAAAGCTACTGAGTAGAGAGAAACAAAATTTTGACGTCAATAAAGACTTTGCGCTGCCAAAATGGAAACCAAATTCAAATTTTGTCTAAACTATCACTGTCTGATAGCTAATGCAGTTATTGTTGGAACTGAAGTGAAAGAAACGAAGAACATTCTAATACTTGATTGCTGTATTGATGCAGAAGAAAATAGCAAGGTTTTAAAATGTAGTTGTTGAGTGAAAGGTTATAAAACCATAAAAACCTTGACATTATGAATGCAGTGGCAGGCTCTTAATTAAAACCATGTTAAGTAATACTGCCCCATGTTTAAAGAAAATGATTTGGCAATTAAAAAATGGCAATTGTAAGAGTTAAATGCAGAAATACAAAACATTGAACATCATTATGAACTCTATCCATGTTTGTGACCTTCATGAAATTGAATCGTCAACTAGCTACCCTTCGTACTGCACCAACAATTGTGGCAGATAAAGTACAACTTTTAACAAGTTCACTGCTGTACAAATCACTCAAGTTAAGGGTATATGCAATAAGAAACATCCGAATGAATAATATATTAATTTTTCCCAAGATATTAGCAATTTTCAGGTTCAGGCAAAGTCTCTTGCAAACCTGCAAATGGTTAAATGATGGTGACCATACTGGTGTTATTTGAATATTCAGAAAATAAAGCAAACAAAAAATCTTTTGTGAAGAACACAAAACATTTTACACTAGAATGTTGTGTAACTTCTGCTACTTACTTGAAGATGATAATGCCTCCGTAATCTTTATTTGCAGTTCAGAGTAATCAGTGTCAACCATATTAGAATGATTGGGATCCTTCAGATCAGTTTATACAGAACGAAACAATAATGATCAGTTTCAAAACCGTTACCATAATGCTCAATGGAAAATAAATTGACATGTACCTCTGATTGTATGGTATGTATGAATCTACCATCTCTTCTGATGGAAGTAGTGGTGACCACGTTAAGTCCTTCTTTATGCAGAATGTCCAATAATCTTGACATGGGAAACGCACTTTTCCTGAAGCTATGACTGCAAATAATCTCAAGGCCCCCAGGGAAAGGATGAACAAGAACCAAAGGTGGAAGATGAGTGGCAGAAGAGCTTTCATTCTCAATGCTACTCAAATTATTAGACACCTTCAACAACGCATCCCTCTTTTCTTGCAATTGCTTTACCTTATCTTGAAGGTGGTTGATGTAATTCATAGCCTCATGCACATGATCTGAGGTTGAACGCTTTCCCTGATGATGGTCATCAAGACATGGAATAAAAGCACCCCTAATGACTAGTGTGTTTCAAATTTCAATTACTCTTAAATTCCAACCAGAAAGAAGAGAAAATTAAAGAAACAAACAGTTTCAAAGACAAGTTGTTGTCCGAAGAAGATGCTTACCTTAATATACTCTAAAGGCAGAAGCGATCTGAGGTTGTTGCAGAGTTTTCCCATCTCTTGCCTTCTTTGTCTTTCAGTTTCCTTATGCATCCACTTCTTGTTTTCATCCATAGCTCAATCTTCTTTCTCATTTGACATGCATCAACATTGCATCAGAGGACCATACAAGATCTGATGATGTTATTAAACAGTTAAATAAGTTTGAGAGAGGATAATGAGCAAATTAAAACTGAAAAGATGAAACTATTGATGACTGGGAGTGGAGAGGTTCATGATTGTGTATGGTAGCTTTTTGGGGGTGGCGAAGATACCAAAACAAGAAAATCAAGTGTAGGTGGTTGTTAGGGTTTGAGACTACTTTCCATTCTCCTGATATGCTATAGGATTCTGAAATCCTTCACACATAAGATTACAATCCATCCATATCAGTACTCATATTTATGTTTCCTTTTTCTTTGGTGGGACACAGTGTTTCCTGTCTTTTTTGAATGTGAATAATCATCAACCTATATGTTATTTACTTTCCTTATTTTTGGTAGGTATGTTAACTTAAGCTTTTTTACCTTCAAAATGAAAAGGGATAGATTTTTTTTTGGTCAAAAAAGAGTAGTTGAAACTGATACTATGAGGAAGTTTTAAATCAGATTAACACTCTATATATATATATATATATATATGTTAATACATATATAGCTTTTAACTCTTTTCCCTTTCTCTCATAATATTATTATTGTTGTGCTTCTGATTAACTGAAGTGACCATAGCTCTTGTTTTTGTTGGTACAGAACAGACAATGATGGGATCGATTTTAGTAGAAAGTAATGCTTAAATCCATAGGATTCATTGTTAACAGGGAGCATTTATTTAGACATCTATTAAATATTTTATCCATTTTTTGCTATCACATTATATTAGCGTATATAATTTACTGCCCATTGATATTTCAGTTAAATATATTCTTATTGCTTAGCTATTTTGAAGTCCATCCACCTTTCAAGTTCGCTAAAAAAAAAATTCTCTACAACTTAATTAATCTACTTGAAAAAATAAAAATAAAAACTGGTGCGTGGAATTTTATAATCTAGGGCAGTTGACACTTAAGTGGCTTATAAGCCATAATCCTTAGTGAATGGTCTAATTTCTATACCACCCAAATACATGATTGTATATAAAAGAATTGTACCATGGTATATTAATTTTTTTTAGAAGATCTTCTATTTTTTTATAAGAAAAAAAATATTATAATAAAAGTAGAGGGCTTGGAGTATTCTAACTCTTTTAACAAGAAACATATACAAACTTAGGAGAAGATTTTATATTATTGGTTAAGATAATGTTATTTAACATAAAAAAAACAAGAATACAAAAAAGTGTTATTATGACTTGTATTTAGACAATATAAAAAAAATAGTACAGAATTTGAACTCGACATTTTACACCTTTCCTTTTCTTACTTTCTACTTCTTTGTCATAACTTTTGACATGATGGCTCTTTCTTTAAAAATTGTTTATTATATATTTGGAATGGTATAATTTTTATTGATAATTCCTTTAATTGTAGGATTTTCTGAGACATGTGTATATAAAAATTAGATAAAAAAGCACAAATTAAAATATTTATATACATGTAACACGAAGGATATATTCAGTATTTAAACAGTTCCAGCCTACTATTATTGGAAGGAAGTATGAGAGAGAGAGAGAGAGAGAGAGAGAGAGAGAAAATAGTGGGAAAAGGTATAGATTTTAAGTTGTTTGAATTAAAAAAAAGTTTGAGTTCTCTTTGTTTTGGAGAATGAGAGTGTCTCCAAGACATTTAGTGGAAAAAGAATCATGTATGTTTCTTTATTTTATAGTTAGAAAGGTTGAAATTTTGTAGAGTTGCTAAAAAGTTTGTGTGGTGGGGAAGGAACTTTGAAATGACAAAACTCAATTTGCAGATGACCCATAATGAATCTTTTGAGAAGCAAATTAATGGGCAGAATATAAATATTATTAAATCACTTATAGATTAATAGTTAATTTTAGAAAGATTAGGGGAAAATGTAAATTTGACCTAGTTGGTGGAAGTAGTTGAATGGTTCAATTGTATTGTGGAAGAAATACCATTCAAGTATGTCTTGGAATTTTGATGAGTGCACATGCAAATCATGGAGACCAAATGATGGAAACTTTAATCTAGATTGAATTCGTAAGATAATACACATCATTCGGTGGAACAATATAGTTTTCTTCAATGTTCTTATTCCATCATACCATTATTTGCCATCGGAATACAAAGATTTTGACCTTAATTATAGAAATGAGTTTGTTGTTTTTGTGATGTAGAGAACAGTGACAAGACAGAGAAGCTATCATGGGTTAGACAGGTGTTTGATTTAAAAAGAAACAATAATTCTATTTTTAATTAGTTTTAGACAATAACTAAAATGGTATAAATCTCTAGGTTTACACATATAATTGTAACACTTATATTTATGTGAACAATTTCATCTCAATTAACGATAAGCACATTTTATCATTAACAGCTTTACATGATGTGTTGAAAAGGATGAATACAATAACCATAAGAAACTGAAAAGAACAAAAAAAACCTTAAACAAATGAAAAGAAATACAAAACTTAAGAAATGAGTATTTTAAGTTAGGCTTAAAATCCACTTCTAACATGGTATTAGAATCATGGTTAGAGTCTATCCTAGCGAAAAAGTACAAATCTCACCCTACAAACCGGTTTTGTGGGGTTGAGTTAGGCCTAAAATCCACTTCTAACATGGTATCAGAGCCATGGTTAGAGCCTATCCTAGTGAAAAAGTACAAACCTCATCCTACAAGCCGTGGGATTGAGTTAGGCTTAAAGTCCACTTCTAACATTTTATAAATGTATTTCTTTGTTAACACATTCAAAAGTTTCTATCAACCTCAGGTCACATTTAATCTTATGTCATTGTTTTAGAAGTGCAATATTTCAGATATTGTTTTTCACAACCCATTCTAACAGTGGTTTTAGACTCAGTGTAGTGTAAACAACGTGTGACAATTTTGTATAAATATACAACTTTTGAAAGACGGTTAATTGAAATACAAGTAAAAAAAAAAAATTATAAACAATGACAATTACTAATACTGATGGAAATCTACTGCGCATATGTGTATAATTTTTTTAGCAAAAAATTATTAAATTATAAAATAAAAAATAATTTTCTTTTATATATATATATATATATATATATATATATATATATATATATATATATATATATATATATATAATCTACTAATAAAAATTTGAAATGTAAAATTTTGAAAACCAACAATAATTTTTTCGCAAAACTATTATCATTTTCCTTAGGCTTTGTTCACTTGAATGGATTTGAGGAGAGTGATTGAGTGAATTTGAGAGGATTTGAAGATAAATTTTTTTGTTGTTTATTTGAGTGAATTTAGAGGTAAGTGAGAATGAATTTGAAAATAAATTTTTTTAATTTGTCACATCAATCAAATTTTACACTAATTCTCATAAACGTTGTTTCCAAATTCACTCTCACTTGCCTCCAAATTCACTCAAATAAACAACAAAAAAAAATTTATCTTCAAATCCTCTCAAATTTACTCAATCACTCTTTCCCAAATCCATTCAAGTGAATAAAGGGTTAAAGTCCATTTTAAAAGAAAAAGAGTTTTGATAGCAGTTGGATCCATCTGTCATATAACACGTTAGGATGGATCAAATTATCATTGAATGACATAACTTACAATGGCACAGTTCTTAACAATAAGTGTAGAATTAGTTTTGAAATCCTTTTCTAATCATTGTTAGAGGCTCTTATACAACAGTGGTGTGTTCTGATTGTTTAAAAAGAGTTGTTGTATTTATAATTTCTTTGTAACTGTTTTGTCGAATATTTTACCTTATAAAGCATTTCTTGAATTATGTGTATGTGTGTAAATCGTTGAGATTGAGCACTTATTAAATTGTGTAAGATCCAGATCAAATATTTTATAAATACATATATGTTTCATAATTCTAATATTGTTTGAAAATGTTATCTATGCATAAATTTTCTTATTTGTAATTTAAGATGAAAAGGATCATATATACAAGATTTTATAGTTCAAAGTAAAAACGATAAAAAGAGAGAATGTACTCATATTCTTGATTACCATGTTAAATTTTTATGTATAATACTTCTTTCAATTCTTAGTAATTTACTTTTCTTACTGTTTACTTTATAATTGCATTTGAATTTCTTACCTAACCTATATTCCTTTTTAAGAATTTCCATATTGAACTTTGTTTATAATTTAAATTGTCATTAATTACAAGTTTTATAATTTACCATTTAAATGTACCTTCAATGACCTTTTGGTTAAGAACAGTTTTAAATTTAAATTATTTGATCATTTTAAATTGTATTTTAATTAAATATGTTCTAAAAGAATAATTTTAAAAATATTTTAATTTTAGTCAATTTCTGTTGTTGATGTGTTTTTCTTTAATATTTAAAATTGACTTAATATGTTCAAATTAAAAATCATTTGAATAAAATAATTCTAAAAAGTAACCTTCTTTATTTGACTTGAACTATTTTATAATTTTTCATCGAAAATAACAATGTGGTTGATGTAGTTTGAATTTAAAGTTGTGTAAACTGTTTAAATTCCAACATTCATAAACTAGTAAATCACAATGAAGAGAGCAAATGATAATATTTGCCATAATTCATTAGAAAAATAAAATTTTTCAAGTACATTTTCTTGTCTTGGATCAATCTTGACGTTTCATGGTTAGATATGATTCAATGGCTTGTGTGAACAGCTAGCTGAAAATGACTATATTATATTCTTATGCAAAACGTGGGTTTTCTTTCACTGTTGCCTTAACGGCTGCAAATATAATAAAAGATATATATTGTCAAATGCCATTGCTGTAAAGCATCTTTGGGTGAAAGAGACAATATTACAGAGAATTATTGATACCAGGAAGTCATAATCATTCATTTCCACTTTTTTTTTTTACTGAATTCGTGTGTTTTATGTCTACTAAACATTAATATTTTACAATTATGAGAATATCATTACACAGCCATTTTCAAGTCACTAAAAGACAAAATCTTCGATGGTCCCATTTTTGTCTTCACAAATTTGGGAACTGGAATTAAAATTTACTTATAGTAAGCTTCAAAGGACGTTGAACACTGTTAAAGGGGACACCAATAATTCCTCCCTTACTTTTTAAAAGCCACTTTTCTTAATTTATCTATCCCTATATTTAAAGTTTTTTTTTCTTCAAAATTTAGAATTTATACTTTAATTATACTTTAATAAATCAAAAAATAAAATACTTTTAATGCATATTTATTTCTACAATCTATTAAAGTAAAATTCGAATTATAAAATTACACGTTGATATATATTTTTATCTTAAGTTACATAATTATTCATAATATTAGATATATGTACTTGATTATTTAAAAAAGAGGAAGGATTTTATGTTTATACCATTATTTTCTCACTATGGGTTGATAACGGCAATATTTGTGTCCCTCTAAATGTTACCCTTCACATTCTCATTTTGGTTCTTAAAACAAGATTGAGAGAAGTCAGAATAAATATCACATAAATAAACTTAATAATTTACATTACATAATATTTGTGTACACCTATATTCAGATGAGGATCATTTATATTTTTGGCAAATGCGCTAACATAATTTTTTAAATGGTATTATATATTTTGATTTTCAAGAAAACAAATCATATAAAAATATTTGGTTAAACCCCTTTCTAGGTCCCTATTTATGTGGAGTTTTACCAGCTACATCCCGTCTTTTAAGTTTTGCTAATTTAGTTCTTTATATTAAAAGATTGACTCAATTGGGCCCCTACCATTAAATCAACTTAACGGGGTTAAGTTTTTGATGACCTGTGAAGGTGACGTGAACATTTTTTTTGAGACGTGGAAACGTGGCTTGCAACATTCGTGTTCATCTTCCATTAGCATCGTCGAGATCGTCACAACGCTACCGCTCTCCGTCGCATCGCCGCTGGGATTCATCTCCGTCATCATCGCACGACCTGCAATTAGGAAACATCGAACCCCCATGGTAGCCATTGACGCCATCGTAAGCACCTCTGTAAGATCGCGCCTCCTTAAAGTTCAAATCCAGCAGGACCCACTCTGATGGAAGGAAAAGAAACTTGGAATTTTTTCATTGATTGGTTATTGGCACTGTTAGGGTGAATTCACTTTTAAATTGTTCCTTTTAGCTTTATAAAGGGAAAGAAGTTAAATGTAGTGGACCTAGGGGTATGGCATCAACCCATAGGATTGTATTTACAACAAGTTGGAAGTTGGGTATTTTATGGAACTTCTTCTGGACCTGCGATTCTCACAATCAGGGCCTCTCCAGTGAAGCCACCAGTTCCCAAAACAACACCTCCAAAGATAGCTCCTTTGAAACCACCCGTTCCAAAAACAACACCCCCAAAAATACCACCAGTGAAACCACATATTCCAAAGATTACACCAGCATCAAGTCCGAAACCCCCATCCCCCAAAACCACCCAAAAAAGCCCCTATTTCGCCACCACTGCCATTATTGCCTACCCCAAAAGTACCCCCAACACCGACGGAAGCATAAACAACGCCAGTACTAGCTAAAAAGGCATCATCACATGCACACAAAAAGAAAGCGCCAAAACCATCACATGCACCAACGCCTTCGATTGAAACACCAACCCCATCAGTAGTACCCCAAGATGACATCCCAAAACCTTCTCCTCCTCACAATCTTGATAACCTTTTCTAATTTCAATTTTGTTTTCTGTTTTCGAACATTTCAAATGATAATCAAAGTTTAGGAAGAGGTGTACCATATTTTGTTTTTGAATCCGTGGAGTATTTAGAGTATGTAGAAGTTGTTGGGACTCCTCGTATGGGGTATTGAAGAAGATTATTGAAGAAGATACAAAGTATGGGATTGGAAGAAGAGGCGGCAAAGTATGACTTGCGTCTAGGTTTTACGTCTAGGGTTCTTCAGGTTGTGAAATTTGGGATTTCTCTGCAGGTTTATGTGAGACCTGAGTCAAATGTAATTTGGAATTAATTTTTGAATTTCTTCTCACAAGTTTGATGCACAAGGAAGAAGATTTCTGGGTGATGGACTGGGAAGAGGATTTCTGAGTGGTGTTTCATTGTAATGGAAGATAACCTTTTTTAATCAAACATTTTTCACGTCAAACTTAGGAAATTCCACGTATAAAAAATTGTCTACGTCAACATCACAAGTCATAAAAAACTTAACCCCGTTAAGTCAATTTAACGGTAGAGGCCCAATTGAGTCAATTTTTCAATATAAAGGACCAAGTTGGCAAAAGCTATAAGATGGGGATCATACTGCGAAAATCCCACATAAATAGGGACTTCCGAAGAGGTTTAACCAAAATATTTATAAACTTATATGTCTAGTTGCAAAGGAACTGAACCTATATATGTGTTTTTCTTTCGTTCCTTAATAACTAAGATTGAAAGTTGTGTAAAATTTTCAAAATTCTTGTTATTTTTTTAATTATTTATTTGAAGAAAAAGATCTGGTTTGGTTTTCTAATAATCGAAGCCATATATTTGCCTTTGATTTTTATTGAAACCGAAAATTGGGTCAAAAATTTCAAACATTTCCAATAATTCACTACAAAAAATTACAATTTTATCGGGGGTTATTTTTTTCATTTCCGGCGGCTTTAACCCCCGGAAAATATGTTACCCGAGGTTAAAAAAATCGCTGGGAAAAGTTGCATCGCTAAGTAATTACTGACGATTTTTTGAGAAATCGCTGCAATTTCCAAGGGTATTGAGAAAACCGTCGGTATTAGCAGGAGTTTTGTGAAAACCGTCGGTATGTACGGAGGTTTTTTGAAAACCGCCGGTATTTGCAGAGGTTTTCCTAAATCCGCTGGAACTACCAGAGGTTAGAAGAAACCACCGGTATTTGCAGAGGTTTTGTTGAAACCGTCGATATTTGTAGAGGTTTTCTTTCAAAACCGCCAGAAATGCAATACATATTTTTTTTGTATTATTTTATAATTTATTTGATTATGATAAAAACTCTTTAATATATCAATAACACAATCAAATAATTTGAAATTAAAATTGAATATTATAAAATATATAATAAACATGTTTTAATACAACAAATTGTTTAAATAATGCGATACATTTATATTTAATTACACCTTCTAATAAATTAATATATAAATCAATAAAGTCCTCTTTAAAACCTATGATAAAATAGAACCTCTCACATAATTACTTAAAAATTCCCATTAAAATGTTTTAAAATCTAAAATTTCAGCAGAGTTGTTGGGTGAGCCCTTATTACATTTAACATTATCTGTTTTTCTCCTTTGATGACTCACTGGTATCCTTATAGGTAACCTTAAAACAATATAAACAAATATTAAGCATCAAAATTTACCCTAAAACATTGCACATAATCAAGAAAACAAATGCCTAGTGAAAAATTGAACCTTACATCGAAAGCTCCAACTTCTCGTTATCACAAAGACAGTTTTAGATGGTAGATCCTTCTTCACCATATTCATGTCCATTCTTTAAACAAAGTCTTTTAACTCTTCATAGAGGATATGAGACCTTTGTTTCATAATTTTCACATATCTTAGAGTGAATTAGTGTGTTATCCATTCTCTATAGGATTTTGGAAGCTACAAATAATTAAAATATTTGGTTAGACACATTCTTTAATATAATTACAGCAAAAACCAGAACAATGAGAAAAGAAAGCCTTGTCAGTTCCGAAATTCATGGTTGCTTCCAAGAAAACCTTCTCTTACAAAATCAACCATCTATTTCATATAAATGCAAGAGTCAAAAAGACTGCACTGTAAGTCAGTTTCAGTTTCATACTATTCTTTTGTGAAAATTTTCAATTTTTGATGAGACAGCAGGCCTAGAAAAATAAGAAAACAATTGTGCAAGTGATAGTGGAACTGGATACCTTGAGTGAATTGGACTATCAAGGAAGGAGATTCCGACATCATCGATGCCAGAGAGGCCAATGCATCCTCTGTCTGGTTACTCAGTGCAGACTCATTAAATGATATCAGAAGCAGAAACTTCACTCCATGGTTGGACTCCTGGCATATACATTGCAAGAATCAGAAACAGGACGTTACATATGTAATGAGATATGAAGAAAAAAGTGACACATAAATAAAAAATGTACAAGGGATTCTCATAAAAATTTTCAAGATTTTGCCTCTTTTGAAATCGCATAAACAGCACAAGCGTGTAACGCTATGGATTTGGAGCAGAAATGCGCCCTAAAAAATCAACAAGGTCAATGGCAACAAAAGGAACAAACATTAGATCACATGTAAGGAAATTAATTTAAAGCACCGGTAGATAAAGGTACGTAATTAGGGAATGCATATGATGTAGGCCACTCCACCTAATGAAATTGCAACACCACCACCCATCTGGTACTGCATAGTGTACAAGTAATCGAGCATGTCGTTCTCTTCCTCTTCTGATAAATCATGATTTCCTTTGAGAAGACAAACATGTTCCACGATTTTCAACAAGATGATACAAATGACATAAAAGAATAATCACAAAATGATACAGATGAATCAACTATCAACAAGATGACATAAAGAAAACACATTAAAAGAAAAGGCCTAGAAAAAAACACATTTGCTCTCAGCACAATGGAAATATAATAGTCTCTCGTTAATATACTACTTAAAGATATTACATATTTATAAGACAGGACTCTGGCTTATACATCATACTTTTACCCATTATTTTATTATAGAATACTACACTTTTATATTATCATTCTAAGCTATAAAATTGTATAAGCCAAATAAGCAAGGGTAAACAATGCGTGCACGTAAATCTATTGCCAAAGAAACTCAATTTTGCATGGCTAAAAGAAACCTTAACAAAACTACAAATGCATGAATACTATTGAAGGAAACAAAATTCCACTAAGATAATCAGCAAGTAGCATCCAGAGGAAAGTAAAGTTACGCAGAACCTTGATTTTTTCCAAAATATTGCACAACCATCAATTGGATTACCTGTACGCATGTATAAGAAGAAAGAATGTTATTAGACTTTATAATGCAACATAACTATTAAGTTAACACGAAACTAGCTCACATGATATTGTTCTCACTCAACAATGCGCTTTAGGAGAATCAGAAATGGTTTCCAAAAAACAAAGGTTGTGCCGAAAGCTTTCGGCACATTATTGGCAATTCTAAAGACTAAAATAACACATTGGTTGATGAAAGGAAAGAGAGGGAGGTGAAAATACCTTTAAATTTCTTTTCAATCCGGGCCTCACCAACCATTCCAGTAGCCACACCAGCACTAATCCAAGAAAACCCCAAATCAATTACCAAAAAATAAAGAGTAAAACCCTAAATTCTTTCCCGCTTTTGTCAATAATGAAACCCTAAATATATTCTCGTCCTCCATCATTCTACTACAAAAACAAAAAAAAAAGGAAAGATGAAAATTACCTGCAATCTGAGATGTAGGTTTGGAGGTTGTGCGAGGAAGACGATGAATGACTCATGATTCAGTGATGGCGAGATGATCTTGCTGCGATTTCCTGCAGGTTTCAGAGTGACTAGGTTTGGTGCTAATGGCGGTCGCGAATCTTGGAGCTACGATGAGTGGCTGGGACTTTGGTGGAACGAACCTCGGAGGTGGCTCGTGGTGGTGCCTGTGTGAATAGGTTTTCATGTTGGTTGCAATGAAGAAGATGGTAGGTGGTTGCTGGTTCGTCATGGCGGCATGAGACTGATGGTGAGATCTGTGGTGGAGAAGACGAAGTGGCGTCGCCACTAATGGGAGGACGAGAAATTGATGGTCTGTTTACTTGTTCAAATGCAGGTTGGTGAAGATGGATGCGTGAGGGTTTCGTCCTGGCACAGTGGCTTTCGCGAGAGAGCGATTTAGAGATTTGTGCTTTGATTGGGAGAGACAAGAAGGAAAGAAAGAGAAATATTACCAAAACGCGATTTCAAAGAAACAAGAATAACGGGAATTAAAAAAATTTTAAATATTTATGGGCAGTAATGCATTTAGAAAATAAAAAATCATAACTTAGTTCCGGTTTTCATTAAATCACCATAAATTTAGGGGGTTTGTAATAAAACCACCGAAAATTTAAGGGGTTTTAAAAACCTCAGAAAATAAACTCCAACTATATTGTATTATTTTTGTAGTGAATTCATTGTTTTTCTAAATATTTTATTTGAGTAAGGAGATTTGGTTTTGGTTATCTGGTAACTAACACCATATATATCTTTATTACTTTGGTTTTTATAGACCCAAGGTCTAAAAGTTAAATTTTTTTTTTCAAAATGGCCACTCTTTTTAAAAATATTTTATTTGAGCGTAGTTATTTTGCTTCGATTTTCTAGAAATCTAGAACATGTATATCTAGAGTTTCGATTTTTACATACCTAAGACCTAAAAGTTGAAATTTTTTCAAAATTGTTAAAATATTTCATTTGAGCGAGGGAATTTGGCTTAAATTTTCTCTTAATCGAAGCCATATACCTCTACGACTTCGATTTTTACATAGCAAAGGCCTAAAAGTTTAAACAAATTAAAATTACCACAAAAAATTATATTGTTTTATTTTATTGGAAGACATTTAGGCTTTAGTTTCTAATAGAACCAAAGCCATAAATGTGTTATGCTTCAGTTTTATAAATAATCAAAGCCACAATTCTGGCTAGAGTAAATTTAGGAAAAATTTTTAAGAAGTCATCATTGTTCTCTCTTCTCTTCACTCTTTGTTCCACCATTGTAGCTTATAACTGCTTTCTCTGTTCCTCTACACTTCGTTTGCCACTCTCCTCTCTCTTGCTTCTCCCTTTCCTTTTCTGCATTTTCCATTTTCATTTCCCTTATTCGTTCCGCTACTACCGCGCCACTACCCTCCCATTGTTAGGATACAAACAAAGTCCCACATAAAATAAAATAAGAGACGAATATGGATTTATATACACATAAGATACCTCCCTTGGTAAGAGACCTTTTGGAGTGGTACCAAAAGCAAATTCGTGAGGGTTTGACCCAAAGTGGACAATATCTTACCATTGTAGAGTTTTATGTATGTGTCGAACCTTCCTACAATTGGTATCAGAGCCGATGGTTAAGGTCTAGTGGCCGAGCTCAGACGAGTACGTCCCTCCATGGTAAGGTAAAGCCCTGGTAGGTGGTTGGTGGCAAAAAGCCAAATGAATCATGGGAGGTAGAGACCAAGAAATTCTTAGTAAAAGACTTTCGTTGTAGGGGAGGATTGTTATGATACAAACAAAGTCCTACATAGAATAAAACAAGAGATGAATATGAGTTTATATACACATGAGATATCTTCCTTGGTAATAGGCCTTTTGGAGTAGTACCAAAAGCAAATCCGTGAGGACTTGACCTAAAGTAGAGAATATCTTACCATTGTAGAGATCTGTGTGTGTCGAACCTCTCTACACCTATCTCTTCCCTCAATCTCCTCCTCGTTGCTGGTGTTACCACCATCGCCACTTTTTTCATTTTCTTTTCTTTCATTGCGAAAGTGAAAAGTTTGTATGTGTTTTTTTTCTTAATTTTTGGTATCTAATGCATTGTTTTTGTATTTCTTTTTTCAGGTTTCTTAATTCCTCACTTCATAAAAAATTTAATCTTTTTTAAATATGTTTTTAGTATTTTTTGTATATTTATATTAAAGTATTTTTTGTATATTTGATATATGTTACACTATTTTCTATTTCTTATAATTCGTAATTATATATGTTTATATTTTGTTTTTTTGAGATTGTTATTGAGTTAGCATTAATCTCTCATTTGAGATTTAATATAAAAACTATGTACTCCCTCTAAGTTTTATGAAAAATATTTCATTTTTTTTAAATTAATATAAGAGGAGAGACTACTCCCATTAATATAAAAAGTATGTACTCCCATTCAGTCGTGCTTTTAAGTATATAGGCCATTCAGGTGAGTTTTAAATACATAGGCTATTCGACCAAGCTCATAAATACATAAGGCATTCGATTGAGCTCTTTAGTAGATTAGTCTCAAGGCTTGTCTGTTCGATCAAGCTCTTAAATACATAGGTCATTCAGTCGAGTCCTTAAATACAAAGGCCAATCAACTAAGCTCATAAATACATAGGTCATTTGGTCGAGCTATTCATTGCCATATGCAGGCGTAGGCACAACGGCTTCAAGCTTGTTGAGCGTTTTTTTTATTAGGACATTGTAGGACGAGTTAGCGTCAACTAGGAGGTATCGTACTGCGATGGTTCAATGACCCTCAAGCATACCAAAGGTTGTAACAGGTCAACATACTATTTTGATGTAGACTTGTTCTTCAACGAGCCCGAGTAGAGATTCCAAATAGAGTTGAACTAGGTCGATGGGCACATCTAATTTTGTAAAAGTATGCCAGAATAAGACATCAGTCGAGTTGCCCTAGTCCACGAGGATCATGTTACTGAGTTTATACTTCTATGGTATCTTTTTTGTATTGCCCGGGAGCTACCTCCTCCTTCGAAGCCTCCAACAATGGTGTGGATGCTTCTCCTTGCTTAGGCCAGGTTAGGTTGAACAATTTGGCTACATATGGATGACTGTAAATTGGTAGGCTACGGGTCTTCAACAGTTTCAGACCCTAGAACGTGGAGGATCATTTTGGGCTGCTCTTGTTGTCCTCGACCCCAATCTTTGAAGTTGCCTCGACCCCGGTCTTTGAAGTCGCCTCGACCTCGGCCTGGGTAGCCATCACGTCCATAGTATCGCCTTCCGACTCCTTGCAGAATGAACCGGGCTTCGAAGCCCGGGCAAATAAGCTCTTCAATGTTGTCCTACAGTGATGGAAATCCTCAATGTTGTCTTCTATTCTCTGATGGTAGGCACACATTTTAGTTCAGTCATCCTTGGGAGAAGGCTGTCGGGGCTCAAGGAGCTGAATAAGTTCCAAGTGACACTCCTCTCTCAGTATAGTATCTCTTTTTGCATAAATGGGAGTGTAATGTTCATACTGAGTTACAGGTCACTCAGAACCTTTGTTCCTCTTGCTTTTCTCGACCACGAAGTTGGGCTGCTGCTTTGCCTTCTTCAGCCAATTTTCTTCAATGGTTATATATTTGGTCGCATGCTCCTTGAGGTCATTCAAGTTGTCCAAGCCCTCTGTAAAGAGGAAATCCAAGAAAGGTCTAGGTTGCAGACCGCACATCAACGAGTGCATGATGACGGTCGAGTTGAGATTTGAGATTATGGTCGTTTTCACCATGTTCTACGTAATTCAGGGCTATCTTTGTGGCAGGGATAGTGTTGCGATCGACGAAGTGGGCCATAAATAACATACTTAATGTATCAAAGGAATCAATCGAGCACGGTGCTAACACATAGTACCATTCTAGGGGTAGTTCGTCCAAAGTTGTTGGGAAAAACATGCAAAATACTCGTTCATCAAAAGTATTACTTGGATTTTGTAAGCCATTAGGTGTGTGGTCAAATCAGTTGTTCCATCGTATTTTTGAACCTTAATGATAGTTCCTCTAGGGATCCAGGCATGGGCCACTTTGGACGTGAGAGAGTGGAATCTCCTTACGTGGCTGCTCCCATTTGGGGGATTTCTTATGTATGTCTAAGTAGTGTCGTGCTCATGCTGGTTTACCCATCTGCGGGTGCCTTGTGAAATTCTAGGACTCTACTGATTCCACGTCTCGATTATGATACTTGTGCATGTTAGGATCTAGCTCGAGTTGAAGGGAGCGTCTGCAGTTTTCCTTTGTTATGCGTCAGGCTTACCTGCTTTGGTGCCTTTGAACCCGACGTTAGTCATGGTCAGAGTGGCGAGAACATCCTCGGGTTCCTTTCACTTTATGCTTGCCCGACTTTCTCCGGTCTTTTCGAGCTTGTTGCTAAGGTGAGCAATCCCGAATCCTACATGAATCTTGTAAGCTAGAGGGATGTCCCTCATCTATGAATTCCAACAATCCTCTTCTCGAGGATCAGGGCGAGGTTAGAGAAATGACCTCTCATTCCCGAGGTCGATTAGTCTGTTGGAACCCTTGCAGGTTGGTTTGTTGCTGGATACCTAGGGCCTCGAGTTTGGCATCATGTTTCCTACATTATTCATCACGTTGTTGTATGATTATCTACACTTTCTATTGAAGGGTCGTCATCTAATTGACTTCTATCTCGTGAGAGAGTTATACAGACCTTCGGGTGATGATCCTAGGAAATTGAAGTCGGAGAAATGTTTTATCGAGGTCCCACGGTAGGCATCAAATGTTCTTATTGAATTTGGGAGCATAGTCTTTTAACAAGTGGCAATGTGTTATTGGATGGGTGGAATTCATATGCGTGCTCCAGAATGTCGAGAAGTGAGGGTAGATATACTTACAGAAGGTTCTCTAACAACGTTCAAGTCTATAAAATAGTAAGATTTTTATCTATAAAAGTAAGTATAAGTTTCAATGAATTTTGTTATGGAATGCATACGTATTTATAAGTTATTGAGGCTTTATGTCATCTATGTAACTTAAATAAAGAATGTGATTATTGGAGACATAATGTTAAAAGATATTTAATAATTGTTTAAAAGATAATAAAACTGTCAAATTATAATAATGGGATGAGTTATGCTGATGACATATTTGGATAGGATAATAGAATTATGTTTATATATGTTATTATAAATAGGTAGGAAGTTTGGCCTAAGTCTTCATAAAATGGATTCTAAAAATTTGTTAGAAGAAATTTGAAGTACAATTGTAATATATGCCGTACATTTTCGGATGCTCAACAACTTGCTACTTTAAAATATAGTATAGAAGATAATGACACTGCAAAATGTAAATGTGCTTAATTAGCTACTCCAATAATTAGACAGATTCCTTAATTTCTTACATTACATTAGTTTGCTTTTCACAAGTGAAACACGCAAGAGTTAATTAGTTATGGCTTTGTCAAGCTCCTTTTTTGTACAATAGCACTGGCAAACTCTACATACAAAAATTGAACATGTTGGTTTTCAATTCATGAAAGACACAAAGAACAAAACAAATACAATAAATAAGAACATATAAAACGAGTAGGTTTCTCCAATAAGTTGTTATTCCAAAAGTAACCGTGTGGTCCCTTCAAAAGCATGCATTAAAAACATGGGAATAAACTATAAATAAATGTTTTCCCACTAATTTTTTTGTTCGCACTTAGGAATACATAAGGTTTCAAGATGCTCAAGTGGAGTAATTAAAAAAGATAATGTCCCAAACATATTGTAAAGAACAAATAGGTGTTCGAATTTGCTTCGGTTGTCTGTTCTGCGGGGAAGGAAACTTTAACAATGAATAAAAGTTGCATTTAATATTATAAAATTTTGAGAAAAGGTTATCACTTTCTCCATATAATAAAACTTGGGGAAAGCAAGAACTTAGGTCATGAACCAATTACTAAAAGGATTACCCTGACTTTTGGTTTATTGTAAACATCAATTATATTATTGTCACTATAGGTTATCACCCAAAATCTACAAATCAATGCGTGTAAACATATACTACATCTATTATATTATTGTCAATATTATGTTCATTTTTTAAGTATTTGTCAATGTAATATCTTTCTTTTTTTATTTAGAAGTGTTTTAGAATAAGTTGATTAATACACTGAACTTTAAGAATAAATTGATTAATCACTAAATAATAATATTTATTTTCTCCTCAACTCGTTTATATCACATCACTTTATCATTTTATTTCTATCTTTTTTGCTCTTCCTATTGTACTTATCATCTTAGTTGATTCCAAAAAGAGGGTGATATTATTTTTCCTTATTTTATTTGGTTGAGGTCATGTGATTGTCTCACTGAAATACACAATCTTCTGCACAACCATTTTCCATGTTTGTTTTTTCTCATCGTTTTCACAGGGAAAGGGAAGTATAGGGATTCCCATGCTAGTGTCTGATTGCTATAAACATACAATAATATATTGAGTTTGAAGAAGTCTGTCCCATTAAGCAAAACATCAACGTTTGCATTTAATCATCGTTACTACTTGCAAACGAATTCTTTAATGGATGGTTCACTTTAATTATATAGTATTCAATATTATTATTTAATTGATGAGAGATTACAGGAGATTTGCTCTGTTTAAAAAATATTGAAACGTCAGAGCTCAGGAAAAAAATATAATTTCTTGCTGCCATGCATTAATTGATGCTGTTAGGTTAGGATTCTAGGGTTTCCAGCTAACATATTCATGTTGACAATAACAATGCCCTTTAATTCTGGCTACTATCTTCTTTAACTATATATTTATAAACTAACAACAGTTTTCTTCTTGAAAGTCTTGACCAAATTCATGAACAGTATTTCTTCTTCTCAATGGCCACAACTTTTTGTTGTCTCTCTCCTTTCTGGTTGGTAGCCCTATCCGGCTATGCATTCTTCATTCCTATTGCTTTCTTAGTTTTTTTTTTTCTAATTTTGATTGAAAAATTTTAAGATTTTATATCTTTTTCCAACTAAGTTCTAATTTTTAAAAAATTTGTTTAGATAATTTTAGTTAGTATTATACAAACATCTAAATGTCAGTTTGTAGTTTTATTTATTTATTTATTTTATCAAAAAGTTTTATATGTTAGGTTGAGGATATGTCACGTAAGTATTAGTAACAGTGTCAACGTGTAAGTAACACTGTTTAATATCATTGTCTAAATTTAATTGAATTTTTATATTTATTTTCTTAACTCAATTCTATATTTTTCTAAAATAAAGTAAATGTTGTTATTCTCTAAATTGGAAATAAATTTTTGTTATGTAAATATTATAATGATATTTTTTTTATTTATTTTTCTATATATAATATTAAAAAATTTAATCATACCAGTATTTTATTTTGTAATTATTTAATAAATTAATTAATATATTTAATTAAATAATTTAAAATAATTATATATTAAATTATTTTATGGTTATAACAATAATAAATAATTAAAAATATTTTCTTATTGTTATTTTTCTTTTCATTGTTACTTTATTATATATTATAATTTGTATAATTTTTTTCTTTCAAATTGCAAATTAATTCATATAAATATATATTAACTTTCACCAATTGATATATTTTTGTATACGAATCCAACCCAATAAAGTAAAGATAAATCTCTTTACAAACATCACAAAATTGAATTCGTTTTACTACCATACAACATATAATATTTCCTCCTTTTAGCACTTTGCCAACATAACATCGTCTCAATTCCTGTTCATATACAATTCATTATGTATAATAGCATACCCACATTACACATACTAGCGTTGTTAGGATGAGTGGAAATAAAAGTTAATAAGAGAAAATTAATTGAAAATTTAAATTAAAATGTTTTGGTTGAAACAAAACTATAAATATAAAATAATACCTACATTACCTTTATTTATCACTATAATAAATTTCGTAATTATTGATGAAATTTTACCAACAAAAATAAGTTCATCGGCGAAACAAAATTTGTGAACAAATTTATCAATAAATTTTAAATTTAAGTTATTAACAATCTGTTAGTAAATTTTTTTGATAAAATTTTTCGATAAATTAAAATTTATATTGTTAATGGATTTTTCAATGGTAGTTTCTGTCGGTAACATAGAGTGACACTTTCCATTTTGAGTTTTTACCAACTTGTATTATATATCCGTTTTATCGATGGATTGTGTGACTCTCGGTAAAGTTTTATAATATTTTTTTATAAATTAAGTGGAGAAGACTGATAACAAGAAAAGAAAGAGCAAGTGGAAAAGTACGAGGAGAAGTCATAGTAAATGACAATTGCAATGACAAAGGCACAACAATGGAGCAATGTCGAAAGCCATGACATTAGTGGTGATGCAGAGGTAAAGTATAAAATGGAAGAAGAATAGGTGGTGATAGAGGAGAAGAAAGAGGAGAAAGAAAAGGAAGAGAAAAATGAAGAAGAAATAGAAGAGGAAGAAAAAATCCTAATAATTTTGAATTTTTCTTTTATTAATACAATTACGTTTTTCTGTGCAAATAATTTGAGATTTCTAATTTCTTAAAAATTGTTTTCATGATAGTTTTAAGTATTAAAGTAATTGTTATTATATAAATAAACAAGGTTTAGCAACATTTTTTTATCTCTAAAATATAATACGATTTTTTGTCTATATTTAGAAATCTGATTTCTTTGATCTTCGTACTTAATAAATCTATGAATACAGTCTCGTCATCTAATGATATTAAATATTTTTTGACATGCTAAATGATAAACCAGGTTAGCCTTTCTTTTATGAACATGTGACTAGATAAACATTAAAACATAATATTTTTTTCTTCCTTGTTTTTTTTTCTTTTGTTTTCTCCTTCCCTTCAAGTCATCATCATAACATCACATCTCCATTCACCACCATTAGAACACCACAACACCAACTCTAATACCACATTTGCCTTCAACTATAGATACCTAATTGAGATACAACTTGTATGATTTTTTTTTATCAGCAAAAAAATATAATAAATATAATAAATTGTAAGAGTTGCATTAAAGTGGAGTGAGTAATGAAAGAAATGAATAAACACTTATGAGGAACGTATGATTGGTTATAATAATTTTTAAGCAAAAGGTATTGTTCAAACAAAGAAACGGTAAATATGAGAGGTGAAAATGACAAGTTACAGGACAGGGTACAAATAAAGAGAGATTGGTTTTGTGATGCAAAAAAAAATTATTGAAAGACTTGAGAAAAAGGTACTTGTTATAATCAATTGTGGTATCAATGTATTAAGTGCACTGAAAATCAAACCAACTACTGATCAATTGACTTTAATTACTCTTCAATCATGAAGCTCATCCTTAGGTATAAAGGAATCCAAGAAATTTATTTAACTTTCTTTTACTTTCAAATATGTATATATTAGCGATAGGAATAAGATATAATAGAGACATAACATTGGATAATTGTTCTTACTGTTTCCCAACTTTTTACACTCGTCTTCTCTCGTATAGGATATTTGTTTTTCAATATTTTAAAGTTCAGTAATTGGTCAAAGTTTCTTTGTCAAATATCAATTAATACAAAAAGTGTCTATTAAATTTTCAATAATATTATATTTATAGTATTTTATCTCGTTGACGTGAGTTCAACTAGATAAGTCTGACAATTCATCTACCCGTTTAGTTAAAAGACATTAATATTTGATATCTAAATTTATTTGAAAGATGAAGAAATCTTTAAACCTATACAATATAACAAATAAATAAATAATATATATATATATATATATATATATATATATATATATTATATAAATTAGTTACATAAAATAATTTGGATTATATAGGATAAACTTTAATTCAGTTGAAACTAATTGAACTTTCCCTAATGTGTTAAGAAATGTTTTTAATGTTTGTGGCATTAATTTAAACAAATAAAGATATGGGAAAACTCTATATATTTTTCACTATATATAATATACTAATAGAGATATGAAAAAAAGAGATTAAATTAGTGGAGTGTTAGTAACAACCCTTTAGTTTAATGATGGTCTGCCACCTACCTTACACTTCAAAATCCCCATAAACATTATCCAAAAATCATTGACTACATTTGACCTTGTCTTCTCCTTCTGACATGTTTAAATCACTTCCATTCTCTGGGATTTTCCCCAACTGGTTGTTAAACGAACCTTCAAAGAAGATCAATGCCTTTTGCTTTTTTTATTTTTTATTTTATTTTTGAACGGTGTTTCATATTGCTTTGCTGGAAAGACAATTTTATTTGGCCTGTTGTCACTGAGCCTCTTTATTATTTATTATTTATTATTTTAAGATGCCATTATTAACTAATAAAGAAAGTGTTGTTAGGGTTTGTGATCTTTGAGGGCCTTGGATAAGGATTCGATCTTATTCCTGATTGTACTTTAA
This sequence comes from Vigna umbellata, assembly GCF_029865625.1. NCBI lineage: Eukaryota > Viridiplantae > Streptophyta > Magnoliopsida > Fabales > Fabaceae > Vigna > Vigna umbellata. The sequence goes on from NC_142168.1 coordinate 26,801,891, forward strand.
TGTTGGACACCATCCGTGATATAAGGCCATGGAACATATTAGCTTGATTTTTCTTGTAACAGATTCTTAAGTTAATTTTAGTTTATGAAAAAATTAATTTATAAAACATCTTTCATTTAATTTTTTTTTCATAAATTAACTTTAACTTAAATATTTTAATCGTATTTTTTTCATATCTTTCTATTCTCTAAAATTCCTTATAAGAAAACTCCTCTAAACTACGTGTCAGACCACCATTATTTGCTTTTAACTAAATTTTCAAAACTTTACATTTAGACCTATGTATTGTTTTTTCAATAATAGATAAAGACAAATAGAAGAATAATTACTATATATTTTCTAAAAAACACCACGTGCTCTGATCCTTTTATAACATTTTAAAATTCGGATGTTGCACATTTTGGTTGATTCAGTAAAGCAGATGATGACAGGAAAACCTAAGATACTACCATCAGTCAATTCCATCATGGGATATATTTTTCTTTATTCTATACATATAATGACATTTAATGTAATAATAACAATAATACTATAATTCTTATCTTATTTATATTATTATAAATTGAATAATACTTCACTAAATTTCAAAGAAAATTATTAACTAACTATTTTAAACATTTTTAAAATCTCGATTTAATTTATTTAATAAATAAATTTGTAGATAAGATAAATGTTTGTGGACTGAAAAATTTAGATTTGGCAACTTAGTGTTATAATGAGGTTAAGGGCAAAATAGACCTGCAGCCAGAAAAATCTTCCTATTGATACTGTTCCATATTTTATTTTAAAAGGTTGTTGTCACCACTAATATATAGTGTTCTTATGTTACTTGTTCACTTGTTTTTTGTTTGGGTCAAACCCCACATGACATGATCTTTCACCAGAAAGAATTATGGTGTTCGTGCATCTCTCAAATATTCTTGGAGTGATTTATTTATTTTTGAAGAAATATGCGTAATAGACAAATAATATGATGAAAAAGGTTTGAGAAAAAAATTATTCACAATACTACAGAAAAAAAAATGTTATCTGAATTTAAACTGAGAAAAGTCATATGATTCTTGTTATGCATCTAGCATGTATGGTTTACAGTTAATTGAAAATTGTTTATACGACTTTTTGAATTATTGTATAATTAATTAAACACTTTTATCCATAGTTATTTGAGCTAAGTAGGGTTAAACTAGAATGAATGAAAAGATAGAGGAAAAAGAACAGTGACCAGACAGGGAAAGGATACAACTTATGTTGTGTATCTTTTCAGACTATAATTTCTTTTTATTTTTTATAACAGCATACAGTATAATATTTTTAAATAATTAAAAGGACAGTGTAGGAGTAAAGAATATCGATATAATTTAATTTATATTTTAAATAAAATTCTTTGGTTTTTACTACAAGAATAAACATCCAATTAATGCTAAGTTTCAACGACCACTTTCCTTGTTCTATACGTTTAATGTTCCTTTTAATAATATAGCTAGAGTCACTCGGCGCATAAAGCAAAATTTATATGTACATAAATTAAGTCCAAGTACATCTCAATAAATTAATTATACTAAGCCATAAGTTGATTGCGACTGTTGAATAATTTAGTGTTACTAAAGCACATAATTCTTTTCTCAACCATATCATATTTTTTAATACTTCGTGAAAAATGCTCACTAATATTTTAAGGAAAGTGAATAAAAAACAAAAAAAGTAAAATTCTTTCAATAAAAAATACTATTAATTTAGCCTTGCCGTTATTTTCAATGGAAATTTACAAAATTATTATTAACTCCTTAAGCTTTACTTATAATAACATCCTTATTTTATAGGAAAATATTACATGATAATTAAATACATATAATATGAAATATATTCAATACTTTGGGTTTTTTTTTAAGTATGAATATTTGTACAAATATGCGGTATAGAAATATTTTAAATTAATTGTTTAGCTCTATATACTTTTATAGTATAAAAAAGATAACTAATGAAATTGCACGACATCTAATCTTGTGGAATATAAATTTTTAAATTAATATTATATCATCTAATATTTCTCAATTAATTCTAATATCATTCATTAACATCAAGGGTTTAATTCACATAAAAATTATTTAATAGTTAAGTATATAAGGCTAAACTAAACACTCTCTCAAACAAAAGAAAATCACTCAAAGAAATAAATTAATTATCATTTACATGTAGAAAAAGAAAATCAGATCAAATGAATGATGGAGCACGTTGGAAATGAAATTTCTTTATTTTATTTTTTTCATGTACATCTTTCTTTGAAGATAAATACGTTTGAAACACTCTATAACTTTAAACATCACATTTCTTCTAGAGAAAAATTAATTATTAGTTTATCTTATTATATGAAACTATTCCCTTTCACTAACTCAACTTTGATGATACTCAAAATCTCTTATCTAATTATGTGAACGTTAATGGGAGAGGTAGGAGTCGCATTTATGAACAGTGTCCTCAAATAATTATGATATAGAACTGAAAGTGAGGTCACTTCTTACGTACACTATGCCTGAAACAATACGAAAAAAAGCTTTTGATAATATTTAACTTAAAAACTATTTAATATATTTTGTAATTTAATTTATAAAAAAACAGTTATAATATATATATTTTTATTTTTATCTTTCTTCACAAATTTGATTTTAATTCTTCAAATAATACTACTTTTTATTAAATTTATAATTTATTTTGTTTTTCTGTCTTTCCTTTTCTACCTTTCTCCCTTTTTATAATACCTTTTTTTTGTGTCTCTTTCATTGTTATAAAATATGTTACTGAGACCGTGTTGTTATATAGTATCATTCGTTTTCAAGGGCGTGTGATTATACATATTTCTTTGTTTTAACATATATTTTCACATAATGTAAGTTTTATCTTGAATCATTTATAAAATATACTTTTCTAGAAATAAAGAGTATATATATTTATATGTTTGAAGAAAAAAATTGAAAAGGTGTCATTAACATTTGTCTGAGAATGTATAGGGGAATCTTTGGCATGTGAGATGTGAAAAGCTTTGTTGAAATAGGTTATTAGCCCAAATGAAGTGTATCTTCTCCTTCAGCCCCCATATCCAAAATTAAGGGTAGTTTAGAGCACTCATTGAGAATGTTTCCTTTCCAACGAGGCAATGAGCTGGTTATCCAGTTTTCTAATAGTCCCCACCACCACCAGCAACACGAAATCTCCCAAGATCTGATTCTGGATGATTATGCTTCACTGGATGATAATCTTTCTGGGAAAAACTTCTCCAGAGCCCAATCAGAGAATCTCTTCTATGAGCCAAATAAAAAGAATCATGACTCTAACGAACATATGAAGAAGATGATTCACAAGGAGATCGAAAGGCAAAGGAGACAAGAAATGGCTACCTGCTATGCCTCTCTCAGATCCCTTCTCCCTCTTCAGTTCATCAAGGTGAAACACATATCTTCCTTTTTCTTTTTCTTTTTCACTTTCTTGCACTGTTTATAATTAGTTTGTACAACTCCTTGCTTCAGATCACTTAGTTATTTCAATTTTAGTGGATACCCTTTTGGAAATCAGACCACTCCATGAGCTAATTTACTGTTAGTAACCATTCTCTTTATCAGAATCTAAGTAGAATCTTCTTTATTTCTATTATTCAGATAATTACTGTTGTTTCATAATTACCCTCTTTTTCCTTTTTGGTTATGTTTCAAGGTTTCTGGGTTGCTTAGGGTTTTATAATATTTTTCAGGGAAAGCGTTCAATATCTGACCACATGAACGAGGCAGTGAATTACATAAAGCACATGCAGAACAATATCAAAGAGCTTGTTGCCAAGAGAGATGAACTGAAGAAACTTTCCAGCCACAGCAATATGGAAAATAGCCATGAGGGTTTGCATACATCTTGCAACTTTACTGTCCACGAGAGTAATGATGTCATAGGAATCGAAATCACCAGTGGCTTCATTGAGGAAAGGCCTAAAGTTTCAAAGTTACTGCAGCTACTGATTCAAGAAGGTCTTGAAGTTGTTAGTTGCCTTTCATCCGAAGTCAATGGTAGATTGCTCCACAGTGTGCAGTGTGAGGTAAGAAGTTCAGGGTTTGCTTTTATATTTGTTCTAAAAATTTACTCTAATATGATATTTATTTTCCATATTTTCCATGATTCTCAGGTAAACAGTTCCAACTGTTTAGATCTATCTGAGCTGAGAAGGAAAATTTCCAAAGCATTTCCAGCATTTAGATGTTCTGACTAACTTTGCTGTTGGAGCTGGCTAGGTTCACAATCTCTCCAATAACAGGAAATTTACCATGGCATGCATTTTAGATCGAGAGCTACTATGGTACCTAGAAAAACCTATATATAGAGTTTCAGCAGTTATTTTTTGAGTTAACAGTTGAATGAGTTTGAACACATCAAATGGCAACACATTCAACTATTTCTCAAAAGTAAATAAATGTCATTAAAAAACCTTAAACTTCTCATATTACCTTCGAATTTCTCCTTTTAGACCTTTCAACCTTGATAGACCTAATTGTTTGAATGAGTTTGCTTGAAATTTTTGCAATGGCAACTGTCCCATTTTCTCACTTTGAATGGATTCTGTTTCTTTGTTTGGGAAGAAAGAGGGAAGAAGAAAGCAAATTTATGTAACTCAAACATTTAATTTCTTTTTCCCAATTCCTTCCGTAGTTTTCTGCAATAAAATGGATTCGTTTTCTGTCTTTTTATCAAATTTAACAAGGCGCATTAATTTACCTTCATTGCGTATGTAAATTGTAGTTAACGTGGAGTTTGAGGTTCCTTTAGCTTAGTCTCTTTTATCCATTGAGATTACAAAGATTGATGATTAATAAACAAATATTAATCTTTTTTTGAGGGTTATGCCATGCTGCCTTTTAGATTAACAGATACAGAAATGAACAGCAATTGTATCTGCCTGAAAATGCATGGCAAACTTCAGGTGATGATCATGTATTGCTTTTTCTAGTATTTTTATTCTTTGAATCTTTAGCTTTAGAAATTCATTGATTTGCTTGAACCGTTGGACGAACACGTATTTTTTACCTTATTGGCATAGAAATAAGAAAAAAAAGAATCAGGGTGGTCATTGTACGTGGCTTTACATTGATAATCTGATAGCCTATAGTTTTACTGATATGAAAATAGATATATATAACTCCACAATGTTTATATTTACTTTAATTTTCACTTGGTAAGAGTCATAGAAGTAATTTTAACACGTAATAAGAATTTTTTTTTCTCATTATAATTAGTTTTGACAATGATCATAGAAATAACATTTTGAAAATAAGAAAAAATATATTATATTCTTATATGCTTGCTGTGAGCTTTCTCATTTTTCTTTATGGTGAATTTACACCCCAAACAATGATTTGTGTCATGACAGTTTTCTGTAATTAGGAATTGGTAAGAATTAGGTAGAGAAAATCTTACATTATATATATATATATATATATATATATATATATATATATATATATATATATATATATATATATATATATATATAATACTTGGGAATATCTTAACATATACCATGATCTTATATATTTTTTGGATGAAATATATTTCAAATTCCTGTTAAATATAGTTAAATCCAATTTTAATTTAAAAAATTGTTGTCATAAATTTTAATTCTTTTAAAGTAGTACTTATCATTACTTGTTTATTATCGGTTTACAATTAAATGTATCATTTTGATTATTACTTTTATATTAATAATTATGATTATATGCATGTTACATATATCTAAAAATTAAATTACTATATTTTAAAATTTTAAATTCATAAAACTATAATAACACAATTTTTGAGATTTCAAAACTAAAATTAAGATATTTACAATGAATACAAATATATATTTAATCTTATTTTTTCATCAAAATTATAAAAAGATCGATAGAAACCATCAATTTATTACTATTATAGAATATAAAGTGTTAGCTAAATATTAGTTTACAAAGTTAACTTGAAGGCAGGAATTAATTCATCTTTAAATACTTCCATATGCATATGCTCTATAGGAGTCTCGCATGTTGCTAGAAATAATAAGCATAAACCATTTCAAACTCTTAAAGTAAAAATTTCTTGGAAAGTACGTAGTTAGATTTTTAAGAGTATAAAAACTAATAGGTGAATTTAGTACGGAAATTACAATTTACAAACTAAAATTACTTGAAAGTTAAATCGTACATAACCCACAATAATATAGGATAATAAAAAATGTTTAAAAAAAATCAACTTTTGAAAGATGTTATTATTTACAAAAAAACAAAAATAATTACAAAATATGTCACTTAAAATTAAAAAATAACTCTACACTAAATACCCACAAAAAAATATATATATATATATATATATATATATATATATATATACACATCATAGGTTAAGTATTTATTATTGGCTTCATAAGAAATAACATGTGTAACAAGTATAAAATATACAAGTATAAATTTAATTTAATCTTAAAATTAGCTTACAAAATAAATTATGCACAGAGTGTAAGACATCCTCTACCATGTTCATTGAATATTTATGATGGTTTCTTCTAATAAAAATTAATTAGAGAAACATAATTTTAGGAATTACGCTACTACTCATATGCACGAATTACTTACCCTTGAACGACTTGACTACACCAACTATGTTGAGTGGTCGTTGAACGTACAGAAGAATATCAGAGGCAAAAAACGCTGGGGTTACATCTCTCGAACAAAGGCTGCATCAGAAAACAAGAAATTTGATGAATATGAAGCATTGGAAGAAGAAAATTGTCTAGTCAAGTCTTGGCTTCTGGACTCCATGATGAAAGAAATAATATCCCTCTTTATTCGCTGAACTATGGAAAGGACATCTGGGACACTATTCAGCAAACATACTTAGTCAACCAGGATGTGTCCCAATAATATCAATTGTATCGTGAGGTAATCTCTACTCGGTAAAATGGAGGATCTGTTATTACATATTTTGGTAAATTGCAAAGAATATGGCTGGAGTATGATACTATAACGAATTATACCATGGAATGTCCTAAAGATGTTGAGAAGTTTAACAACATGATTAATTCTTAACGCGTTTAGGTCTTTTTGGTTGGCCTGGATACACATTTAAATGTGGTGGTCGTATCCTTGTTACCACCCCCTTCCTAATGTTCAATTAGTTTATGCAATTGTTTGTGCCGAGGCAAACTGCTTAGGGGCTATATATGCTTGACAGTTAGTCTACTATGAAGACTGACTTTACTGGTAAGAAGTTTCCAAAGAACGAAATATGCAAGTGTACCACTACAATGGGGATAATCATGTCATGGAGACATGTTTTAAACTCCATGGCTATCTAGATTGGCATCCAAAAGGCAAAACTACTCTCAATACCAAGGTAGAAGCTACTTCCAAGAGTCATATTTGTACTATTGCCGGATTTGTGACAAAATCAGGTATATCTAATTCTCCTCTTAGTGTTTTTGCTGTTACGAGGAATAGTGATTGGATAATTGATTCGGATGCTACTGATCATATGACTTGTTATTCTCATAAATTTAGTCATATTTCCACTAATTGTTATAAAACATTATTATTAATGCCAATGGGGTCTCATCTCCTATCGAAAGTATAGATATTATATTCCTCTTACACTCCTTATTGATTCCTGATGTTTCCATCAGCAAGTTAACCAAATCACATTCTTGTGTTGCCTCGTTTTACCCAACCCATTATATTTTTTAGAACATCCATTCCAAGGAAAAGATTGGCAAAGATAGAGAAAATGAAGGACTGTATTATCTTGAAAATGTTTCACAACAAACCTATAAAGGAGTTTTGACTTGTCCTGCGAATGAGCAAATACAATATAAAAACAAAAAGGAAATTTGGTTATGGCATAAACAATTGAGACATCCCTCTTTTGGTTATCTAAAAAATTATTTCCATCATTTTTTCATAAATGCAATATTTCTGATTTTTTTTTGTGTGAAACTTGTGTGATGGCAAAAAGTCATCATGTTGTATTGCCTTTAAGCAGTAAAAAAATGATTTTTCTTTTTCATTAATTCACACAAATGTTTGGGATTTTGTCCCACAATTTACACATAATGAAAAAAAATTGTTGATCACTTTTGTTGATGATTGTACTAGAGTAACCTAAATGTATTTGTTTAAACATAAAAGTGATGTGTGTGATGTGGTTTCTTCCTTCCATCATATAATCGTTACAGAATTCAACACATATATTAAGGTCATTCAATCAGACAATAGAGGGGAATACGTTAAGACTGAATTAATAGAGTTCATGAACTATAAAAGCACATTGCATCACATGTAGCTTAATGCAAGATGCCTTTAGGTTATCCTAGTATAATTATCAACAAAACTGATAAACCTTTTTTTCCCACTATGTGTAGATTGTGAGGCAAGGCCTCAAACATCTGTGTGAATTAATGAAAAATAAATATCGGTTTTTTTTTTTGCTAAAAGGAAACACAACACAATGACTTTTTGTCATTACATAAGTTTCACAAAGAAAATTAGAAATATTGCATTTATAAAATAATGATGGAAATATTTTTTTCAGATAACCAAAAGAGGGATGTCTCAACCATCTATGCCATAACCAATTTTCCTTTTTGTTTTTATCTTGTATATGTTCATTCGCAAGATAAACTAACACTCCTTTATGAGTTTGTTGTGAGATATTTTCAAGATAATACAACCCTTCACTCTATCTCTACTACTAGCAATCTTCTCCTTAAAATGGATGTTATGAAAAAGACAATAGGTTGGGTAAAACGAGGTAACACAAAAATGTGATTTGGCTAACTTGCTAACAGAGAGAAGATTACAGTTCAATGTAGGAATAAATAAAACATCAGGAATCGATAAGAAGGGTGAGAGAAATATAGTAGCTATACTTCAATAGGATATGAGACCCATTCACATTAATAATAACATTTTTAGAACAATTAGGGAAAAAAATAGTCAATTTATGAGATCACAAATCATATGATGAGTAGCACCTGAATCAATTATCCAATTACTACCCTAGTAACAACAGAAAGATTAAGAGTAGGGTTAGATATACCTAACTTGGTCACAAATCCGACACTAGTAGAAATATAGATCTTGAAAGCAGCGAAAGTTGGAATTCATCTCTCTGATTGAGTTTTATTGGAAGGAGATAGAGGATGTTAGTGTTTAGCTCTAATACCATATAAAAAGGTTTATAAAATAAATTCTGACGTACCATGTACATATACAAGGTCCTATAATTCTTCATCTATTAATAATGCCTAAATTATAGCTGATACAATATTTGATTGTCTAATATTTACTAATAGAATATTTGACATATCTTAACAACAAACACTCTTTCATGGTGTTTAAAAGTGGCTTAATTTCTAGGTCAAATTATTATCACAATTTCCTTGAAAATAAGATTCTTGCTCCAAAATATTTGATATTGTTTATACTTTCCGTTGCCTAATTTGAATTTTCAGTTGATATTTTAACTTGTTATGTTTTTAAAATATATTAAATTTTAATGTTTTAAAATATTTAATTATTTTTGTAATATATGAAAAAATCAATATATTGTTGAAGATATAACAAAAAGATACACTAAAAGAAAACTTAAAGAAAACTTAATCCAACTATGTTTTATATTGTTTATTAAGCACCTCAAATCACAAAATAAACACTTAACACATGTAAATAAAAAAAATTACACGCGAACTCATACTCGAAGATTACCATGAAATATTACCTATAGTAATATATATATATATATATATATATATATATATATATATATATATATATATATATATATATTCAAAATATAAAGATAAAGATATTAAATAATATAAACACATCTTTATAAACCTATTAAATATTACCCATAATAAAATAAAGGGTTTAATATATTTTTTATCTCTTAACTTTTAGTGAAAATTGGAATTAGTCCCTCTTCAAAACTTTGGACTAATTTAGTCCCCAAACTTTAGAAATGTGTGAATTTAGTCATTTTAACCAAATTTTGTTAACTTTATTTGATGTTTCAAACGCATTTCTCAGTTAACATTGAAGCAAAAATGTGTCAAATGGTATAAACAACTCAAATGCTATCATGAAACGCACTTGAAACATCAAATAAACCTAACAAAATTTAGTTAAAAAGACTAAATTCACACATTTTTAAAATTTGGGGACTAAATTAGGCCAAAGTTTTGAAGAGGGACTAATTTCATATTTCACTAAAAATTAAGGGATAAAAACATATTTAACCCTAAAATAAATATGTATGTGTCTTTAAAATACGAAAACTACCACCCTATAATCATCCACAAAAGCCTTTTACTTTCTGCACCTCACGATTCGTAAAATAGTTACAGAATACATGTTTTGGAAAAAGCTTTCACGAATTTTTCGAATGGATTTCCAAAATGTGATTTTCATAATATAATTTTCGAAATAAAATTTTGAGAATGACATTTTCAAAACAGAATTGCCGAAACGCATGAAATACAATTGGAACAAGTTTTTTGGAATGTGATTTCTGGAATAAACTTATGGAATATTTTAATATCTTCTTAAATGAGTTTTCTGAAATACCCCTATGTTTAAAAAGAACATTTCAAAGCACATAAAATATATTCTAAAAATAACTTTCTAAAACGAGTTATTTTCCACATTTTCTCTCATCTTCCTCTGCAACCTTCCCTTGTGTTCTTCTTTCTGTACAGCAGTGGTACAGTGAGTGACAACAACAGTAATGATAGTGTGATACAGTAATGCCATAATGAAGGTTTTTGAGTATTTTTTATATTAATGTTGAGTACAGTCAATAATTATGTGATACAGAAAGCAATAGCCTCCATATAAATGGAGTCCCAATAAGGTAGAATGACAGGTTATTGCTAGTGACACCCCCAATTTACTACTAAAACTCTTAGTTTTTCATTAAATTTTATTTTTGAGAAAATAAATACCGATATTAATCCCAACAGAACAATGGAAATATTTTTTTTTAAAATAGAAACAAATTGTTATTGTGAATTTCAACAGAAAACATAAATATTTAATGGGGCTTGAGACAATCTTTCAATTGGATAATGCAATTGTTTTATGTGACGTAGTATTGTTGTTTGACTTTTCTCTCTTGGGGTCTCCGAGTTTCTTTGTACCGAATGAAACAAGAAAACTTGTGATTGATGCAACATGTATTTGATAATTTTTCTTCTAAACCTAGTTTTGCTGTTTAACAAAATGACGATTAATCATGTCTACGAATAGTGACATTATCTTTGTCTCAATCCAGGATTTGGATCTTCGCGTTTCAAAATTTACAATTGCACACTACCTCAGTGATTATAAGAAAAATGATAAACATAAGATTATAATTATACAGTTTGTTCATTGGACTGTGTAGTGAGCTACGTTACCTCAATTTGTTATTTAATTGATGCATGAAAAGAAAAATAATCATTTTTAATACAATTTTTCAAGAAGTCTTAGGATTTTCTGAGCAAACACAATCAAATATAAATATAAGAATACAATGTACTTGTTAAATCCATAACTACCCATATTTAAACTCTTGACATCTATCAAAAACATAGATTTTCGATTTTTTTTATATTGAAAATCCGAATTTATCTCTGTTACATTATGTATAAAATAAAAATATTAAAAGAGATATCCGATTTAATTAAAAATCGATTTAATTAAAAATCGATTTAATTAAAAATGTGGTAGCAATTTTATAAATACTGAAAAATATTAGATCTGTTAGGGTTAAGAATCAATTTATTATACGATATATTAGATCTAATATAATCTCTTTTCAAAGCCATTAAGAAACTTTATTCTTTTTTTTCTCTTCTTCCATCTCACATTAGTATCCTTAGTGTGGACTACAAGTTTCTTTCTTCTCATTCCATTGGTGAAGCTTTTAGATTCCATCAAAGCGTCACATATGTCGATCATCCCTTATCACGAACCATCTTTGTTGTTCCCTATAATTGACACTATTTTCATCTTTGAAAAAACTTCAATTACTAATGGTGTTCACCGTAACCATGATAGAAAAAAACTTGGGGTTGAAATTTTATATCCATAGAGCTTAAGCTCAAAATCCTTAAAATCACACAATATAAGTTTTAAAAGAATTATTCATCTATGTGACCTATTGACAAGTACGCCAAATTATTTATAGTACAATCGATTAGAAGTTATTGTATCAATAAAAGTTTAACAAGCATATCAATAGTTAGTTGGATTTTTGTATTTGAAAATTATTTATGTATTTTTTTCTCATAAATGAGAGGAAGAAGCAAAACTTAGCAAAACTTGTCCAATTATTTTGTGCGTAGAAAATAAACTATAGAAACTTTATCTCTAGATTATACATTAAAATTGTGTTTGGTTGAAAAATGTTACTTTAGCCCTCAAAATAATTTATCAAGACCCAATACTTTTATCTATCCTAAATATTAATTAAATAATTTTTACAAAAAATAAAAATCAATATAAAAGAATATATTATTAAATATTTAATTTTAAAAGGGAAAATATATTTTTTAATATCGAATATCAAGAAAGAAAATATAATTATATAAATATAAGAATATTAAATAATTATTGGATAAAGATGAAATAATTATAGAAAAAAGGTAAAAATAATAAAATATTTCTTTTGAAGTGAGTTATAAAATTAAAGATTAAAGAAAAATTAATATAAGTTGTTCATATTACCTAATAAATTAAAAATATTTTAATAATTAAAAATAATATGTAAACGAAGACAGACATAAAAATGGAGTAGATATCAACCTATCTGTTGTTGTGTCCTATACTCAAGTTAAAAAATGAAGATAAATTTGGCTATGAGAACCGATTAATTTGTTATTCTGATAAGTGTGAAAAAGAGTTGTTTTTATACTTATAAATGAACTCAATCTTGTAATTTTTCATGTTGTTTCTCGTTGAAAAGTTGTAATAGGCAGTAGATTGTTATGTAAAATATTGTACAGGAAATGATATATTATTTAGACTCTGTCAGCCAATTTTCGCAAAGTGAAAGCCAAAATTTGCACTGCCAGAAAAAGGAAATTCGCATAGCGCACCAGTACCTGTGCGCTGAGCGAATAACATCAGTTAAAATACAGCAGTTAAGAAAATTCGCATAGCGCACCAGTACATGTACGCTAAGCGAATTAATGAATTTAAGTGGCTTTAAAAGACGTGACAGAGCGACAGAAACATTCCCTTCGAACAGAAGTTCCAGACAAAAGAAAGAAACGAAAACATCTTAAGGAACTTCCAGAGACTGCTCCAAGGCATCAAGACACCATTGTTGCAAGGGATTGCTTCAAATGTGTACGTTTTAGATGATTAGGAGTAGTTAAATTTCTCTTTCGTTGGGATTGGATGTAATGAACTCACTGTAATTTTCCTGTTCAATATATCGTTGTTCGTTCATATGCTCTTTCTTGAATTTATTATCATTGTATGAAAATATAATGTTATTTGAATGTCTTTGATTACTGGAAAGTAACTTTGAACATGAACGTAGATAGAGCAATTAAGTGATTGGGATCTAGGGATAGACTCAATAACTTGATCATTCTTAACATCGGACTTAATGCAAATTGTATGTTAAATTGACTAAGGGATTAGCATTTTAATATATTAATTTAGAACTAGTTGCTAAGGGATTAGGACTAGTATGCCTTGATGTGAATGTTTGAATGAAGTAATGAAATATTGAACAGAGTTTTATATTCATATGATTCATGAAACCCAATTCCAACGAAGTTTCTTTAAATATAAATTCTTTGCACACCAACTGTTTGATAAAAATACCAAAAAGAGTTTCATGTGTTTTTTGTACACTTTGATGTCTAATTGAATTATAAAAGAAAGAATTGTCATGTGTTGCACAAGTCCCTTGGGAGAACGATACTTTGAACTTACTCTATATTACTTGGAACGATTTGGTATACTTGCCAAAAAGTTATCAAGTTTTTGGCGCCGTTGCCGGGGACTTGTGTTCCAACACAAGGCAATTTGGGCATTTATGACTCTTTTAGACTTTGTTGTGAATTTTCCTTTTTAATGTTGTTGGGTATGCAGTTGGCTTTAGTATTTTAAGACTTTCCATTGATTTAGTTTGAACTTAATGCCTGTCTCGGGGTACGCTTTAAAGCTTGATGTTGTTATTGAAAGTTCTTAGGAATGAGATTTCAGTAACAGAACTAACTAAATCAAACTAGATGTGCAAATCACCAGGGATGGGGTTGTGTGTTTGGATTCACTGTTTTGGAACTTAAGGCAAGTTTGATGGACTTCTTACACCAAGGGATTGGGTGAGGGTTTGTCATACTTAGGTAGGCACAACAAGAGGGATCTGAGTGTTCTAACTTCAGAAAACAGGGAAAGTGGAATTCTTTGCCAATTGTATGTCTCTTTTTGTTTGAATTTCTTTATGCAGTTTGCCTACAGATGTTTCTAGTTGTTGGAAGATCCTAGGGATGGGATTCCAACAGCTGAAAGGGGAGTACTAAGTGATCTTGCAACAAGAGGGATCTGAGTGAGGTTATTTAGGAAATCCATTTCAATCATTTTGCATATTGGAATTGTTGTTTGGTTGGTGTGCTCATGTTCTGTAATTTTTTTTTCTTCTTTTCCTTATTTCTTTGTTTGTGTTTTTATTTTATTTTTCTATTTCACTTCTCTCTATGTTACTTTTGCAAGTGCAGGTGCAGATGGAGTTATCTTCAATGTTTAGTTATGTTATTTATGTTTTGTAATATGTTTTGAACTATGTGTTAGTTGTAAAGACATGTGACTTTGTGATTTAATGATTATGCATTGTCTTGATTAAGTCGATGTGATTCTTGAAAATGATAACACATATGACTGTGGTTGCAATGTGCTTCATATATTTTTATTTGTGTGTGAGTATGTATGACCAGATCTGTGAGTGTTGAGAGCATATATTGATTGAGAGATATTGAGTTGTCTAGATATGGAATTGGTTTTTGCATGATTTTAATTCTACGTATACACACACGTTTTGGTTAAGGATGAAAAGGCCCTATTTATTATTGATTATATAGCCACTTGGCCAGATAGCCAACCTTTAGACACTGTGATACATTTGTGAACCTTTTTGAGCCTTGAAAATTTTTTCCTTCCACCTTGAGCCTATTAGATGATATCCTACCTTACACCCTAGAAGAGAACATGTATTATGTTTTAAAAGAGGTTAAGGTTGAATTCAAGTTTGTGGAAAGAAAAGATCAATAAAAAAAATATGAAAAAAAAAAGCTCAAAATGAAAGAAAAGGTTGAGCTGTGAAAGAAAATGGTATGTGATGAATGCTATATTTTGGGATTTGAGTACTGGATTGGGAATTGAAGTTGTTCTCTTCTTAATAGGTGTCTTTGAATCCAAGAAAAACCATTATTCTTTTTCTAGCCAAGCCAAGCTTTAACCTGAAAAGACCTTTGGACTTAACCAATAGTGTGTGGATTGTGTGAATCAAATGAAATGCAAAAGCTAATGAAGTTCTATGTCAATTCTACTGTCATGAGAGGACAAACACTTGAGTGTGAGTAATGATAAATGCTGATCTGGTTGTTTATATTCTATGCACAGATGATTTTATGAGTGATGCACCATGTCATACTTGTTTGAAATCTTTGGGAATGCATATGATTATTCTGATGTGCAGAGTCATTTTATCAAAATGTCAAATGTCTATTGTGATGTTCATTTTCTTATGTGATTTCATGAGGGCATGAAATAGTTCAAGTTTGGGGGAGTTGATAAGTGTGAAAAAGAGTTGTTTTTATACTTATAAATGAACTCAATCTTGTAATTTTTCATGTTGTTCCTCGTTGAAAAGTTGTAATAAGTAGTAGATTGTTATGTAAAATATTGTACAGGAAATGATATATTATTTAGACTCTGTCAGCCAATTTTCGCAAAGTGAAAGCCAAAATTCGCACTGCCAGAAAAAGAAAATTCGCATAGCGCACCAGTACCTGTGCGCTGAGCGAATAACATCAGTTAAAATACAGCAGTTAAGAAAATTCGCATAGCGCACCAGTACATGTGCACTAAGCGAATTAATGAATTTAAGTGGCTTTAAAAGACGTGACAGAGCCACAGAAACATTCCCTTCGAACAGAAGTTCCAGACAAAAGAAAGAAACGAAAACATCTTAAGGAACTTCCAGAGACTGCTCCAAGGCATCAAGACACCATTGTTGCAAGGGATTGCTTCAAATGTGTACGTTTTAGATGATTAGGAGTAGTTAAATTTCTCTTTCGTTGGGATTGGATGTAATGAACTCACTGTAATTTTCCTGTTCAATATATCGTTGTTCGTTCATATGCTCTTTCTTGAATTTATTATGAAAATATAATGTTATTTGAATGTCTTTGATTACTGGAAAGTAACTTTGAACATGAACGTAGATAGAGCAATTAAGTGATTGGGATCTAGGGATAGACTCAATAACTTGATCATTCTTAACATCGGACTTAATGCAAATTGTATGTTAAATTGACTAAGGGATTAGCATTTTAATATATTAATTTAGAACTAGTTGCTAAGGGATTAGGACTCGTATGCCTTGATGTGAATGTTTGAATGAAGTAATGAAATATTGAACATGATGTAATTATTTTAATATTGAAAAAAGAAAAGTTGTAATCGTTAAATTTGATCTGGAAATGAAATTGTAATACTCAAACGCAATTAATCTAGTAGCAAAACCAAATCTAATTATGCATGAACCAAGTTCATGTCAGCAATATGTTTTACAAAGTAATTGGTTGAGATATTCACTGATTTTGCATGCTATCTGAGTTAATATTTTGGACATTCATTTCCATTTTGTTGCACTCAATGCATATTGAAATGAACATAATTATTACCCAAAGTGAAATAATTTTACCATACGAGACATAATCGATTATCAGTCAACCTATTTATTCATTCAACCCCTTCCTTCAGTGCCCAACAACACCTCTCACGTCATCATTTTGTCAACAATTTTTTTGACAATAAATACCCAATCCGAGATTTAGCATGTAATAAAATATTATTATGGTTGAAAGTATTTGATAAGATAAAATCGGTTTATAATATATATAGTAAACGTAAAATTAAGGTTTACTTAAACTCCTCCTCTTAACAAATATAAGAATTTTCTTTATAGTACTCGGTCGTACTTCCCAAAGACAGTATCTTTGGACAAGAGTGCCCCTGTTCTACTATTACAACCATTAACACAATCACATGAGAAAAGCTTATACAAAGATTCTGCTTCAAAGAATTTAACCATTTTAAATTCCGATTTTCGCTTACAACTGGTATTACCAGCATGGCTCTTCAACCTAGGAATACAAACTGTAAAGCCGAGACAAATTCTACAAAAGCAGTAAACAGTAATGGACCACAAGCACAACAAAAGAATAACTTGTGTAGTAAAAAAATATGTTACTATTTCATTTCCAAAATCTACATTGCAAACTACAAAGATGACCTCAGTCCTCACAACGAAAACATAGGCCATGGTATACCAAAAGATGAACATCACTCAAGGAATGCCTATAAGTCAGTATGAAAAAATATCTCAAGTATGTAAATCTAATGTACAAAGATCAAACACTACTGATCCACGATGGTATCAGAAGAAAGAAAACTGAAAGAACTAGGACCATAGTGGTTCCTAAATCCCTATACATTTTTTTTCTGTCATGGGTAAACTGCCACTGCGAGTATACTAGTTTAACGTGTAATGAAATTGTGTTATCTGATATGAGAAGGAGAAAATTACGTTCCTTTTCTCCTAGACTTGAAAGGGTAGCGAGAAGGGGTTGAAGGAGAGTACTCAACAGGCAATTGGGGTGGTTCCAACATCCCACTGAGAATTCCCACAACCTCCTTCAATGAAGGACGACGAATAGGTGACTTCTGCAGACAAAGCAAAGCCACCTTGATGCAGAGAAGAGCCTGCTCTTTATCCAACAACTGCAGAGACTCGTCAACCAACTCTAAAAGCTTCCCATTTCGTGCACAATGGCGTGCCCAGGAAAGTAGATTCGCTCTCTGAAACTCAGACAAAGGCGAACCACTCACTTGAAGTGGTCGCCGCCCAGAAATTATGACAAGCAACAATACCCCAAAACTATACACATCAGACTTCTCTGTCACATCCCCACCATAGCCACACTCAGGAGCCACATAACACACAGTTCCCCTCATACTAGGAGTACTGCTAACACCACCACTCTTTGGAATCTCCCCACTTGCAGAATCAAAGCTGTTATTCCTCCTTCCTCTCCATAACTCACCACTCAATCCATCCATCCACCAATCCATGTTCCCACGGTTGTTTCTGCTCCTACTCTTTCCCTTCCTCTTATCCAATGCATCATCACTCACCCACCAATCATCACCATTCTCAATATTATCACTCTTTACACCCCCACCCTTCCTCTTCTTCTTCTTCTTCTTCTTATCCTTCTTTTCGTTCTCCTCAAAACACTCATCTTTCCACCAATCCCTCACGGTCTTTCTCTTCCCCTTCACAACCCCGTCAAAGTTCTCCTCTTCCATTGACTCCCACCATTCCATTTCCTTCACCCTTCTCTTCTTCTTCTTCTTCTTGGCCTCCTCCTTTCCCATCTCCACATCCCCACACTCAATTCCACCCTTCACCCTCTCCTTATTCACATCCCTTCCAATCCACTCCATCACATAATCCTTAACCTTCTTACTCTCCCCACTCCCAACGTCATTCTCATGCTTCCACCACCAATCCCTCACCGAATTACTCTTCAACCCTTTCCCGTTCATCTTCTTCGCATCCTCCTTCTCAAACCCCGGCGACGCCCCTGCCACCGCCAAACCCGTCTCTGGCGAAGTCATCGCCATCATCGCCGCAGTCTCTGGCGAAGGAGATTGCTCCACCCCCAAGCTACTTTCTTCCATAAAAACACTGTGAGTACTCGCCACCGATCCGCAATCCTCAACCTCCTCCTCCTTCACCTTCCGCTTCTCTTCATCATTATTAACACTACCACACTCCAGCACCTCAATTTCAAACCTCGGAGGCTCCGAGCTCAGCCTCGCTAACCCGAAGTCGCCAATTCTGGGAGAGAAATCCCTATCAAGCAAAACGTTACTCGGCTTTATGTCGCCGTGGATAACAGGGGGGTCACAGGAGTGGAGAAAGTGAATTCCTTTTGCTATGTTGAGAATGATTGAGAAGCGGGTGTTCCAGTTCGAGAGTTCGGGGCACTTGCGGTGCAAAAGCGCGTCTTGGAGGTTGCCGTTTTGCATGAGCTCGTAGACCAAGAGGAAGCGGCGTCGTTTGGGGTCAGAGGAGAAGTGCGTGGCGGTGATGACGTGGGGAGAGAGGAGCTTGGATGCGAAAAAGAGCTCGTTGTGGAACTCCCGCTCTCCCTGGTGGGAGGAGGCAGAGTCCATGAGCTTGACGGCGACCGGGACTCCGGCGAGGGTGCCGGCGAATACGGGACCAAAGCCGCCGTGGCCGAGGCGGGAGGAGAAGGAATTGGTGGCGCGGCGGAGGACGGAGAAGGAGAGGCGGTGCGGGGGGGAAGAGGAAGGAGGAGGAGAAGGAGGGTGGGCGGTGCGTTTGCGGGTGAGGGTACGGTGGAGGCAGAGGAAGAGGAAGAGAAGGAGGAGGGAGAAGGCTGAGAGGGTGACGGCGAGGAGAGGTATGAAAAAGTGGTGGTGATGATGATGTGGCGGTGTGTCTGATGAGGTGGAGAGTTGTCGGGATGGCATGTTGGAGATGTTGTTTGAGGGTTGGATTCAAGTTGTCTTGGAGAATGGGTTGTTCATGGTTTTGTGGTTGTGAAGAGATGAAGATGAAGAGAAGAATAAGAAGAAGAATAGAGAGAATTTTGTGAATTTGTTTTGTATGTATATGAGAGTAAGAGTTTGGTGGTTAAGAGTTCGGTGTCTGTGTCTGCAGAAGAGTGTGTAGAATGAAAGTGCAATGTGTCAAAGTGATCTGTGTCCAACGTTGAGTTGAGATGACTGTTTCTTGCTGGACTGAGGTTGTTTTTCTTTTGTTTCGATACCAATTTGCATAGCGAGTCAGACATCGACGTTATGATACTATTTTTTGTGTTTTGAAAAGAATACTATTATTAACTCTGATGTGATTACTTAATATAATAAAATGTTTTATGATGGCTGAGTTAACTTAACTAATATATAGTTTATAAATTAAAAAACAGTATTTAATAAAATCTTTTAAAATCTTTTTAATTTATACATTAATGTTTTACTTGTAAGTATTATAAAAAATTAAATTTAATCACAGTTTAACTTAAGAAAGAAAAATATATTTTTTATAAGATAAATGTAATCATCATTCAGTCAATTCATTAGTATAAAATTATTATTTTCAAATAATAAGCTTTTACTGAGTAAAACTTAGCTCTCCCAAACATAAATTAGTATCTGATGAAAACTCTACTAGATACAAAGTTTTTCTGTTAAGCATATTTAAGAAAGCATAACGACATAATTTTATTGATAAATTTATGTTTTATTTTAAATTCATAAAACTAAGTAGCTTTAAATTTGTCAATTTTCTATAAACTCGTAATTTATTTATTTTTAAATATTTTTATTTTATTTATATTTATATTTTATAAGATAATTTTATTGGCCATTACATATATGAATTCCCGCAAATGTAAAATATTTTGCATGTACTTTTTGAAAAGTATTCAATAAATAATGAAATAATTTTCTTTTAATTCAGAAAAAGTATCAGTGGAAAAGAGTTGAATTTTGCTAAAACGTGTTAAAAGAGTTGAATTTGGAATACTAATAACTTTTAAAGGCAGTTAAAATTTAAGAAAACCACAAAAAGGAATGAACTTCTTTCAATTTAAATAAAAGAAAAGGCATAAAGTTATAATATACAAAAAAGAATAAATAGATAGTTTTATTTTTAATTTTACAAAACTTGTAAAATATACTACCAATTGTGCAAGTTTGATGTATACATCAAAATCTAATCGTACATTAGACGTTTCCTATAAGTTTTTTTTTTTTTAATACTCAAACTTCTTACGCATTCTATATTCTGACTTTGACCTTCTTTAGAACTGTGAATTCTTATCTTTTTCTGTATAGTGCTCTTTCTATTATCTATTTATTTATTAATTAGTTATCTGTTTCTTGTGTTTTGGTTTGCTTGTGTTTATGTGCACAGCTACAATTGCAGCACTGGCCAGGAATTTATTTATTTATTTATTAGTACTGTATTTCTTGTTTTGTAGTTTTGTTGTATTTATCTGTACAGCTACAATTGCAACACAGACTGGGGATTGATGTTACTGAATTGACTTTTTCTCAGTGTATATGTAAAAAGCACTTTTCCAGTTGGTATCATTTTTCTTTCCATGTTTACATTATGACAAACAAAAAAATCGGTTCCTTAATTTCATGATATTATACGTGATGTCATATACTCATTGTTTCACATTGATTGTCTCTTTTGTTTTTTAATGCAATCCAAAGGAAAAAAAAAAAACTAACACTAGTATTTTGGAGAAGATATATGTTATATGGAGTTAATTTGATTGGTGATTAACTAAATAGGTTTAGTACTTAATTAACTACTAAGGAGAAGTATTAATGAAAAATTCACATTTGAAAAATAAATTATTAAAAAATTCAAGAAAGTTTAGATTTCACGTTAAAAAAAAGATATATAAAAATTGAATATCACAAAAATTAAATTTTAAAAATTCATTAACGTAGAGTTTGAATTAGAAATGTATAGAATATATGTAACATTGGACGGTCAATTATTTGTTAAGTGAAATTAGACTGAATTATTGAAGTATTATAAAGATTGAATAATCATGCTAAAACAGATTAACTAAAAAATTATTATGTTTAATGTCTTAATAATGTGTTTGGTCGTAATTAAGTTGACTCTAATCACTAGTCTATCATAAAGTTTATAAATAAAAATTCTAAGTAGGTAGGTTACACATTAACTATACGTTTTTTATTCTTACAATATAAATCGAATTGATTTTGATATCAAATAATCTAATATAAATATTTTTGACTAGTTTTGATAAATAAGATTTGAACTTGAAAATAATCAATAAAAAATGATTCGTTAAGAAAAGAGTCCATACACTTAAAAAAGAAGGTAATAATATCAATTATTTATACACATGTAATCTTTTTTCAATAAATTCTAGCTAATAAGACTTGTCAAAATTAATGTATAATGCTAAAAAAAGTGATCTTACAATAGGATTAATATGAAACCTACTACTTTTGTCGTAGCATGTTAAGTAAAAAAAGGGTTTGCATAAAATATGATGAATTATTAAAGATGAAGAGAAGATGTGAAAAGTAGGGTTTGAGAGGTTGGCATGAGAAGTGGAGAGTAGGTGATTTTCCTTTTTACTTCCTTTTATGCTTCTCCAAACTTCCAACTTCTTTTCTTTCTTCAAACCAACCTTCTTTAGGTCATCATTATTCATGACCCACACTTTGGGGTGCTAATAGTAGAACACCACCAAAAACTCTGTTATTTTCTTTTGGTAGATTTTGACTTTGTAATCTACTAATTGCAATTTTGTCGTATGGAGATAGTGACAAATACTCATTAATAATCTCTCTCGATTTTGGTTATTAGGGATATACATAAAGGAAAAAAGTTTCATTCGTTTTCATTGCTATTTTATGTAAAAAATTTACTCGAAAGGAATTTAAATGCAAAGAAAATATTAACTAGTGATTGATTTGTTTCAAAGAAAATGTTTAACAATGTTGTTAGTTTACTGTTCATCTGATTTTTAATATGATTTTAGCTTGCTCATTAATAAAAATGATAGTTAATTAATTATTTACTCCTTAATCTAAACACGTGATAAGTTAGAAAGATTCTAAATATAATAACACTTTATTACTTAAATTAAAGATTGAATGCATCGCTTTGAACCCATCTCTTTATTACCTAGTTTAGCCATGCTATTAATTTTCATTGTAATATATATTTTTTTATGGATTTATCATGCAATGATAAACAAATATATTCAAATAGGTACACCAATAATAGCAACTCTTAATTTAGAAAAATATAATTATTAAAAAACTTCCTATGCTTTTTATCCCGAAGGGAGAAATTTCTATTCAGAGAAAAAGACACTGTTTTTAGTCAACTTTCACAACATTTACATCCAGTTAAAATCTTTTCTTTTTTCTGCAATTTTTAAATAATATTTTATATTAACATAAAAAAAATATCCATCTTTGGAGATGAATTAATTTCCTTCTGCATGTCACCGTGTGAGTGCCTTTATTGTGGAAAGTGGTTTGACAATTATGGTTATTTATTATCGTTCTAAAAATAAAAATCATAAAGTGAAACAGGTGTTGCCCATAACTATTTTTTCTCATTTATGACACACTTTGCAACTTTTACGACAAAGTTTTATTTTTCTTTGTATGCTCCAAATTTTTGTTAATTTAAACAAACTCACTTAATAAAGTAACCTTCCTAATGTCTGTATTTCGTCTTCCAAAACGTATTTTAAACTCGAGATCTAATTTAAGATGAATATATCTTCTTGATAAGTTGATGGTTTAATAACTGTTTTAAATAGCTAAATTTTTTTAATTAGTTTCTTAGTCAATAAAACATTAAAAAAAAATATTTAAAAGTTATGCCAATTTTTTCTCTTTTGTAATTTCTATTGTTTCTTTTTTCTGGACTAAAAGTAGAAATGTATTGAAAATCTAAATATGATTTAAATTTCACATTGGATATATATATATATATAAAAGAAAATTAAGTGCATATTTCATAAAGAATAAAATTCATAAATATATGTGAATATTTTGAGTTAAAAATGATGTTAAATTTTTATATAGATTGTGTTTCGGTTATGAGATCGAGATTGTTTGTTTATTAAATTTTGAGTGTTCTAATGTTTGTTTTAACATCGTTTGTCATTGACATTGTTAGATAAAACTAGGAGGTGATATATGCAGAAGGTACTCCAATGTTAAAGTTAGTAAAAATTTAGCTAGCTCAGTAGTTAATGTGTAATAATTTCAATCACCCACCCTCTTTACTTCAAATATGTATTTATAGATTTCGATGTGTTAGTTTAAAAGTGACCATTCTAACTGCATGGTATAGTCGCTCGCTCACTGGACGGTCTCGTTGACATTTATGACTATGTGAATCATCCGGTCCAAGGTTAATTGGACGACCATATAATATAGGTTGAACTTGTATTTTACTGATTTTGAGTTATTTTTAATGAATTTCACACCTCCAAATTCTCTTTGAAAAATGTTGGTTGAATATTTTTATTTTCTTCTAAACTTTGATTATTATTTTTTAAATTCAAACAACTTATGTTACACTCAAAATCGTGTAAATTGGTTCATTTCCTTAAAGTATTGCTCTTTCATACATAATTATTTGACTCAAATTTATAAAATAAACTATTAGATATGCATGCACCTGTCTAGAATCAAAGAAGAAAGTGATTGATCTATGAAGAAATAGGCACACAGGAAAAGGATGGTGGTTGGACTTGTAGGGTATCCTTGTCCATGGAGGACACAACAATGGATTTCATGTGGGACTAAGTCATAACTAACTAAAGAGAAAATTTTCATTAGGCACAAATAATTTGTATACAAATTAAAAACTAAAATAGATAGACTCTGTAAGAAACTTTATATAAATTAATTTATCCATTAACTAATTTATTTCTTCTTTTTTTTCATCTGTAAATTCTTAAAGAATTTATTTTCCAAACCTGACCTCTAATAAATATTTGTCTAATCAGTAAAAATGAGATTTATATAAAGAAATTGAGTTTGACTCTTGCATTTCATATAGAAGTTTTATTGATAGAGAATCTATGTTTGTGTTGTTGTAATTTATTAAAATTGAAGATCAATCCTAATCCTAATAGCTACTTAGAATTAACTTAGCTAATTTTTTCTAATCTTTTTTCCTAAAGGGAATGTGTGCTTAGAGTTGGATGCAACTGGTAAGCCAAGAAAGCAACTCCCGCAATCTATGGCTGCAAAAGTCAAGTTTTCCAAACCTAATTTTCTAAATTTCAGCCCCTAATTTTACAAGTGAGAATTTTAAAAAGCCATTTAGGCTGATTATATAATTTCCTAAGATATGTAACCGAAAAAAGGTATGTCACAAAATTATGATTATATAATTGAAATGACTTTAATTTTTATTTTTTTTTGCATTTTTCATATGGGTTAAAGATAATAATTCATGGAAAGTTAAAATAAATATAGTACAACATGACTTTCATTTAAAGCAAAGTTAAAAAGGGATTCTAAAATAATTTCTAAATATTTTAAATTCAACCATAGAAAAGCTTTGACCCATCAATTTCTAGCATGGTGTTGGGACTTATGTAGTAATGTTGATAGAGATAAATTCCAGCTAAAAATGTTAATTTAAACTATTATTAGTAATTCTTTTAACTTCAAGTTAACTATAGACATTTGGTTTTTTCAGTCCATCTTCTTTTTCTTTTGACAGCAAGTATAGATATATTATTCATAGTTTATGAATGAAGTCAAAGAGAATAATTGTTAAAAGCTATGTTCACACGTCTGCGAATGGAAATTTGGTTAAGAAGTAGCAGAGAACAGAATTTCAAGAAACAATAAGGTAGCACAAATGATTTGACTTTTTTGCTGGAAATATTTTTAATTCGGATTCCACCATCATTTTGTTTTTTGTTTAAGACTACAAGAAATCTCCACTACAAGTAATCGATTTGTTTAATAAATAATCTCTTACATACAGAACCTTATTGAATTGAATAATTACATTTTTTCCTCTTTTGTTACCAATCCAGCGTGAAATAATATAACAATATACATTTATAACTATTAATGAATGAAATGAGAAGGTTAGCAGAATATAGCTTCTTCATTTTCCTTTTTCTTTTCTTAAATTTTACTGAAGTAACTTTTTTAAGAAAATACCCCATTTCTTCTGTATCACTCTGTTTCCTAGTTCTTTAAGGAAAGAAAAATCCAAATACTTGTCTGATTTTGAAAACCTACCCATATATTCAAAAAGCACTGATATTCAGTGCTATTTTATTTATGCACAGGAATGACTAATTTCAATAACCAATTGTTTGCTACCCTGACGGAAGAGGCCAACATAAATGCTCTATTGATCAGTATGGTTAGTCCATTTATACGTGTAACCATATGGGTAGGTAGTGAGTTATATGTAACCAGATATAACAGGTTGGATGAAGTGAACACCACAATGAAGGTTTGAGGCTGCAAAATACTGAAACTGTCAGTTAGATTACGTGAAATTAGTTAAGTGTCCCATTAATGGAGAACAACGTATGATTGCAATCAGTATTGATACAAAGTAGAGCACTGAACCCCAGTTCTGCACAGTAAATGGCCAAAGATGGATTCGGGTGGTGACAATCAATCAAGAGGTTATAACTTGATGTAAATGTGAAACATTAAGTATTGTTTTATCCAGCTATTGATATTGTCTTTCATGTATTATATAGCATTAAAAGACATTCAATTACCATCAATTTGATCATGATTTAATAATAGGTAATTTGATCATGATTTAATCATAGGTAAACGGATGAACCATGAGACATTATAAGTTTGATGCTCAACCTGGTTTTAAGAGGGTTCAGATCTTTAGCAAAGACATTTTTATGATATCTTAGCCATTAGAACTATTTAATTTATCTTATAAAAAGTACTACTATCAACTCATGTTTAAAAGTTAATAGATGAAAGTGATTCGGTCACATGACTGTCAATTACACCCCAGAGAATAATAGACATTGAAAGAAAAGGGTTTGGTTTTATCAAGGTTTAACAAGATAGAGGGGAAAGAATAGGTGGGGCATCACGCTTTTGCAGGAAAATCAGTGGGGCATCAGTACATGGCCTTTAAGCAGAATAACTACATGCAAAAAAACTAAGATTCAAATGGCATCATGTTTTGCATCAGATATCAATGAATCAAAATGTAGTTGACATTACTGTAGAAGTATGAAACTATTATACACAACACAATATGCTCCTTGATCAATGATATTTAATCTTTAGTTTTGTTCTTTATATTTTTTCTTTGGAAGTGGAATGGATCGTCGATAAATGAATCAACAAATCTACCATAACCATTCATTTCTAGCACTAACTGCTTTCACATTAGTTAACACAAGTGGAGAAGTTTTGTAAAGCGATATCAAGTCATTGAGACATCTGTTTCTCCTGGGGCTATGCCCTCTCAGTCTGCTAATACCCGACGCACCAATCTCATAGATTTTGCCTGCAAAATTCAAGTATAAGTTTTAATAATACAATGAGACAACCCAAGACAGAGAACTAGTGATCATTATTTAGTTTTCCAAGACCACACGAGTATTTCTCAACCCAAAATGGTAAAATTAGTCCATTACTATTTTTTCTTCCGTTTTAAAGTAGCCCATACTTGGAAATGCAGAAAGTGAGGATTATTCTGCCAAAGGCTACATAATTCATGGTATTGTGGCTATTATTTTAATCATGATTATCTTGAGACCTGGATCAGATTTAGCCGTCTCTAATTTTATGCTTCTTATTTTAATAACCAGGAGATATGATTCTCCGATTCTCCTACAGGTTGGCAATATAAGGAGCGATGCCATGATTTTATTCATATAGTTTTTAAAAAATTTAATGTTGTGATATGACATTGGAGCAATGTCTGTGCTAGACGCTAACACTGAAGTACTAATTATTAACTACAAGTTACAACACCCCAGCAACTTTAAGAAGCACTACAGAAAGTAAAAAAAAATGTATTCAACAATAAGAAATTTCCATAGAAAAAACTTCATATCAATTGAGATGGACATATTGCATCCTTGTATATTTCGTGCTGTGACCTGTTGTTTATTGCTGTGTTCATGTTTAATAATGCTTAAACAATGTCCATGTCTATTTCCAAGCGGCGATGCTTGAAATTTTCACATCATGAGTAAAATTTGTAGCCCGATAGCATGAGATTTAATTTAATAGGAAAAATACATGCACTGTAACTTCAACAAATGCTTTCTTCTAAACTTTAGTTACTCCTGTAGATTGCAAGCAAAAAATTACCTTTCACCCATATTGGAGGAGCACCTGTAGCATTGGCAACGAGAAAGGACATTGCAATGTCTTCACAAGTTCTGTTGAAGGAAAAAAATTTAAAATTAAGAAAAAGAAATATGAAGGATACGAAAAAGATTAAGTGATAAGAACAAATTTAAAGTTCTTGAGGGTTAATTAATCATATATATTACCTCTCCCTGGAAACATAGCCCTGAATTGATGGAGACATCTCTTGAGTATATAAATCCAAGTATTTCCTGTGAAAGAATGCAGCCTTTGAGAGAACCATGCTATAAGTGCCCATCCACCAAACAGACCACCATCCTCCATACCTGTAATATGCAACATTATTTTGCTGTAGTATACAAAGTGAAATCAGTCAGGTAC
Source organism: Vigna umbellata (assembly GCF_029865625.1). NCBI lineage: Eukaryota > Viridiplantae > Streptophyta > Magnoliopsida > Fabales > Fabaceae > Vigna > Vigna umbellata. Next base: position 26,830,507 of record NC_142168.1, read on the forward strand.
AATATGCAAAATAGCAAATCATGTTATATTCAATAAGGGTAAATCAGCGTTCCATTTTGTTACTATCAAGCACATCCCATGAACACAGTGGACATCTGCATATTGCTCTTATTTTTCCCTTTCTAAATAAAAATACAGTAGCAAACATGCCATCTGTTTTCCCATTATTCTGCACAACATTAGTCATCTTTGAAGTTTGTCTCTAAATTAAGCAAGGGTGTATCTACAAGTAAATTAGAGGATTGTAAACATAATACAATTAAAATGACGATGATACCATAGTATCACTTTAAAAGAGCCAAGTCCATTTTAGTTTCATTTTCTCTCCCTCCATCCCCACCCTTAACACCGTATGTAGAGGTTGCAGTCCAACCATTCTTGTGTAAACAATTAACGAAGTGTTCATCTTCATCACATGACCAATCAAAACTCAATGTCAAGCTTTAGTTTAGTTGGACTCTGCCATTGGACCATACAACTAATCCTATAAAATACTAAAGGTTTCAGTATCCAACTAGCAAGAATTATTGCAAACATCGAAGTCATATTTCACCTTTGAGAAATGAAAGAGTAAAAATGTAAAATTCAAGCGGTTCAATTCAAGTAATGAAACAGGAAATGCTGTAATTCACTAATAACTAACCTCCTTATCCAGCCAGTGCATTCGAGGAACAAATCCCACCATTGTGGAAGGTGCACTTTGCCAGACAGAGAAAGCAAAATCTAGAGTAGAGCATGGAACAATCACATTATCATCAACTGAGAAAATTGCGTCAGTCTTGAGGTCCTTAATTGGCCTAAACCTGCTGTTTGACTCATAATCTGCACTGATGTCAAATCTAAAGTTTTGTTTGTGAGCTTTCTGAGACTTCGAAACCACAATCTTATTAAGATATGTTTTCAGCCTCTCAGATGGTTGCTCACTTTCAGTCCACACCACATGCATTGCATCGGCACTTCGACAGGATGCATAATGAGCAACAGTTTGTTTCAGAAGAGATTTTTGCCTCCAAGTGTTTATAAGCACAGTATAGCTAGCCCTGAATCATGAATTAAATCAGTTGTATCAGCAGATCCAGCTCAAATTATGAAACAAAAAAATCAAACTCCACAACTATAATCCTACTGGGAGCAAGAACCACAATGTCATTACATGCAAGGAAAAACCGCTACAAGAAAACACAAGTGTGGGCTTTATCAATTTTCAAACACTTTTAGTTTTAAAACAATCAAAGACAACCGACTTTCAAACCCAATGCAACGTGACTCAGGCTTGAGTTAGAATCACAATAAAATATTCGAACAAGTGTGTATAAGGGTAATTCACTTCTATAAACCTTTACAGTGTCCTTGAATGGAGAATTTCTAAAGGGTAATTCACTTCTATAAATAATTTAAAATGTTTTTTCAAAAAATATATTGTTTAAACAGAAAGTTTTGAAAAAATTTGAAATCTTAGGAATATATAATATATTAATTTTATCAATTTAATTAATTAAAATCAGAGAATTTCAAATTTCACCTGAAAATTAAGAATTTAAAATTATGCATACTATTACTTCTCCTAAATCGATTATTCTTTTCTTCATATTCTTTCTTCGGCTCAATCTCAGTTGGGATGTCACAAACTTTACTTTGGTCAGGATACTGTTAGTTCGACATCACTTTTTGACAAATGTCTACCAGAGTTTCTTTTAGGTTAATATGAATCATGTTTATTTTTGGTTGCCAACAGCCAAGTTATCTTTTTGCCAATGTTATTTCCCAACAAATGTTAGTTAGAAATTTCTTTGTTACCATCAAGGTTGTTTTGGTTGTTTTCAAGCTAATGCTAAACATGATTTTTTTTTGGGTAGTGTTAATTAGGATTATGTTACAGATAATGTTAGTCAAGGTTATTTTTCAACCAACTTGAATAGAAGTTATTCTCGGTTGACATTGTTGGGATTTTTTATTTGCAGAAGTCAAGTTTAATTGTTGGAATTATTTATTTAAGTAAGTCAAGTTTACTTCTTGGTTACCGTTTGTCAAGATTTTCGGTGGATGTTAGCCAAATTTTTTTGGTTGAATTGTAGTGATTATTTTTTGTCGATCTCTGTACAATTTTTTTTATCCACGTCACTAGTGTTATATAGTGATAATTTTTGTATTTGGCAGTAAGTGAAATACTCTTTCCAAACAAGTAAACTACAATTTAATAAATGTTAATTATTTTATCCAAACACAACATCTGAAAAATTAAATAATTTGAAATGTAAACAATTCAAATTTAATGAATTTAAATTTCTTCACAATTGTAAAATTATCTACCCAATCACAAGGTTAGTGAAAAATAATAAGAATAAAAAATGAAATGAAGTTTTTCATAAGTTAAAATTACTTTTATACATAAGTCAATCCAGTTCAAGAAGAAGTTAATTTCAATTTTTCTTTCCAAAAGTGCTTAGGAAGAACTTTTTCTCTCAAACAATTACAAATCTATAATGTGTTAGGGAATCAATCTACCATCATGACTATCCTTAGATAGGAATCTCAAAATCCTTTGCTAACACATATCATGGTGAAAAAAACAACCTAAAACATCATAAAGCACCTTTTACTTAGAGAATTTGTCCAAACGATGCCATCTAATTGCAAGATTAAGTAACGGGAACTCTATTTTAAAGCAAAGAATACATATAACAAAACTGTTTTCTTTTTCTTTTAAATCCAAACCAAACTGATCATGTTAAAACTACTTTTCATTTCTGAACAAAAACTCTAATTATAATGGATCATGATAATAAATAATCCATTATATATATATATATATATATATATATATATATATATATATATATATATATATATACATATAATTAGTGAAATAATTTAATTACCACAACCATTCTAAATCAACCCTAAAAAGAACAGATCCATCAGAATAAAATAAAATTGCAGAGAAGAAAAACAGATCTAATATTTTTATACCTTGAAGTAACCGAAGAAGGGTTGTGAAGGTGCCAACCCATCCACGAACTGAGTCTGGCGGTGATCAAAACGACGGCGGAGAGAGCAAACAGCGCTAAGAAGAGCTTGAACTTGGCGGCACTGAGGAAATGTTTGGCTCGGCGGAGGGAGAGAAGGGGGCGGTTGCCGTAGGCACTTCGACTGGCCGCTTTCTGCTTCGCCGGAGAGTTGAAGCCGTCGACTGCGTCCGCGGCGATGCCGGCGTCGCGAATCTGAACGGAGGTGGACATGGCTCAAGGTAGGAGAACATTCGATTAACGGTACAAAGAGAAGGCGATGCTTATGATGGTGGTGACGTTGGTTACAATCACCATGTTTGCGCGTGATGAGCGCTTCAAACGACAAAGCGATACATACACGATCACTGCTTCAATACGACGTGTCCTTGAACTCAAAACGACATTTTGAACTATTTCAAGTTCATAAAACCACAAAAATAATCGTGTAAGTGCCAGCGTGTCTTGTACGAGAAAATTAATTTGTCAAAATATATTTTAAATTTATTTTTTTACACATTTCAGTTTATTATCTATAAATACTTACAAAAATTATCTAAACATGCCCTATTAACGATTATTTCTTCATTTGATATTACATGTTTAGTTAATTTATAATTAAATATAATCTCTAATGTAATAGTTTACAAAAATAATTTTAGTTAAACATTTTGCTTAACAAAATCTATTAATATATATAAGATAGTATTTATACAAATATTTTGTAAAAATAACTTTGGTGAAAAATGTATGCTTTGGAAGAAAAAGTATGCATAGATAGAACAGTTTGAATATTATTATCTGACATTAATGATAAGATTTATAAAATTAACTTAAACATTAACCTAATAAATAAATAAAAAAAAAAAAAACACTTGATGCTCCAACTGAATAGGACAACAAAATTTCTCTATAAATTTTACAAGTTGTTTATCAAGACATGAAGTCAAAAAGTGCTTAAATTAGAACAATCCCATAATAGTTGCTTTTAAATGTTGTATGCAAAATATAAAACTTATGAAGAAAAAACCATATTATGCTTAAATATTTTTACAGCTTTAAACATGAGTACCATAATTTTGTATAAACTAAATATTTGGCCTTTGTTTTGTCATTGTCTTTTTATTTTCTCATTATCTTTTTTAATAGGCCTTTTGTTTCCATTATTGCTCCCAATTTTGGATAACCCAATAACTCCATTTGAGTTCTTAATTATTTTTTAGTACTTTTTTTATTGTCACACATAGAATTTACTTTTCTTTTACTAGTGTTTTCCCAATGATAATACAAAACCTAATAAATTCTCTTTTTATTTTTTAGTGACCCATCTCATTTATCTACTCTCATTTTAAGAGATAACATCATAATTTAATACTCGTATATTAAAAAAGGGATAAAATAACTCTATTGACTTAATTAGATAAAGCTCTTTTCATGTGAAACAAGACATTTGTAACACCGTATATTCCATTTATAGCACTTTTTATAATATTTGATATGACAAGCTAATAGTACTATTTTAACACTCTTCTTCCAACATTTTTTTTATTTTATTAAATTTACAAATTTTATTAAATATTCTTTCAGACTCAAATAAGTAAAAACATTGAAACTTAAATATAAATAAAGTTTATTTAGTATTAACGTGATTTGTTTAATGTTAAGTGCATTAGTTGCACAACTAATTATTATTCCAAAATACTTTAGCATGACAATAATTGTGATTCATAACTAATTTTGAAAAAAAAATGTTTTCATAAATTGTTTTAGTATTTAAGAAATTAAAAGTATGCAAAAATAAATATTATTTTAACCATTTTATCAAACACCTCAAAGTTATAATAAATAAAAAAAACAATATGATGAGTGTTATGAAATTGATAAGTGTATCAAATCATATAATAAAGTAAATAAGCTAACATATCATTTCTCAATACACTAATGTGATTAAGTTAAACTATAATTATTTACTAAATTTAGTATAAGAAACTTTAGTAATAAGAAAAATATTGATTTTTGAATAAAATAATTATAAAGTTCTGGAAAGTAATTTAAAATAATGAGATTGATTGTATGATAAAGATTTTATATTAGGATTGAAGTTTATATCCAATTTCATGTAAAAACACCAAACAATATACTTATAATTTCTACTCTTGCATTCACACTACATGTAATTAGTCCTAATGTCTTAACAACAAGTTTAAACTTTAATAATAAAAATTCTAATGTTTTAATAATTTTTATTATAAGTTTGTAGTAAGTTCAACATTTCAATGTTATAAATGATTAATAATTTCACATATATTACTAACATGTGAAATCTATTAGATGTCCTATCTTAATTAAATTTCCAAACTATTTTTTCGATCAACAAGTACTACTAAATATGTAAACAATAATTATACACTTAAGAACAAGAATAAAACACAAAAGTAGTGAAAAAAAATATTGAATATTAGAAATCATAAAGAGTTAAGATACATTATATATAACCGTATGAATTAGGGAGTTAGTTATTCCTATACATTTTGAACTCTATAAAAGAATACAGATGAATGCCTTCAACCTCCTGGATGCGCCTCTACCTTCTATCCTTTTAGGTCAAGTGTCCTTTCTTTAGAAGAGTGAATTTTTAACTCTTGGCAAACCCTTTATTTATACATTTTTGAAACCTACGACTTGTTGGGTGAATTGGCTCGCTAGTCAAGTAATTCTCTCTTTGATGGGTGACTTGGTTTGGTTCACTAAATGAATGGGCCAAAACTGGATTAAACTTGAAATTTGTACTCGATTTTTGTAATTGAAGTTACCAAATATATTGACAATTGATTTTATTGAGATATTCTTCAATCTTCAGTGATTCCCATTATTTGATTTTGTAATTGAAGCAGCTTCATTTGTTGATAAATTATTTTGTTGAAACATTCTTTAATCTTTAATGGTTTCCACTTATTTACACAATATTTTCATAAATAGGAATAAAATATTTATATTTCCTGATTTATTCAATAAAAACCTTAATTATGGAAAAAGTAATAATAAAAATACCAATAAAAGATAAAAATAAACAAAATAAAAAGAATGATAAAGCCAGTTATAAGTAAGTAATTGTTAGGGTTAAACTTCATCATACAATTAGTCATTGTCTTTCCAACTTAATGTTAAATGAATCCACAAGTTTAATCAAATCCTAATGGTTTAAGGTTTAGTGTTTAACATTGTTTTATTATGGGAACTTACTTTCATAATAAAAAATATGGAAACTTACTTTCATAATAAGGGCTTAAGAAAACTAATGAATAAAACTTCATTCTTAGATAAAAGCTTCATTAGATATTTTGCTTCAATTCTAAATCACAGAAGATACTTTTCAATCCGAAGAAATCAAATATCAAGCTACGTATGATCAAAGCACAACACACATTAAACATAAAAACAAAATATAAACATTAAATGGAAAGATATTTATATACATAAAAACAATACCAATTTATATAGGAGAGTTTAGTTGATTACATTTAACTGGAGTTTATCTTTTCGTTCTCATAAAAATCCAAAAAGAAAATATGAATAGAAGATGGAAAGCCAAGAAAGAAAATAAAGGTCTTCCAAGAAACCTTAATAACTCCCATAGGTCTTCAAAATACACTTCCCACTTCGGAAAACAAAAAATTAAAATTATGTGAATAAAATCAACACCCAGTGTCAAACACTATTATGTTAGGCGAATTCATTCAAACATAGGTCTATGTACAATCGACGTTCAGTACGAGTCATCCCACGTTGGACGTGTGCACTTAGACTCATTTGTTTGTCCAAGTGGCATTAAGTGCAAATCAAGTAGCACTCAACCAAGAGCACTGGTGGAATATGGCACTTAGCTTGAGATAAGTGGTGGTCAACCCTAATGACAAGTTTTTTCTCTGCCTCATGGCACTGGACTTTATTAAGTGGAACTCAACACAAATAATCTTTTGAAAATTTCAAATTTTTGACCTTCACTAAAACTTTCGAGGATTCTAAAATTTATTCGCTTCACCCAAGTATTTTTTGTTCAATTGTTGGACAAAAGTTAATGGAGATTAGTGATATAATTATATAAGAGTAACTAATATTCAATGACTTAAAAAAATTATTAAAAAGCAAACTAAATAATTTAAAAGTTAAATAAGAGTTTACTTTATATAAAGTGACTAATAATAATGAAAATTGACATTATCAATTAGTTCTTGAAAGTGGTAGTTTTACTTCTTTCTTTACCCTTCTAATCTTAATTTTTATTTGAAAATTTATTTGTAGTCCTAATATTTTATATAAATCATAAGGAGATGTATTTATCATTTGATAAAGAAATGAAAAAAGTTGATGAATTTTAAATTTGTAAGGTAATCAATCGTAAAAGGCTATAAATTTAAGTAATTTGTTGATCGAAAACACATTTTTTTAATGAAGAAAATTTTGGGAAGAAAAATTGTGTTAATTTTGTTTAATAAAATTGCAATTGATAGAGTGAATTTAAGTTCTAAACTATTATGGAAAATATTAAACCAAATCTCGCTCAGTTAAACTAGGAATGATCAATAAAAAATTTATAACTGACAAAATTTTGAGAAAAAAATGATAAGATATTTGGTAAAGTGTTAAAAGATTCATATTTTTCATAACAAGAATTTTATCATTCACTCAACAAAATAAATCATGAATAAGGAGAATATAGAGATATGAAAGAAAAGAAAAACATATAATGAGTAAAAAAAAACAAACAATATGCATGGATAACTTGAAAAACATAGAAAGAAAGGAAAAGATGAAGAAGAAAGAGCATTTGAGAACTAATATATTTCTATTCTTTTGTTCTTTATGTTTTTGTTTATAAATAGAGAGTGGTTTTAACACCATAAATTACTAACTTATAAATTAAATTTTAAAATCATAAGAAACATTAATTAATTAAGATGTGGAGAATATTTATAACTTCAATTTTAAAATCATAACAAACATTAAATAATTGTATTAAGATATGGAGAAGATTTATAAGTTAAATTTAGGTTTAATACATCATTTGGTCCCTAGTTTTGGTTTTTTGTTCAAAGTCATAATACCTTTTAAAAAAGTTCAGTAAGTCCCCATATTTCGTTAAAAACAATTCAAAATGGCCATTTTGGCTTACGGCGTTAAAAACATAATGGTGCAATTGCTTATGTGGCAAAAACTGAATGATGTATACAACTTTTGATCGTGTGACAAAGTGAGGTGAATTGAGTTGGAAAGGTATGTGGAAATGTTAAAAAGTTGAAGTTATTAAGTAAAAGAAAATGGTTAGGGTTTTTACAAAATCATGTGTAAAATCAAAAGCCCAATTGCAATTTTCAAAATTAGAATCTCAATTCACAATTCACAAAATCACGTGCAAAATTAGAAATCCTAATTGCCAATTTGCAATTCACAAAAAAATCAAAAACCTCATCTCTCTCCCAACATTTCGGCAACCATCACCTCATCGTTGTCTTCTTCTTCACCTCAAACACCTACAACCAGAGAAAACCTATTCAAAGAGGAGGAAGAAGGTTGAACAATAATTGAAAAAAAGGGATGGTGGTAACGTTGGTGGAGCTCCTAGCCAACGACACGCCTTGGAAAAGATGCATCAACACCTGATCACGTTTAGCTCCGGCGCTAACGGCAAGGCGAGAAAAGTGCAGTCGTGGGTGAAGGTGGTGTTGTAGTGGCCTCACGCAAAGAAGATGAGGTGGATGCAATAGGTTTCGTTCTCTCTTTTGTTGTGATTGAATTGAAAAACGAATCAAGAAAGAGAGAATATGAATGCTGAAACGAGTTGTTGGCAGACAGGTTCTTCCAATTGGACCTTCAACGAACCATGAACCCAAATTGAAGATCACTTTCACCATATTCTTGAACCCCAAATCGCGAATGAATTCTAATCTAATTGTAATTTTATTTAACCCTCAGTTAAACTTTTTCCACGTCATTCATTTTTATTTTTAAAATTTTCCTTAAAATATATCAAACATGCCACATATTACAAAATTGTACACATAATTTACTTTTGGCCACGGAGGCAATTGCACCGTTATGTTTTTAACGCCATAAGTCAAAAGGATCATTTTTAGCCATTTTTAACGAAATATGGGGTTTTACTGAACTTTTTTAAAAAGTAGGACGACTTTGAACAAAAAGCCCAAAACTAGGAACCAAATGATGTACTAAACCTTAAATTTATTAAGATATGGAGAAGATTTATAAGTTGTTTACCTAATATATCAATGAAGCAATTTAACCAATTTAAGCAAGATGAAGTCCTCTCATCTCTTGATAACTCACATCCAAAATCTTAAATAAAATTATTAAGAGTTCAAATTTCTCCTACTAATGGGGATGAAGTTATGAGATATCTCAAGTCAAGTGAAGATAAGACAAATTTATAAGATATAATAAGTGCAAATCTTATCTTATAAGTTTGTTTTATAGAATTGAGTAAACTTAAAATTCACTTTTAAAATGGTAGCATAACCATTTGAAAAATATATCCTAATTGAATCTATTATGCTATCTTTATTCCGATACTAATGAATGTCTAATCACATACTCTAGATGTATATGTCTTAACATAATTGAGGTGTGTTGCAAAACTTATATTAATTAAAAATAAAATAAAATTATATTTAAACTCCATATTAATTAGAAATAAGATTAAATTAAATTTAAAGTCCATTTATTTTAAAAAAAAGAGTAAAAGTTCCAAAGATTTTAATGTTTAATGTTTAATTAGTCTATTGATAACATCTTTTAGGAAATTTAATTATTTGGACAATCATATTTTTCTTTAACAAACTGATTTACAGAAAAATGCTAAAGCAAATCATATAAAGATAGTAAAATGAAATTACAAAAAATGATATATTTCTCTTAACAGTGTGCTAAAAATATGTTTAATTAGGCAATGCATACTGACTTCCTAACTTTTTGTTGACTTAAATTTCTTAACAACTCATTTCCCATGCAGAAAAAAGCAATAAATAAATAAATAAAAACCATAACAGTATTTAATTGATTATTCAAGCAGCAAAACAATTAAAAGTACTGATCAATAATCATTAAATGTAGGTGACAAAAGTTGTATTAATTTAATAGATTAATTTTTATCCCTATTTGATTAACTTATAATTTAATATCTCAGTAACTTGTGCTAAATGATTAAGTATTCTGTTGTGACTTTTACAAATATACGACAGAAAGGTAACTGATTAATTTGAACCTTATCAATCTAAAACTAATATGACAAACATATTCATTCAAGATAATTAATACAAGCATTTATTTAGTTATTTAGTTGAATTTCTCTTTAGAATGTTTGATGTAGTAACTCATTTGAAAACAGCATAAACATTTATTATATTATTTTAGAGTGAATATGTGGGTCTCGTTTCATATTAACAGCATAAACATTCCACTGTTACGAATATAATAATCATCCATTAACCTTATTCAAGTGCATTTTAACTTTTCATAGTTGGGTTTTGATTAGTTAATTAAATTAAAAAACAAAAATTTCGTTATAAAGAAGTTTATTAGGAAAAGCTATATATAATTACTTATATATGCTCTGGATATTTGTATTGCAGTTAGTATGAACATTTTTACTTTAATATAATGTAAAACATGTCTTGTCACAAACACTATCATCGAAAAACCATGCCCTATTTTGAATTTTGTTCAGAAAAACATTGGAAACTAGATTTTATAGGACCTGCGCATGCAGGTGAACTTTGAAGGCATTGTATAAAAGAAAGCATACGTACTAAAGAATAGTGTGTCTGAATCTGTAGAAGTACTTTGGACCACAAACTTTGATGAGGCCAGCTACTTAGCAGTTGAGATGCACATGCAATGAGCCTCTTCTGTTCAACTCAATTAAATTCACAGACAGATAGAGAGGTGAAGAAACAATGAAATAGCTGGAAAAGAATAGTGCAGCTTCATTAGTAAATGCTTTGCCTCATCTTTCTGCCATCCATTAACTTTTCTGTCCCAAATGGTCAAAAGGGTCTGTCTAAACTTCAACTCTCATAAATGATGAGCTATGCTTACATCACAAGGAAATTAACTAATGAAAAGCGACATATAATATCGTTTGTGACAGTGAAATCCTCACTCGTGGCATCCAGTTTTGTTGCAGTAAATGATCTGCCAAGGCACAAGAGAACCAGATTTTTCTGCACAAACCAAAAATTGCATGTGTATATATTGTATTCAATATTCATATTGTTCAGTTCCTTAGTCAAGAATTCATATACTAAATGAGCATGTTCAGGAAGCATGAGTGTATAAACTAAAACAGTGGAGGAACAAGTAGTTAATGTAATCATAACAACTGAGATTTGAGAATCAGAAATAAGTTCCACATTTGTTGGAAATTTTTAAGCATTTTGCAACTTTGAAGTTATGAATTATACGTGAATGAAGAAGATGTTGGTTGAGTCCAAGGTGGAGGAACAGGAACATAGGATAGAATACTAAAATAATAACTTTTCTGGTAATACAAAAGGATGAACTTCTAATTCCTAGTACAGAAGATTCTCTTATTGCAACAAAGAAGCCCTACTGAACTTGTAAGTAGTCTGGTTGAAATTCACATTGGTGGTGCCAGCCATGTTATCACAATGGGGCTTCTCACAGTGTGCAAACCATTCTTCCATACCAGACTTCCAAATTCAGGAGATGTTTGCCGAACCCTTGGCGTGAATGTAATCTTGTAAGACAGCTTTTGGTGTTCTTTTGTGAAATTTAGAGTTTCTGGCTCAACTTTGACAGAAGCACCTTCGAATGGTGAGATCACAACTTGGTATTTGGAATCAGGTGGGCCAACATTGGTGACAGTTCTGTGAACAATCACAGGTCTAGAGAATGAAGTAGCTGTTTTCTGGGTAAAGATTGATGATATGGCTGGGTAGTTCAAGTCCCCTGGACTCGCAAGAGAGTGTTTGCAAGATCTGTTGGAATATTTGGCAAAAACTTGTAGTTGGGTTGGAGTCAGATTCTGTGTGCATAGGAATTCAAAGTAGTCCTGTGGCTCTATGTCATATACCAAACCAGGGTCAAGAGCTCTGATAGGGTCAATGTGTCCAGAACCATGATCATAAGGACTTGAAGGTTTAGCAGTTGAGGCATCTGTGAGAGTTTTTTTGGTGTTGTCAAGAACATAAGCAGTTGTCATCAAAGCAGATTTTATAGCAGCAGGGCTCCACTCTGGGTGCCTGGCTTTGAGAAAGGCTGCTACACCACTCACATGTGGGCATGACATTGAGGTTCCAGAGAGTATATTGAACTTCTCTCTCCTGTTGTCCACTTTCAAACCTGATGGACCAATGGCCTCACTCCAAGCAGCAAGAATATTCACCCCAGGAGCTACTAAATCAGGCTTCAGAATTTCAAGGCTGAGAAAATTTGGCCCTCTTGATGAAAATGCTGCCACTACAGGAGATGGCCTTATTCCCAACCTCGTACCTTTAAAAGCTAGAGTTGCAGTAGCACTTTGACTAGATAGGACATAACTTTTGAGATCTTTTCCTTCTTTTTGTCCTATTGCAACTGCTGGAAGGAGATGGCAATCAGCAACTAGTTCTTCTCCATTAGCTTCAGTATTTGTGAGAATCATTCCCACCCCTCCTGCACTTCTCACCACATGACCCTTCTGCACTCTAGGACTAAGGCCTCTATCACATATAACTATCTTTCCTGAAACCACTTTAGGATCCATAGTCCCTTCCAAGCACATGGATCTTGGATCAACCCTGCTAGAGTTGCTCCCCAAGTACACCAAAGGGTATTGTTTCTCAATTGAAAGCACACTTTGCCCTTTGTAGAGTGAAACTCCAGTCACTATCTTACCATTTCCAAGCTTAACTTCTGCTGGAAAATCTCTATCCATTGTGCTGGCTCCAACTGTGGTGATCCATGGTGAAACATTGGTGAGGCTGGCAGGATCAGGTCCTGCATTTCCTGCAGAACATGAAACAAAAACACCCTTCTCCATTGCTCCAAATGCAGCAACAGATAAACTATCACGGTAATAAGAGGAGACTCCACCACCCAAAGAGATGGAAAGAATATCCACTCCATCAGCCACAGCTTTATCAATAGCTGACACAATATCTGAGCTAAAGCACCCACCAATCCAACACACTTTGTAAGCTGCAATCCTTGCACCTGGTGCCATTCCTCTTGCTGTGCCATTAGCATAACCAAGAAGGTTAGCCCCAAGCACAGGAGAGCCACCAACTGTAGCTGCTGTGTGAGTGCCATGCCCATCTTGATCTCTTGGTGATTTGTACTCCTTCTGCTCATTAATTCTACCAATTGCTGCTTCATATCCATGGTAGAACACTCTTGCCCCCACAACCTTTTTATTGCAGTGACTTTTTGTGAATCCTGTTCCAATCTCACAGGCACCTTTCCAATGAGCAGGTACTGGTCCCATGCTTACATCTTTGAAGCTTTCACTCTCTGGCCAAATCCCAGTATCTAACACTCCCACTATAACATCACGGCCCGAAAGCTTTTCTGACCACACGTTAGGGGCTTTTTGTGGTTGAAGCCCGAGGAATGCAGGACTTCTTGTAGTGTGTAGCTCATACTTTGTATCTGGGAATATGGCCACAACTCCTTCTTCAGCCTCTAGCTTCTTAGCTTCTCCTTCAGTCAACTTAGCTGCAACACCATGAAAAGCATTCTGGTAAGTGTAGATAATTCTCTTCTCACTGTCCGCATCAGCTCCTGGAGATGTGGACAGTGCCGATTTCAGCTTTGATGAATACCATTCAAGGTGGTTGGTGAAGGCTTTTGGCATTACTGGCTTATCCATTTGAACCAGGTAAGTCTTCTTAGCAAATTGAGCATTTGCTGAGAACATCATTGTTAGAACTAGAAGATAGCTTGTAAAAAAATATCCCATGTTTCCCATTATGGTCTTGGCCATGTTTCATGCCAAAGAAGGAGAAAGATTGAGTCTTTGAAGAAGGGTGTTGGGTTAAAAGGAAGGAAGTGTGAAGAGATATTATAAGGGGATTGTGCTTCATAATTTGTCTGTCATCTTGTGGTTGAAATATTAAATGGACAATGGTACTTTACATTAGATTTTATTTTTTTACATAACATTATCTCTCACTATTTTTTACTTTTTCTTTCTCTTTAAAAATGCAAAAGTTAATTTTAGTAAGACCATTTTCCTCTTATAAAAATTGTCAAATAATAATAAAATATTATAACAGAAACTTTGTTTTCCATGTCAAATCCTAGAATGGAAAGAGAGTGACCTTTTATGTGTTCCAGCTTAAGGTAGGAGGTTGTTTTGTGTGTGACAGTCGCTGGTATGAAGTTACTGTATAATTGCAACAGTGTTTCTTGATTCACGCTTGCACTTTGTGCTCTGCATAATTATTTTAGTCATTACTTTTGAACAAGCAGCTACGTATGAGGTTGGGGACCTTAATGTAGTTTGTGCTATCTTGTTAGTTACACTGTTACTTTAAGGAATGATTATATAGTTGCAATTATAATGGTGGTTGTGTATGGTGAAATCAATTGAATTTGTTTATGTAAATTTACAGTGAAAGAGATTATGGAAACTTAGCCCTCTTCTTTTGAGTGGATTTGAGAGACTGGATTTCAGGGAATTTGAGAGGATTTGAAGATAAATTTTTTTGTGGTTTATTTGAGTGAATTTGGAGGTAAACGAGAATGAATTTGAAAATAATTTTTTTTAATTTGTCACGTCAATACAATTCTATACTAATTCTCACAAATTTTATTTCCAAATTGATTCTCATTTACCTCCAAATTCATTCAAATAAACGATAAAAAAAATTATGTTCAAATCTCCTCAAATTACTCCCTCAAATCCATTAGTTTTTTCCTAACACTGAAAGGCTGCACTCGAGAAACACAAAACAATATAATATAATCTACGTTTTAACTAATTTATAAAGTGACAGGTTACATTAAATATAAGGTTTAATTGCTTCCTTTGTCCCCAGTTTGGTTGAATTGTGTCAAATTCATCCTCATTTTTAAAAAAGTTTCATTTTCGTCCTCACGTGGTGTAAAAGTGTCAATTGAATCCAAACATTGAAAAAATATGTGTCAATGTAGTCATCTCCGTTAAATACACACTAACGGTGTTAAATGGCTGATTATTTGGCACTAGATATCTTCCAACGTGGCAAAAGAGAGGTTTACGTGGATCTGGAAAGGGGTTTTCAAAAAAGCTATTCTTGCCCAATTTCGTGTGTTCTTTTCCTTCTCTCTTTCAAGAAACTTCCGCGCAATGCCGTAACGTAACGTGTCGTTTTTCTCCACACTCTANTCACATTCTCTTGTGTTGTCTCGTTTTACCCAACCCATTATATTTTTCAGAACATCCATTCTAAGGAAAGGATTGGCAAAGGTAGAGAAAATGAAGGACTGTATTATCTTGAAAATGTTTCACAACAAACCTATAAAGGAGTTTTGACTTGTCCTGCGAATGAGCAAATACAATATAAAAACAAAAAGAAAATTTGGTTATGGCATAAACAATTGAGACATCCCTCTTTTGGTTATCTAAATTTCCATCATTTTTTCATAAATGCAATATTTCTGATTTTTTTTTGTGAAAATTGTGTGATGGCAAAAAGTCATCGTGTTGTATTGCCTTTAAGCAGTAAAAAAAAATGATTTTTCTTTTTCATTAATTCACACAAATGTTTGGGATTTTGTCCCACAATTTACACATAATGGAAAAAAATTGTTTATCACTTTTGTTGATGATTGTACGAGAGTAACCTAAATGTATTTGTTTAAACATAAAAGTGATGTGTGTGATGTGGTTTCTTCCTTCCATCATATAATCGTTACAGAATTCAACACATATATTAAGGTCATTCAATCAGACAATAGAGGGGAATACGTTAAGACTGAATTAATAGAGTTCATGAACTATAAAAGCACCTTGCATCACATGTAGCTTAATGCAAGATGCATTTAGGTTATCCTAGTATAATTATCAACAAAACTGATAAACCATTTTTTCCCACTATGTGTAGATTGTGAGGCAAGGCCTCAAACATCTGTGTGAATTAATGAAAAAGAAATATCGATTTTTTTTTGCTAATAGGAAACACAACACAATGACTTTTTGTCATTACATAAGTTTCACAAAGAAAATTAGAAATATTACATTTATAAAATAATGATGGAAATAATTTGTTTAGATAACCAAAAGAGGGATGTCTCAACCATCTATGCCATAACCAATTTTCCTTTTTATTTTTATCTTGTATATGTTCATTCGCAAGATAAACTAACACTCCTTCATGAGTTTGTTGTGAGATATTTTCAAGATAATACAGCCCTTCACTCTCTCTCTACTACTAGCAATCTTCTCCTTGAAATGGATGTTATGAAAAAGACAATAGGTTGGGTAAAACGAGGTAACACAAAAATATGATTTGGCTAACTTGCTAACAGAGAGAACATTACAGTTCAATGTAGGAATAAATAAAACATCAGGAATCGATAAGAAGTTGAGAGAGATATAGTAGCTATACTTCAATAGGATATGAGACCCACTCACATTAATAATAACATTTTTAGAACAATTAGGGAAAAAATTAGTAAATTTATGAGATCACAAATCATATGATGAGTAGCACATGAATCAATTATCCAATTACTACCCTAGTAACAATAGAAAGATTAAGAGTAGAGTTAGATATACCTAACTTGGTCACAAATCCAACACTAGTAGAAATATAGATCTTGAAAGCAGCGGAAGTTGGAATTCGTTTCTCTGATTGAGTTTTATTGGAAGGAGATAGAGGATGTTAGTGTTTAGCTCTAATACCATATAAAAAGGTTTATAAAATAAATTCTGATGTACCATGTACATATACAAGGTCCTATAATTCTTCATCTATTAAAGGAATGACAGTTGCACAAATCTGCACAAATTATAATAATGTCTAAATTATAGCTAATATAATATTTGATTGTCTAATATTTACTAATAGAATATTTGACATATCTTAACAACAAACACTCTTTCATGGTGTTTAAAAGTGGCTTAATTTCTAGGTCAAATTATTATCACAATTTCCTTGAAAATAAGATTCTTGCTCCAAAATATTTGATATTGTTTATACTTTCCGTTGCCTAATTTGTATTTTCAGTTGATATTTTAACTTTTTATGTTTTTAAAATATTTAATTATTTTTGTAATATATGAAAAAATCAATATATTGTTGAAGATATAACAAAAAGATACACTAAAAGAAAACTTAATCCAACTATGTTTTATACTGTTTATTAAGCACCTCAAATCACAAAATAAACACTTAACACATGTAAATAAAAAAAATTACACGCTAACTCATACTCTAAGATTACCATGAAATATTACCCATAGTAATATATATATATATATAGTAATATATATATATATATATATATATATATATATATATATATATCAAAATATAAAGATAAAGATATTAAATAATATAAACACATCTTTATAAACCTATTAAATATTACCCATAATAAAATAAATATGTATGTGTCTTTTTAAAATACGGAAACTACCACCGTATAATCATCCACAAAAGCCTTTTACTTTCTGCACCTCACAATTCGTAAAATAATTACAGAATACATGTTTTGGAAAAAACTTTGATGAATTTTTCGAATGGATTTCCAAAATGTGAGTTTCATAATATAATTTTCGAAATAAAATTTTGAGAATGACATTTTCAAAACAGAATTGCCGAAACGCATGAAATACAATTGGAACAAGTTTTTTGGAATGTGATTTCTGGAATAAACTTATGGAATATTTTAATATCTTCTTAAATGAGTTTTCTGAAATACCTCTATGTTTAAAAAGAACTTTTCAAAGCACATAAAATATATTCTAAAAATAACTTTCTAAAACGAGTTATTTTCCACATTTTCTCTCATCTTCCTCTGCAACCTTCCCTTGTGTTCTTCTTTCTGTACAGCAGTGGTACAGTGAGTGACAACAACAGTAATGATAGTGTGATACAGTAATGCCATAATGAAGGTTTTTGAGTATTTTTTATATTAATGTTGAGTACAGTCAATAATTATGTGATACAGAAAGCAATAGCCTCCATATAAATGGAGTCCCAATAAGGTAGAATGACAGGTTATTGCTAGTGACACCCCCAATTTACTACTAAAACTCTTAGTTTTTCATTAAATTTTATTTTTGAGAAAATAAATACCGATATTAATCCCAACAGAACAATGGAAATATTTTTTTTAAATAGAAACAAATTGTTATTGTGAATTTCAACAGAAAACATAAATATTTAATGGGGCTTGAGACAATCTTTCAATTGGATAATGCAATTGTTTTATGTGACGTAGTATTGTTGTTTGACTTTTCTCTCTTGGGGTCTCCGAGTTTCTTTGTACCGAATGAAACAAGAAAACTTGTGATTGATGCAACATGTATTTGATAATTTTTCTTCTAAACCTAGTTTTGCTGTTTAACAAAATGACGATTAATCATGTCTACGAATAGTGACATTATCTTTGTCTCAATCCAGGATTTGGATCTTCGCGTTTCAAAATTTACAATTGCACACTACCTCAGTGATTATAAGAAAAATGATAAACATAAGATTATAATTATACAGTTTGTTCATTGGACTGTGTAGTGAGCTACGTTACCTCAATTTGTTATTTAATTGATGCATGAAAAGAAAAATAATCATTTTTAATACAATTTTTCAAGAAGTCTTAGGATTTTCTGAGCAAACACAATCAAATATAAATATAAGAATACAATGTACTTGTTAAATCCATAACTACCCATATTTAAACTCTTGACATCTATAA
This sequence comes from Vigna umbellata, assembly GCF_029865625.1. NCBI lineage: Eukaryota > Viridiplantae > Streptophyta > Magnoliopsida > Fabales > Fabaceae > Vigna > Vigna umbellata. The sequence continues at coordinate 26,849,433 of NC_142168.1, forward strand.
AAACATGGATTTTCGATTTTTTTTTATATTGAAAATTCAATTTATCTCTGTTACATCATGTATAAAATAAAAATATTAAAAGAGATATAACATCAATTACAGCCGATTTAATTAAAAATCGATTTAATTAAAAACGTGATAGCAATTTTATAAATACTGAAAAATATTAGATCTGTTAGGGTTAAGAATCGATTTATTATACGATATATTAGATCTAATACAATCTCTTTTCAAAGCCATAAAGAAACTTTATTCTTTTTTTTTCTCTTCTTCCATCACACATTAGTATCCTTAATGTGGACTACAAGTTTCTTTCTTCTTGTTCCATTGGTGAAGCTTTTAGGTTCCATCAAACGTCACATATGTCGATCATCCTTTGTCACGAACCATCTTTGTTGTTCCCTATAATTGACACTATTTTCATCTTTGAAAAAACTTCAATTACTAATGGTGTTCACCGTAACCATGATAGAAAAAAACTTGGGTTGAGATTTTATATCCATAGAGCTTAAGCTCAAAATCCTTAAAATCACACAATATAAGTTTTAAAAGAATTATTCATCTATATGACCTATTCACAACAAGTGCGCCAAATTATTTATAGTACAATCGATTAGAAGTTATCGTATCAATAAAAATTTAACAAGCATATCAATAGTTAGTTGGATTTTTGTATTTGAAAACTATTTATGTATTTTTTTCTCATAAATGAGAGGAAGAAGCAAAACTTAGCAAAACTTGTCCAATTATTTTGTGTGTAGAAAATAAACTATAGAACTTTATCTATAGATTATACATTAAAATTGTGTTTGGTTGAAAAATGTTACTTTAGCCCTCAAAATAATTTATCAAGACCCAATACTTTTATCTATCCTAAATATTAATTAAATATTTTTTACAAAAAATAAAAATCAATATATTAAATATTTAATTTTAAAAGGGAAAATATATTTTTTAATATCGAATATCAAGAAAGAAAATATAATTATATAAATATAAGAATATTAAATAATTATTGGATAAAGATGAAATAATTATAGAAAAAAGGTAAAAATAATAAAATATTTCTTTTGAAGTGAGTTATAAAATTAAAGATTAAAGAAAAATTAATATAAGTTTTTCATATTACCTAATAAATTAAAAATATTTTAATAATTAAAAATAATATGTAAACGAAGACAGATATAAAAATGGAGTAGATATCAACCTATCTGTTGTGTCCTATACTCAAGTTAAAAAATGAAGATAAATTTGGCTATGAGAACCGATTAATTTGTTATTCCTAATTTGGATAGTGAATAATTAGCTAGGAATAATTATATGAATTGAAAATAAATAATTAAAAACATTTATTACAATTTTTAAATTATATATATATATTGAATTGGAGATGAAGTTGAAATTTAATTATGAACATGGATGTAATTATTTTAATATTGAAAAAAGAAAAGTTGTAATCGTTAAATTTGATCTAGAAATGAAATTGTAATACTCAAACGCAATTAATCTAGTAGCAAAACCAAATCTAATTATGCATGAACCAAGTTCATGTCAGCAATATGTTTTACAAAGTAATTGGTTGAGATATTCACTGATTTTGCATGCTATCTGAGTTAATATTTTGGACATTCATTTCCATTTTGTTGCACTCAATGCATATTGAAATGAACATAATTATTACCCAAAGTGAAATAATTTTACCATACGAGACATAATCGATTATCAGTCAACCTATTTATTCATTCAACCCCTTCCTTCAGTGCCCAACAACACCTCTCACGTCATCATTTTGTCAACAATTTTTTTGACAATAAATACCCAATCCGAGATTTAGCATGTAATAAAATATTATTATGGTTGAAAGTATTTGATAAGATAAAATCGGTTTATAATATATATAGTAAACGTAAAATTAAGGTTTACTTAAACTCCTCCTCTTAACAAATATAAGAATTTTCTTTATAGTACTCGGTCGTACTTCCCAAAGACAGTATCTTTGGACAAGAGTGCCCCTGTTCTACTATTACAACCATTAACACAATCACATGAGAAAAGCTTATACAAAGATTCTGCTTCAAAGAATTTAACCATTTTAAATTCCGATTTTCGCTTACAACTGGTATTACCAGCATGGCTCTTCAACCTAGGAATACAAACTGTAAAGCCGAGACAAATTCTACAAAAGCAGTAAACAGTAATGGACCACAAGCACAACAAAAGAATAACTTGTGTAGTAAAAAAATATGTTACTATTTCATTTCCAAAATCTACATTGCAAACTACAAAGATGACCTCAGTCCTCACAACGAAAACATAGGCCATGGTATACCAAAAGATGAACATCACTCAAGGAATGCCTATAAGTCAGTATGAAAAAATATCTCAAGTATGTAAATCTAATGTACAAAGATCAAACACTACTGATCCACGATGGTATCAGAAGAAAGAAAACTGAAAGAACTAGGACCATAGTGGTTCCTAAATCCCTATACATTTTTTTTCTGTCATGGGTAAACTGCCACTGCGAGTATACTAGTTTAACGTGTAATGAAATTGTGTTATCTGATATGAGAAGGAGAAAATTACCTTCCTTTTCTCCTAGACTTGAAAGGGTAGCGAGAAGGGGTTGAAGGAGAGTACTCAACAGGCAATTGGGGTGGTTCCAACACCCCACTGAGAATTCCCACAACCTCCTTCAATGAAGGACGACGAATAGGTGACTTCTGCAGACAAAGCAAAGCCACCTTGATGCAGAGAAGAGCCTGCTCTTTATCCAACAACTGCAGAGACTCGTCAACCAACTCTAAAAGCTTCCCATTTCGTGCACAATGGCGTGCCCAGGAAAGTAGATTCGCTCTCTGAAACTCAGACAAAGGCGAACCACTCACTTGAAGTGGTCGCCGCCCAGAAATTATGACAAGCAACAATACCCCAAAACTATACACATCAGACTTCTCTGTCACATCCCCACCATAGCCACACTCAGGAGCCACATAACACACAGTTCCCCTCATACTAGGAGTACTGCTAACACCACCACTCTTTGGAATCTCCCCACTTGCAGAATCAAAGCTGTTATTCCTCCTTCCTCTCCATAACTCACCACTCAATCCATCCATCCACCAATCCATGTTCCCACGGTTGTTTCTGCTCCTACTCTTTCCCTTCCTCTTATCCAATGCATCATCACTCACCCACCAATCATCACCATTCTCAATATTATCACTCTTTACACCCCCCCCTTCCTCTTCTTCTTCTTCTTCTTATCCTTCTTTTCGTTCTCCTCAAAACACTCATCTTTCCACCAATCCCTCACGGTCTTTCTCTTCCCCTTCACAACCCCGTCAAAGTTCTCCTCTTCCATTGACTCCCACCATTCCATTTCCTTCACCCTTCTCTTCTTCTTCTTCTTCTTGGCCTCCTCCTTTCCCATCTCCACATCCCCACACTCAATTCCACCCTTCACCCTCTCCTTATTCACATCCCTTCCAATCCACTCCATCACATAATCCTTAACCTTCTTACTCTCCCCACTCCCAACGTCATTCTCATGCTTCCACCACCAATCCCTCACCGAATTACTCTTCAACCCTTTCCCGTTCATCTTCTTCGCATCCTCCTTCTCAAACCCCGGCGACGCCCCTGCCACCGCCAAACCCGTCTCTGGCGAAGTCATCGCCATCATCGCCGCAGTCTCTGGCGAAGGAGATTGCTCCACCCCCAAGCTACTTTCTTCCATAAAAACACTGTGAGTACTCGCCACCGATCCGCAATCCTCAACCTCCTCCTCCTTCACCTTCCGCTTCTCTTCATCATTATTAACACTACCACACTCCAGCACCTCAATTTCAAACCTCGGAGGCTCCGAGCTCAGCCTCGCTAACCCGAAGTCGCCAATTCTGGGAGAGAAATCCCTATCAAGCAAAACGTTACTCGGCTTTATGTCGCCGTGGATAACAGGGGGGTCACAGGAGTGGAGAAAGTGAATTCCTTTTGCTATGTTGAGAATGATTGAGAAGCGGGTGTTCCAGTTCGAGAGTTCGGGGCACTTGCGGTGCAAAAGCGCGTCTTGGAGGTTGCCGTTTTGCATGAGCTCGTAGACCAAGAGGAAGCGGCGTCGTTTGGGGTCAGAGGAGAAGTGCGTGGCGGTGATGACGTGGGGAGAGAGGAGCTTGGATGCGAAAAAGAGCTCGTTGTGGAACTCCCGCTCTCCCTGGTGGGAGGAAGCAGAGTCCATGAGCTTGACGGCGACCGGGACTCCGGCGAGGGTGCCGGCGAATACGGGACCAAAGCCGCCGTGGCCGAGGCGGGAGGAGAAGGAATTGGTGGCGCGGCGGAGGACGGAGAAGGAGAGGCGGTGCGGGGGGGAAGAGGAAGGAGGAGGAGAAGGAGGGTGGGCGGTGCGTTTGCGGGTGAGGGTACGGTGGAGGCAGAGGAAGAGGAAGAGAAGGAGGAGGGAGAAGGCTGAGAGGGTGACGGCGAGGAGAGGTATGAAAAAGTGGTGGTGATGATGATGTGGCGGTGTGTCTGATGAGGTGGAGAGTTGTCGGGATGGCATGTTGGAGATGTTGTTTGAGGGTTGGATTCAAGTTGTCTTGGAGAATGGGTTGTTCATGGTTTTGTGGTTGTGAAGAGATGAAGAGATGAAGAGAAGAAGAATAAGAAGAAGAATAGAGAGAATTTTGTGAATTTGTTTTGTATGTATATGAGAGTAAGAGTTTGGTGGTTAAGAGTTCGGTGTCTGTGTCTGCAGAAGAGTGTGTAGAATGAAAGTGCAATGTGTCAAAGTGATCTGTGTCCAACGTTGAGTTGAGATGACTGTTTCTTGCTGGACTGAGGTTGTTTTTCTTTTGTTTCGATACCAATTTGCATAGCGAGTCAGACATCGACGTTATGATACTATTTTTTGTGTTTTGAAAAGAATACTATTATTAACTCTGATGTGATTACTTAATATAATAAAATGTTTTATGATGGCTGAGTTAACTTAACTAATATATAGTTTATAAATTAAAAAACAGTATTTAATAAAATCTCTTAAAATCTTTTTAATTTATACATTAATGTTTTACTTGTAAGTATTATAAAAAATTAAATTTAATCACAGTTTAACTTAAGAAAGAAAAATATATTTTTTATAAGATAAATGTAATCATCATTCAGTCAATTCATTAGTATAAAATTATTATTTTCAAATAATAAGCTTTTACTGAGTAAAACTTAGCTCTCCCAAACATAAATTAGTATCTGATGAAAACTCTACTAGATACAAAGTTTTTCTGTTAAGCATATTTAAGAAAGCATAACGACATAATTTTATTGATAAATTTATGTTTTATTTTAAATTCATAAAACTAAGTAGCTTTAAATTTGTCAATTTTCTATAAACTCGTAATTTATTTATTTTTAAATATTTTTATTTTATTTATATTTATATTTTATAAGATAATTTTATTCGCCATTACATATATGAATTCCGGCAAATGAAAAATATTTTGCATGTACTTTTTGAAAAGTATTTAATAAATAATGAAATAATTTTCTTTTAATACAGAAAAAGTATCAGTGGAAAGAGTTGAATTTTGCTAAAACGTGTTAAAAGAGTTGAATTTGGAATACTAATAACTTTTTAAGGCAATTAAAATTTAAGAAAACAACAAAAAGGAATGAACTTATTTCAATTTAAATAAAAGAAAAGGCATAAAGTTATAATATACAAAAAAAAGAATAAATAGATAGTTTTATTTTTTTTTACAAAACTTGTAAAATATAGGGTTAAATATGTTTTTAGTCCCTAAACTATTGGTTGTTTCTGGTTTTCGTCCCTCTTTCAAGTAAGATACAATTTGGTTCTCATTCTTTTCGAAACGTTCGTTTTAGTCCTCAGAATTTTGGTTTTAGTCTTCATTTGTTGCTAAATGAGGACCAAATTTTTAAACAGTGTTTAGTTTTCGAGGACTAAAACGAACGTTTCGAAAAGAATGAGGACCAAATTGTACCTTACTGAGAGATCAAAACCAAAAACGGCTAATAGTTTAGGAACTAAAAACATATTTAACCCTAAAATATACTACCAATTGTGCAAGTTTGATGTATACATCAAAATCTAATCGTACATTAGACGTTTCCTATAAGTTTTTTTTTTTAATACTCAAACTTCTTACGCATTCTATATTCTGACTTTGACCTTCTTTAGAACTGTGAATTCTTATCTTTTTCTGTATAGTGCTCTTTCTATTATCTATCTATTTATTAATTAGTTATCTGTTTCTTGTGTTTTGGTTTGCTTGTGTTTATGTGCACAGCTACAATTGCAGCACTGGCCAGGAATTAATTTATTTATTTATTAGTACTGTATTTCTTGTTTTGTAGTTTTGTTGTATTTATCTGTACAGCTACAATTGCAACACAGGCTGGGGATTGATGTTACTGAATTGACTTTTTCTCAGTGTATATGTAAAAAGCACTTTTCCAGTTGGTATCATTTTTCTTTCCATGTTTACATTATGACAAACAAAAAAATCGGTTCCTTAATTTCATGATATTATACGTGATGTCATATAATCATTGTTTCACATTGATTGTCTCTTTTGTTTTTTAATGCAATCCAAAGGAAAAAAAAACTAACAATAGTATTTTGGAGAAGATATATGTTATATGGAGTTAATTTGATTGGTAATTAACTAAATAGGTTTAGTACTTAATTAACTACTAAGGAGAAGTATTAATGAAAAATTCACATTTGAAAAATAAATTATTAAAAAATTAAAGAAAGTTTAGATTTCACGTTAAAAAAATATATAAAAATTGAATATCATAAAAATTAAATTTTAAAAATTCATTAACTTAGAGTTTGAATTAGAAATGTATAGAATATATGTAACTATTAATTGGACGGTCAATTATTTGTTAAGTAAAATTAGAAAGAATTGTTAAAGTATTATAAAGATTGAATAATCATGCTAAAACAGATTAACTAAAAAATTATTATGCTTAATATCTTAATAATGTGTTTGGTCGTAATTAAGTTGACTCTAATCACTAGTCTATCATAAAGTTTATAAATTTTATAAATAAAAGTTCTAAGTAGGTAGGTTACACATTAACTATACGTTTTTTATTCTTACAATATAAATCGAACTGATTTTGATATCAAATAATCTTATATAAATATTTTTGACATAAATAAGATTTGAACTTGAAAATAATCAATAAAAAATGATTCGTTAAGAAAAGAGTCCATACACTTAAAAAAGAAGGTAATAATATCAATTATTTATACACATGTAATCTTTTCTCAATAAATTCTTGCTAATAAGACTTGTCAAAATTAATGTATAATGCTAAAAAAAGTGATCTTACAATAGGATTAATATGAAACCTACTACTTTTGTCGTAGCATGTTAAGTAAAAAAAGGGTTTGCATAAAATATGATGAATTATTAAAGATGAAGAGAAGATGTGAAAAGTAGGGTTTGAGAGGTTGGCATGAGAAGTGGAGAGTAGGTGATTTTCCTTTTTACTTCCTTTTATGCTTCTCCAAACTTCCAACTTCTTTTCTTTCTTCAAACCAACCTTCTTTAGGTCATCATTATTCATGACCCAAACTTTGGGGTGCTAATAGTAGAACACCACCAAAAACTCTGTTATTTTCTTTTGGTAGATTTTGACTTTGTAATCTACTAATTGCAATTTTGTCGTATGGAGACAGTGACAAATACTCATTAATAATCTCTCTCGATTTTGGTTATTAGGGATATACATAAAGGAAAAAAGTTTCATTCTTTTTCATTGTTATTTTATGTAAAAAATTTACTCGAAAGGAATTTAAATGCAAAGAAAATATTAACTAGTGATTGATTTGTTTCAAAGAAAATGTTTAACAATGTTGTTAGTTTACTGTTCATCTGATTTTTAATATGATTTTAGCTTGCTCATTAATAAAAATGATAGTTAATTAATTATTTACTCCTTAATCTAAACACGTGATAAGTTAGAAAGATTCTAAATATAATAACACTTTATTACTTAAATTAAAGATTGAATGCATCGCTTTGAACCCATCTCTTTATTACCTAGTTTAGCCATGCTATTAATTTTCATTGTAATATATATTTTTTTATGGATTTATCATGCAATGATAAACAAATATATTCAAATAGGTACACCAATAATAGCAACTCTTAATTTACAAAAATATAATTATTAAAAAACTTCCTATGCTTTTTATCCCGAAGGGAGAAATTTCTATTCAGAGAAAAAGACACTGTTTTTAGTCAACTTTCACAACATTTACATCCATTAAAATCTTTTCTTTTTTCTGCAATTTTTAAATAATATTTTATATTAACATAAAAAAAATATCCATCTTTGGAGATGAATTAATTTCCTTCTGCATGTCACCGTGTGAGTGCCTTTATTGTGGAAAGTGGTTTGACAATTATGGTTATTTATTATCGTTCTAAAAATAAAAATCATAAAGTGAAACAGGTGTTGCCCATAACTATTTTTTCTCATTTATGACACACTTTGCAACTTTTACGACAAAGTTTTATTTTTCTTTGTATGCTCGAAATTTTTGTTAATTTTAACAAACTCACTTAATAAAGTAACCTTCCTAATGTCTGTATTTCGTCTTCCAAAACGTATTTTAAACTCGAGATCTAATTTAAGATGAATATATCTTCTTGATAAGTTGATGGTTTAATAACTGTTTTAAATAGCTAAATTTTTTTAATTAGTTTCTTAGTCAATAAAACATTAAAAAAATATTTAAAGGTTATGCCAATTTTTTTCTCTTTTGTAATTTCTATTGTTTCTTTTTTCTGGACTAAAAGTAGAAATGTATTGAAAATCTAAATATGATTTAAATTTCACATTGGATATATATATATATATAAAAGAAAATTAAGTGCATATTTCATAAAGAATAAAATTCATAAATATATGTGAATATTTTGAGTTAAAAATGATGTTAAATTTTTATATAGATTGTGTTTCGGTTATGAGATCGAGATTGTTTGTTTATTAAATTTTGAGTGTTCTAATGTTTGTTTTAACATCGTTTGTCATTGACATTGTTAGATAAAACTAGGAGGTGATATATGCAGAAGGTACTCCAATGTTAAAGTTAGTAAAAATTTAGCTAGCTCAGTAGTTAATGTGTAATAATTTCAATCACCCACCCTCTTTACTTCAAATATGTATTTATAGATTTCGATGTGTTGTTTAAAAGTGACCATTCTAACTGCATGGTATAGTCGCTCGCTCACTGGACGGTCTCGTTGACATTTATGACTATGTGAATCATCCGGTCCAAGGTTAATTGGACGACCATATAATATAGGTTGAACTTGTATTTTATTGATTTTGAGTTATTTTTAATGAATTTCACACCTCCAAATTCTCTTTGAAAAATGTTGGTTGAATATTTTTATTTTCTTCTAAACTTTGATTATTATTTTTTAAATTCAAACAACTTATTTTACACTCAAAATCGTGTAAATTGGTTCATTTCCTTAAAATATTGCTCTTTCATACATAATTATTTGACTCAAATTTATAAAATAAACTATTAGATATGCATGCACTGTCTAGAATCAAAGAAGAAAGTGATTGATCTATGAAGAAATAGGCACACAGGAAAAGGATGGTGGTTGGACTTGTAGGGTATCCTTGTCCATGGAGGACACAACAATGGATTTCATGTGGGACTAAGTCATAACTAACTAAAGAGAAAATTTTCATTAGGCACAAATAATTTGTATACAAATTAAAAACTAAAATAGATAGACTCTGTAAGAAACTTTATATAAATTAATTTATCCATTAACTAATTTATTTCTTTTTTTTTTCATCTGTAAATTCTTAAAGAATTTATTTTCCAAACCTGACCTCTAATAAATATTTGTCTAATCAGTAAAAATGAGATTTATATAAAGAAATTGAGTTTGACTCTTGCATTTTCATATAGAAGTTTTATTGATAGAGAATCTATGTTTGTGTTGTTGTAATTTATTAAAATTGAAGATCAATCCTAATCCTAATAGCTACTTAGAATTAACTTAGCTAATTTTTTCTAATATTTTTTCCTAAAGGGAATGTGTGCTTAGAGTTGGATGCAACTGGTAAGCCAAGAAAGCAACTCCCGCAATCTATGGCTGCAAAAGTCAAGTTTTCCAAACCTAATTTTCTAAATTTCAGCCCCTAATTTTACAAGTGAGAATTTTAAAAAGCCATTTAGGCTGATTATATAATTTCCTAAGATATGTAACCGAAAAAAGGTATGTCACAAAATTATGATGATTATATAATTGAAAATGACTTTAATTTTTTTTTTTTGCATTTTTTATATGGGTTAAAGATAATAATTCATGGAAAGTTAAAATAAATATAGTACAACATGACTTTCATTTAAAGCAAAGTTAAAAAGGGATTCTAAAATAATTTCTAAATATTTTAAATTCAACCATAGAAAAGCTTTGACCCATCAATTTCTAGCATGGTGTTGGGACTTATGTAGTAATGTTGATAGAGATAAATTCCAGCTAAAAATGTTAATTTAAACTATTATTAGTAATTCTTTTAACTTCAAGTTAACTATAGACATTTGGTTTTTTCAGTCCATCTTCTTTTTCTTTTGACAGCAAGTATAGATATATTATTCATAGTTTATGAATGAAGTCAAAGAGAATAATTGTTAAAAGCTATGTTCACACGTCTGCGAATGGAAATTTGGTTAAGAAGTAGCAGAGAACAGAATTTCAAGAAACAATAAGGTAGCACAAATGATTTGACTTTTTTGCTGGAAATATTTTTAATTCGGATTCCACCATCATTTTGTTTTTTGTTTAAGACTACAAGAAATCTCCACTACAAGTAATCGATTTGTTTAATAAATAATCTCTTACATACAGAACCTTATTGAATTGAATAATTACATTTTTTCCTCTTTTGTTACCAATCCAGCGTGAAATAATATAACAATATACATTTATAACTATTAATGAATGAAATGAGAAGGTTAGCAGAATATAGCTTCTTCATTTTCCTTTTTCTTTTCTTAAATTTTACTGAAGTAACTTTTTTAAGAAAATACCCCATTTCTTCTGTATCACTCTGTTTCCTAGTTCTTTAAGGAAAGAAAAATCCAAATACTTGTCTGATTTTGAAAACCTACCCATATATTCAAAAAGCACTGATATTCAGTGCTATTTTATTTATGCACAGGAATGACTAATTTCAATAACCAATTGTTTGCTACCCTGACGGAAGAGGCCAACATAAATGCTCTATTGATCAGTATGGTTAGTCCATTTATACGTGTAACCATATGGGTAGGTAGTGAGTTATATGTAACCAGATATAACAGGTTGGATGAAGTGAACACCACAATGAAGGTTTGAGGCTGCAAAATACTGAAACTGTCAGTTAGATTACGTGAAATTGTTAGTGTCCCATTAATGGAGAACAACGTATGATTGCAATCAGTATTGATACAAAGTAGAGCACTGAACCCCAGTTCTGCACAGTAAATGGCCAAAGATGGATTCGGGTGGTGACAATCAATCAAGAGGTTATAACTTGATGTAAATGTGAAACATTAAGTATTGTTTTATCCAGCTATTGATATTGTCTTTCATGTATTATATAGCATTAAAAGACATTCAATTACCATCAATTTGATCATGATTTAATAATAGGTAATTTGATCATGATTTAATCATAGGTAAACGGATGAACCATGAGACATTATAAGTTTGATGCTCAACCTGGTTTTAAGAGGGTTCAGATCTTTAGCAAAGACATTTTTATGATATCTTAGCCATTAGAACTATTTAATTTATCTTATAAAAAGTACTACTATCAACTCATGTTTAAAAGTTAATAGATGAAAGTGATTCGGTCACATGACTGTCAATTACACCCCAGAGAATAATAGACATTGAAAGAAAAGGGTTTGGTTTTATCAAGGTTTAACAAGATAGAGGGGAAAGAATAGGTGGGGCATCACGCTTTTGCAGGAAAATCAGTGGGGCATCAGTACATGGCCTTTAAGCAGAATAACTACATGCAAAAAAACTAAGATTCAAATGGCATCATGTTTTGCATCAGATATCAATGAATCAAAATGTAGTTGACATTACTGTAGAAGTATGAAACTATTATACACACACAATATGCTCCTTGATCAATGATATTTAATCTTTAGTTTTGTTCTTTATATTTTTTCTTTGGAAGTGGAATGGATCGTCGATAAATGAATCAACAAATCTACCATAACCATTCATTTCTAGCACTAACTGCTTTCACATTAGTTAACACAAGTGGAGAAGTTTTGTAAAGCGATATCAAGTCATTGAGACATCTGTTTCTCCTGGGGCTATGCCCTCTCAGTCTGCTAATACCCGACGCACCAATCTCATAGATTTTGCCTGCAAAATTCAAGTATAAGTTTTAATAATACAATGAGACAACCCAAGACAGAGAACTAGTGATCATTATTTAGTTTTCCAAGACCACACGAGTATTTCTCAACCCAAAATGGTAAAATTAGTCCATTACTATTTTTTCTTCCGTTTTAAAGTAGCCCATACTTGGAAATGCAGAAAGTGAGGATTATTCTGCCAAAGGCTACATAATTCATGGTATTGTGGCTATTATTTTAATCATGATTATCTTGAGACCTGGATCAGATTTAGCCGTCTCTAATTTTATGCTTCTTATTTTAATAACCAGGAGATATGATTCTCCGATTCTCCTACAGGTTGGCAATATAAGAGCGATGCCATGATTTTATTCATATAGTTTTTAAAAAATTTAATGTTGTGATATGACATTGGAGCAATGTCTGTGCTAGACGCTAACACTGAAGTACTAATTATTAACTACAAGTTACAACACCCCAGCAACTTTAAGAAGCACTACAGAAAGTAAAAAAAAAATGTATTCAACAATAAGAAATTTCCATAGAAAAAACTTCATATCAATTGAGATGGACATATTGCATCCTTGTATATTTCGTGCTGTGACCTGTTGTTTATTGCTGTGTTCATGTTTAATAATGCTTAAACAATGTCCATGTCTATTTCCAAGCGGCGATGCTTGAAATTTTCACATCATGAGTAAAATTTGTAGCCCGATAGCATGAGATTTAATTTAATAGGAAAAATACATGCACTGTAACTTCAACAAATGCTTTCTTCTAAACTTTAGTTACTCCTGTAGATTGCAAGCAAAAAATTACCTTTCACCCATATTGGAGGAGCACCTGTAGCATTGGCAACGAGAAAGGACATTGCAATGTCTTCACAAGTTCTGTTGAAGGAAAAAAATTTAAAATTAAGAAAAAGAAATATGAAGGATACGAAAAAGATTAAGTGATAAGAACAAATTTAAAGTTCTTGAGGGTTAATTAATCATATATATTACCTCTCCCTGGAAACATAGCCCTGAATTGATGGAGACATCTCTTGAGTATATAAATCCAAGTATTTCCTGTGAAAGAATGCAGCCTTTGAGAGAACCATGCTATAAGTGCCCATCCACCAAACAGACCACCATCCTCCATACCTGTAATATGCAACATTATTTTGCTGTAGTATACAAAGTGAAATCAGTCAGGTACAATATGCAAAATAGCAAATCAAGTTATATTCAATAAGGGTAAATCAGCGTTCCATTTTGTTACTATCAAGCACATCCCATGAACACAGTGGACATCTGCATATTGCTCTTATTTTTCCCTTTCTAAATAAAAATACAGTAGCAAACATGCCATCTGTTTTCCCATTATTCTGCACAACATTAGTCATCTTTGAAGTTTGTCTCTAAATTAAGCAAGGGTGTATCTACAAGTAAATTAGAGGATTGTAAACATAATACAATTAAAATGACGATGATACCATAGTATCACTTTAAAAGAGCCAAGTCCATTTTAGTTTCATTTTCTCTCCCTCCATCCCCACCCTTAACACCGTATGTAGAGGTTGCAGTCCAACCATTCTTGTGTAAACAATTAACGAAGTGTTCATCTTCATCACATGACCAATCAAAACTCAATGTCAAGCTTTAGTTTAGTTGGACTCTGCCATTGGACCATACAGCTAATCCTATAAAATACTAAAGGTTTCAGTATCCAACTTGCAAGAATTATTGCAAACATCGAAGTCATATTTCACCTTTGAGAAATGAAAGAGTAAAAATGTAAAATTCAAGCGGTTCAATTCAAGTAATGAAACAGGAAATGCTGTAATTCACTAATAACTAACCTCCTTATCCAGCCAGTGCATTCGAGGAACAAATCCCACCATTGTGGAAGGTGCACTTTGCCAGACAGAGAAAGCAAAATCTAGAGTAGAGCATGGAACAATCACATTATCATCAACTGAGAAAATTGCGTCAGTCTTGAGGTCCTTAATTGGCCTAAACCTGCTGTTTGACTCATAATCTGCACTGATGTCAAATCTAAAGTTTTGTTTGTGAGCTTTCTGAGACTTCGAAACCACAATCTTATTAAGATATGTTTTCAGCCTCTCAGATGGTTGCTCACTTTCAGTCCACACCACATGCATTGCATCGGCACTTCGACAGGATGCATAATGAGCAACAGTTTGTTTCAGAAGAGATTTTTGCCTCCAAGTGTTTATAAGCACAGTATAGCTAGCCCTGAATCATGAATTAAATCAGTTGTATCAGCAGATCCAGCTCAAATTATGAAACAAAAAAATCAAACTCCACAACTATAATCCTACTGGGAGCAAGAACCACAATGTCATTACATGCAAGGAAAAACCACTACAAGAAAATACACAAGTGTGGGCTTTATCAATTTTCAAACACTTTTAGTTTTAAAACAATCAAAGACAACCGACTTTCAAACCCAATGCAACGTGACTCAGGCTTGAGTTAGAATCACAATAAAATATTCGAACAAGTGTGTATAAGGGTAATTCACTTCTATAAACCTTTACAGTGTCCTTGATGGAGAATTTCTAAAGGGTAATTCACTTCTATAAATAATTTAAAATGTTTTTTCAAAAAATATATTGTTTAACAGAATGTTTTGAAAAAATTGAATTTAGGAATATATAATATATTAATTTTATCAATTTAATTAATTAAAATCAGAGAATTTCAAATTTCACCTGAAAATTAAGAATTTAAAATTATGCATACTATTACTTCTCCTAAATCGATTATTCTTTTCTTCATATTCTTTCTTCGGCTCAATCTCAGTTGGGATGTCACAAACTTTACTTTGGTCAGGATACTGTTAGTCGACATCACTTTTTGACAAATGTCTACCAGAGTTTCTTTTAGGTTAATATGAATCATGTTTATTTTTGGTTGCCAACAGCCAAGTTATTTTTTGCCAATGTTATTTCCCAACAAATGTTAGTTAGAAATTTCTTTGTTACCATCAAGGTTGTTTTGGTTGTTTTCAAGCTAATGCTAAACATGATTTTTTTTGGGTAGTGTTAATTAGGATTATGTTACAGATAATGTTAGTCAAGGTTATTTTTCAACCACTTGAATAGAAGTTATTCTCGGTTGACATTGTTGGGATTTTTTATTTGCAGAAGTCAAGTTTACTTGTTGGAATTATTTATTTAGTAAGTCAAGTTTACTTCTTGGTTACCGTTTGTCAAGATTTTCGGTGGATGTTAGCCAAATTTTTTTGGTTGAATTGTAGTGATTATTTTTTGTCGATCTCTGTACAATTTTTTTTATCCACGTCACTAGTGTTATATAGTGATAATTTTTGTATTTGGCAGTAAGTGAAATACTCTTTCCAAACAAGTAAACTACAATTTAATAAATGTTAATTATTTTATCCAAACACAACATCTGAAAAATTAAATAATTTGAAATGTAAACAATTCAAATTTAATGAATTTAAATTTCTTCACAATTGTAAAATTATCTACCCAATCACAAGGTTAGTGAAAAATAATAAGAATAAAAAATGAAATGAAGTTTTTCATAAGTTAAAATTACTTTTATACATAAGTCAATCCAGTTCAAGAAGAAGTTAATTTCAATTTTTCTTTCCAAAAGTGCTTAGGAAGAACTTTTTCTCTCAAACAATTACAAATCTATAATGTGTTAGGGAATCAATCTACCATCATGACTATCCTTAGATAGGAATCTCAAAATCCTTTGCTAACACATATCATGGTGAAAAAAACAACCTAAAACATCATAAAGCACCTTTTACTTAGAGAATTTGTCCAAACGATGCCATCTAATTGCAAGATTAAGTAACGGGAACTCTATTTTAAAGCAAAGAATACATATAACAAAACTGTTTTCTTTTTCTTTTAAATCCAAACCAAACTGATCATGTTAAAACTACTTTTCATTTCTGAACAAAAACTCTAATTATAATGGATCATGATAATAAATAATCCATTATATATATATATATATATATATATATATATATATATATATATATATATATATATATATATATAATTAGTGAAATAATTTAATTACCACAACCATTCTAAATCAACCCTAAAAAGAACAGATCCATCAGAATAAAATAAAATTGCAGAGAAGAAAAACAGATCTAATATTTTTATACCTTGAAGTAACCGAAGAAGGGTTGTGAAGGTGCCAACCCATCCACGAACTGAGTCTGGCGGTGATCAAAACGACGGCGGAGAGAGCAAACAGCGCTAAGAAGAGCTTGAACTTGGCGGCACTGAGGAAATGTTTGGCTCGGCGGAGGGAGAGAAGGGGGCGGTTGCCGTAGGCACTTCGACT
The DNA here is from genome assembly GCF_029865625.1 of Vigna umbellata. Taxonomy (NCBI): domain Eukaryota; kingdom Viridiplantae; phylum Streptophyta; class Magnoliopsida; order Fabales; family Fabaceae; genus Vigna; species Vigna umbellata. Next base: position 26,866,206 of record NC_142168.1, read on the forward strand.
GGCCGCTTTCTGCTTCGCCGGAGAGTTGAAGCCGTCGACTGCGTCCGCGGCGATGCCGGCGTCGCGAATCTGAACGGAGGTGGACATGGCTCAAGGTAGGAGAACATTCGATTAACGGTACAAAGAGAAGGCGATGCTTATGATGGTGGTGACGTTGGTTACAATCACCATGTTTGCGCGTGATGAGCGCTTCAAACGACAAAGCGATACATACACGATCACTGCTTCAATACGACGTGTCCTTGAACTCAAAACGACATTTTGAACTATTTCAAGTTCATAAAACCACAAAAATAATCGTGTAAGTGCCAGCGTGTCTTGTACGAGAAAATTAATTTGTCAAAATATATTTTAAATTTATTTTTTTACACATTTCAGTTTATTATCTATAAATACTTACAAAAATTATCTAAACATGCCCTATTAACGATTATTTCTTCATTTGATATTACATGTTTAGTTAATTTATAATTAAATATAATCTCTAATGTAATAGTTTACAAAAATAATTTTAGTTAAACATTTTGCTTAACAAAATCTATTAATATATATAAGATAGTATTTATACAAATATTTTGTAAAAATAACTTTGGTGAAAAATGTATGCTTTGGAAGAAAAGTATGCATAGATAGAACAGTTTGAATATTATTATCTGACATTAATGATAAGATTTATAAAATTAACTTAAACATTAACCTAATAAATAAATAAAAAAAAAAAAAACACTTGATGCTCCAACTGAATAGGACAACAAAATTTCTCTATAATTTTACAAGTTGTTTATCAAGACATGAAGTCAAAAAGTGCTTAAATTAGAACAATCCCATAATAGTTGCTTTTAAATGTTGTATGCAAAATATAAAACTTATGAAGAAAAAACCATATTATGCTTAAATATTTTTACAGCTTTAAACATGAGTACCATAATTTTGTATAAACTAAATATTTGGCCTTTGTTTTGTCATTGTCTTTTTATTTTCTCATTATCTTTTTTAATAGGCCTTTTGTTTCCATTATTGCTCCCAATTTTGGATAACCCAATAACTCCATTTGAGTTCTTAATTATTTTTTAGTACTTTTTTATTGTCACACATAGAATTTACTTTTCTTTTACTAGTGTTTTCCCAATGATAATACAAAACCTAATAAATTCTCTTTTTATTTTTTAGTGACCCATCTCATTTATCTACTCTCATTTTAAGAGATAACATCATAATTTAATACTCGTATATTAAAAAAGGGATAAAATAACTCTATTGACTTAATTAGATAAAGCTCTTTTCATGTGAAACAAGACATTTGTAACACCGTATATTCCATTTATAGCACTTTTTATAATATTTGATATGACAAGCTAATAGTACTATTTTAACACTCTTCTTCCAACATTTTTTTTATTTTATTAAATTTACAAATTTTATTAAATATTCTTTCAGACTCAAATAAGTAAAAAACATTGAAACTTAAATATAAATAAAGTTTATTTAGTATTAACGTGATTTGTTTAATGTTAAGTGCATTAGTTGCACAACTAATTATTATTCCAAAATACTTTAGCATGACAATAATTGTGATTCATAACTAATTTTGAAAAAAAAATGTTTTCATAAATTGTTTTAGTATTTAAGAAATTAAAAGTATGCAAAAATAAATATTATTTTAACCATTTTATCAAACACCTCAAAGTTATAATAAATAAAAAAACAATATGATGAGTGTTATGAAATTGATAAGTGTATCAAATCATATAATAAAGTAAATAAGCTAACATATCATTTCTCAATACACTAATGTGATTAAGTTAAACTATAATTATTTACTAAATTTAGTATAAGAAACTTTAGTAATAAGAAAAATATTGATTTTTGAATAAAATAATTATAAAGTTCTGGAAAGTAATTTAAAATAATGAGATTGATTGTATGATAAAGATTTTATATTAGGATTGAAGTTTATATCCAATTTCATGTAAAAACACCAAACAATATACTTATAATTTCTACTCTTGCATTCACACTACATGTAATTAGTCCTAATGTCTTAACAACAAGTTTAAACTTTAATAATAAAAATTCTAATGTTTTAATAATTTTTATTATAAGTTTGTAGTAAGTTCAACATTTCAATGTTATAAATGATTAATAATTTCACATATATTACTAACATGTGAAATCTATTAGATGTCCTATCTTAATTAAATTTCCAAACTATTTTTCGATCAACAAGTACTACTAAATATGTAAACAATAATTATACACTTAAGAACAAGAATAAAACACAAAAGTAGTGAAAAAAAATATTGAATATTAGAAATCATAAAGAGTTAAGATACATTATATATAACCGTATGAATTAGGGAGTTAGTTATTCCTATACATTTTGAACTCTATAAAAGAATACAGATGAATGCCTTCAACCTCCTGGATGCGCCTCTACCTTCTATCCTTTTAGGTCAAGTGTCCTTTCTTTAGAAGAGTGAATTTTTAACTCTTGGCAAACCCTTTATTTATACATTTTTGAAACCTACGACTTGTTGGGTGAATTGGCTCGCTAGTCAAGTAATTCTCTCTTTGATGGGTGACTTGGTTTGGTTCACTAAATGAATGGGCCAAAACTGGATTAAACTTGAAATTTGTACTCGATTTTTGTAATTGAAGTTACCAAATATATTGACAATTGATTTTATTGAGATATTCTTCAATCTTCAGTGATTCCCATTTATTTGATTTTGTAATTGAAGCAGCTTCATTTGTTGATAAATTATTTTGTTGAAACATTCTTTAATCTTTAATGGTTTCCACTTATTTACACAATATTTTCATAAATAGGAATAAAATATTTATATTTCCTGATTTATTCAATAAAAACCTTAATTATGGAAAAAGTAATAATAAAAATACCAATAAAAGATAAAAATAAACAAAATAAAAAGAATGATAAAGCCAGTTATAAGTAAGTAATTGTTAGGGTTAAACTTCATCATACAATTAGTCATTGTCTTTCCAACTTAATGTTAAATGAATCCACAAGTTTAATCAAATCCTAATGGTTTAAGGTTTAGTGTTTAACATTGTTTTATTATGGGAACTTACTTTCATAATAAAAAATATGGAAACTTACTTTCATAATAAGGGCTTAAGAAAACTAATGAATAAAACTTCATTCTTAGATAAAAGCTTCATTAGATATTTTGCTTCAATTCTAAATCACAGAAGATACTTTTCAATCCGAAGAAATCAAATATCAAGCTACGTATGATCAAAGCACAACACACATTAAACATAAAAACAAAATATAAACATTAAATGGAAAGATATTTATATACATAAAAACAATACCAATTTATATAGGAGAGTTTAGTTGATTACATTTAACTGGAGTTTATCTTTTCGTTCTCATAAAAATCCAAAAAGAAAATATGAATAGAAGATGGAAAGCCAAGAAAGAAAATAAAGGTCTTCCAAGAAACCTTAATAACTCCCATAGGTCTTCAAAATACACTTCCCACTTCGGAAAACAAAAAATTAAAAATTATGTGAATAAAATCAACACCCAGTGTCAAACACTATTATGTTAGGCGAATTCATTCAAACATAGGTCTATGTACAATCGACGTTCAGTACGAGTCATCCCACGTTGGACGTGTGCACTTAGACTCATTTGTTTGTCCAAGTGGCATTAAGTGCAAATCAAGTAGCACTCAACCAAGAGCACTGGTGGAATATGGCACTTAGCTTGAGATAAGTGGTGGTCAACCCTAATGACAAGTTTTTTCTCTGCCTCATGGCACTGGACTTTATTAAGTGGAACTCAACACAAATAATCTTTTGAAAATTTCAAATTTTTGACCTTCACTAAAACTTTCGAGGATTCTAAAATTTATTCGCTTCACCCAAGTATTTTTTGTTCAATTGTTGGACAAAAGTTAATGGAGATTAGTGATATAATTATATAAGAGTAACTAATATTCAATGACTTAAAAAAATTATTAAAAAGCAAACTAAATAATTTAAAAGTTAAATAAGAGTTTACTTTATATAAAGTGACTAATAATAATGAAAATTGACATTATCAATTAGTTCTTGAAAGTGGTAGTTTTACTTCTTTCTTTACCCTTCTAATCTTAATTTTTATTTGAAAATTTATTTGTAGTCCTAATATTTTATATAAATCATAAGGAGATGTATTTATCATTTGATAAAGAAATGAAAAAAGTTGATGAATTTTAAATTTGTAAGGTAATCAATCGTAAAAGGCTATAAATTTAAGTAATTTGTTGATCGAAAACACATTTTTTTAATGAAGAAAATTTTGGGAAGAAAAATTGTGTTAATTTTGTTTAATAAAATTGCAATTGATAGAGTGAATTTAAGTTCTAAACTATTATGGAAAATATTAAACCAAATCTCGCTCAGTTAAACTAGGAATGATCAATAAAAAATTTATAACTGACAAAATTTTGAGAAAAAAATGATAAGATATTTGGTAAAGTGTTAAAAGATTCATATTTTTCATAACAAGAATTTTATCATTCACTCAACAAAATAAATCATGAATAAGGAGAATATAGAGATATGAAAGAAAAGAAAAACATATAATGAGTAAAAAAACAAACAATATGCATGGATAACTTGAAAAACATAGAAAGAAAGGAAAAGATGAAGAAGAAAGAGCATTTGAGAACTAATATATTTCTATTCTTTTGTTCTTTATGTTTTTGTTTATAAATAGAGAGTGGTTTTAACACCATAAATTACTAACTTATAAATTAAATTTTAAAATCATAAGAAACATTAATTAATTAAGATGTGGAGAATATTTATAACTTCAATTTTAAAATCATAACAAACATTAAATAATTGTATTAAGATATGGAGAAGATTTATAAGTTAAATTTAGGTTTAATACATCATTTGGTCCCTAGTTTTGGTTTTTTGTTCAAAGTCATAATACCTTTTAAAAAAGTTCAGTAAGTCCCCATATTTCGTTAAAAACAATTCAAAATGGCCATTTTGGCTTACGGCGTTAAAAACATAATGGTGCAATTGCTTATGTGGCAAAAACTGAATGATGTATACAACTTTTGATCGTGTGACAAAGTGAGGTGAATTGAGTTGGAAAGGTATGTGGAAATGTTAAAAAGTTGAAGTTATTAAGTAAAAGAAAATGGTTAGGGTTTTTACAAAATCATGTGTAAAATCAAAAGCCCCAATTGCAATTTTCAAAATTAGAATCTCAATTCACAATTCACAAAATCACGTGCAAAATTAGAAATCCTAATTGCCAATTTGCAATTCACAAAAAAATCAAAAACCTCATCTCTCTCCCAACATTTCGGCAACCATCACCTCATCGTTGTCTTCTTCTTCACCTCAAACACCTACAACCAGAGAAAACCTATTCAAAGAGGAGGAAGAAGGTTGAACAATAATTGAAAAAAAGGGATGGTGGTAACGTTGGTGGAGCTCCTAGCCAACGACACGCCTTGGAAAAGATGCATCAACACCTGATCACGTTTAGCTCCGGCGCTAACGGCAAGGCGAGAAAAGTGCAGTCGTGGGTGAAGGTGGTGTTGTAGTGGCCTCACGCAAAGAAGATGAAGGTGGATGCAATAGGTTTCGTTCTCTCTTTTGTTGTGATTGAATTGAAAAACGAATCAAGAAAGAGAGAATATGAATGCTGAAACGAGTTGTTGGCAGACAGGTTCTTCCAATTGGACCTTCAACGAACCATGAACCCAAATTGAAGATCACTTTCACCATATTCTTGAACCCCAAATCGCGAATGAATTCTAATCTAATTGTAATTTTATTTAACCCTCAGTTAAACTTTTTCCACGTCATTCATTTTTATTTTTAAAATTTTCCTTAAAATATATCAAACATGCCACATATTACAAAATTGTACACATAATTTACTTTTGGCCACGGAGGCAATTGCACCGTTATGTTTTTAACGCCGTAAGCTAAAAGGATCATTTTTAGCCGTTTTTAACGAAATATGGGTTTTACTGAACTTTTTTAAAAAGTAGGACGACTTGAACAAAAAGTCCAAAATTAGGAACCAAATGATACTAAACCTTAAATTTATTAAGATATAGAGAAGATTTATAAGTTGTTTACTCAATGTATCAATGAAGCAATTTAACCAATTTAAGTAAGATGAAGTCCTCTCATCTCTTGATAACTGACATCCAAAATCTTAAATAAAATTATTAAGAGTTCAAATTTCTCCTACTAATGGAGATGAAGTTATGAGATATCTCAAGTCAAGTGAAGATAAAACAAATTTATAAGATATAATAAATACAAATCTTATCTTATAAGTTGTTTTATAGAATTGAGTAAACTTAAAATTCACTTTGCATAACCATTTGAAAAATATATCCTAATTGAATCTATTATGATATCTTTATTCCGATACTAATGAATGTCTAATCACATACTCTAAATGTATATGTCTTAACATAATTGAGGTGTGTTGCAAAACTTATATTAATTAAAAATAAAATAAAATTATATTTAAACTCCATGTTAATTAAAAATAAGATTAAATTAAATTTAAAGTCCATTTATTTAAAAAAAAGAGTAAAAAGTTCCAAAGATTTTAATGTTTAATGTTTAATTAGTCTATTGATAACATCTTTTAGGAAATTTAATTTTTGGAAAATCATATTTTTCTTTAACAAACTGATTTACAGAAAAATGCTAAAGCAAATCATATAAAGATAGTAAAATGAGATTACAAAAAATGATATCTTTCTCTTAACAGTGTGCTAAAAATATGTTTAATTAGGCAATGCATACTGACTTCCTAACTTTTTGTTGACTTAAATTTCTTAACAACTCATTTCCCATGCAGAAAAAAGCAATAAATAAATATATAAAAACCATAACAGTATTTAATTGATTATTCAAGCAGCAAAACAATTAAAGTACTGATCAATAATCATTAAATGTAGGTGACAAAAGTTGTACTAATTTAATAGATTAAGTTTTATCCCTATTTGATTAACTTATAATTTAATATCTCAGTAACTTGTGCTAAATGATTAAGTATTCTGTTGTGACTTTTACAAATATACGACAGAAAGGTAACTGATTAATTTGAACCTTATCAATCTAAAACTAATATGACAAACATATTCATTCAAGATAATTAATACAAGCATTTATTTAGTTATTTAATTGAATTTCTCTTTAGAATGTTTGATGTAGTAACTCATTTGAAAACAGCATAAACATTTATTATATTATTTTAGAGTGAATATGTGGGTCTCGTTTCATATTAACAGCATAAACATTCCACTGTTACGAATATAATAATCATCCATTAACCTTATTCAAGTGCATTTTAACTTTTCATAGTTGGGTTTTGATTAGTTAATTAAATTAAAAAACAAAAATTTCGTTATAAAGAAGTTTATTAGAAAAAACTATATATAATTACTTATATATGCTCTGGATATTTGTATTGCAGTTAGTATGAACATTTTTACTTTAATATAATGTAAAACATGTCTTGTCACAAACACTATCATCGAAAAACCATGCCCTATTTTGAATTTTGTTCAGAAAAACATTGGAAACTAGATTTATAGGACCTGCGCATGCAGGTGAACTTTGAAGGCATTGTATAAAAGAAAGCATACGTACTAAAGAATAGTGTGTCTGAATCTGTAGAAGTACTTTGGACCACAAACTTTGATGAGGCCAGCTACTTAGCAGTTGAGATGCACATGCAATGAGCCTCTTCTGTTCAACTCAATTAAATTCACAGACAGATAGAGAGGTGAAGAAACAATGAAATAGCTGGAAAAGAATAGTGCAGCTTCATTAGTAAATGCTTTGCCTCATCTTTCTGCCATCCATTAACTTTTCTGTCCCAAATGGTCAAAAGGGTCTGTCTAAACTTCAACTCTCATAAATGATGAGTTATGCTTACATCACAAGGAAATTAACTAATGAAAAGCGACATATAATCGTTTGACAGTGAAATCCTCACTCGTGGCATCCAGTTTTGTTGCAGTAAATGATCTGCCAAGGCACAAGAGAACCAGATTTTTCTGCACAAACCAAAAATTGCATGTGTATATATTGTATTCAATATTCATATTGTTCAGTTCCTTAGTCAAGAATTCATATACTAAATGAGCATGTTCAGGAAGCATGAGTGTATAAACTAAAACAGTGGAGGAACAAGTAGTTAACGTAATCATAACAACTGAGATTTGAGAATCAGAAATAAGTTCCACATTTGTTGGAAATTTTTAAGCATTTTGCAACTTTGAAGTTATGAATTATACGTGAATGAAGAAGATGTTGGTTGAGTCCAAGGTGGAGGAACAGGAACATAGGATAGAATACTAAAATAATAACTTTTCTGGTAATACAAAAGGATGAACTTCTAATTCCTAGTACAGAAGATTCTCTTATTGCAACAAAGAAGCACTACTGAACTTGTAAGTAGTCTGGTTGAAATTCACATTGGTGGTGCCAGCCATGTTATCACAATGGGGCTTCTCACAGTGTGCAAACCATTCTTCCATACCAGACTTCCAAATTCAGGAGATGTTTGCCGAACCCTTGGCGTGAATGTAATCTTGTAAGACAGCTTTTGGTGTTCTTTTGTGAAATTTAGAGTTTCTGGCTCAACTTTGACAGAAGCACCTTCGAATGGTGAGATCACAACTTGGTATTTGGAATCAGGTGGGCCAACATTGGTGACAGTTCTGTGAACAATCACAGGTCTAGAGAATGAAGTGGCTGTTTTCTGGGTAAAGATTGATGATATGGCTGGGTAGTTCAAGTCCCCTGGACTCGCAAGAGAGTGTTTGCAAGATCTGTTGGAATATTTGGCAAAAACTTGTAGTTGGGTTGGAGTCAGATTCTGTGTGCATAGGAATTCAAAGTAGTCCTGTGGCTCTATGTCATATACCAAACCAGGGTCAAGAGCTCTGATAGGGTCAATGTGTCCAGAACCATGATCATAAGGACTTGAAGGTTTAGCAGTTGAGGCATCTGTGAGAGTTTTTTTGGTGTTGTCAAGAACATAAGCAGTTGTCATCAAAGCAGATTTTATAGCAGCAGGGCTCCACTCTGGGTGCCTGGCTTTGAGAAAGGCTGCTACACCACTCACATGTGGGCATGACATTGAGGTTCCAGAGAGTATATTGAACTTCTCTCTCCTGTTGTCCACTTTCAAACCTGATGGACCAATGGCCTCACTCCAAGCAGCAAGAATATTCACCCCAGGAGCTACTAAATCAGGCTTCAGAATTTCAAGGCTGAGAAAATTTGGCCCTCTTGATGAAAATGCTGCCACTACAGGAGATGGCCTTATTCCCAACCTCGTACCTTTAAAAGCTAGAGTTGCAGTAGCACTTTGACTAGATAGGACATAACTTTTGAGATCTTTTCCTTCTTTTTGTCCTATTGCAACTGCTGGAAGGAGATGGCAATCAGCAACTAGTTCTTCTCCATTAGCTTCAGTATTTGTGAGAATCATTCCCACCCCTCCTGCACTTCTCACCACATGACCCTTCTGCACTCTAGGACTAAGGCCTCTATCACATATAACTATCTTTCCTGAAACCACTTTAGGATCCATAGTCCCTTCCAAGCACATGGATCTTGGATCAACCCTGCTAGAGTTGCTCCCCAAGTACACCAAAGGGTATTGTTTCTCAATTGAAAGCACACTTTGCCCTTTGTAGAGTGAAACTCCAGTCACTATCTTACCATTTCCAAGCTTAACTTCTGCTGGAAAATCTCTATCCATTGTGCTGGCTCCAACTGTGGTGATCCATGGTGAAACATTGGTGAGGCTGGCAGGATCAGGTCCTGCATTTCCTGCAGAACATGAAACAAAAACACCCTTCTCCATTGCTCCAAATGCAGCAACAGATAAACTATCACGGTAATAAGAGGAGACTCCACCACCCAAAGAGATGGAAAGAATATCCACTCCATCAGCCACAGCTTTATCAATAGCTGACACAATATCTGAGCTAAAGCACCCACCAATCCAACACACTTTGTAAGCTGCAATCCTTGCACCTGGTGCCATTCCTCTTGCTGTGCCATTAGCATAACCAAGAAGGTTAGCCCCAAGCACAGGAGAGCCACCAACTGTAGCTGCTGTGTGAGTGCCATGCCCATCTTGATCTCTTGGTGATTTGTACTCCTTCTGCTCATTAATTCTACCAATTGCTGCTTCATATCCATGGTAGAACACTCTTGCCCCCACAACCTTTTTATTGCAGTGACTTTTTGTGAATCCTGTTCCAATCTCACAGGCACCTTTCCAATGAGCAGGTACTGGTCCCATGCTTACATCTTTGAAGCTTTCACTCTCTGGCCAAATCCCAGTATCTAACACTCCCACTATAACATCACGGCCCGAAAGCTTTTCTGACCACACGTTAGGGGCTTTTTGTGGTTGAAGCCCGAGGAATGCAGGACTTCTTGTAGTGTGTAGCTCATACTTTGTATCTGGGAATATGGCCACAACTCCTTCTTCAGCCTCTAGCTTCTTAGCTTCTCCTTCAGTCAACTTAGCTGCAACACCATGAAAAGCATTCTGGTAAGTGTAGATAATTATCTTCTCACTGTCCGCATCAGCTTCTGGAGATGTGGACAGTGCCGATTTCAGCTTTGATGAATACCATTCAAGGTGGTTGGTGAAGGCTTTTGGCATTACTGGCTTATCCATTTGAACGAGGTAAGTCTTCTTAGCAAATTGAGCATTTGCTGAGAACATCATTGTTAGAACTAGAAGATAGCTTGTAAAAAAATATCCCATGTTTCCCATTATGGTCTTGGCCATGTTTCATGCCAAAGAAGGAGAAAGATTGAGTCTTTGAAGAAGGGTGTTGGGTTAAAAGGAAGGAAGTGTGAAGAGATATTATAAGGGGATTGTGCTTCATAATTTGTCTGTCATCTTGTGGTTGAAATATTAAATGGACAATGGTACTTTACATTAGATTTTTTTTTTACATAACATTATCTCTCACTATTTTTTACTTTTTCTTTCTCTTTAAAAATGCAAAAGTTAATTTTAGTAAGACCATTTTCCTCTTATAAAAATTGTCAAATAATAATAAAATATTATAACAGAAACTTTGTTTTCCATGTCAAATCCTAGAATGGAAAGAGAGTGACCTTTTATGTGTTCCAGTTTAAGGTAGGAGGTTGTTTTGTGTGTGACAGTCGCTGGTATGAAGTTACTGTATAATTGCAACAGTGTTTCTTGATTCACGCTTGCACTTTGTGCTCTGCATAATTATTTTAGTCATTACTTTTGAACAAGCAGCTACGTATGAGGTTGGGGACCTTAATGTAGTTTGTGCTATCTTGTTAGTTACACTGTTACTTTAAGGAATGATTATATAGTTGCAATTATAACGGTGGTTGTGTATGGTGAAATCAATTGAATTTGTTTATGTAAATTTACAGTGAAAGAGATTATGGAAACTTAGCCCTCTTCTTTTGAGTGGATGAGAGACTGGATTTCAGGGAATTTGAGAGGATTTGAAGATAAATTTTTTTGTGGTTTATTTGAGTGAATTTGGAGGTAAACGAGAGTGAATTTGAAAATAATTTTTTTTAATTTGTCACGTCAATACAATTCTATACTAATTCTCACAAATTTTATTTCCAAATTGACTCTCATTTATCTCCAAATTCATTCAAATAAACGACAAAAAAAATTATGTTCAAATCTCCTCAAATTACTCCCTCAAATCCACTCAAAATAACATACCTTAGTTTTTTCCTAACACTGAAAGGCTGCACTCGAGAAACACAAAACAATATAATATAATCTACGTTTTAACTAATTTATAAAGTGATAGGTTACATTAAATATAATCATAGTTGACGTAAAATATGTTATTTTCTTAAATACGTGGTTTGTTTTGACATTAACTTTAAAATCTGTAAAAAAAAATATTTTACCAGGAGACAATACTAAAAAATTCCAATAAAACAAAACAATTGTAGTAATTAAATTTTTTAATTTAATCTAAATTATCTAATATTTCAAATGATCATTAAATAAACTTAAAGTATTTAAGAAAATAAATTAAATCTAATTACTAATTATCTTGAAGATAAACTATATATTATTGTAGTATATGTAACATGTCATCATCCTAAAATGAAGTCGGATCGTGAAATAAGCAACGCAATTAAATTATGTAACTCTCAATAAATACACATGTAAGTTAATAATATAGTTTAAAATGTAATTGTACAAAATTTAAAACTTACACTATGCCAATCGAACCTGCATGCAATCAATTAATGATATAAAAATCATAATTACAAAATAACAAATTATTTTGAACTAACTCATCAATGGAGTCAAATATATATTTTTTGTGAGTCACTCATTCATATCTATAAGTATTATTGGATATTAACTTTTGTGTTATCAAACTTTTGAATGGATTGAAACTCGACATATCCATTATATTATGATCTTCCCTATTTCATACTCAATTTATTGATGAACATAAATGATTGAATTTATTGATTAATTAAGTGTAATTATTATAATATTAAGAAATATAAATAAATAAATTTTTTCCACTGTTGAGACTAAATGTTTATAGGAAAGTTTTCCTTCTGGTAGGAAAATGTACAATGGAAAACAAATTTATTCACTCGAAAAATTATATTGTCCCATTGTACCTACAAAATTTTCATACTAAACTTTTGACATTACCATTTAAAATTGAGTTATAAAATCATCTTTAATACAACACCGATAAATTTAATTAAATATATAATAAAAATAAGCATAACTTAAAATTTTTTGTTGGTACTGAAATTGGTTTGACAAAATGCCTTAGCCACTTTAGAAATATGTTTAATGTCTACTCTACTAACTTAACTTCTATATTGAATAAAGATACTTGAACAATAACATCTTGAATTTCATTAACTACTATGCATTTTTAGTCTAATTGTAAAGGGACACTATGGATGATTAATTTTCCTTCAACTATTCATCTAATGGCCTTTAGATGCAAATGATAATCTTTGATGTTGGAAATAATAACATCGAAAATAATAAAACTTTTGAAAAAAATTGAACAATAAGTTCACACGATAGGTGAGAATTCACCCTAAAAAGGAAGAGTCATTAATTTCTTAATAACATGAAACAGATATAAGTTAATTATGTATTTATAAATAGAAAAATATAAAGAAATGGGTCTAAATAAGTGACATTTGACAAATTTAACAATATAAATGTAATAAACTGAATTGGAAAATTTTGCAACCATGATTATGATTTATTGAGAGATTTGTAGCAACACATCTCTATTATTCGAACAATATCATGCACTAATGCTACTTGAATTTGTTGTTAGGAATGAGACAAAAATTCTAACTTTTCATCAAAATTTTCATTAAATGACATCTTTATTTAGTATAAGACGTTTTCACTACAAGGCTATCCTTATCCTTCATAATGTTGTGCCAAAATGTCCCGACCACTTTTGGCACCATGCACTAACAATTTCAAAAGCAAATTAGAAAAAAAGAAATTACTTTATAATTTGTAATTTACTTTTTTCTTGCACAAATTAAAATTTATTTATAATTTGAATTTTTTATAAGTTTTTTAATTGTTTATATTTAACTTTAATATAAATTGATTTTATTTTATAAAAATTCACAGGGAAAAGAAATGAAGAACATAATAATGATCATCCTCCATTGACTGTATCCATATCAATATCTAGAGTGTTTCATTACACCTCCAAGATCTCATCCTACACCTCCAAAAATTCCACTTTTAACCTTCTAGCATCTCTCATTCTGCACCTCCAACTTTTTCAAAACTTTATTTTTAACTTTAATAAATATTTTTCATTTTTTTTATTAAAAACAATCTTCACTATCTTAATAATAATTTAATTTAATTTAATTTAAAATTTAAATATTTTTTAAAATAATTTTGTATTTTAATAATTATTAAAATATAATTTATATTATAATAATAGTTATATTAAAAATATAAAAGTAAAATAAAAATAATAATAATAATAATAAATAATAATAATAATCAATTTGATTTAATATATTCAAATATATTAAATTATAATAAAATATTAAAATAAATTAAATAATTATTAAATTTTAAATAAAAATGAAAATTTTAAAAAACTTATTTATATATTAAAATTTATAAAATATGTTAATACTTTTGCTTTTTATTTAAAATTTAATAAATATTAAACTTAAATAAAAATTATAATATTACTTATTATATTTTTATATTTTAATAATTAATAAAATATAATTTATATTTTTTAAATAGTTCTATTAAGAAAATTGAAAAATAATAACTAAAATAAGAATAAAAATAAAAATAAAAATAATACTTAAAATTATATTTAATATATTTAAATATATTAAATTATATTAAAATATTAAATTAAATTTAATAATTATTAAAATTTAAGAAAAACAAAATTTTGAAAAATTTGTTAATCGGATATAAATATTTGATAAGTTATGACTCGGATATCCATATCCGATAAAGAATGTTTTTAAAATTTTATTTTATATATAAATTTTAATAATTATTTAATTTAATTTAATATTTTAATATAATTTAGTATATTTAAATATTTTATTTAATATAATTTTATTTGTTATTTGATAAATAATTGTTTTAAAATTTTGTTTATTATTTACATTTTAATAATTATTTAATTTAATTTAATATATTAATATAATTTAATGTATTTGAATATATTAAATATTTTATTTAATATAATTTTACTTTTTCTTTATTATTTTTATTTTAATTATTTTATTTTTATATTTTTAATATAACTATTATTATAATATAAATTATATTTTAATAATTATTAAAATATAAAATTATATTAAATAATATTAGAATTTTAAATTTAATTATTATTAAGGTGGTGTAGAGTCTTTTAACAAGAAAAAGAAATAAAATAAAAATATATTTATTAAAATTAAAAATAAATTTTTTATAAAGTTAAAGGTGTAGGATAATGATAAGATGTCAGAAGGTTAAAAGTAGAATGTTTGGAGGTGTAGGATGAGAGATCTTGAAGATGTAGGATGAAACACTCCAATATCTATTATATGCCACTCAAGGACTAGGGGTGTTGCTCCCTACACCACCCCACTTTGCTCCCTGTACCACCACATTTTTCTAAAATTCCAAAACTATCCTTTATATTTTAAAATATCCTACACCCCACTTCTTTTCTTCAACGGATGTCAACATCCGTTGAAGAAAAAATTCTTCAACGGATGTGCCACATCCGTTGAGTTTTTTTTTTTTTAATTTTTATTTTTTTAATTTATTGTATTTTAAATTAATATATAAATATTATTTAATTTTTTTAAAATTATTACTTAATTATTTATAAATTAATTTTATTTTATTTAATAAAATAATTATTATTAATTTTAATTTATGTATTATTATTTAAATAATAATTAAAAAATTTGTTATAAATATATTAAAACGGATGTGCCACATCCGACATCCGTTGCATTTTTTTTTTGGTTTTTAGTTTTTTTTTAATTTTTTTATTTTAAATTAATGTATAAATATTATTTAATTATTTTAAAATTATTACTTAATTATTTATAAATTTATTTTATTTTATTTAATAAAATCATTATTATTAAATTTAATTTATGTATTATTATTTAAATAATAATTAAAAAATTTGTTATAAATATATTAAAACGGATGTGCGACATCCGTTACCTTTTTTGTTTTTTTATTTTTAATTTTTTATATTTTAAATTAATATATAAATGTTATTTAATTTTTTAAAAATTATTATTTAATTATTTATAAATTAATTTATTTTATTTAATAAAATAATTATTATTAATTTAATGTATATATTATTATTTAAATAATAAATAAAATATTTTTTAAAAATTTATTAAACGGATGTCAACATCCGTTGAAGGTGAAACGGATGTTGACATCCGTTTTATAGAAGGACAAATTAGGTATGGGGAGGTGCAGGGAGTGGTTGGTGGTGGTGGAGGGAGCAACTCCCAAGGACTAGAATGTGGGCTCATTTGAATCCATGATTTCACCTGACCAAGTTCACAAGATTCTTGTTCTACCACATAATCTTCTTCTTACACCCCCACCGTAATTAAATATTAAAACTCTTTATTGTTCTCTTCTGATTTTTTATTTATTTGTTCATGTTTTCCTATTATCAAATTTGAAATACAATTCGAACATATTCTGGAAGAAGTATTTCAGAATTATATGTAGTTAAATGTAAATAAAAATGATTAAATATGTTAACGCCATGTTTGATTGAAAATGAAAACTAATTTGAGTCTTCCAACTGAAATCCAAAACACTATCAAGTATTAGTCCTGAAATTGATTCCCTATCTTTTTATTTCTAGTAAAAAGATTAGCATTTCTTCAATATTGGTTTTATACCCTAAAAAATATTTATATTTATGACAATTATATTAGATTTATTATCTTTGTCTTCCACCCTTTTATATTAGGTTATCTTTCTATCTTTTTTCATCTTTCACAATTACATCTTAATTGAATATTTTCTTTTTCTACTACTTTCTTTTAAAGAAATTTTAATACTGTGAATTTATTCCAAAGCTCGTCATATTTTTTTATTCAAAATATTTTAACTACTATGTATATTAAAATGACACAATATATATGTTGTAATATTAAACTGAAAATTATTTTAATTATATATATTATAAATTGAATTAATATCTAATTGACATAAATTTTTTAACACACATCTTCATAAAACTACTTTGAAAAATAAGATTTTTTATTTTTTAAATACTGTAAATTAGTCTAATATTTAGTTGATGTTAAATTTCTAATATATAAAACATGCTATTGGTATCTCTTTAATATTATCATTTTTAAGAGATTCTACAATAACCAAAAGTACATGTTGTTCATTTTTATATAAAGCCTCTCTATAGCATATTTTAGCATACAAATAAGAAATACGCTATATTTTTCTCCTTATGTTTGTTTTGAAGGATGGATTTGGGTTAGATTTAGTGGATGAATTTGAAGATAATTTGTTTTGTTTGTTTCTGTAATAATATATATATATATATATATTATTACTTTTCAGTTTTATGTTTAGGTTTCTTCCTTTTAGTTTGTGATAGTTGAGCCAATAACACATGAAAAAGCAAGGTTACTTTTGTTATTGTATGGTGTTGAGTTGACTTTTACGGCTTATCTTTGTATTCGAGTAAGGATATGAAAAACTCAAATCACCGTTTTTGCAATCCACTTACACAAATATTTTGTTTACAAAGACGGATTTTGTTGAAAATAGTTCAAGTGTGAATTGAAAGTTATTAAAAAAGCAAAATTAAACACATGATTAAATATTCATGAACACATTATTTTAAAATTTTGGATTAAAAGTGATATTGTATATGTGTGGATGAGGTGATAAAAACCTCTACAAAATAATTTATGAAAGTTGGAGTTGTTTTTCTATAAGTACTTCAAGAATGTTAAAATATATCCTTAAACCAACTATGTCATGCAATTTAATTTTCTCGGGTGTCACAAGTATTATAATAAAGATTTTATTGCAACATTGTATATATTACAATAAGGTGATGTAGTTACAGAGAAAAAATGCTATTAAATCTATGTTCTAAATTAAACAACTATTGTAATCTACCCTGAAAATGAAGGATACAGTGGAGAAAGACTAGTTGAATTACAAGTCTATAGTTGGTCTTTTATTCACCCAAACACTAAAACGCACTCTGTATTTTACTAAAAACATTCACAACATATTATCCATTGGTCTTTTAGAAGCCACAAATTCTAAGCCATAAGCTCGAATCTCCGAGAAGCATGCAGATGAAGACCACCATCAATGTGAAGAGTGAGCATAGTCTTATAATTCACCGATTCATTTTGGACAGCCAGCTTGAATTTGTAGCTGTGACAAAGAACAGCAGCAAAAGTTTTCATCTGCCTGTATGCAAAATCTTTCCCCAGACAAATTCTTGGACCGCCCTGCATAGTGATAACAAGTTGAATTTCAAAGTTTCAATCACTCAAAGTTTCAATTATTGCACTTGCTAACCTGAAAGGCTGTGAACTTGAAAGAACTCTCTGGTTGAAAAGTTCCACTTTCATCAAGCCATCTCTCTGGTCGAAATTCCTCTGCATCTTCACCCCAGATGAACTCCATCCTACCCATGGAATATGACTGATATGATATAGAATCACCTTTCCTAATTCTAAATCCATCAGGTAAAGTTTCATCTGATGAGCAAAGTTTGCCATCCTGTAAAATGGTAAAGTTTGTTAAAATATTAACACTTGGATTTTGAATAAACTGTTCTTACTTCACACTTTAACTTCTAAAGTGTTGATGATCTTTAGAGGAATGAAATTTCAACAAAAATAACCTTTTTTTTTTCTTTTTTGGTTTTTTAACGTTAGATTTTTAATGCATATAGTGCACAAGTTCATTACAATTGGAACGGCAGGGTAAAGTCTGAGTGTTTCAGTTAAAGCTGCATGCAAAAAGTGCATCTTTCCCAGGGCCTCATCGGTTAGGCTATCTGCAAGTTCATCAATACTACAAGTGTTCTTCAACTTTGTTACTTCTCCAACTTCATGCACAACTTTTTCTTGGATATGTGGATGCTTGCACAGCATGTAAAAGAACCAGGAAAGAGTAGCAGCTGTTGTATCTCTTCCTGCAATCACGAAGCTGAGAATAATGTCTCTTAGGTACTTAGGATCTGTCTTGTTCAATGCCAGAAACCTTGACACCATATCTGCTTTTTTCTCCTGTAAATAGATATACATATCAAATAACAAGAGTTTAATATCTATGCTCAATTGTTGTAAATTTTCTTACACTACGAATCAATAAAAAATACTGATAGATATTATATTTAAGTAAGGAGTTAAATTGGAGTTCCTAAACTAAGATTTGAAATTGGATTTCGTTCCTGTATAATACTTTGATACATTTTGGTTTTCCAAACGCCTATCCAAGATGCTGTTTGTATGGCAGCTTAAAAAGCCTTCACATTATGAATGCTATATTATTTACTTAGGATTACAAGAGGGGTGGCAAAAATTTTACTCACAGAAAAATCAGATTGTGATGACTTCTGCACTTGCTCTGTTTTGATTCTGATTAGTTTGTAAACAAAATCATCCACCTCTTTAACGCGGTTTCTAAGTACTGCCTCTGATCCAATGTTGAGAAAACGCTTGATCTTCCATAAAACATCGACATACCGATACAACGTTATAGCACTTGCTTCGTCAAAGGCATTGGAGAATTGAGTGCCTTCTTCGTATGTTCCGTATATGGTGTCCAAGTCTACACCAAGAACAATCTTAAAGACCGAGTCCAAGGTTGATTTCATAAACAGTTCCTGTCAATAAACACCATGAGATTAATATTATACATCCTTTATTTTATTTATAGTGGACTTTACCGCTTTGTATCAAGCATGTAACAAAATCTTACTTGGAAGTCAACTGCATTATTTGACATGGCTGTTTTTGAAACAACTCCTGCAAGTTTTACTGCATTGGATTTGAACACTTGAAGGCTAAAATCTCTCACTATTTTGGTGCCAATTTCATAGCTCGCAACCTTTCTCTGATGTAGCCACTTCTCGCCGTCCACTGAGAATATTCCATCACCTAAAAGATCTGTCAATTTCTCATAGTGGTACCAGCCCTGTAACCGCACACGAGAATAAGAATAAACATTTATTTGTAGGAAGTTTTGAATCATGTATATTGAGTATTAGGAAAACAGACAAGGAAGAACAAATAAACGACACAAGAATTTAATATGATTTAGTATACTGTACGTCTACATTCAGACTACTGTATGAAATATATGTTTCTACCATAACATCTTTGGAACGGCAGTATTAGGAAATATATTTGGAATTCTAATGATGAAAGAGTGTTTCTACCATAACATCTTTGACAATCAGTACCTTCTCATAGTTTGCAAAGTTTGTTCTGAGGATGTATTCAACATTGACAGGGTCCACGGTGTAAATTTCACTCCTGCGAAACCAAAGCAACCGGTAACTCTTGTGTTTTCTGGCAAGATCAGTCATGTAATCGTGCAGATTGCGGAAGTTGAGCAACAGGTCTAACATGGTTCCCGCAATCACATGGTACCTTCCTTTCTTGCAGATGAAACTTCTGAAAATGACAAAGACTGATAGAGCTATAGCTGCAAAGGTTGCAATTGCAGACATTGGATCACAATGAAATTCCAAGAATCTCATGATGTGAAGATGTTAAGCTACTCAATTTGGTCAGAGAAGATGAAGAGAGATAATGGAGGAAAGGATTATTATATGATGATTTGCAATTGGAAGGAAAGTGCTTATATAGTATACTATAGTATAGGATGATGACCATGAAGGTAGAAAAGGTTAAGTTACTAAATTGTTTTCTAAACTATTTTCAAGTAGGTATAGGTTCTCAAAGTAGAACAGCAGCTTAAAGAGTGGTTCAATTTTTCTAAATTGGGCTTACGTGACAATTACTGCAACAATAATTTTGGGTAATAATAATGGTTCGGTGTGAATATATTTATTAATCTGCATCAACAATAAATATGTAAGCTAATTATTTGTTATCTTTCAATTATTGATATAAAACCAACTCCAAGTGTAATTGAATTGTCAACTTCAAGTCTTAAGTTTTTAAGAACTATTTTTAAAAGTGTTTAAGAAAATTAAATAAAAAATATTTATTTAATTTATCCATACAAGATCATTGAATATACTGAAACTCTAAATAAACATTATAATATTTGAAGTTTAATATACCGAAACATTAATTTGAATCATGATTCCATCTTGACTCTTTTATAATATTTTTAGCCCATATATGTCTTTCTAAACATAATTAATAGCTTGTTGGGCCTTTAAATATATTGCTAGATGTATATAGGTATGAAGAAAAAAAAATCGTTAAGAAAAGTCTATTTCAATAATTAATTTCAATATATTTTTTATACCTCACGTTTTGTTTTATTTAAGGTAAGATATATTTTCTCCTTTCCTGTTTCCTATTTTTTTTCTTTTCTTCTAAATTATTTCCTTTTTTAACTTTATTTTTTGAAACCAAACAAAAAATAAGTAACAAATAGTACTAGGTGTCCAAACATTATTTTTTATTTTCTTTTTCACATTTTTCATCAAGGTGTTAATTTGGTCCATAGTTAATGGGTCAATTCCAATCTATTATTGAATAAATCTTGTTTTATAAAGTTACCAAATGGGTTGAAAAGAGTTATAATTCCTAAAATCTTATTTTAAAGTGGGTTAGAATCAGGATCAAAGCGAGTTTGATTCCACTACAAGACTTTAATTAACTCATAAATACAACACCTTCAACTTGGATCAAAGGTTAACCTAAACCATCTCGACTACAAGGTTGACCTGAGTTCACTTGGACCAAAGTTAGAGTTAAGTTTACCTAAATTAAAGTTTGAATCGAGTTAACTTGGATTAAAGTTTGAGTTGAGTAGGGTTCAGATGAAGGTCAAGTAGAGTCAGTTAAGTCAAAGGTCGAAACATCACCAAACAGAAGGTCTAATGAAGGACAAGATAGGTTGACCTTAGTTGAAAGTCAAGACGAGATAGTTTAGATCGAAGGTCAAGACGGCTTGCCCCAATTGAAGGTTGAAATGGGACAACCTGGGCCAAGTTTGAGAAAAGATGACTTGGCCAAAGGTCGAGACTAGACGACCTAAGCAAAATGTAGAGATGGTTGGCGTAGGATTGAAAGTCAAGATGTGCCAGCCTGAGTTGAAGAATGAGATGGGTTGACCCGTTCAGAAGGTCAAAACAAATCAACCCTATCCAAAGCTTGAGATGGACGACTCGAGCCAAAGGTCAAGACAGGCCTACCTAGGTCGAAGGACGAGATGACCTGATACATGTCGTAGGTTGAGATAGGTCAACTCGGGTCGACAATTGAGATAGGTGACCCAACTGAAGATTGAAATATATTTGCTCGGATTGTAGGTCGAGACGGACAAACTCAGATAAAAGGTCGAGACGAGTTAGCCTGTGATGAAGGTTGAGATGTGTATGCCTAAGAAGAAGATTGAGATGAGTAAACCCGGATAGAAGGTCGAAACATGCCAGTTTAGGCCGAAGATTGAGATAGGTCAACACCAACGTCACGACGAGCGAGCTCGGGTTAAAGGTCAAGATGGCAAGCCCAAGTCGAAGATGGACTAGCTCAACTTGAAGGTTGAAACAAGTCAGCTTAGACGGATGGTCGAGACAAGTCGAAGGTTAAAATGGGTTGGTCCAAGTTGAAGGTCGAGATAGGTCATAGGTTGAGACAGGTTGACCCGGGCAAAATGTGGAGACGACTGGCATGTGTCAAAAGCTGAGACAAATCAATTTAAATTGAAGGCCAAGATATTGTGTTGTGGGTCAATGGTTAAGACAGGTCGATTTCAATCGAAGATCGAAACAAAATGACCTTGACAAAAGGTTGAGATAAATCGACTTGGACAAAAGGTCTAAGACGAGTCAACTCGGACAAAAAGTTAGACAAGTTGTTCGATGATGAAGTTCTAGGTGAGTCAACCAGGTGAAGGACAACCCAAGCTAAAGGTTAAATCAAGGTGGCCTAGGTTGAAGATTAAATCAGGTCGACTTAGGTGAAGGTTGAATCGAATTGGTCTGGTCCATAGTCGAGTCAACTCAGACCATGCCCACATTCGATTTGAATCAACCTAAACCCATAGTTAACCCAAGTTGGCCTATATCGAAGATTAAAATGAGTCGACTTTAGCCAAAGGTTAGGACAAGTCGACCAAGGTTAAATGTTGTGGCAAGTCCGCTTAAGCAAAGGTCTAGATGAGTCAACCCTTGCTGAAGTTCTAGCCAAGTCGATCCACATCAGTTTGTGCCCAAATTCGATCTAAGTTGGCCTAACCTAAAGGGTTTAGCCAATTCAGATTGCATTGCGAGTAGAATTGATTCAACATAGGTTATATCCAATCCTATCTATCTTGATCTTAGACTAACTCACATAAATTAACCCATGGGTTAGCCAAGATCTATGAGACTTTTACAACTATTTTAGCCTTGTGAACTTTCCTTGGGTGGGCCTTTTAGCCCTGTGGGCTATTTTGACCTTGACCCATGGTCAAGGCTAAGCTTATGAGGCTTGACCAAGTTGACATGCTGCTACTTGTGATTGATTTAACAATACACTTATGTATCAAATTACACAAATTTGTGAATTGAAATAAATTTGACAAAGTAAATTAGGATTATTCAACTAGCTTTTTTACTATAAATATGTTTCATTTTTTAGTTATCTTTATTCCATATAAGATGTCCAACCCATCCTTTCATGTTAAAGAATGAACATCATGAACATGAAATTAGATATAATAAGTGGTCCAATAGGAGTTTAGTAACAAGTGATGCAACAACCCAATTGAATCTCAATAGTAACAACTTTAAATGACTCCGGTATCATCTAATAAGTAAATTTATGTCTAACTCAACTTTACAAAATCAATTTATGACGTATGAATTGCACTTCGTTTACATATTATAATTTGACATTATTTTAGTTGATGTGATTTTTAACAATTTTATTTAAATTGAAAATTGTGAGTTCTAAAATCTTTGTGATACTTGTAAATGAATGCTTACCATGAGTCATTTTCATGTCCTTTTCTAATATAATACATTAAAAATAGTAAGCATTGTTAATTTTAAGCCACACAAAATTTAGAAAAATTATTTACTACCGAGGAAGAAATTGTTGGCATTTCATTTATAGAGAATGAAGTGTAACCATTAGAAGAAGGTCTAGGACTTGATCCTTGTGTAAGTCCTTCTGAATCTATTATACCATACAATAAAAATGTGGGTTTATTTTCTCTTAATTCAACTGACTAATTACTAAAATATTAAACAACCTTCACATTTAATGGTCTATCATAAGGATTTTGTTTCACACATAATAAACCAATTTGAATGCATATAAAAATTTCATGTTCTGAATATTTTTCTTTAACACTTGGGTCTAGTATGTTTATTATTGTCTTATCCCACCCTTATCTCCACACCTATAAAAAAATGTGGATTTAAAAATACAAATCAAGACATTTTTTAGAATTAAATTAATCTAAATTATAGATGTGATCAAGAACTAATGAGTAATAATAAGAACCAAATTATCATATGGTAATACTTACATAACTCAAATGGTTGTTAGAAACTCCACGAGGTTTGATCACAAGAAGTTGAATTCTTTTTTTCCAGTAATAATCTCTAAAACAATGACTTTAAAGCTAAAAACATTTTATTTTTCTAATGATTGTCCAAACATAACATATTCTAGAGACATATAATCACTAAAAAAGTAATGTTAGTCAAAAATATACTTCGCAAAGAAATAAAAATAAAATCATAGCAAATAATTTTGTTTTAAACCAAGAAGGTTAGAATAGTTATGCTTGTACTACTTTCATCTTGATTTATCACAACAATCCTAACGAGACTAAAATTTGAAATTTTTGAATCATATTTTTATTTAATAAAATATTATTAGGCTTAAGATAATGATGCATGACTTTAAGTTGAGAATACTCATGAACAAAACATTGCAATGTTTGGACCAATTTAACAAATGTGCTATTTGAGAATCTACTTATTTAAAAGAGAAATTTAGTTGTAAAACATGTTTTTAATATTTAAGTTATGTTTAATAAAATTCATAAAATGATATATGCAAGTAAATCTAAAAATCAAAGCTTTGTTCACTTGTATGGATTTTGGGGAGAGTGATTAAGGAGATTTGAAAGGTTTTGAAGGTAAATTTTTTTGTTGTTTATTTGAGTGAATTTGGAGGTAAATGATAGTGAATTTGGAAGTAAATTTTTTTAATCTGTCACGTCAATCAAATCCTACACTAATTCTCACAAACTTTACTTTCAAATTTACTCTCACTTATCACCAAATCCACTCAAATAAATAACAACAAAGTTTACCTTGAAATCCTCTCAAATTCCCTCAATCACTCTCTCCCAAATCCATTCAAGTAAACAACGCCTAAAAATATCAAGTTTAAGAATGGAAATGCCAAACTAAATAAAAAATAATCAAAACTTTTTGTTTGGCACATATTCCTATATAAGTATATTTTGCTTTTCTTTAAAACAAAAATCAATAAATGTCACAAGATTTTTATATTGAAGATTGATTATCAATAAAATTTTATTCCTTAATTCATTTACTCCTTATTTAAAACTTTTTGAAAATTTCTTTTAGGACTACTTATCGTCCATAAAAAAAATCCCCTAAAAATTAAATCATTATTAATGATAAAATAAAATAAAAATAAATAAAAATAAATGTCATTTTCTAACATTGTAAATCCATCTTTTCCAATCCTATTCTCATTTAAAAAAGTGTTGATTTCAAGTGTCAAACTAAATTACAAGACTTATAAAGTGACGCTTTCAAAACTAAGGGAGTGAAATACACTAGAATGAATTGTAGAACTAAACAACATCTTGAAATATAAAAGTTGTATGTTTAACATTTTTTTTTCTTTGATAATGCTTACAATTTTTTCTAATAATAGACTTCACACTCTTTCTTGCTTTTCTCTTCACCTAACAGTAGATAAAAATGAAAAATATTACTGAAACAATAGTAAGTAGAATAATTGGAATAGTTGTTCGCAATTGTCTTTTTTTTTTCCCATAACAATCAGCACGTTAATGAATATAATAATAACTAATCTTATGATAAGTCATAATATTTAAGTATTTTATTTGATAAACTATGCTATATGTTAGTTAATACGATTATTTTTCACCTTTCATATATAACATAATTATCGAGAAACAATACACAACATATTTTGTAAGCCAAATATGTAGTAAACGTGTGATTTGAATATACATTTTCAAGATTGGAAATATTTGTTTTTTACTTTTATGATCGAAGGATTTTAAAATTTATGTCATGTCATGGTTATTTAGTAGAAATATTACAATATCAAAGTATTAAGCTTATAATTGTGTAAAATCCTATAATAGAAGAAATGTGACAGAATTTTTTTTTCAATAATGAATTAAGATATACTTTCAAAGTATCATAAAATAGACATGTTCAAGATAAGGATAGAAAAGATGTTGCAACAATTCATATTAGTAATGTGTTCCTAAACTTCACAATGTTTTCAAGTTCAGTATATATATATATATATATATATATATATATATATATATATATATATATATATATATATATATATATATATATATATATATATATATATATATATATATATATTAAAGTGTAGGATTAGTAATATGTTATCTATATATTTAAACTTTTTATTCTTTATATTTGTTTTGAACTCAAATGACTATATTTTCATATAAGATTCAATGTGATCACATTCATTAAATTGTGACTAACACTATTTAGAAGAGTTATATGTTAAAATTGAGAACTTTTACGTGTGTATGTAATCTTTTATTTGAAATTTTTTAATTTTGACATAAAATAATTTAAAATAGAATATGATTCTGACAAACTTTATATTTTAATATGTGACATTTTTAAATTTATATGTTAATTTAATGAAATGTATCATATTTATTTTTTTATTTTTCAAAAAATAGAGACTCGGTTGAATTTTTTTATTTTAAATATGAACTAAATTGAGTATATATATAATAACAAAAATAAATTTAAAACTTAAACATGAGTAAAAATGATTAATTAAGCCTAAAGTGTATATTAAATAATTAGTGCTTACAAATTCTAAACTTTGACGATAAGAAATAAAAAATATTGAAATATTGAATTCTAAAAATCACTTTACAGTTGTAATTTAAAAAAAAAAAAACTATTATTGTACCTTAGAATTCATTGAGATACATTTTACTATAAAAAAAACCTATTTTTGTGCTTAGTCTTCACCACATAAATTTTCATATCTCTCAGCCCTACACAAGTTTATACTGAAACACAAGTAGTGACCATTCGCCTTATTCAACCAAGACAACGGGGGCAAAGCATGCAGTGTCTTTTCAAGTGCGTTGAATCACGTTATTGTATTCAATCACTAAGTATAGGATAACGATACTTTGACAATATTTTTTTTACAACATTTTAACATCATTTATGTATATTGGTCCAAAATTATTCAACAATCAATAATAATAATAATCATAAACACCAAAATGGACCAATCACAGAATGAAATGTAGATGATGTTAAAATGTTGTCAAAGAAATGTTGTCATTATCCCTAAGTATATGAGTACGTATTTAAAAAAAAAATTATTTTGGAACGTCGAACCTTATCATAATTTTTTTTTTAAGTTGAGTTAGATTTAATTTTTTTTTTATTAATATGAAATCAGAATCAATGTTAGAGTAGCGGAGATGGGGTGTTCCTGAGTAGTTGCAAAACCGAGGAAGATAACAAGATGAAAAGGAAGAAAATGTTACTTGGATCATATGTTTCGTACATTATTATTTTATTATTTCGTTTTATGAATCTGATTGTGTTTGGTTTGGAATAGTCAAGTCAAGCAAACAGAAAACATAAAGAATGAATTGGCGGAAGAAAAACACAACAATCTTGATGAAAAGTTCACGTTCATAGATTTCTATCCCATTCAAAGATTTGCCTACGATGCTTCCATCAAATTACTTAATAACTACGTTACTCTGTTTAAACAATGAGATTAAAATATAATAAGTTTCAATTCATTAATTCAAAAGAAATATTAAAGTAATCAATTTAAAATAAGAGAAACTTAAACTTGATGTGTATATTTTTTCTTGAAAAATAGACTTAGGAAATTTAGTAGTAATAATTCATGCCTCGCTTTTTGCTTTTTGCTGAAAGAATGTCTTACAATTCTAACTTATTACCCATTAAAGGTTGTCTTTTTATCCAATTAACTCACTCATCCAAATCAATGGTTTTTTCATCAAAATAGTGCAATTTTATTTCAAATTTATTGAAATACGTATATTTTAAAAATAATTAAAGAAATTAGTAAAAACACATGTTTTACGCATATGTGTTTTTGCTTTTTTTTTTTCCTTTTTCGTGATAAAATAAAAAGTTATTACATAATTTTGATAATTAATCTGTTCAAACAATATTTATAATTTTAAAAAATAATAAAAGAAAATATATTGATAAAAGTAAAATTGATAAAGAATAGAGTATATTAAAAATAATGAATTAAAAAATACTAACAAAAACTTAAAAAATATCTGTTGTGTATGAATAAAAAAAGGAGGAAGATGGAAGAAATGATTGTTGGCGGAGATGAAAAATGAAGATGATAATGAGTCATAAATTTGTGCCTGTTTTATGATGATAGAGCTGTGATGATGAATGGGGAGTGTGAGGCTAGAAGAGACAAAATACTTGATGAACCAAAATAAAACTCTTGAACTGTTGTTGCAAAGTGTCGTGAATGAGAAGATATAGCGGTGCAAACAATAAAAGTGTGGGTGTGTAAATAAGAAAAAAATAAGAAAGCATATTGGGCTCTCAGCCCATTAGAAAAAGAGGTATAAAAAATGTAAGGGAGTTGTTCCCTCCACCACCCAAAGTATTCCCTATACCTCCACATTATTTTTATTATTCCAAAAATATTCTACATTAATTTAATTTATCTTTTTTAAAATCCTAAATCTCCCAACACTCCCTCACCTATCACGTCAGCTTTTTCTTCTATATAGAAACCCTAAATCCATCACCACCAACCTTGCCTCTGTTGCGACCAACCTTGCTGCCGCCAAACTCCACCATCATCAACCTCGTCGTTAGCCGTGAGCCTCCATGGCCACCACCATCAGAACCGCAAATCGTCGTCATCTTCAACCACCACCACGAATCCTCCATTGACGTCGGCAAACCCTAGCGTCACCACCATCCTCACCGCCAGTCCTCAACAAGCCGCCTCAGTCATTAACGCACCAGCACCTCTCCATGAGCTACTCGCACCAGGCCGCACCACGAGAACCCTCTGCGTCGCCGTCGCACCATCTACTGCGACAAGATCATATTCTTCACCAGAAACCTCTATTGCGACCTTCACCAATCTAAATCGCTCCGCTGCGCGAGCGTCTTCTTCTCCATCATCTCCTCCCTCGCGTCTTCATCTTTAACCTTGCACTCAGAAAAACAAGCCCAAGAACCCCAAATCAAACCCATAACAGAACTCTAAAAACCCAATGTCACCGCTGCGACTCCCGAGACCTGCAAGAAGAAACCAGAGCAAACCCAAAACCCAACCGCTCTCGTGACGGTCAGGATTGACGAGAGGAAGGCTAGGGTCAGGACGTCGTTTTCGCCATTGAGGAATGTCCCCGACGCTGAAAAGTCTCCAAAATTAAGAGGGTCGCCGGAGAAAGAGGAGCGACCACTGAAGTTTTCTCTGATGCTGATGAAGAAGAAGATTGAGGAGGATTTCATGAATTTGAGGAGGAGACCCTTTTCCCTGGTTAGTGGTTGTCGGAGGTTAGTGCTGATTGCTAAAGGTTCCTAATGAAGCTGAGACTGGTAAGGTATGCACAATTCTTTTACAAAGTTTTCATTTTGATGTTGGCTGCGGAGGATGCATATGAAGCTCTGATGGGGGATTTCATGCATGGATGGAAATGGTGGTGTTTCCCAGGTATTTGGTGGTGGTGTACCTTCATGTACTTTTATTTTCCCAGTGCACCCTTCATTAGTAAACGGATGTCGACATCCGTTTGTCCATTGATATCCGTGCACGAATGTTTAAGAATCCAAATCGAACACATATATTGGATGGTAAAATAGGAATTGGGAGGTGCAGGAAGTCGTATGTGGTGGTGGAGGGAGTAACTCTCAAAATGTAAAATATGTGGTTGTGTAAAAAACATGTTGTGCTTACAAGCCCATTGGGATAAGGTAGTGCGAAAGTATATGAAGGGAATGTCTAAGTAGTAAGAAAAATAAACGGGCTTCAAACAAGGTGTAAGAAAAAGAGAAAGACCTTGGTGGTGGAAGTGCAAAAACAATTGGGTTGGGCTTCTAACAAAACAATAAAGGAGACTCTCTTCCTGCACCTCTAAATTTTTTTGTGAACAAATATGTCCCTTCGAAATATATATATATATATATATATATATATATATATATATATATATATATATATATTACATTAAATAAATTAGGTAAATAGTAAATACTTACCAAACAAATTTACTCTGTGGAATGTATATTTATTGAGACCTTGCATCTCCAGTCATTTTCGAAGTAACAGAGTTTTCTCTCTATTTTACCTATTCGAATATCCCTATTTTACCCTTCAGTAAAAATTTAGTCAAACCCTAATTTGAAATTTCCATTTTTGTCGCACCTTCCTCCTTCTACCCACTTTCAATGCCTTCTTCACTTAAAACTGTGGTGGTGTGGGCTTGCGCCACAACATACTGACATGCCTCAACGAACGCTGCATAGGGAGACACGGTGCAAGGGGAAGCACGATGTGGGAAGCTGCAATGCTGAAGGGAGGTGTTGTATGTAGGTGACAGAAAAAGAATGAAACTATTAATATAGTAAATGGGTTGCAAATATTTTTGATAAAAAGAATTGTAAAAACTTTTATGAATTTTCAAACTCTATGATAATTAATTATCTACCAATAAATTAGCCACTAATCAAAATTATTAATAAAAATGATATAAATCTACAGAAATATTCCTACAAGATGTAGAAAAATTTATAATGAATGAAAAGATAATAATATTTACTGAACTTCACATCAAATATTGTTCTTTTAAATTTATATACAAAAGCATGGCAGTACTGGGTTTCTTTTTTAAGTAGACTAAAACTTGTCAGTGAAATAATAACATTAGTACGTTCTCAATGAATTAAGACTTGTACACTAATAACTTTTTTAAGATGAATTTTTTAATTGAACATAGTCACAAGTTACAATAATTAATATTTATTACTACGTACTAGTTGAAGCTTTCTGGATCTTCTTAGTTAAAAGTTTACCCATTAAAATTTTTATTTTCAAATTATTTTACTTATATTTTAGTCATGATATAAAAGTTAAATTCTTATTTTTTAATCTTTTTTTTATTATAAAAAATTCTATCATTATTTTTATATTTTTTTATACCATTCATTCCATTTATCTAATCTATCTTTTCCTTTTTTTCTATTTCCTCTTTTTTTTTTGTTTATAAACTATTTCCTTTCGGTTTAATTTTTAAAACCAAACAAAAAATAAGTGATAAATATTTTTTTTTCAATCATTATTCTTATTATAAATAATTTTCTTTTTTAGTTTTTAACATATTATTTTATGCTAAAAATATTTCGAACTTGAGATAATATATATAAGTAAGTGATTCAATAAAAGTTTGATAAATAGGGATACAACAATTATAATGAATCTCGCTAGGATTAACTCTTACCTCTAAATGATTTAGGTATCGTTTAACTCTAACTTAACTTTACCAAATCAAGATGTAACAATTGGTCTTATTTTAATTAATGTGAGATTTGTAACAATTTTATTTAAAATGAAAGTTGTGACACTAGTGCAGAAAAGACTTTAGACGTGTTATTTTGGATTTTTTACGTTTGATCCCGACCTGACGTCTATTTGGATGACATTGATGGGACATCGAACTTTAGACATCTATATATATGTCTGACCTGTACAAATCGGACGTCTATATAAACGTCTGACCTGAACAAATCAGATGTCTAAAACGTCATTGTATTTGATTGGATCTTTCTCCTCTTAAGACCTCTCGGGTTGCTCCGGGCTCATGGTGATTCGAGTTTACAACTTTATGTTTTAGTTAAAGAGAATGGATTGTACGTTTTTCTTCTATTGGATAGTTTCAAAAACATAGTGGAGGGAATTGGAGGAGTGCAAAATGCAAGAAATCGCCACCCAAGAACGCCGCCCAAGGACACGAGCAAAACTGCACCAAAACCCAACGAAAACGCATTTTAATCGGTTCAAATGAAAGTTAATTCATCAAAGAGTAATGTAAACGGAGTAAAATTAATTTAAAACGGTGCAAAAGTGAGAAAACAAACTTGAAAAACGTAGCCCGTGGAGAGAAAACGCGAGGAAGATAATGAACAATGAGTGTGCGTAACGTCTACCTTGCGTTCGCGGTGTTTTAATGCAGACATTTAGAAGTCGGTTCCCCATAACAAACGTCTAAATGGCTTTAGAAGTCGGAGTGATGAGATCAGACGTCTAATAATAGAGTCAAAACGCGACTTTTTAAATTGTTGGGCTGAGTATTTAAAAGTCTATTCCCCCCATAACAGACGTCTAAATGGATTTAGAAGTCGGAGTGGCGGGATCAAATGTCTAAATGGAGTCAAAAAGTGACTTTTTAAAATTTTGGGCTAAGTATTTAGAAGTTTGTTCCCCCATAACAGACGTCTAAATGGCTTTAGAAGTCGGAGTGGCGGGATCAGACATCTAAATGAAGTCAAAAAATGACTTTTTAAATTTGTGGGCTGAGTATTTAGAAGTATGTTCCCCCAATAACAGACGTCTAAATGACTTTAGAAGTCGGAGTGGCGGGATCAAACGTCTAAATGGAGTCAAAAAGGGACTTTTTAAACTTTTGGACTGAATATTTAGAAGTTGGTTTTCCCATAACAGACGTCTAAAATAGACCGTAGACGTCAGACCCCCAACCTAGACGTCTAATAGTAATAAAAAATTCTTTTTCTTTTACTTTTACGTATCTTTTTGGCGTCTAATGGAGCTGTCTGACGTCTAAATAGACTATAGACATCAGAGCCCCCAACCCAAACGTCTAATAGTAATAAAAAATTTTTTTTTTTTTTTATTTTTACGTATAATTTTGGCGTCCAATGGAGCTGTCTGGCATCTAAATAGACTATAGATGTCAAACCCCCAATATCAGACGTCTATTTACTCTTTTTAATTATAAAAATGTCATCAGTCATTTTTTACGTTTGATATTTGGGTGTCAGACGTTTAAATGGTGACATCAAATGCTTTTCTACATTAGTGTGAGTTCTAAATTCTATGTCATGTATTTGTAAATGAATGTTTACAATGAATCATTTCTGAGTAGCTTTTCTAATACATTCTAAACATAATAAGCATCACCAATTTTATGCCACACAAAATTTAG
Source organism: Vigna umbellata (assembly GCF_029865625.1). Classification (NCBI taxonomy): domain Eukaryota; kingdom Viridiplantae; phylum Streptophyta; class Magnoliopsida; order Fabales; family Fabaceae; genus Vigna; species Vigna umbellata. Next base: position 26,899,477 of record NC_142168.1, read on the forward strand.
AAAAATAATTTACTATCGAGGAAGAAATTGACTAGTTGACATTTCATTAACTGAGAATGGACTGCAACCGCTTGTAGAATGTCCATAACTTGATTCTTGCCTAAGAGCTTTTGAATCCATTGTACCATGCAAGAAAAATGTGGGTTCCTCTGGTCTTGGTAATTCAACTGAATGATTGCTAAAATATGAAACAACCTTCACCATTGATGGTCTCGCATGAGGATTTTGTTGCACACATAATAAAGCAATTTGAATGCATATAGAAACTTCCTGTTCTGAATATTTTTCTTTAATACTTGGGTCTAATATGTTTAATATTGTCTTATCCCTCCATTGTCTCCATACCTGAATTGTGAATATAAAAATACAAATCAAGATACATCTTTAAAATTAAATTAATAATTGATCATTAAAGATGTAAGGTAGAATCAATAAGGAATGAGAACAAAATTGTCGTATTATACTCACATAACTCAAAAGGCTATTAGCAACTTCGTGTGGTTGATCATAAGAAGTTGAATTCTTTTTTCCAGTAACAATCTCTATAACCATAACTCCGAAGCTAAAAACATCTGATTTTTCTGAAAATTGTCCAAACATAGCATATTCTGGAGACATATAACCACTACAAAAAATAACATTAATTTAGTTAAAATATACTTTGTAAATAAATAAAACTTAAATGATAGGATATAATTTTTTTCTAAACCTACTATGTTCCAACAATTCTCCCTGTACTCCCTTCGTCTTGATTTATTTCAATAATTCTGGCAAGACCAAAGTCTGAAATTTTTGGAATCATATTTTCATCTAATAAAATATTACTAGGCTTAAGATCACGATGTATAACTTTAAGTCGAGAATGTTCATGTAAATAAAGGATTCCTCGAGCAACTCCTGTAATAATTTCATAACGTTGTGACCAACTTAACAAATGTGCTTTTTGAGAATCTGCATATTTAAAAGCGAGATGTAAGTGTAAAACATATTTTGAATATATAAGTTGAGTTCAATCAAATTTAGAAAAAAGATACATACACATAAATATTTAAGCATTAAGTATGGAATTTAAGGATGAGAGTGACAAACCAAATAAAAAGTAGTCAAGACTCTTGTTGGGCACATATTCATATATAAGTATTTTCTGTTCTTCTTCAAGACAAAATCCAATGAATGTCACAAGATTTCTATGTTGAAGCTTGGCTATCAATAAAACTTCATTCTTGAACTCATGTACTCCTTGTTTAGAACTTTTTGAAAGCTTCTTTATAGCTACTTGTCGTCCATCAAAAAGAATACCCTAAACATTAAATCATTATTAATGTTAAAATAAGAATACTTTAAAACTTGTTGAAAGCTTCTTTATAGTTACTTGTCGTCTAACCATAAATCTTAAATAATTATTAATGTTAAAATAAGAATAAAAAAAACTAAATAAATGTCATATTTTCTCACCTTGTAAACTTCTCCAAATCCACCTTTTCCAATCCTATTCTCATTTGAAAAATTGTTGGTAGCTGCTTTAATTATTGAGAAACTGAATTGCAATGGCTCTAAAGTGACACTTTCATAACCAACTGAGTGAAATACATAAGGTTGAATTGTAAAATTAATTAAAATTGTATAAAAGATATTGAAACTTGAAATGGTTCATGTTTAACATAAATTTTCTTTGACAATACTTACAATTTTCTCTAAGAATAGACTTAACACTCTTTCTTGCTTTTCTCTTTATCAAATAGTAGACGAAGATCAAGAGTGTCACTGAAACAATAATAGATAGAACAATCGAGATAATTGTTCGTAATTGTCTTTTTGTTTTTTCTGCATAACAATCAAAACATGTTACAATGAATATATATAGTGATAACAAATTAACCAAGATAAGTCATAATTACAAATTTTATTTAATTTTTCCTAACATATAACTGGCGAGAAACAATACACAACATACTTAGTTGTCTAAAATGTGTTAAATATGTTATTTGAATATATATGTATATTTAATTTGAAAACAGATTTTTTTTTTTTAATTTTTATGATTGGAGGATTCTAATCAGAGATCATAATACAACTATTATTAAACTTATAACTGTGCAAGATCCTATAATATATAAATGTGATAAAGTCGTAAAACTTTCCCAATGATGAATTTAAGATAGATTTCCTATACTTAAAGCAGATAAATTTCACTTCAAAGTATCATAAAATAGACATGTTCAACATAAACGTTAGAAAAGATGTTGCAACAAGTAACATTAGTAATGCATTCCTAAACTTTACAATGTTCTCATGGTTCGGTAGAATGGGTGTATATTAAATAGTTAATGGCTACAAATCCTTAGCTTTGATGTTAAGAAACAACAAAAGATACTGAAATATTGAATTCTAAAATCTTGTAACTTTCTTTATGAAAAAAATTATTATTGTACCTTCTATTGAACGAGAATTAATTGAGAAACATTTTACTATTAAAAAATTTCTCTCACCGGTTACCTTCTACTTAGTTGTCAAGATATAAATTTTCACAGTAAATATATCCAATGTTTCAAATTTAAATGGTTAGTTAGAATAAACAATATCTCTTCATCATTATATGATGTCTTGGTCTTTGTAAGTCGAGACAAGGGACTTAACTGATATTGTTTATTGACTTCCAAACAGAATCTTTTAGTTTTCATTAAGGATTTTAAAGGGCGTTATTTTTAATTTGATGAAAAAGGTTATATTGAATATTTCTTACTCAAATAAAGACTTAATTGAGTTTTTTTTAAATAAAAAATTAATTGAATAAAAAAGTTATATATACAAGAACCAAAACTATATGAAACGTTTAATAGAGAATAAATTATTAATTTAGTCTAAATTGAATATTAAATAATAAATACTTACAAATCCTTAAATTTGATGATAAAAAACAACAAAAGGTACCAAAATATTGAATTCTAAAAACCACTTTACAGTTCGTAATTTTTTAAACGAAAAAGAAAAAACTATTTACAATGAGAATTCATTGAGATACACTTTCCTGTTTTTTTTTTTTCTCACTTGTAATCTTTGTGCTTAATCTTCAACATATCAATTATTTACTTAATATATTTTTTTATACAAATTAGCTTTTAAGAAATATTCTAATTTTAAAAATTAATTATTATTTATATTTAGAAAATAAATATTGAGATATATTTCATATCTTTCATATTTCCATAATTCGTTAAAATTTTAATATTGGTGTCAAGGTTATTCTTGTGGGACCATGAAAAGAAAGTTTCTCACAAGTCACCATTATACTCTTTAAGAGGGAAAATTATGATCTATGGGATATACAAATCCATACTTATCTAGATGGACTAGATTTATGAGAAATCACATGGAGGAAGATGATGATCCATTGCCTAAAAACTCCACCATAGCTCAAATTAAAATACATAAGGAAAAAAAAAGGCAAAGAAGACAAAGACGAAACATGTTTGTTTATTGGTGTCATGCAAATCAGCCTTAATAGAATCATGACTTTTAAGTCATTCAAAGAAATTTGAGATTATTTGAAAAGAGAAAATGAAGGAAACGAGAAGATTCGATGCGTGAAAATTTTAAACTTGATAAGGAGTTTGAGATGCAAAGGATGAAAGAGTCTGAAACAAGTAATGAATACTCAAAAAAATTATTAGATATTACTAACAAGATAAAATTGTTAAGAAATGAGTTTTGAGACTGTAGACTCCTTGAGAAAATTCTGGTGATGCCAAAAAGATATGAAGCATCCATTGCTTCGTTAGAAAACACAAAAGATTTATTCATAATTACTTTGATGGAAGTGATAAATACCTTGCAAGCATAAGTACAAAATAGATTAATAAGAGAAGATCATGCCGTCAGAGGTGTTTTACTTCATAATGAAGAGAATGCTTTCATAGTCCAAAACAACAAAATGAGCATATACAACAACATGCAGGTTTTTACATCTTGTCTCTATTATAAGAAAAATAATCATCAATCCTATATAAGTGTTGGTGAAGGCCAAATATAAAATGCCACAAATGTGATCAATTGGGACATATAGAAAAAGTATGCAAATCCCAAAATCTTCAAGAAAATGTCAAGATTGATCACAAATAAGAGGAGAAACTATTTCTTACAACATCATATGTTATAACAAACAAGTTTACAAAAGGTTGGATTATAGATATTGGATGTACAAACCACATGACTCATGATCAAGAACTTCTCAAGGAGCTCAACAAATAAGATATTTCCAAAGTAAGAATTGAGAATGAAGAACAACTTGCTAAAGATACATGAACATTTTCAATTCAAACTTATTCAAGTACCAAATTAATTTTTTATGTTGAGATTACTCAAAAAAATTTAAGCGTTATTTAGATGTTAGAGAAAGGTTATAAGGTCTCCTTGAAAATAAATTTTGTATGATAAAAGATGCTAATAACTTAAAAGTATTTAGATTCATATGAAAGACATAAAATTTGCTTTGGATTTGATGAAGGAGGAATTGACTACCAATAAAGAAAATATAAAAGATAATAAAAATAAAAGATGAATATTTTTTGAAGAACTATCTTGGCTCGCATGTAGTGTTTGAATCTCCTTTAAGAGTCTTTGTTGATAAGTAATCCTAATAATGTGTCTTGATTGTATTTGTGTTATTCATAGGAGTAGATAAGATTTCCTATGCGTTTGGAGGTGTTCTTAGGATTTCTTGAGCATTCGGTCCATATTAAGTAAGGAAAACTAGTTACATTGTTTTTAACTGATTGATAACTTGTAATTACTGATTTTATGTTTGTATGATAATTGGTTTGTATAGTTGAGTTGTGTAATGAAATATGTCATGTGAAGTTAAGTTAGGAGTTTGAATTGAGTCATTGAATTCTATATAATCTAAAGATTGATATATTTTGACATATGTGATTGTTGTCGTAGATTAATTTGCCCCAACGGTTGAAATAATACAAATTTGCAAAATTATACCAATTTTCCAGGCAAGTATATATTCGTTGTACGAAATCAAACTCAAATAACTACTGATTTAGTAATTATCACATTTATAATGTTTTATTTAGTAATTTTAAACTATTTAAATGATATGTTATATAAATTATGTAATGGCGGAGTGGAATGTACCTTTAAGGAGTGGTGGAGAAGAATTACCAGGCGTCTGCCATGGAGGATCCCTGTAAAATTTGAAAAATTCATATCTGAGATTGCAACTCGGATACAGAACTCTTCCCCCTGTGTTTCCCAGTTGAGCGAATGGCATGTTTTTATTTATATCTTCCAGGCATAGGCTGCAATTATCACCAGACAAATCCTGCGTACATTGAGCAAGAACATAAAGGGTTTCTGACTCATCAATTAGTGAAGATTTAGTCACATATCTCTCTGTACTGCGCTTCGCTGCCTCATAAAGATTATACAACGTTGTTGATAATGTGTATGTGAACAAGCTTTGCTGCTGAACATCGTTGAAGGTATTGATAAGACTCAACATTTGAAAAGGTGGACTCTTTTCAACTTGGGAGAAGAAATGACGATAGGAATAGCGAAGCATGCAGTGGCTGTACCAAATTACAGCCTCTTGAAACGAATTACACTCTGCAGATATTGTGTGGGTTGCGTTGAGGACACACTGATGACAGAGAGGAGAGGGAAGGTCACCTCGGCACATGAAGAGGCCATACACAGTGTCCTCAACAACATCCTTATAATCCATTTGGTATGTGGCATTGGAAGACATGTAAGAGAGAAGGGTGCTGAGATGTATTTTGAAATCGCTGTCAGCAGTTACATTACTTGAGCAAATGTGATTTAGATAAATTAGATCTTCTGATAACTGTGAATCTTCAGGTGTGGAGCGATAGAAAGGGTAAAGCTCATACCTAACGTTGCAGCTTGGATACAGAACTCTCCCACCTTGCTTCCCTTGGCAGCACCATGGAAGGTCGTCTATCACTCCACTCAGACAGCTTCTGCAATCACTGGGTGACAGGTCCCGAGTACACTGAGCCAGACAATAAAGGCTCTGAAACCGAGAAATATTTGCTGTCCTTGTTGCAAACTTGTTAACAGCAGCAGCAGCGGCGGCATCTGCAGTTTCGTTGATGGTCTGAAACAATAAATTCATGAAACTTTCCTGGTTTGAGATATTAGCAGTGTTCAACAGGCCAACTCTTGGTCTGCTGGAGAAAGTGGAGAAGAATGAGTAGTTGGAGTAACGAACGGTGCACTCATCGTACCAAATCACAGCTTGCTTAGCCAGGGAGCATTCTGAGGATAATCGCTGGGTTGCATTTTGGACACATTGTTGACAAAGCTGAGAAGGGACGTCACCCCTGCACATGAAAAGTCCAAAGACGGAGTCCGAGGGGTTTTCTCCATAGACTGTGTTGTTGTAGAATCCGTTGCTGTCGATGGCTTTATCTGATAAGGTGGAGAATAGAGTCTTGAGATTGGATTGGAAGGTGCTGCCATCGGTACTGTTACCCCCGGAGCAATTGTGGTATAAATAGACAGGGTCGGACTGTGCCTGAGTAGTTGCAAAACTCAGGAAGCTAATGAGGATAGAGAGGAAGAAAATGTTATAGGAAGCCATGGATGTTCTTACGAGCTCTTGGATCATGTTTTGTGAACCATTTTATGTTTGCTTTACTCTGATGAAGAAGCGTATTGGTGTTTGGTTTGGAAAAGTAAGTCAATGACGAAGCAAGTCAAGTTACAGAAAACATAAGATAAGGTGACAAAGAATGAATGGACGGAAGAAAAACACAGACATCATGATCATCGACGATGAAAAGTCACTGTCAGTTATTTTTACTACGTGTATCACGATCTCCTCCCTAATGAAATGGATCTGACGAGATCCTTTCATCAAATTAAATACTCCAAGAAACCCAGCTAAAATAAGAAAACTAGAAAACAAAGAATAAAGCTAAAGACTTATGTATATCATCTAAACTCTTCCAATAGTTAAGTTTGAATCTAATAAGGCTTTAAGTGTGTTTAAAATTTTAAAAAATAGTGTGACTTTTCTTTTTTTGTTTTTGTCATTTAATTTATATAAAAAAAAAGGTTTTAAAAAGTTTAAAGGTTTTGTGAACCATTTTTTGTTTGCTTTATTACCATGAGGAAGTGTTTGGTTTGGAATGGTAAGTCAAGTCAGCTGAGAATGAAAGATGTGGTGGAGCGAATTAACGAATGATGAAAAAAGAGACACGGGATTGACTCGAGTATCTGACATTTGGATGCTTCTGTGAAATTGCTGATCCTTGCATCAAATTACTTGTACATACTACAAAACTTATGATAAAAGATATTTTTAGAGTTCAAAGTTTACGTCATAAAATGTGATCTTTTGGTAGAAAGTTTTAAAAATTTAGAAAAAATAAAGATTAAATATGGTTTTTTTTTCTAAACCTTGGTGTAAAATAAATTTTTTATTTGTCCTAATTTTCAAATTTTAAAATTAAATAATTTTTTTAATTATTTATATTTTTAGCATTAAATGATATTTAGTGTTTGATTTGTTTACATTTTATCTAAATGTTAGTTTATAATATTGTTTAACACGCCAATATATTTATTTAAGAGAATTACATATATTATTTTTTAGATTTTAAAATTGTTTTGGTTATGTGATTGAGATTGTCTATTTAGTATTAATATGTGTATTTTTTTTTGAGGTCCGTATCTCTGTTATTTTTTTTCTTTCAGTTAAGCTAGAAGATATAATTGAAGGTATTTTGATGTCAAAATGGATATTTTTTGTGCGATAATTAAAACAATTAATGTATAATAAATATAATCACCTACCTCTTCCTCTAAAATTTGTATTTATAATTTTTGTATTGAACTTAGTTTAATATCGGATTAGTTCGGGTTCAATTGTTGATAATCGTATTTTGCTTAAGCTAATTAATGTTAGTGTTACTCTCGTGATAACTTAACATAAATCAAATAAAAATTTAAGAAAATAAATTTTAATTTCACACTTTAATCTTAAAATAATTAGATTATTTAAAATTATTTTTTTAAAATTCATTTAAAAAATTTGAAATTTTATATATTTTATTTCACTTCTATGTATTTTTTGTGTATATTCTTTTAGGTTGACCATTTATGTTTTTATTTATAAAGAAAATAAAATATGTTATTCGAATGTATATTAATTATAATTTTTTAGTTGACATCTTTTATAAATTAATTTTGTCTAAAATTGGTCACGTTCTTTCATGTTAATGAAGAAAATTTTCGGCCTCTTCTTGATTTGTGTTAACTATGAGATTTTTTAGTTTATAGTTAACATCGATTGAAGAGCCAGTTAAAAAATTATTATGAATAATGTCAAAAAATAACTTTAAGTGAGAAAATCATAAGAACTGTTATCACTTGTGAAAAATCACCATTGATAGAAACAACTATCATCAACCCCTCCACGTGTACGTAGATCGAATAGAACACGATGAAGATCTTCATTTTCGAACTACTGGGGACCAACGGAGAATACGCAGTCGCGCAGGTTCACCCGCGTGGGCGTTCGCCGGGAGCAAGGGAGGTTGGGTGGAGTGACTTGGAGTATCGTCGACGACCGGCGGGGAATCAGGGCAACGACAGGGCGGTGGCGGAGATGCAATACACGATTCACAGTGGCAGATGGTTTACAGCCACACTGAAGGAGAGTGGAGAAGAATTAGGTCAGGATGCAAAGATATTTTTTATTTTTTCCTTTTTACTATGGGGTGAAGGCTGCAATTAAGGGGCTGCAGGAAGCAAAAATTGCTGTACTCTGCCCAAGAACGTGAACACTTGTCAGTGGATAAGGTTCCCTATTATTTTCTAGTGTTGGGGGCACCATGGTACGATCATTGATCAATTGGAGAGTAAATCGATTTGGGGCGTTGGATTGAACACATCAATGGTGTTGTTAGCCTTCGTGGATTGCAGTAAGAAGCAGTTTCCTATGTAGGTTGAAAATTAAAACAAAAGCATTGTGAAAATCAAATTTGCGTGAATAAAATTGAGAGATATGTACAAACTGAAACTTAAATTTTTACATTTTAGATGAAATTTAAATTTATACAGTAAGAAGCAGTTTGAATTTTTATATTTTAGATGAAATTTAAATTTATATTTATTAAGAAACAAAATTAGTCTCATAAGTTTATAAAACTTTAATATATTCTTAAATTCAAACCAAATTTATATTATATATTTAAAATTCTATATTTGTTAAGATATATTTTATATAATTTTTTTACCAAACATAATATTAAGTAACTAAATATATTAATTAATTGATAAGTGTCAATATTTTATATATTTTAACTCTACTTTTTATTTAAATTGAAACACTTATAATTTTTTTAATTACTTTTACTTCAATTTCAATTTTTATTATTTTTTATAGTGATTTTATCAATAAAAGGAAAAAATTCATTTCACAATCAATTTAACTACGGAAATAACGCAATCACAAATTGTGACTGAAATATACACCAATTTATATCAATCTCGAATTAGTCACCAAAACAACAACCAAATCTCTTGCTCTATTTTATAAGTGAATTAAACTCAATATATTTTTACTTAATTAATTAATGTAAAAAGTTTATTTACTTTTTAGTGTGGATGCAACATATGCTACTGGTGAAGATTCCTAAATCAATGAAAATATTATAGCTTTCGATTTTAGATGATGCATGTTTGGCCGAAGAAATAAAGAAACTAATCAAATATTTTTACGTCGACTTTTCTTTTTTTTGTGTAATCTTTTCGGAGAAGCTAAAAAAAGTTTTTCATGTAGCGATGATTGGTTGAAAAACAATAAGAATTTTAAAGAATCCTTTATCAATATCGAGATTAAAAAGAAAATGTTATCATAAAATTTAAATGTTTACATTTTAGATGAAATTTAAACTTATATTTTTTAGGCAACAAATTTATTCTCATAAATTTATAAAATTTTAATATATTCTTAAATTCTCTATTCAAACAACAATTGTATACTAAATATTTAATTTTTTTATCCAAACACACAAATAGTAACTAAATGTATTAATTAATTGATAAGTGCAAATATTTTATATATTTTAACATATATTTTACTTAAATTTAAATAGTTATAGTTCTTTTTACTATTTTAACAATTTTTAGTTAAATTTCAATTTTTAATATTTTTTATTATGATTTTATCACTATAAAGAAAAAAGTCATTTAGTTAATAGAATTTAGTCACCAAATAATGCAGTCACACATTGTGATTAAAATAACCACTAATTTATATCAATCTTAAATTAGTCATCAAAATAACAGTCAAATAGCTTGTCATATCTTTTGAGTGAGTTAAGTTCACTTTATTTTCACTTAATTAATTAGTTTTAAAATTTTATTTATTTTTTACTATGAATGAAATAAATGCTACTAACGAAAATTCCTAAATCAATGAAAGATATTATAGCTTTCAATTTTAGAGGATGTGTATTTGGCCAAAAAAAAATGCTCATCAAGGATTTTACGTCAACTTTTATTCTTTTGCATCATCCTTCTTGGATGCTAAAAATAATAAAGATAATTTTTATTTTAAAGAAACCTTTATCAACATTGAGATTGTAAAGAAAATGTTATAAAAATTTTTAAATTTTGACATTTACGATGAAATTTAAAATTTTATTTTTTAAGCAAAAAAATTGTTCTCATAAATATTAGCGAGTAATAATGTTGTGAAAGATCAGTGACCGAATGTGTTTTGATGACTGAAAATAATTTTATATTTTAGCGACTAATTTCTGTTCATTTTCACACTATTCTTCACAAATCACACTCTAGTAAGCCTATCAACTTTTTTCTGTTTCCCTTCTCTTCTACTCATCAAATCACATTTCATTGAACTCTATCTCTTTTCTTGGTAAAGAAAACTTAGCCTGTGTTTGTTTCGGGGTATGCCACTGTTGAAGGGTACGTGTGAGGACGGATATCCAGTACTCGCGTTTATTTATGAATAATGATATTTTGACAATATTTTAACATCATTTACGTATCATTACGTGATTGATTCAAAATTATTATACAATCAATAATAATAATTATAAACACCAATATAAATCAATCACATAATGACAAGTAGAGATGTAAAAATGCTGTAAAAGAAATGTTGTAAAATGTTATGTTTATATGTTTTTTTACATTTCAAGGCGCAAATTTGGGTGAGAGCGGTGAGATATTCGAGTGTTTACTGTGCATTTTTGTTACAAAGACCAAAACGCCCCTGCCTTTAATTTGAAATAAGGTTGTTGTGTTCAAGGCAGATTCATGTACAGTGAGATTCTCTGCGTGATTCCCTGCATGTACACAGTTTAGATTCTTCTGCTTTTCTGAGTGTTTGACTACGGAGGGGGAGAGACCGGTAGCTCGCTTTTCAGAGGCGAAGTTGGAAGAGAAAAGTGCTGGACTGCAGCATTCGTGAGGTGAGAAACTGGGTGTGGGAGTGTTGTTTCACTGTGGTGGTTGTTGTTGGTTAGGTGTGGTAGTTCTTCGTTGTGGTTATTGTTACATTTGTTTCTGCTCCTCGTTCAGAAGAAGGTCGCTACTGGGATGGTGGTTCTTGGTTTTGGACATTGGTGTTGGTGTGTTTTTCCTGGGAAAGAAAAGGGTTCGCAAGCAAAACTTATGCTTCAATGAAGGATTGGTTGTGGTTGACCTTGTTCGTTTCACATCTTGAAAAGGTTAATGTTCAAATCCCTTATTCATTTAATTTAACTGCTACGTGAATAATATAATGCTCACATGTGTGTATATCCTGTAATTATTTTTACCATAGAAAATTAACGCAGTAGGTTAATTTTGCACTTTTGTTGTATGTATTCCCTTCTTAAGTAGAACTTCATTATTTGCTTTTTGTTAGTTCTATACGTAGAAATGTTTAGAAAAAAACCTAATAGAAATAAAAATTTATATATATATATATATATATATATATATATATATATATATATATATATAATTGAATTTAAATAGGTTTATATAAATAATCTGAATTGTCTTATTTCGGATTTTAATTTAAGTTTATATTGGTGTAAACTCTTATTTTAGGTATAATTTATTGAATAGTGTTAGATTTATGTTACTTTAAGATAGACAAATGTATTAAAAGGTGATTGACATGGAAGGAGGAGAGGAGTTTTCATTGTTCAATGAAGATTTCATATACGATGTTCTAGGTGTAGATTTTAATATTATTCAACAATTATAACAACAATATGACAAAAGTCAACATGATGATAATGTTGTATATTATTAGCTATGCATTTCATATATTGAATTTCAGCAACATATACTACAATTAGAGGTAGAGATTTTGTGCCATAGAAAAAGCAAGAAGCAATTGATATCATATGTGTAATACTAATTAGTGTCGCAACATCATTCATATGATGGGACCAGAATCATTTATCAATTTATGTCAAGGATTAAGGGAAACTAGGTTACTCAAAGATGCATTTCAATTAATTATTGAGAAACAAACTATTAAATTTCTGTACATCATTGGATATAATGTGAATAATCAAAGTGTGTCATTTTTTTCCATAGATTCGGAAAAACTATTTGTAGGAACTTTCACAATGACCTGAATGCAGTTTTGATGTTGGAATAAGACATTTTAAGTTAACCATCAAGGAGCTCAGTTGATCCATATATCGTTAACAACAGTCGTTTTGTTCATACTTTAAGGTAACCTACTATGGTCAATCAAATTATTAGGTAATAAATATACTATTATTACCATTTTCATTTAAATATAAATTTGTATGAATATGATTGTTTAGGGCCACTATGGTACTCATGTTCGAGTAAATGTTCCAAGATTGGATGCTGCTAGATATCGAGGGAGGAAAGGTTGGTCCATGCATAATGTATTTGCAACATGAAATTCACATATGTACTAGTTGGGTGGGATGGAACAACTTTTGATTCAAGAATTTTAAAAGATGCTTTAATTATAGGAGATCCATTGGTCATACCTACAAGTCAGTCAATTATGTTTGTTGATATATTTGTGGGTCTATGGACTTTCAGTAAATGGTAATCATGAAATTTACAATTAATTGTAGGAAAGCATTACCTTAGAGATGCGAGATTTATGTTGAAACAAAACACAATTACTCCATATAGAGGTGTAAGATACCACCTGTACAACTAAAGAGGTCCCCAAAACTCATGAGAATTGTTCAATCATCATTATTTATCACTTTACAATGTTATTGAAAGAACATTTGGTGTGATAAAAAATGATTTGTTATTTTAACAAGTGGAACATAATCTCATTATTCTTTCGATACAATGACTAAAATAGTGTTGGCATGTTGTATTATTCACAACTTCCTACAAGGGGTAGACAATGACAATTCCTTACTTGAAAAAGTAGATCAAAAGTTGAAGATTTATCAAATACACAAGATCGTGAAGTGGAATATAGACATGTGTCTAACTTGAGGGATGAAATAGCACATCAAATGTGGACAACTTATGTAAAAAAATTAATGTGTTTGAAAAGTTTATTTTATTAACAAAAGTGTATAAGTGTTACTTATTTTTTATTAGAAGTTGGTTTGGTTTCAAATTTTCCTCATGTGTTTCTTTTCTTTATATTGTTGCATGATTTGATTCTTTTCGTAGGTGATCACAAATAAGGGAAAGGGAATTGTCTCAGACTCACCTGCCGACCTTCATGAATTCACTAAATAGATCAAGGATATAGAGCTCCGACTATTGCCTATTTTGGTAGATGAAACTTAATTCAGTAATAGAGTCAATGATAGTTGGATGTCCCAAGCATACAACAACATTCTAGAAAATCTCCACCAATATAGTTTAGTTGCATTAAATAAGAATAATATAAAAAATAGACAAAAGGTGCTTAAGAATAAATGGCGTGAAGTCCATGACTTATTTAGTGGGTTAAGTGGATTTTTTTTTAATGATTAAACTAAGTGTTTCAAAGGTGAAGACAAAGCTTAAAGTGACTTGAAACCCAAGGTTGGTTGTTGCGTTGAGAGCTCGCTGTGCATAGAGGCTTCCATAGTTTTAGGTGTTCTGGAGTGCGAGGTAAGTTCTCTGTTTTAGAACTTGACCTAATAAATTGATTGCCCTATTATGGAGTGCTTTGTTTGAGTTCCTAACCCTAATCAAAATCCCTCACAAGTTCTCGCTTTATTTGTTTTAGATAACCCCTTATTGATAAATGAAAACTGATATATTTTGATTCTTTGAAGCATTTTTCATAAACAGATTTATTTTTCAGTCTTTAACTCATTATTTGTCTAGTATGGTTCAACTTAAATTGATTTCTTACTATGTTAACCTGTTCTAGAGCGAATCCTAAGTTCAATTTGAGTGCCAACTTTCTTGAACTACATTCTGTTAATTACTTGTCTTATATTGCTATCTTAAGTTGTTGAAATGACATTGCAATTCTACTTGCTTTCGAGCCTTTTCAATTGTGATTTTTATTGCTTTAAACGGTTTGGACATGCCAAATTACACGGTTTGGACATTTCATGGTGAAGAAATTCCTTCTACCTCCACTGTTGGTGAAAAGCGACAAGCTTTAGGTTTGAACATTTTTGTACATACCACGAGCTACATCAATTTACGTATATGCAAGAGATGGTCAACATTGCTCTTTGTCGACATGCTGAACAAGAAGAAGATGATAGTCCCTAATGAAGAGTCTCCCAATGAAACCACTAAGAGGTTTTACAATTTATTGGCAGCGGCTAACGAACCTATATTTGAAGGATCAACAAAGTCAAAATTTTCAGTGTACATTAGACTAATGGCTTGTAAATCCAATTGGAATGTTCTCAATCAAGCATTAAAGTTCATTTCAAAATTTGTATTATATTTGACACCACGAAACAATTATCTGCCTAAGAATTATTATGAAGCTAAAAGATGTGTTTCAAAGCTAGGATCGGAAGCCAAGAAGATTGATTATTGTGGGAATGAATGTATGCTTTTCTATGACAATGACAAAAAAGATGCATCGTTGGTCGAATGCAAGTTATGTGGACATCATCGATTTAAGACATTGCATCCAGGACGGGGGTAAAAAAACCAATTTCATTGAAGTCCATGTTCTACTTGTCGATCATTCCAAGATTACAAAGAATGTTCATCTCAATGCAAATAGTAGAACACGTGACATGGCATGATGGTAACAAAACTAAAGGAGTGTTGCGTCATCCTTCTGACAGTGAAGCTTGAAACCACTTCAATCGTAAACATCCATCCTTTGCCAATATTTCCTGTAACGTGCGACTTAGTCTATGTTTGGATGGGTTTACTCCTTACATTCAGGCGTCCGCATCACCATATTCATGTTGGCCGATGATTGTTACCCCATACAATCTTCCACCTGAGATATGTGTGATAAAGCCTTACATGTTTTTAACATGTATAATACTAGGTCCATCTAATCCTAAATCAGCTAATGATGTTTATTTGGAGTCTTTGATTGATGATTTGAAGAAGCTATGGAGTGATATTTGGATGTATGATGTTTCCAAGAAGCAAAATTTTCTTATGAGGGCGGCTTTGATGTGGACTATTAATGACTTTTCAACATATGACACGTTATCTGGTTGGAGCACGAATGGTCTATTAGCTTATCCGTAGTGCATTAAGCATGCAAAGTCATTCTTATTGACTTAAGGTTAGAAAAATTGTTGGTTTGACATCCATAGAAGGTTCTTGCCCATTGATCACATATTTAGGAAGAACAAAAAGGTGTTTCGCAAAGGAAAACTTGAAACAAATATGCCACCCCTAGGCTTAATCCATCTCATGTATGGAGAAAAGTGAAACATTTTCCAAAAGTAACATAAAATGGTCTAAATAGGGTAGAAGGCTATGAAGAGTGGCATAATTGGACTAAGAGAAACATTTTTTGGGATCTTCCGTATTGGAAGGATAACTTGTTGAGACATAACCTGGATGTCATGCATATAAAAAAGAACTTCTTTGACAACATCTGCAACACAGTCATGAATGTCAATGCCAAGACGAAAGATAATGAAAAAGCAAGGAAAAATTTATCTTTGTATTGTACACGAAGAGACTTAGAGTTGAAGCCCCAAGATAATGGCAGGTTGTTGAAGCCAGAGGCAAATTACACCGTATCAAAATATGAAGCTAAAATAGTTTGTCGATGGATAATGGAACTTAGAATACCAGATGACTATTCTTCAAACTTGGCACGATGTGCTAATATTGATTAGGGCAATATTCAAGGGTTGAAGAGTCATGATTGCAATGTCTTCATGGAGACTCTAGTCCATGTTGTGTTTAACTATTTGTCCATGCACATGTTAAATCCACTGTTAGAAATCAATCATTTCTTCAAGGATTTGTGTGTGACGACGCTGAAGGCATATTCCCTGAGAAAGTTGGAGGAAAATATTGCAATTATTCTTTTCAAATCGGCAATAATATTTTCTCCTGCATTCTTTGATTTGACGGAAAATTTTCCAATTCATATTGCATATGAATCATGGCTTGGTGGACCAGTGCAATATAGGTGGATGTATTCGTTTAAGAGGTTTATGGGAGAATCAAAAAGTTTCGTGAAAAATAAAGCCAGAGTGGAAGGATCAATTTGTGTTTCTTACTTGCATCGAGAGACAATGTACTTTTGTTTTCATTATTTTAAGAACTTCATGTTGCCGCCGATGAATGTTACCAATGAAACATCATGGCAATCTGCCACATCTAATTCAACTTTGTTAGTGTTTCGAAAAGTGGATTGTCACGCGGGCAAGAAGTTCACTCATTGGTTAAGTGATCATGAATTTAACTATGCTCACGTTCATGTGTTAATTAATTGCCTTGAAATTAAGGTGTACTTTGAGTATGTTCTCATCCTATTCCTAAGTTATTAATCATAAAATTGTCATAGTCACTAATTGTGTTCATATTTAACAACTCATTTGTTGTGACTATGCAAGTCCAAGAAGGAAGTTCTTTTGGTATAATATACTCAAAGTTCCCTCAATGGGTTAGATATCAAGTATGTATAATTTTTTCATGATTTTAAAAACAATTGTTGTAACACTTTTAACTTAATCTTTCTTCACCTATTTGTAGGTTCATAACCATCCATTAAGTCCCTTAATTCAAGATTTACGAGATTTGCTAAATTGACCCATGAGATGTGTCAAAGAATGCCAAACGTATTTTGTCAATAGGTATAAGTTTCACACTGATGCATGGTTGAAAGGAAAAAAGGAAATCAATTGTGGTGTGTTCATGAAGGGCCTTACAAATGGTGATTATGACGACTTCTATGGTATTATTTATAAAATTTATGAGCTGAAGTATAATACTTCAACTACTCCAAAGAGAGTAGTTCTTTTTTATTGTGAATGATTTGATCCTATTAAACACACCACAATTAGTTGTCTTTTCTCCTTTCGACCATGCATCAGTGTGGACCTTGTATCCATTGACAAAATACATGTGTCATTCTTTGACACATCTCATGGACCGATTTGACAAATTTTGTAGATCCTGAATTAAGGGACTTAATGGCCAATTATGAACCTAGAAATAGGTGAAGAAAGATTAAGTTAGAATTGTTACAATTGTTTTTAAAATCATGAAAATGATATACATACTTGATATCTAAACCACTAAGGGAACTCCGAGTGTATTATACTAGAAGAACTTCCTTTTAGGACTTGCATAGCCAAAACAAATGAGTTGCTAAATATGAACATAATTAGTGACTATGAAAATTTTATGATTGACAACTTAGGAATAGGATGAGAACATACTCAAGGTACACCTTAACTTTAAGACGATTAATTGACACATGGACGTGAGCGAAGTTGAATTCAGCATCACTTAACCAATGAGTGAACTCCTTGCCCACGTGACGGCTCACTTGTCAAAAAACTGACAAAGTTGAATAAAATGTGGCAGATTGTCATTGTGTTTCATTCCAAACATTTATCGGAGACAACATGAAGTTCTTGAAATAATTAGAAAAAAATTTTGTTGTCTCACGATGCAAGTAAGCAACATAAATTGATCCTTCCACACTGGCTTTATTTTTCACGAAACATTTTGATTCTCCTATAAACCGTTCAAACGGATACATCCACCTATATTGCACTGGTCCACCAACCCATGCTTCATATGCAAGATGAATTGGAAGATGTTTCATTGAATCAAAGAATGCAAGAGGGAATATTCTTTCCAATTTGCAAAGAATAATTGCAATATTTTCCTCCAACTTTCTCAGGGAATATGCCTTCAACGTCGTCGCGCATAAATCCTTGAAGAAATGATCGATTTCTATTAGTGGATTTAACACGTGGATGTGTAAACAGTTAAACACAAAAAGGATTAGAGTCTCCATAAAGACATGGAAATCATGACTCTTAAACTCTTGAATACTACCCTTATCAATATGAGCACATCGGGCCAAGTTCGAAGAATAACCATCTAGCATTCTAAGCTCATTTATCCATCGACAAACTATTTTAGCCTCGTCTTTTGATATGGTGTAATTTGCCTTGGCCTTCAGCAACCTTCCATTATCTTGGGGCTTCAACTCGAAGTGTCTTTATGCATAATACAAAGGTAAATCTTTCCTTGGTTTTTCATTATCTTTCGTCTTGGCACTAACATTCATGACTGTGTTGAAGATGTTGTCAAAGAAATTATTTTCTATATGCATGACATCCAGGTTGTCTCAGGAAGTTATTCTTCCAGTACGGAAGATCCCAAAAAATGCTTCTCTTAGTTTAGTTATGTCACTCTTCGAAGTCTTCTATCCTATTCAGACAACTTTTTGTGACTTTTGGAAAATGTTTCACTCTTCACCAGACTTGAGATGGATTAAGCCTAGGAGGTGACATATATGTTTCAAGTTGTCCTTTGAAAAAAGTCTTTTTGTTCCTCCTAAACATGTTATCAATAGGCTAACCTTCTATGACAGTCAAACCAACAAATTTTCCAACCATAAGTAAATAAGAATGACTTTGTGTGCTCCATGCAATGCGGACAAGCTAATCGACTATGCGTGCTCCAACCAGATAACATGTCATATGCTGAAAAGTCATTAATAGTCCACATCAAAGCTACTCTCATAAGAAAATTTTGCTTCCTTGAAACATCATACATCCAAATACCATTCCTTAGCCTTTTCAAATCATCAATCAAAGGCTCCAAATAAACATCAATCGTTGAGTTTAAATTAGATGAACCTGGTATTATACACGTTAAAAACATGTAAGGCTCTGTCATACACATCTCAGGTGGAAGATTGTATAGGGTAACAATCACTAGCCAACATGAATATGTTGATACGGACGCCTGAATGTAAGGAGTAAACACATCCGAACATAGACCAAGTCGCACGTTACAGGCACCACTGGAAAATGATGGATGTTTACGATTGAAGTGATTTCAAGCTTCATCGTGAGAAGCATGACACAACACTCCTTTAGTTTTGTTACCCTCTTGCTATGTCATGTGTTATGTTGTTTGCATTGAGGCAAACATTCTTTATAATCATTGAATGATCAGCAAGTAGAACATGGACTTGAATGGAATTGGTTTTTTCTTGCCTCTGTCCTGGGTGCAATGTTTGATATCGAGGATGCCCACAGAACTTGCATTTGACCAACGATGCATCTTTTTTCCATTGTCGTTGTCATAGAAAAACATACATCAATTCACACAACAATCAATCTTCTTAGCTTCCAATCCCAGCTTTGAAACACATCTTTTGGCTTCATAATAATTATTCGGCAAAAAATTGTTTGGTGGTGTCAAATCTAATACCAATTTTGAAATGAAGTCTTGGGAACGTTCCAATTAGATTTACAAGTCATTAGTCTAATGCACACTGGTAATTTTTACCCTGATGACCCTTCAAATAAAGGTTCGTTAGTCGCTGCCAATAAATCGTAAAACCTCTGAGTGGTTTCATTATGAGAATTTTCATCAAGACCATCGTCTGCTTCTTAATCAGCATGTTGACGAAGAACTTTGTCGACCATCTCTTGCATATACGTAAATTAATGTAGCTGAGTTGTATGTACAAAAGTGTTCAAACCTGAATCTTGTGGCTTTCACCAACAGTGGAGGAAGAAGGAATTTCTTCACCATGAAATGTTCAAACTATGTAATTTGGCATGAACCATTTTTTATATTGGTAAACTTTGACCACCTCATCTTTCAAAATCCTTATACATTCGCACTTGATGCATGGACATCGAATCCTTCCATCAAGAGCATAATATCTATACCGTCGAGTCGTCTGCACAAACTGTTTAACTTCTTTGACAAAAGCTTCTTTCAAACCTCTTCTTCCTCTATAACAACAGTCATTCGTGATAGGAGACTTTGGAGCAAAAACCAAAAAAAACTTAGGCATAACAACATCACTTTTGCGTTGCGTTTTGAAAATAGCATGTACAGACATGGCAGAGAAAAGTTCTTCAGAATTTGCTTCTTCTTCGAACCAAGAACCAAGAAGAGGAATGATTCTACCATTCCAACCTCTTTCAGTTGCATTCAAACATATAAGCTACTACATAAATATCTGCAATTGAATTCTAGAAAGTGCTTTAATTTTTTGTACAAGCTATGATAAAAAAAAATCCATCTTGTAGATGTCAGCATCTTTTAGGTCATGTAACATCACTCAATCTTTACCAACAACACTTTGAATTAATTAATAGCTTAGCTTTCTTGAATACATGACAGATCACATATAAAATCTCTTTTTCAAATCTTATGCCTGTTATGTTTATCGAAATTGTTATAAATAGTTGAATTTAATTCAAGCATGTTCATTTTTCTACATAGTAAAATCTTTTCTTTTGTTTTTATGTTTTCTATATTACATCAGGAAATGAGGAATCGAGGAATCAAAGATGATCGACTTCAACTACTACAATGTTGGTGGTGTTTTTAGACCAAACATATTGACAGCGCTTGTGGGCGTTAGTGGTGGAGGGAAGACAACCCTTATGGATGTATTTGAATAGAATGATTCATTTTCCATGTTACTGTATATTTTCAATTTGTCTTCGCCTCCCTTCAGATGTAAATGCACACACAAAATGTGTGTGGGGGATAAACTATAAATTATATTTTCTCTGCCATGAATAAAGTAAATTTTTATGATAATATTTTTAATTTTAAATGGGTAGCTTTTATAAGTTAGAAAACTGTTTATAAGTAGGTTATAAAATTGTTTACAAACAGGTTAAAATATTTAAATTTGTTTTTAAGCATCAAAATATTGGTCGTTAAATATTTCTATTTCTTTTTCTAGTGATTTATTGATCCAAAACTATTTTAGTTAAATTAAAATTTCTATTTATTTGAGACTGAATTATTGATAAAAACCATTTTTTTAAAATTAAATTTTGTTTTTATTAGTGACCAAAATTAGCGAATGGTCTTTCGGTTGTTAAATCTGTTAAAATTTATATATTTTCTCAATGTATTATAACTATACTTTTTTATAGGATAAATTATATAAAATCCTTTATATTCTACATTAATTTCTACTAAGTAATTTTTAATTTGGATTTTCCATCACTTGGAACATAAACAAGTTCCTTACAACCAAAGAGATACAAATTATTATAACTAACATTCTTTCCACATGAGAATTTTTCTAGCATATTCAATGGAGCTATCCAAGATTAAGATTAATAACATGCGGCAAGCAATGACTTTCCAAAAATATTTAGATAACTTTGATTTAGAAAGCATGCATCTAATCCTTTCAACTAAAGTCTTATTCATCATATTTGATAAATCATTTAACTGAAGAGTTTTAGAAAAAGTTGTTTCATGTATAGTACTATCTTGCTTGCAATAAACATCGAAAGGGTTAGATAACATTAAGATTTTCGATTAAAGATTATTTCAATCTTTTATATGAATCTGACTCATGTTTCATTAGTAATGAATATCTTGTGTCTATCTCAAAAATCTAAATAATGGTATTAGAGTCAATATTCTATTTTGGTGTTCAACTCAAAAAAGAGACATAAAAAGTCTTCATGAATAATTAGGTTTAGAGAGAGTGTGTCCAGATAAATGGGTGAGACGAGTATATCTTATTATTGTAGAAACTCATAAAAAACCAAAGCCACACTTGGAATAATTAAAAGTATTACATTGAGTATAAATAAAGTTGATAACTATATAAAAAATCTACAAATATTGAGTTAAGATTTTAAATTAAAAGTAGTAGCAATCTCTTATATATAAATTTGATTCGTGTTTTATTGTTATTAAATCTCTCTAATTACTATGTATTTATCTCTTGATATATTTTTGCATGTAGGACCATTCATAAATAAAAATTCATATAGTGTTAAGTTATGTCAATATCAATGGTCATGGATCCCCATCAATTGTGTAGATGTCACATACTTTGCCCACAAGATAGAGACTTAAATTGGAAGTCATCGATCCTATTTTTTCCATAATCTCTCTCCTTATTAATAATTGGTGGACATATATTTCATTTCGTTTTACTTTGATTCACCAATCTCTGTCTTGCTTTTATGTCCTCGCCATTGCAAGACAAAACCAATTTTCCCTAAAATGTGCTTTCATATAATATCTTTGTTTTATATTAGGTTCATAATAATGCATTTAATTCAATGTAATATTAGTAATTACATGTCTCTTTCATAAGTCAAGTTGGTTCTCTTTGACAGAACAATTCTTGGTCGAATAGTCCAACACGTGCGAGTTGGTTAATTGGATAACAAATATAGAAATTCAAAGAATAGAGAAATTATCGTATCCAGTTATCCACTTCATACAATCCGACGTTGTCTTTCCAAAATATTAAATTGTATGACTGTACGTGAGTAAGATCTAAATACTACATTTACTACAAATAAAAAAAATTTAGATTGAGAGTGATATTAATTTTATATAAGTTTGGTCCATATATATCATTGTTATTGAATCTTCATAAATAAAAAAATCTCACTAATGAGATTAAAACTAAATATTTGAAAATTTTTATATGAATTTGACATCATTTAAAAATATTTGTTTATTGGGAATTCAAGCATAAATTTAAGTAGTTAGAAATAGGAAACTTGAACGTGTAATAAAGTTAAAAACTCACAAATTTATTGTCTTTTAACATTTTTTTTTGTTAAAAATAATATCAACTTTTTATATAAATTGAGTAAGTCTTATTATTGTCGTGTCTTTCTCTTCTCGATAGAGTCATACGACAATTAGTCTTAATGACCAATTATATAAGTATAATATGCATAATATATTAATATGACTTACTCTTAAAGAAAAGATTGTTAGAAATCAAAATGTGAGCCTAAATCACACATTGAGTAGAATTGAGAATGTTGAGCAATATTAAAAATGAAAATCCATAAATTTATTATTTTTAAGATTTTATGTTAGTATCAATTCGTTATCCGAGTTAGACTCAAATGTTATTAGTGTTTGTCTTTAAGATAAATTCTTCCTTTAAAAAATAAATTTCTGTCAATATTATCAATTATGTAAGATAATAAATTTATGCAAATTCAAACTTATGTTATTAAACATTGTAATTTTTACTATTTCCATTAAAGATTTCAAACTCTCGTTTAAATTCGTAACTAATAACAAGAGTGATATATTAAGAAATTTGGTTTGTCATCCAAGCAAGTTTTTCCATCTATATATAGTGATGATGTTGTGAATTCTTCTTCTTGTTCATATCTATTTCATTGGAAAGTTTTGACAGACCATGCTAATCTGCATCCATATCCATCGAATAGCACATCCATATTCTTGTTCCTTATCCTTATTAGTTTGTCAGTTTCGCAACCACTGAAGAGGGGTTTGTTTGATTTGTGGAATATTGAATTATACGTCGGAAATGATATTTTCGAAATATTATAATCAAGAATATTGTTTTATTAAAAACGTATTTAGTTAATATCTATTACTTCTGGAATATTCTTGAAGTTACCCTAATTTAAAAATAATATATCTAAAAAATAAAAAAGAAGAAGAGATAAAATAAGATAATGGTGAAAAATTAACCCTGTCTAAATTTTTCTCTTCGTAAGGCGGCACCAAAGGAACTTGGAAATTGCAATCACTAGTACAGTAAAGAGCTAAGGCACCGGTTATAAATGTTTATAGGCCTCGGTTCTACAACCGAGACATTCGAAGGCGAGGTAAAAAGGTTAAAGTTTATGTCTCGGGTATGGACCGGGGTAAAACGAAACAGCAATATGCCTCGGTTCTTAGATAACCGAGGCAATAGAACATAAATATATCTCGGTTCTTAAATAACCGAGGCAATAGCTTGTGTGTTATTTTCCCAAACGTTTCTCCTTCAATCATGCCAACCAGACTCAAGATTTCAGATTCATAACCAATGTCCAACAACCAGAAATCAAACACAACCAAAAAAACCATATCAGAAATCAAACAAATCAGTATTACAACCAATAATCAATGTCATAAATCTATTTACAGAAGCAGCAATGCAACAAACATCATGAACTCACCAATGTCCAAATTACAACCCACAAATTACAAATTACAACAACTAATGAGAAGAAACTCAGATACAGAAACTCAGATACAGAGATGAAGATGGACTTAAGCTGAAAAAACTCAGAAGCAGAGATAAAGATGGACTTAACAGGAGCATGTCCGACCACCAGAAGCATCTCCGACCATGGGTTTCTTCCTCTTCGCACATGGATTTTCGTGTTCTTCTTCATTGACGCTGCTCCTCGGCCTTCAAAGCAGAGCCGGAAGGTCCCGCAACAGCTTCATCCACAGGGATTGAGGGCTCGGAAGGGGGCTGGACCGGGTGCTAGGCCAGCGACTCCACCAGTAGCAAGGGCGGCACCAGGCGGTCCACGAACAACACCAGATCTGAGATCGTGTCCGCTGGTGGAGTGAGATCGCGTCCGGTTGAGTGGCGATTGGTGGTGGGGTTGGGGTTGTAGGGTGGGAGGCACGACGGAGCGAGGGACAGGGAGCGGCGTAGCGAGAGCGAGAGCGACGAGAGCGAGAGCGAGGGCCAGGGCCAGGGAGCGAGAGCGAGAGCGAGGGCCAGGGAGCGAGGGCCAGGGAGCGGTGGAGGGAGAGCGAGGGAGTGAGAGATTGACGGAGCGAGAGAGCAAGGGAGGAGGGAGAGGCAGGGAGAGTGAGGGAGAACGAGTGAGAGGGAGGGAGAGTGAGGGAGAACGAGTGAGAGGGAGGGAGAGTGAGGGAGCGAGGCAGGGAGAGCGAGGGTCTGAGATCTGGAAAATGAAAGGTCACTATATGACTCGGTTGTCTGCTCGCCCGAAGCCATACATGCGTAAAGGTTTCGGTTCTACACCTGACCGAGGCCTATAGTTCTTAAAAAAAAATAAAAAAAAAATATGAAATGATTATATACCTCGGTTTCCGTTTAAACCGAGGCATAAACACTATTTTACACTGGTTCTGAACGAACCGAAGCCATAGGCTCTGCATTTCAGAGATTGTCAGGGGGCAGGTGAGCTTTTAGGCTTCGGTCATTACTTTAACCGAGGTAATATGACTTATATGCTTCGGTTGATTTTGAACCGAGGCGTATAAGTTGGCTTAAATTGCAAAAATGCCACCGCATTTTGATAGACTTCGGTTGCACCTAAACCGAAGCATATAACGCGAGTTAAAAAGCAGTTTTTTTACTAGTGAATGACACAAAAATATGACATATCTCCTTGTTCGACAATGACTGAAGAATGTGCGTCTAGTCAAAAACATTAACAACCAATAGAAAATTCCTCATCACAACGGTTACCCTTCATTGGTCAATGTAACTTAAAAGATATTACAACAAAATTGTAATTTTTAAAAAATACAGGGACTAAATCATAAGAAAAATGTAAGACCGATCTCAAACAATAAATTATGGAGACACTAAAATTACAATTTAGCCTAAGAAAAATAAAACCCAGGTAATATATATATATATATTGGGTTTAACATACCTATTATTAAATATAGGAAATAACAGGCTTTTACACGAGATGATTAAAATTAAATTATGTTAGCTAATTTTCTTAATTAGCGAGCTTTTTTTTTGTTTACATTAATAATATGAGAGAATATTATATTTTAAAATAGGTTTACACCAATTAAATAATATATTATAATAGTATTTGATCCAACTTCCAATTTATTAAGATAATATTATCGAGATCAATTAAAATATTGTCCATTAAGATGATATGAGGTCACAACTATCAAATTTTAGGAAAGATAGAGGAATCTTCAAGTTGGGATGATAAAATATGTAAGGTTAGGAAGTTTATAAGAGGGAGATATATTCCACATGGTGGCAAGTTTTTTCTTTTTCTCATTGTGCATATTTCTTTTGTAAATAAGACGGGACAACCCCACTTGTTCCTTTAGAATTTTGGAACTTTGTTATGGTATTCTATTTAAAAGACACCTTAAAAGGATTAAGAAAGAAATGTGTTAAGAATTTAAGTGAGTCTAAGTTTTATATTAGATAGAAATGAGAAAGTGAAATACTATATAAATAATTCATTGCTTTAAAGATTTTGGTTGAGAGTGTTATTAATTCCTTACATGTGTGTACTCATGTCTAATTGGTGTTGTATCTCTCTAGTGAACTTTCTCCTTTTCAATAAATCTAATAAGTGGTCTCAAAGTCGATGGTTAATTTTGGTGACCATCTCAACGAGTACAATGGTCCTACGAAAAGGTGTACTCGTGGTTAGAAATATTTTTGTTGGAGGAGGAATGTAGCAATGTGGAAGAAACTCACTCTTGAGGGAAAGATTGTTGGGAATTCAACTCTGAGTCTAAGTTTAACATAGGGTAGAAATGAGAAAGTGGAGCACTGCATAACGATGAAGACTCATTAACTCATTGTTTTAAAGTTTTGGATTGAAAGAAATGTCAATTTCTTATTTTGAATTCAGGTCTCATTAATATTGTATCTCCTAGTAAACCTTCTCTCTTGATAAACCTAATAGAAGGTCCAAAGACAAACCATCATTCCCTTATCCCTCACTTCAGAGGACAATTTTAATATATTGTTCTCATGCTCTTAAACGTCTTTTAAAAATAAAATTGTGATAGAATTCTAAGTTTCAAAGCAAATAATATTTTATATGCTATCTTAATAGACTTATGTCAGAATATTTATAATTTATAATGGAATAATATATCTTATGCATAAACTTAAAACCAAGTATAACTTATATTATTTTTATTTTATAAACTTTGGTACTGGTAAAAAAAACTCTATATATTAATATTATAGGAAGTACTTACTGAATTCTCTTATGCACTTCTAAACTCATATTTTACAATTTTTACTCTTACGTGAAAGTTGAAAATTATTTTACAAGTGGATCTAAGATACGTGTTTATCAACAACTGCAATGCAATGATTAATTAATAATGTTATCTTACCATACTTTAAAAAGTGTTAACATGGAATTTAAGAGTATGAGATTTTTGTTGAACAATAGTGTGCTTTGATTTCGGTAATATAATACAAGTGGATTCAGGATTGCCATGCTTTTTATGTTGATTTTTCTCTCCAACACAAATAAGACACTCCAATATATTTAAGTAAATAACTATTGAATTAAAATGACGATAAATTTTTATCCATAATGAGAATTTGGAATTTTTTTCGTGTTTTGTATGACCTATAATGATAAATATTTTCCAAAAGACAATATAAACGTGTAAGAAAGTCTAACCCTTGTTGAGCTTGAGAAACTGGTAGGAGAACCAGAATAATAATTGATTGTGACATAAATAAAATGTAGTATATAGTTTTTATAAAAACAAAAATCTGTCTTATTTATTACATATCGTCCTAAATTTTCCAAAATTTATAGAAATTTTTTGTAGAGAAAATTAAAATCTTAAAAGCCATGGAAAAAATCGTATAAGAAGTCCGCAATAATTAAGTGAGCTATCCCTTATTTTGCACCACAAGCTAAGCTTTCCAAGTTTTATTCACCTTATCAGTTGACCTATCTCCTGGTTGACTAATTATCATCCCTTTCATCTATTGAAGGATTAAAAGATATCGGTGGACATGAATAATGCTAATAAAACTTAACAAAAACACATGTTAGAAAAAATATATATATATAAAAATACGACATGGATGTTTAAAATTAATGGATTATGGAATATTTGATTATAAATAAAAAAATAGTTGCAGTAGTGACTTGCTTCATATGACAGTGCTCTGAACAAATTTTCTTACAAAGCATGCATGGCTTCATACAAGATTTTCATCTTCTTTATCCTTAACTTCCTCAACTTCGCAATCACCGAGCCACAACATTATGCTCCACTCTACCAATATTGTTCCAGTGAACAAACCACCGACAATACCTCTCTCCAACTTAATGTCAAAATCCTCCTTAATAACCTGTCTTCTTTGTCCTCTGGCCACACGCAATACCACACCAATTTCTCATGTGCAAACCCCTCAGACTCTATCTATGGCTTGTTCATGTGTAGGGGTGACTCTTCACCTCATGACTGTCAAAAATGCGTTCAAGGTGCAAAAAACAAACTATCCTCAGATTGTTCTCTGTCCAAAGAATCTGTCACTTGGTACGAAGACTGCATGGTTCGCTATTCCACCAACTACTTCTTCTCCACCGTCGCCACAACCCAATGCAACACTGGCAAGGTGTTCTCAAACCCTGAAAGCTTCATGCAATTATATTTTCTGACCATGAACCAAACAGCGGATGCAGCAGCACGTGCTCCTATGGTTAACAACAATACCAAGATGTTTTCTACGAGGGAAGCACGCGTGTCTGATTCCCACAACCAGACCCTTTATTGTATGGCTCAATGCTCACCTGATCTATCACCTAATGATTGCAGAACCTGCCTCGGTGAAGCCATAAGGAATGTTCCAAACTCTCCACAATGTTCTGGGGTGAGACTTGGAGGGAAAGTTCTTTATCCCAGTTGTAACATTAGGTATGAATCTTATCCTTTTTATCTCGTTCCACCGACAAACCTTTCACCTGAGCTTGTTCCCGAAACAAAAACCTCTCATCATGCAGATTTAACGTTTTCAAAAGACCCTCTTTATCTCTCTCACAATTGCTCGAGTAACAAAACCCTCGCTTCCAATAACACTTCACAAATAAGCCTCATCACCCTCTTTTCTTACCTATCTTCCAACGCCACCAAAAGGAAATATTACGAAGCTGATGTGAACAGCACAGTTTATGGCCTCTTCATGTGCCGAGGTGACGTTCCCTATGACGTGTGTGAAAAATGCGTCCAAAACGCAACACATCGAATAGCATTAGAATGCAACTCCCTCCAAGAGGGTATAGTTTGGTTCAGCCAATGCATGGTTCGCTATTCCGACAGAAAATTTTTTAGAACAGTAAAGACAAGTCCTATGTTTTCGGAGCTGAATTTCACTCAAGGAAACGAGAAACAAAGTTCCTTCAGTGTTACATTAGCGAAGACGCTAGATAAGGTGGCAGTTATGGCAGGAGACAGTGATGAAAGATTTGGAAAATACTCAATGAAACTGAATGATCAACAAATCCTTTACACTCTTGCACAATGCACGCATGATTTGCCTACTGACGATTGCAAGGGTTGCTTGGGAATTTTGATAGGAACAGAAATTCCATGGCCTTTTTTGGAAAGCACAGCGGGAAGAGTTCTATATCCTAGTTGCAATATCAGATTTGAATTTTCACAGTTTTACTTCGACAAAGTTCCATCTGCAAGACCAGTTAATCTCGAATCAGGTTATAATAATATATTTTTCATGAAAATAAAAATAATGTTATATATATATGTAGTAATTGTATAAAGCTTCTTCACAAAATCACTGAATTACTTGCAAAGATTATAATACTTTTGAATGACTGTGATGATGTTTTTATGATTGTGGTTCCATGTGTATAAAAATTATCATAAATAATACTTGTCTGGAATTTTCTACAATCTGATGCTCAAAAGCTAACGTGGACTAACCACAAACAACCATGTTAAGTCAACGTTATCAGTAGTCTATAATGGCATTTTTGTGACTTGTTTTATGCAGGAAATAAAAGAATCAATGTACGAAGAATTATATTGATTACTGTGCCCACAATTATTTTGATGACGCTCTTCTTCGTGGCTTTTTATTTTCAAAGGAGAAATA
Source organism: Vigna umbellata (assembly GCF_029865625.1). Classification (NCBI taxonomy): domain Eukaryota; kingdom Viridiplantae; phylum Streptophyta; class Magnoliopsida; order Fabales; family Fabaceae; genus Vigna; species Vigna umbellata. The sequence continues at coordinate 26,929,733 of NC_142168.1, forward strand.
CAAGAAAGAGCCATGCGACCATTCTCAAGGAAAATTGTACGTGCTGTAAAAGATTGCTTTCACTGATTCAAGAAGTATAACAACTTACTTAACAATTTGATCATATTTGCTAGTTGGTCATGAAACTGCCACTTTGGAGCCCTTACACTTCAATTTGACAGCAATTGAGTTAGCAACTAATAACTTTTCCAACGAAAACAAGATAGGTAAAGGTGGATTTGGAGAAGTTTATAAGGTAAAAGATCGATAATAATCTTTTCATTGGGTAAACATTTGGATATATTTAATGTTTTTAATTTACACGTACGTAAAAATGGTTATATTGTAGGGTATTCTTCCTAATGGACGTCGAATTGCGGTAAAAAGACTCTCAAAAAGTTCTAAACAAGGTGTTGCTGAGTTCAAGACCGAAGTATTATTAATTGCCAAACTTCAACATAGAAATTTAGTAGAATTCATTGGTTTTTGTCTTGAAGAAGAAGAAAAGATACTTATTTACGAATATGTGCCCAACAAGAGTCTTGATCACTTTTTATTTGGTTAGATACTTTCAACCTAAACTTTCCTAGTCAACATTTATATTCATCCTTATGTAATCTCTTTTGACCAAGTTGATGTAATTTCATCCATATATTACAAATTAAGTTTCATACTCACATATTTCATTTACACTATTTTGTAGATCCTCAACCACATAGATCATTAAGTTGGTATGAAAGATATAAAATTATTGGAGGTATTGCACGAGGAATTGTTTATTTACATGAACACTCTCGACTTAAGATCATACATCGTGATCTTAAACCGAGTAATGTTCTACTTGATGAAAATATGACTCCAAAAATTTCAGATTTTGGCATTGCTAAAATTATTGAAATAAGTCAAGACCAAGAAAGCACAGATTTAATTGTTGGAACATGGTAAGTTGATAATGTTTATCTATCTTTGCCCTTTTGTTTTTACAAAAGATATACTTGAATAAATGTTAATTTGTGTAATTTTATTTTATAGTGGTTATATGTCTCCAGAATATGCAATGTTTGGACAATTTTCAGAAAAATCAGATGTTTTTAGTTTTGGAGTAATGGTTTTAGAGATTATTACGGGAAGAAAAAATATATATCCTCCTGAACCACATCATATAGCTGACGGCCTCCTAAGTTATGTAAGTATTGTAATTAAACAATTTATTTCTTGGTTTCAAACATAAATCCATGTACTTTTTTTAACATTTAGTTTGATATTTTTACAGGTTTGGAAACAATGGAGGGCTCAAACACCATTAAGAACCTTGAACTCAAATATTAGAGAAAACTATGCAGAAATTGAAGTTATAAAGTGTATTCAGATTGGTCTATTATGTGTTCAAGAAAGTCCTGATGTTAGACCAACAATGGTAACAATTGTTTCATATCTTGATGGTCATTTTAGTGAATTGCCAACTCCACAAAGACCAGCATTTTTCTTGCACGAAAGAATGGATTCCAAATCTATTGGGAGGAAATCTAGTTCTAGAAGATTTATGAATATTTCTAAGCCATTATCAATCAATGAAATGTCTACAAGTGAATGTTTTCCTCGTTAATGAACTAGTTGTCTTTATTGTATATGAGTATTTTTATTGAATGATATTGCCTTGTCATATATTTTCTAAGAATATCCTTTTTTTCAAATACTTTTTTGTTTATTTTTATATCATAGTGCAATAAAAAGACAATTATATATGAGATAAAGAAATTCGAACATTTCAAACAAGTATAAATTTTTATTGAGGAGATGCCTCAAACAAAACAAACTAATGTTGTGTTCTCTTTGGGGAATATCATTTCACGAGCAATGGAAAGCATGGATTTTTGTGTTCCTTTTCAATTATTTAAGGCACTAATAGAAAAATTGTTTTCTATGATAACTTATTATGATATTTATTATGACAGGTAAAAGGGTACCTGTCATAATAAGTGGACGCAATGACAAACTTGAAATTGTGATAAAAACTTACTATATTTGTTCTAGTAAGTATTTATTACGATAGTTAGTTCATCACCTCTCATAATAGGTTGAGTTTAGTGGAAAATTTGAAATTATGTTTCAAAACCTATCATGACATGTCTAGGAAGACTTGTCACAGTAATGCTTTATTATGATGTCATACATCTCAATCCCTAATTTTTTTAGTTCATTAACGCATCATCTTTTCTTCTCTACGTTCACGCATCATTTCTTCTTCTCTTCACGGACATCCCACAAGTCATTGCCTCCATGCCATTTCACCCTCACTCACTATCATGTAGTTTTCCCCCTCACTCACTCCTACTCCCATTTCACTTCATTTCCATTCCCAAATTCCAATCACTATCACTTAAACGAACATATGCACTTTTCTCTCTCAAGTTAGGGTTAAGATTTTCTCTAATCATGGCTTTGTCTTCCTTCGATCCTAGAAAGTTCACAAAGACGTTGGAAGTTGCGGTGGCAATTGATAAGCTCTTGCTCTATCAAGGATTGAAGAAAGCGAAGAAGGAGTGAGGTTGCATCGTCAAAGAGTGCGTCAGCAAAATGCCTCCCTACGCCGCTAGAAAACAGAGCTCTATATACCTTAATGTCACTAGATAGTTACTTAGTAAGGTTCAATTTTGATGAAATGAATGGATTTTTTTCTTGAAAGTTAAGGTTGATTGATTAATGAAGTTAATATGTATCTTGGATCGTTGCTAACAGAATTTTGTGGATTGATTGATTAAGCATATGTGGACTGACCATTATGAAATGCATCTTTAGGATAAGAGTATGTGGAATCAGAATCAGAATAAGATGGGAAAACATGGTTTAGTTTGGTTTGTTCATCATTTTGGGTTTGGACTTGTGTCAGGCTAAAGTAGCTTACCTGTTTTTCTTTTCCCCGTTGTTTCGGAATTGGTTCGTTGGACAATGGTTCATTCATGGTGGGGTCAGTTTACTTGGGTGAGTTGCAATGCATTGCTTCGCATAGATCATGTTTGGATAAACTTCAAAATTAAAAAAAACGTGTAGGAGAAGAAATCATAAAATGGATTAAACTTATTTTGTATGTTGAAATCAACATATGCACACCTCTTGGGGAAATTAGATGAAAGATCTTGTTGTGGGATAAGTTTAATTTAGTAACTTTCTTATCGTGATCTCTTCTCTAAATGTATATGAAGAAGCTTATCCAAATAGAGTTTTATTCTTTTGCTTTCATCATCATTGAAATTTCTCGTTCTGCATCCTTTCGTAAGTTAATGATGTTAGTTGTTGGTGGATTTTGGATAAGGGCATATCATGACGAAGAAGTAGTTGCAAGAGCTTTATGATCTTGTTGCTCTCAAATACTATGGTTTAGGGACCCTCATTAACTATCTAATAAGCGAATGAAAATTGTGTCCTATTAATAATGTATGATAGTTATGGACTATTTCGTACAATATCTATAATGCCTTTTTGCCCAGGTTATTACGTAGCATAAGATTGAATTATTTTGTTGGTGAATAAGTTTTGACGATGGAGACTATAGATATAGCGTCCTTTGATTGGAAAAAAAAAATGTTTGTTGATGAATGTAGTAAGTTTTTGTATCACTTATGATATATGTGTTATAGGTGACCTCAATTGCTAAGATGAGTTTGGTGTGTGTAACCTCCATTGATGATTATCTTTTTTTTCTTCTCAATTAATGAGATGAGTTATCGTTTCCATTAACTTTTTAGGAGCCAATGACCAGAACAATTATGCGACTATCATTTCTTAATCTTCTGTAGAAAGCTTGTTGTCTCAATGCCCACTATTGATCTTAATATTGGAATGGACTTATGGATGAACCAAAGACACGTTCATCGGTGTAGTGTTTGATGATAATATTTGGTACGTGTGTGTTCTTTCTAAACCTTCACTATAACATAATAGAAAAATTATCTTCCACCAATTTTGGTATGTGTGTGTTCTTTCTAAACCTTCTCTATAATTTCCAAAGCCTTAGCTTTATCTAAATAAACTTTAATCTAAAAGTACTTTCAAAATTGTGAAAGTTTATTCAATTTGATTTTCAAGAATATGAATTTTGAATTTTTTGAATATATTACATATGTGTATGTATATACTTGAATATGTTAAAACATTTACCTAGTGTAACAATTGTAAACATTGTATGTCGGTTTATGTATATACAATGTAATGTTTAAAATATTGTTGAACAATTTAATGTATGATTTGATTTGCTTGCACTGTTTAGTCTGGTGAATTTTTTGGGATTTGCAGGTAAATTGAATGGATAGGATGATAAAACAAAAAAAAATCTAGTTTTCTATAATGTAGTTTTCAAAATATGTCATAATAACTGGACATACTATGATAAATAATCGAAAATACATCATAAAAAGTTGAACATACAATGACAGATAATTGAAAGTATGTCATTGTAAATTAGACCTTCTATAACAGGTAATCGAAAGTAAGTTATATATGATATATTTTTTGCTACGTCGTAGAAAGTACGAACTTTCTATGATGGGCAAAACTATTACGCCAGAACACTTGTCATAGAAAGATTATTTCACATGTCATAGAACGTCTTGTATACACAAGTGAGGATAGGGAAACAGATGAATTTGTGAGATACATACTTTTTATAATCTTTACATTAATGGAGAAATTTGAAGGTAATATTATTATATTGATCAAACTACCCTCAATTCAAATGATCAAACTACACATGATGTTCTAGGTGGTACAATCTATTAAGGAAGTGGTGTATGGCTTGGTCTCTAATGTTATTTGAGGTTGGCATCCTTTATTAATAAACAATATTAATAATAATATTAATAATAATAAATAATATTAATCATAATAACAATAAATAAAAATAATATTAATAATAATAACTTTTAAGGTAAACAAGTAATTTTATATTTTAATTTATTAAAATATTTTTTTATTATACCACATATATCAAATCTTTCATAAATTTCACCTTGAAACTTACCCTCTTTCATCTTCAAATATCTTAAAAGAAACACAAAAATATTTACCCTCAGATTCATTCATTTACTCCCCTTAAATCTATCTTCACAAATAGATATTAGACTAATTATAGGTGTTACACAAAAGAAGGGATAGACAAGAAAACATGATTGTTACATTTGTCCATCTTTCAAAATTTAGCAAAAGACATTTACAAGATTAACTTTGCAAAACAATAGTTAATTAGTTTGATCGTTATGAAAATTAATTAGTAAATAAATGTGACAAACTTTGGAAAAAAAAGTCATATATCCCTCACAAAAAAGAATTTGTAATGTGTTAATATCAAACATTTGTGATCTCAATAACTCATAATTAAGAATGTGTCATACAAAAGTTGTTAGAAAATATATCAAATAGAAAGTTATCATCTTTATGATGAAATCCACAGTTCTCACAATAACTGTTAAAAAGAAATATCATTTAAACACATTCATTTCAAGTTGAAGCAGGCACAAACAAAAAAAAAGGACAAGTTGACTCTCCAACTTTTTCATAGTCGAAATCTTTATTATATTAGCATTCATTTAATTTATAAACAAAAATTAAATTAGCAAGATAAACATCAATTTGTTTAAATTATTAATTATTCCAACATATAAAATTAAGACACTATTTAGACTTCATATGTTTCTACATATGTTTCAATATATACATGTAAAATCCTACTATCTCATTTTACTTGTGTAGTTAAGCAAATAAGTGTTTAAGTTTGAATTTCAACATTAATTAATTTATCTTAGCTTCTCACTATTTTAAATGAACGTAAGTGAAAACATATTTCACTAGTTATTCCAACATATATGAATGAAGTGCTAATTATACTCCATAAGATAAAAAAATGTTCATGATACTTAAATCAAAGGTCAATAGTAAACTCTGACAAGAATTCTAATAAAGCAATTAAACAATCCTACAAATAATAATCAAGACTCAAGACTCAAAAAGAAGAAAAAAATATATATTTCATTTTAATAAAAGAAAAGAATAACATGTTTATTGTATATAGTTTTTTAATTAACTATGAAATTACGAGAATCTCAATCAAAAAACTTTTCTCTTTTAAGTGGAAGACTACTGGTGGAAGTTCCACATTGACTAGAGATAAGGCCAAATTATATTATATAAGTGGGGTGTAAACCTCATCTTACAAGCCGATTGTGTGAGGATGAGTTAGGCTTAAAAACCTCACTCTCTAGTATGGTATCAGAGCCATGGTTGGAGCATATCCTCGCGATGTGTTGGAAGTCTCACATCGACTAGAGATAAGGTAAAATTATAATATATAAGTGGGGTGCAAACCTCACCTTACAAGCCAGTTTTGTAGGGTTGAGTTAGGCTTAAAAATTCACTTTCTAATATGGTATCAGAGCCATGGTTAGAGCCTATCCTAGTAAGTTTTATGTGGGCATTCTATTCTTCTATTTCACCCGCTATCGGGCTGTTATCGGACCACCCATTTCTACTATCACGCACGATATGTTTATACATCGACGTGAAGGAGGGTGTTAGAAGTCTCACATCGACTAAAGATAAGGCCAAATTATAATATATATATATATATATATATATATATATATATATATATATATATATATATATATATATATATATAAGTGGGGTGCAAACCTCATCTTACAAGCCGTTTTTGTGGGGTTGAGTTAGGCTTGAAGCCCATTTCTTATACATAAGTCGCATTTTATGCTTCTTTTGTGCATATATTCAAAAAGGGCTGAGAGATTAAATTCAATTCATAAGATAAATCAACTTATTTCCAATGTTATCTTTAAGGTTATCTCATTTAAAAATGTTCCTTAAATCTCGTACATAATAACACTTTAATCAATAAATTTTATCTCGTAGAAAATTTACTCAACATTAGTCTAAATGGATCCTCAAAACCTTAAAACAATATCGCCTTGGATTCCTAATAATCTTTTTTCAAGTGTGAGTCTCTTTCACATTGATACTGACATTTTTACTTATCATTGTTTATCTTAACATTGTTACAAAGACAAACTTAACTCTAATACCAATATTGAGTTTATGAAGGGGACACATCAAAAAATTCAACAACAATGAATTATAATATAAAAAATTATGACATCATCTTCTGTCAAAAACCTTAATTAAAACAATATATTTGTAAATTTTATTTTTTAATGTTGTTCAATTTTCTTATTTATATTTAATTTTCGATTAAAACTCACATGAATTCTTAACATAAAAACACAATAAAAATAAATATAATTCTCCATGCAAAATTTTAATTCAAATGAAAAATATTTTTAAGTTAACTAATTTGTGAAAATAATTTATGGATAAGAATGACTAAAGATGACCATGGTAGGACGATACATTTTACATGTTTTGTTTTATCGGATTTGTTTGTCAATTCAACGAGTCATAAACGAGATAGAATGAACTAGATATTAACTTTTTCAAATTAAAAGTTAAATGAATTTTTCTTTTCTATTATATTATTTAAGTGAGAGAAATATTTATTTAATTCAAATACGTATAAATTAAGTTTTAATTATTAATTATAATTGAAGTAATAATTTTTTAACTTATCTAGTTAGAAATTTTAATTAATCAGTTAAAATTTACATAATTAAAATTTTTTAATATATATATATATTGTATATATTAAAATAAAAAACAAAATTTTAAAAACAAAAACTAGGGAGCTTGTCCTATCTGGTTTTCTCTGGAATAATAATTGACCATACAAAAATAAACATTAATGTTTTTCCACTTCTGAATAGTGATTTTCTTAATATACTTATTTTATCATTTTAGTTCATAAATTTTTATTATTTTAATATGCTATAGCATTTGACTATTTGATGACATAATGGAGAGAATTATATCATTGTAATATATATATATATATATTGGGTTAAATATGTTTAGTTCCTAAATTATCAAACGATTTTGGATTTTGTTTCTTTTTGAAAGATTTATTCATTTTCATCCTCTTAATTTTGAAACTCTTATTTTTAGTTCCTTAAAATTGAACGACGTTAAACTTTTTTTGACGTGACAAACGGCGAGCCACGTGTTATGCCTACTTCCCTCATTATTGTGTATCACGTTATTTTTCTTCTTCTTTTTATTCTCCTACGACTCCATCGTCACCTCGACCTTCACCTCCTTCATCTCCGCCTCCAGCTTCGCTCCTCTACCGGCGACACCTTCTCTACATATGTTGTTGGAAGAAGAAGAGAACATGAGAGTAGAAAGACAAAAAGGTTCTCAAGTAGTGAGTAGAAAAAGAAAACAGAAGCAAAGAAAACCTAAAACCTGCCTTTGAGCTCCCCATAACACTGACCTGATCTAGTTCTTTCAAAGTTATTCATCTATTTAAATTGTTGCCACCCAGATGCAGCTCCCAGCTTGGTTTATGTTTCTCTTTTTATTCAGACACACCAGATGGTTGCTTTTCCTTTGTCAAATACACTTGATGAGTCCGCACTACTAGTGTCCCGGGGAAGTCAAAGAAATCCAATTTTTGAAATCTTCAAGATCCTAGTAAGCATATTAAGGTATGTAAGAATTCATTCTGCACCACTGGCTACAAATAACAAAAGCCGAGACAGATTATATGGAGTTTCAGTCATGGATGCATTTAAAAAAGATACGCAATTCAAAACCTGAACAAAATTCTAAACTCAAGATTTAATCAGAATATCACAACAATTTCAAGAAGCTTAGAACATAAACTGTGGGATTGGGAACAAAATGCGAGTGGACTTGTCCTGACAAAATGAATGATGTATATGAATGTTCAGAGGCAAAATAGATCAACAATAATCTGATCTGAAAAGGGTCTTCATTTTATATAATACCATTCAAGTTTCTGATGCGAAGAAGAAAAGTGGGGAGTTGAGACATGGCAAGAACATGACAACAATTTTTTCTTTGACAAAGAGAGTCAGTAGAGTGATTCTTCATAACAGAACAATTTGTGCAAGAGATTAGTCCAAACACGCAAAAGGATGTGAGAAGCATTATGGTAAAATGGTGGTGTCAGAGAGTAACAGAAGCAATGATGAAAAATGAATGTGAAATAAGAAATGTTATTGGGATGATCGAGCGCCAGCCTTCAACACCGACGCCACCCTTCAACACTGACGCCACCAGAGCGCCAGCCTGGCTACAATTCCAAATGTGGTGCGCCATCCCAATCTCGCTGAGAAGCACTGCGCGCATCTTCTTAGTCGGGGCTTCGAATTCTGAACTCACCAGCACGAAATACAGCTCCTTCTCTGCAGGAAACTTTAGCTTTATCAACTACAGCGGCTCATAGCTCTGAATCAGCACGAAACCCCCATGATTAATGGGTCACGTTGTCTGCGTGATACCCCGAAACCTTCTCTTCCAATTTCAACGACGCCACAACAAGATCCTCCATGCTCAATCTCTTCCCAAACATCTCGTTCACTACCACGGCCGCATCGGCGGCGTTGGCGGGGCTCCATCCCGTACTGCTTCCCAAAGGCAGGTCCTTCTGCAGGGAGAGCGAGAGACCAACGGATCGAATGGAGAGCATTTTCATGACTTCGATGGCAGCGATGCCAGCGCAGTTCCATAGAGGGTTTTTGTTAAGCTTGTCGGGAGAGTGGCCGGTGATGTCGGAGATGCGTATCTCGCCCGGGTGAAAATTGACTGGGTTGACAGGTTCTCAGTAGTAGCGGCAACCTTTGGGTAACGTTAAAGATTGACTGGATTGACACGTTTCAGAAAAAAGAAAAGTGATGTGACTTATCATTTGACACATCAAAGAAAACTTAACGCCGTTCAATTTTAAGGACTAAAAATAAGAGTTTTAAAACTAAGAGGATGAAAATAAACAAACCTTTCGAAGAGGGACGAAATCCAAAATCGCTTGATACTTTAGGAATTAAAAATATATTTAACCCTATATATATTGTAATAATTAACTGAATAAATAATTGAATTGACATATAAAGGTTAAAGGAAGTAAAATATACCATGATAGATATAATCGAAACAATGGATTGAAAGAAAGTATTGTCAAGAGATCAAGCAAAGTTTGATTGAGACAGAAAGACATCAATAAAAGAACCATGGAAACAATGCTTGAAAATGAATCAAGAAAAAAGTCATTCATAATAATTACTAAGAAAAGTGAAAAGAATTGGTAAACCTTGTACAACATGGATATTTTAGATAGTTTCTTCGTTTTATGTAATTTTGCTTTTATATTATTTGCAGTGTAATTGTCAGAAGAACAGAAGAAAATATGAAAGGTAGTTCAAATGTAAATTAAGGATGATAAATTGTGGTACAATTTCAAACATTTTGATAATGCCGTCGATAAGGAGAAATGACTAATTTAGTGTTGTTGGTTGTAACAATTTAGATCACCATTTTTGTTAATTTCTTTTATCAGTTCTTATTTTATTCTTGATAATTTACTTTATTGTAATTTACTTTCCTGCAAAATTTTCATCTTCATTCTCTTCTTCATCTATTATCTTCTCCATTTTATTTTTTTTATTTATCCACCGTTTTATCTCTAAATTCAAAAATACCAAAACCATAACCATCAAAGATAAATACATGAATTCTTAATTAAAGTATATATCAAGAGAGAATTTAATTATTTAAATATATTTGTGACATTAATTTATAATAAATTGTTTATCAATTTTGTTTTAATAATGAATTCATAAAGCTAACACATTCATATTAAAAAAAACATATTTGCTAGTTCAATGCAAAATAATTCATAACGAATTGATTTGATTCATTTATTAATATTTCGAATTGTATGGAATCAAAATCCTTAAAAAAAACACTAATTTGATGTTTTATACGTTGTATCATCATTTAAAATAGAAGACTTTAACTATAAGATTAAAATAATAAAAAATTTAAGGAGCCGAAATAAAAAAAAATAACTCTTAACATGTTTAAACCTAACTCGTTTATTATTTCTAAACCTAACTCATTTATGATTTTGTGTTTTCTTTACCCACTTTTATGCCACTACTTCACTATTTTTGCGCATGATCTTATGTCAATTAAAATTTATTAAAATTCTAAATTTACGAGTCTTAGATCTTCATTTAATACCATGAGTTTCATAAATTATTTAATGAGTTATTTTATAAAACTCAACTTTTGTTAAGAGATAGGGATCTAGTGCATATTTATTATTGTCAACTTATAAAATAAAACATATTTAATAAATTTATTATCTTTTAAGAGGAATATTTTAAAACGGAAATTTTTAGGGGTACATTCATGAAATTATACTAAATCACACATACACCTCTAGTTTTAAAATATACACTTACTTTTCTTATATTTTTAATAAAATAACACTAACAATTGCTAGTTTTAAACAAACACATCTACGTTTCTTATCTTTATAATAAGGAGCACTTGGCTCCCTTATTCTTTTAAGTGACATCCACTTCCTTTTTATTTTAAAATATCATATCAACTAAAATTAAAGTTTTAAAATATAAAAGTTAAATAACCTTTTATAAACAAAATTAGAATGATTTAAATATAGGTGAATTACCTTCATCTTTGTTAATGTCTTAAATGAATTTCACACATAATGGTAGTGATCTATATAGTAGGGAACTCAAGTTCGACTCTCATCTTCATGTGCTAAAATTCATCAAACCAATCATAGTTGAAGCATTACAGGTAGGATTAATATTTGAGCAACTAGGTTGGCTAAAACGTTGTAGAAAAAAAAACATCAACCTCTAAATTTGCTAGATTAAAGTTTGTTAGGAATATAAATGAGTTCACACAAAAAAAGAAAAAACTGTTAGTCATTAACCATAAATTTAGGAGTGTTAAATTAGAATTAATGTCATAATTTCTTATACGGTTTGCTTTACTTCATTAACCATAAATATCACTCTTAACAAAATGTTAGTCATTCAAACCAACAAGGGTATATATTCTCATAAACAACATTAATAAAAGAGTGCATACATCATTATAATAACGATACACATTACAAAAATTACGCATATTAAGTTCTTGACTGATACAACCACAATTAAAAATGAGAAAACGGATCAATTTAACTTATCAAGAATGATTTTTTTAAAATGTTAAAACACAATATAGATGCTAATATGCTAACGAACCGTTATAAATTTTGAAGTGAAGGATTGAGTCATGAACTAGGTTAGAATTGATTAAATTATAAACAAAAGTATAATGATTAAATACTCCTAATAAAAAAATAACTTTCATATTTTAAAACTTTTACTTTTACTTTTACTTTTTATAAATGAGTGTCAATTTGTGACATACATAGAGAAAGTAGGTATCATCTATTAGAAACACACACACACAAAATGTAAAAAACTAATCTAAAAGTAAAAAACATGTGGAAATCATATTATTAAAAACAAAAGAAATCCTTAAAATTAAAGAAAGTGTGAATTTCATTTATCATAGAAAGGCATACGAAATTCTTCTTGGAGAAAAATGCATTAGATAAACCAGCATTTCCGCTTCCACAAAACTATACCATAAATTCAACATAACTCCCATAAAGCATAAAAACAAAGTCACATAGTAACTGACTTTGGCCAAGGGTCTTACAAATCTCATCTCATAATGTTTCTACTACTTTCTGCTGCTATAGAGTGCACTACTACTTATGGTGTATTAGATAAAGTCCATAACACTATTAAAGCAGAAGGCTAAGAAAAAAGCCTAGAAGCAAACTCATGTGCCATTTCTGAGGTGATAGTTGGAATGAAGAAGAAGGAGGAGAAGGAGTTTGGCACAGATTGTAGCCATACCATGTGTCATTGGGAATGGAGGTGTCGAAAGTAAAAGTAACAGGCTCTGAGTCATAGCCAAAGATTTTCACACTCTCAGGCTTCCAACCTTGCTCTGCACCTGATCTATAGAGATACACAAAGCAGATGGGAGATGCACATGCACCATCTATTTGAAATGAGTCTGAAGAACATTGTTCAAATGTCTTTGCAAGTGGATCATCTAGTCTTGGTACATACACCTGGTAAATCATGTTCAAAGTAAACAAATCACATTAAAAGCTTCCAAGTTGCTGCAGAGCCTTTCTTATTCACTTTGAATGTGCAACTTTCAATCATGGGTTAAAACTTATCCAGCTATTTATTTCATAATGGATAGAAATATGGAATTTGTGAGGGATAAAATATCATTAATTTTTCACCTACAAAACTGGCCTATTTGTTGACAAAACCCAGTTACAATAAAAGTATATCTGAATATTTTTTTCATAACAACAAAAGTTAATCACTTTTTATTAGAAATGAGCAAGCATCTAGTGCTCTGTTAGTTAGCATTTAGCAAGGTTGCTCCAAAAACAAAAACAAAAACCTTTTCAGATGTAACGATAAGGGATAGAAAAGTACTAATTTGCCCACTTTATTTAGAAGAAGAAAAACAATTTATGTCAAACTACAGAAAAAAAAAAAAAAACTGTCACAACTACAAAACAATAAACAAATCTGGCTCCACCAATATAAAATGTGGATAAACAATATTTGGAACCATAGAGTAACAGTGTGAACTCCTGAAAGGAATATCCATGACCTTTTATTCTGGAGTTCAACATCAATTCAGGGTTTGCTATAACTCTTCTAGAAAAACATATTCATCAATATTTCCTTCAAAAAATAGGTCTTAAACCCCTTCTTTAAACACACACCACAATAAATAAACAAATAAATCTTGAAAATTGAAAATCATTGAAGGAAAAAAGGCAAAACCTGGTTTCCTTTCCCATCTCCAAACGCAATACTGATCTTATCCGTTGTGAACTTGGGCGATGAACAACTCGTGCTTATAAGCACCAAGTAAGAGCAGTTCGATGCAGTTTTCATCTATTGAACAGACAATAATAAAAGCATTTTTTAGTTTTCATTTTCTGCATAATTAAACTCTAAAAATGAAATACAAAAAAGGGTCTTCTTAAAAAATCAAGATTAAACTACCTGAATATACCCAACAGAGAAGGATTCAGCTGCATGAAGTTTCACAGAAACAGCTTCCGACTCTGAAACTGATAGGCTCACTGCAGAGGCAAAGCATAACAAGAAAAGAACAAACTTGATCATTTTTTTTCTAAGAAACTGAAAACCCCAAAATTTTGTGAGGTTCTGCACAAAAATGGTCAAAGTTCAGCGTCTCTTTGTTTTGCTTTGGAATCTATGGGTACGATATTTATATACATCACGGCACCACATAAACGGCAGGGGTAAAGCGTCGTTTATAGGGGAAGGGTGAATGCGACTTTTCACCCCTTGAATTTTTCCTTGTCCATGTCGTTCCATGTTTTATATCATCACGTCACCACATAAACGGCAGGGGGTAAAGCGTCGTTTAATGAGGAAGGGTAAATACGACTTTTCATCCCTTGAGTTTTCCTTGTCCATGTCGTTCCATGTTCCATGTTTTTATTTTTTACTGTTATATCCTTTCCGTGCTTTGCACGAGTTTGAATTTTAAAATAGATGCATGAGCATGGCAACGAGGTAACACTAAAAACAATATGGGACCAGGAAACTGTGAATTAAAACGAAAACGTGTCGGTTTAGTTTCTCTTCCATTTTCTTATTATTTGTTCATGATAATAGTAATAATAAATTTCAACAAACATAACACTATTAAAAAGTGAAAACTTGCAATCTCTTCTTCAATCTACCAACTAACTAAACTAACACAACCTCTTTTAGAAAAATATCATTATCTAATTTGATAATTACTTATTATATGTAGATATTAAAATAGAATATTGAACTCTAGACAGAGTTGATATTTGATCATGTTATAATACATTTTTTATCTCCTATGATCGCTTATGCATCCCATTATACTATTTCTATCATAACATTTACTAGTGTGTATTTGCATCTTCTGTTGAGATAACTTTCTTGTTTATAGTTTGTGGAAATAAAGAGGAAAAATATATATGTCAAACATCTTACATGGTAAAACTAATTTTAAATAATATAAGTGATGTTATTAATTAATAGCAAAATATTGTTTACTTAAACTAAATATTAATAATTTAATCAATGAAGATGTAAATAAACTAAGAATAAAGTAACATTAACTGTACTATTAATCAGTGTTAATGATCATTTTCTAAAATTCCTTTTAGGTGATACGAATTTTAAAATGGAAAATACAAAAAGAAACAGAATAAAACTCATACAAGTTTTATATTTCGCCGATTTGAAGTAAACTAACATCTGAAAAGTAAAATGAGATTTGTACTCTAGAGTCTAATATTAGTATAAATAAAAAAATCGAGTAATAATAATGATTAAATATAAATGTGATTTTTATTCTATATATATATATATATATTATATATATATATATATATATATATATATATATATATATATATGTGTGTGTGTGTGTGTGTGTGTATAAATAAGAATCAAGAGTGAAAATAAAAGTCAAATATCTAGTACTATGTTTCCAATAAAAGTTAACTAATTGCAAATCTGAAATTTAAAACAATTTATGCAATTAGGTCCACCAAATAAATGAGATGATGACATCGACATGAAGAAAATCTAACTTATAGAAGGAGCAGTTGCTTTACAACGATACAATAAAGAGATACATCCACGTTTAAGGATCAAGAGAAAGAAATATCACTCATCACAAATATCATATATTTCTTTGTCAAATTATATAATGTCTTTAAAGAATTTAAATATGTTCAATATATATATATATATATATATATATATATATATATATATATATATATATATATATATATAAATTTTCCATGAATTATTAATAATTAAAATTAATTTATAATATATAAATTGATACAAATCTCATTTTTATAAAATTAAATTAGATTTAATATCCACAAATATATAATTTTTTAAATAATTTTATCTAAAATATATACTTATATTTTTATTTAAGTTTTGTGTTAAGTTTTAATATATGTGCAAATATAGTTAAAAAAAATATGCGTATAATGTAAGAATTTGATTTTATGTAAGAAGGTAAAGTTTAAAGTTTATGAAGAATCATAATTGTATTTTTTGGTTAAATTTTATAAATAAACATTTTTTATTTCTTCCTAAAAATATGTATGGAATTATATTAAAATCATTTTAAATCTCTTTAACTTCTTTCTACTTTCTTTCTAGAAATTTAAAATGCAAGAAATTTCAAAATGGTTACCTTACTCTTTCTCTTTCAAGTGGATAACTAAAAGCAACTCTAACCTAGTTAAAGAGAACTTTGATTAAAGTTTGGTTTTTTTTGGGACCAGTATAATTGTCTCTTAAATATCCTCAATTTATTTCTTTCCCATAGTTAGGTTGCTTGAAAAATAGGACATTTTTCAAGTAGAAGAATTTAACATATATTTTTAATTAGGTCAAGCCACTTTGTGAATTTTAACGAAATTAAGTGTGTTTAAAACTTAAATGTTAGGTAGTTATTTTTGAAAATTGTTTTGACATTAATTGAATGAGAAAATTTAAACAATTCAATAATGGACCATTGGAAAACAATTAAAAGAGTTACGAGATATTTAAAGAAAACAAACAATTTTATGTTCACATATTAAGAGGTCATATTAGTTAAAGATTATTAGATATTCTGATTCAGAATTTGTGATTCAGAATTTGCAGGATGTCAAGATAGTTTGAGATTCACTTCAGATTACATTTTCATGTTAGTTGATGATGTGATTTCTTGACGCAGTATCAAGCAAATCCTTACGAGTTCATCCATTATAGTTGTAGAATTGGTAGCATACCATGAGGCATAAAATCATGGAACATGGTTGATAAATTTTGTCAAAGGGCTACAAATTGTGAAAGGAATTGAAAGACCACTTTAGTTATATTGTGACAACAAATCAACTGTATTATATTCTAACAACAATAGGAGCTCGACCAAGTTGAAGCACATTGACATCAAGCTCCTAGTTGTTAAGGAAAGTGTACAAAGTGAAAGAAGTTTCATACAACACTTAGGGACAAACTCAATGATAGCATACCCTCTTACTAAGGAACTTTCACTCAAGGTCTTTCTTAAGCATGTTGCTCATATGGATGTTTTACAATTCAAGCAATCTTTGGTTTATGAAAGTGATGACATTTTTCTAACAATCATTTTCTAGCAAATGTAATGGTTATAATAGTATCAACAAGTGTCGTATCCACAAAGATTTAGCAAGTATATTGGTAGTTAGCTTTTGGGTTTTTTGAATTTTGATAAAGTGTACATGTAAATATAAGTAGTAGTATATGTTATATAGATTAAGTGGAGTTGAGACTATAATTGGATTTCATCTCATCTTTTTTTACTATATCATAATTATCTTGTCTATTTAATACGCAAATCATTCAATATTCTGGATGTACTCTTACTTATAGATCTAGGTTCATTCCTCTACCTAGATAGAATCAATCATTGCTTTACTACGTAGGAATTTCCCACCCAACACACCCTCTAGATCTCTTGGGAGCCTCTAGCGAGAGTGTGATGATTTGATTGGACCGGACCATATTTTTAGACCAGTTTTCCAATTCAATCCAAACTAATGAAATAAGATGAGTGATCAAGTCATCTAACCAATAAATACAAATCAAATCGCAACCTATTAAATGAAAGCATATATAAATACCCAAGAAGTAGGAGTATAGAGAATTATAATTGATTACATTTAACCTCCACATGAGAGAGTTCAACTACCAATAGAATATTGCAATACAATTCCAACAACATCTACATATAAGATTTACAATAAAAGCATCTCTCTCTAACCTCATATACATATTTCTACTATACTACTACACATTTAATCATTCACTCAATGTCTCCCCCCCCCCCTCCATCCCACACATACACATGCACACACGCACCACTACTACAAAAAAGTGCGACGCCATGCTGTTGGACTGGATTCATCTCACCGTTAACTTCTCCCTTGCATAATCCCTCCAGGACTTTCCACTATTCCTTTTAAATAAACAGTTTGTATTAAATAAACAATTAGAGCCCCATGAGAGAGATGTTGAACTTTCTTCAATATATATCCTGAAACTAGGGATGACAATGAGTTGGGTCGAACACAGATAGTGCCTACTTGCAACCCCAACCCGAAAAAAAAATTCATCCGCTACTCGCACGGATATCCACTTAAAAAATACTTGCGGATACCCGCAAATATTTAAAAAATATATTTTTAGAAATTATTAAAATAAAATTTAAATAAAATTACAAAAAATATATAAAATATAATAAAAATGAAATTAAAATTTAATTTTAATTAAATTTAACCTTATAAAATATAAGTTGGTGTTAATTTTAATTAAATTTAGGGTTAAATATGTTTTTAGTCCCTAAACTATTGGCCGTTTCTGGTTTTCGTCCCTCTTTCAAAGTAAGGTACAATTTGGTCCTCATTCTTTTCGAAACATTCGTTTTAGTCCTCGGAATTTTGGTTTTAGTCCTCATTTTATTGCTAAATGAGGACCAAATTTTTAAACGGTGTTAGTTTTTGATGACTAAAACGAACGTTTTCGAAAAGAATGAGGACCAAATTGTACCTTACTTTGAAAGAGGGACGAAAACCAGAAACGGCCAATAGTTTAGGGACTAAAAACATATTTAACCCTTAAATTTAACTTCATAAAATATAAATTAAATTTTTTATTTTTTTTTGCGGGTACCAGATATCCGCGGGTACGAATAGTATAATACCCACATCCAACCTGTTTATAAGCGGATATTAAGATAACCGCAATCCACGGGTACCAACTATTCGTCGTAGATTTTATCCGCGGATATCCGCGGGCGCAGATTTTTCGGATTTTTTTTGTCATGACTATCTTGAACTATACAAAATTAGAGAAAAATACAATAGTTTTGACTTCGTTACAATACTCCTGACAATTAATTATCAAGAATAACATTTTAAGCCAAACAAACTTTTTATAGTAGTAAGTAAGGTTATAAATCACCAAAACTCATCTCAAAGAGTAAGCCAAAGAAAATACTAAGCACCTCAACATCATTACTTGAATATAAATAAATATCTGATTGAATCCTAAGACGATCCGCTCTGTTACCAATTTGCTCAACACTCTATCACATAAAATATCAAAATTAACATAATTGCAAATACATAAAAAGTACAACACATAACAGTTGTAATTAAAAGTGAAAGCAACTACACCCATCTTTGGCATAATAGAACGAGAACAAAAGGCTGATAGTATTAAAATGAGGCTTACTAGTAATTTTCTATAAATTAGCATTAAATTTTATTTCTTTTCAATCATATAAATGCACTAATAAAATGAATTAGACTTTTACTCCCTCTATGAGCTTTTAACTTCAGCAATTTGGAATATCAATTTTCAAAATTTAAAACTAGCTAATATTTGCTTAAAGCAAACCTCTTCACCAAAGACATATATAACTAGAGATGTTTTACCAT
Organism: Vigna umbellata; assembly: GCF_029865625.1. NCBI lineage: Eukaryota > Viridiplantae > Streptophyta > Magnoliopsida > Fabales > Fabaceae > Vigna > Vigna umbellata. The sequence goes on from NC_142168.1 coordinate 26,949,261, forward strand.
CATGGTGCCCTTCTGTAATGATTGAAGTTATCTTCCAATCCAATATTAAAAGTGTTAGACTTAAGGACAAAAACGGAAAAACCCCAAAGTAAATATCTACTGACTTTAAAACGAGTGCACCACGTAATCAAGAGAGAGAAAATGAGAAATGTATGTTTCTAGAGAGAAGGCAGAGCGTAGACCTCTGCTAGGGTTTCCACCTCCACCACAGATGATCAGAACCTCTGTACACCTGAGCAAAATGCAGAGATCAACAACAAGGCACTTACAAAGATACTCACGGGTACTGTATTACTTCTCAGAATTTTCATTAAACGTAAAAGTATGATTTAAAGCATTTTATACTCATAAACTGAACTGTCTGTAACTGAAAAACTTAAAAGGTTTAATGTCTCAATAGGTCCTTATTTTCACCCAGAATTTCAAATAGGTCCCTTTATTTTTCGGCATCTCAATTGAGTCCTTATTTTTGTAAAATTGAATCAAATAGGACATTTCCGTCAAATTGAAATGACGTCGTTAAGAAGGATATACTGGCAGTGTAGTTTTTTATTACGTGGCATTAAAAACGTGATTGAATTATATTTTTTTAATTTTTGAATTAAAAAATAAAGCATACAGAGTGGAAACTGATGTTTAAGTAAGGGCAAAGTTGGAAATTAAACCTAAAATTAAGTGTTGAAAGCCTCATTCTCATTTACATTGTGAAATTCAACAGTCCAACAACACATCCGTGAACATAAAATTAAAAAAGAAAAAATATTTTATGGAGAAAAAACATTTCAGCCAATAACATGCTACCACATCACCACTTTGACACATCATCATCTTCTCTAACAATCTGAAACCCTAATTCCCAAACCAAACCCTAGGGCGCCGTCAGCCACCGTCGCACCACCAGCAACCACCTTGCCGCCGCACCATCGCATCAGGCCAACACCCATCTTCCACGCGCAAGCATCTTGATCGTCTTCATCACGCCATCAACGACGGTGTTTCCATTCGAAGCCACCATGCACACGCCGCCGCAAGGCCACCAACTATCAAAGTATCTTCTCCCTCAAGCGTCAGCTATGCCGCGCCACAACCATCAATCCCATGTGCCGCCACGAAAGACCATCATCGCACCGCCACCTTCTCCTTCGTCCTCACCATCTTCCTCGCGTCGCTGCAGTTCGCACCATCACGAAGCCTCACGCTGCGACTAATGTCGTCATCGCAGATCGCGTTTCTTCCACATAACAATCCCAAATCGTCGTTGAACCTCCACTGCAAGCCTCTTCGCCAAAGCGTCGCTGCCTTCATTCTCATCCAAACTCCATGGACGCCGCACCTCCATCATCAATCTCGCACAACCATGGAAGCTTGCTCCTTCGCACAACCTGCAAACAAAGAACCCAGAATCGCACTACCCAGAATCGCACTACCCAGAAAAACCCCTAAATCGGGCTACAATAGAAAAATCTTTGTCATCCCTGTAGCCCACACCACGAACAGAAAATTTTTTGTTTTCTCCCATGAACCCTTAAGCTCAACTTTCCCCAGTTTCATTTAGATTTGGATTTCAATTGCATAGAAGATCTAACATTTAATTTTAGGTTTAATTTCCAACTTTGCCCTTACTTAAACATCAGTTTCCACTTTGTATGCTTTATTTTTTAATTCAAAAATTAAAAAAATATAATTCAATCACGTTTTTAATGCCACGTAATAAAAAACTACACTGCCAGCATACCCTTCTTAACGGCGTCATTTCAATTTGACGGAAAGGTCCTATTTGATTCAATTTTACAAAAATAAGGACTCAATTGAGATGCCGAAAAAAAAATGGACCTATTTAAAATTCTAGGTGAAAATAGGGACCTATTGAGACATTAAACCAAACTTAAAATGTTTTGTTTATTCTGACACTTCTCCTAAACAAAACACAAAAAACATGATTTTACAAAGAAACTCCACTTTTTCATCGATTGAATCGATAAAAATTTTGCTTCCGCCGATTAAGTGTTTTCCACCGATTAATAATCGTTAAAAATGCTTCCTTTGAACTTGTAAAACGTTTTTCACCGATTAATACGTGAAAACACCTTCCTCTGAGTTGATCTCCTCTCTGAGATGAAAACCCTAGGTTTTCGTAGCTCTTTTCTGTTGATCTACACCAATCTCCACCTTTCTCACTCCGATTTGCTTTCTAAGTGTTAGAAAGTGTTCATCTTTCAGCGCCTTAGTGAGTATATCTGCAATCTGGTCTTCGGATCTGCAGTATACCACTTTGAGCTTCCCTTTGCTTACTTGTTCCCTGATGTAGTGGAACCGAGTCTCAATATGTTTGCTCCTACCATGAGATGTAGGATGCTTGGCCAGGTCTATGGCTGACTTGTTGTCCACAAGCAGTCCGACATTCCCCTCTACTTCCATCTTCAATTCCTTCATCAAAGAACACAGCCAAGCTGCCTGACACGTGGCTTCACAGGCAGCAATGTATTCTGCCTCACACGATGAAAGAGCCATTATTGGTTCTTTTGTAGAGCTCCATGAAATTGGTGCTCCATCCAAGAAAAATACATACCCAACAGTACTCTTTCTATCATCTTTGTCACCACACCAATCTGAGTCTGAGTAAGCATTGATTCGTACCTTTCCTCCTGATTCACCTCTTGGCATCAAAATTCCAAAGGTATATGTACCTTTTAGGTATCTTAGAATTCGTTTAATAGCATTTAAATGAGAGACTCTAGGATTCTGCATAAATCTGCTAATCAAACCCACACTGTAACTGATGTCTGGCCTAGTATTACACAGATACCTTAGGCTCCCAACCATCTTCCTGTATTCGGTAGGGTCAACAACTTCTTCTTCAGGATCCTTCTCAAGCTTCAAACTCACCTCTGCTGGAGTATTAGCAGAGTTGCAATGAAGCATGTTAAACTTAGTTAACATGTCCAATGCGTATCTAGACTGATGCATCAACATTCCCTCATCAGTTTTGGTGAATTCAATTCCAAGAAAGTAGTTTAACTGCCCCAAATCACTCATTTCAAATTCCTGTAACATTTGGACTTTGAAATTAGTAATTTTCTCCACATTGCTTCCTATGATTAGCAGATCATCCACATACAGACACACTATCAGTATCTCTTCTCTTCCATTCTGTTGATAACATTGAACATACACTTCATGTTCAGAAACATACTTCTCAAATCCGATGCTACTCATAAACCCGTCTATTCTCTAATTCCAGGCCCTTGGAGCTTGCTTGAGCCCATATAGAGCCTTCTTCAACGTGTACACTTTGTCAAGATGCCTCTTGACTTCAAATCCCTGAGGCTGGACAACAAACACTTCTTCCTCCAGGTTACCATTCAGAAATGCAAACTTTACATCTAATTGATGCACGGTCCAGTTGAGTTGTGTTGCCAAAGAGACCACCAGTCTGATTATCTCCATTCTGGCCACAGGTGCAAACACTTCTCCATAGTCAATCCCTGCCTGCTGCAAGAACCCTTTGGCCACTAATCTGGCCTTGTACCTGGTCACCACACCTTGTGGATTTATCTTGGAATTATAAATCCACTTCAGTGTTATTGGCTTCTTGTTGGGAGGCAGCTCTGTTAGTTCCCAGGTCTGGTTCTTCTCAATTGAACCTAGTTCTTCTTGCATAGCCTTGTACCACCTTTCATCTTTCACTACTTGTTCAAATTCCACTGGTTCAGCTTCTGCTATCAAGGCATAGTGAATAAAATTTCCTTCTGACGAAATGATTGCATCATAGGCTAGGTCATAATCTCTCAGATGTGTTGGCAGCTGAGTGATTCTAGATGACCTCCTAACACTCTCCTCCCTCCTGCATACCTTTAACTCTGCTGCAGGTTCATCTCCCAACTCAATGGTTGGTCCTTCATTCTCCTTTGACTCTCATTGCCATGTCCCAACTTCATCAATTACCACATCTCTACTGATAGAAGTTGCCCCTGTTGTAGGATCATAAAGCTTGTATCCACCTGTAACATGATAACCCACCAAAATCAATGAGACTCCTCTATCATCCAGTTTCTTCCTCAACTGATCCAGCACATGCTTATAGCATAGGGAACCAAAAATCTTCAGATGCTTGACATCTGGTTTTACTCCAGTCCAGGCCTCCTCTGGTGTAACACCCTTCAGTCTCTTTGTTGGAGACAAATTCAACATATAGGTCACCCCAATAGGAAACTAGGCAGCCCTTTACTCTTCAGCATGTACCTAACCATGTTCAAAATGGTTCTGTTTTTCCTCTCTGCTGCCCCATTGTGTTAAGGCGTGTAGGGAGGAGTAACTTCATGAACTATTCCCTCTTTTTCACATTAATTTCTGAAGTCATTGGAGGTATACTCTCCTCCTCCATCTATTCTTAGAATTTTCAACTTCTTCTCACTTTGCCTTTCAACAACATTCTTAAACTTTTGAAACTGTTGCAGCACTTCCCCTTTTCTTCTCAACAAGTAGACCCAACACTTCCTGGTCCAGTCATCAATGAATAATAGAAAATACCTGTTGCCCCTAGGTGTTTCTACTTGCATAGGGTCATATACATCTAAGTATACCACCCCAAGCTTCTCTGCAGATTTCTGGGGTAAGATTCTTTGAAAACTTCCCCTTGTCTGTTTGCATTGGACACATTCCTTGCAAACAGTTCCTGCAATGTCAACCTTAGATAAGCCAATCACCATATTCTTTTGGCTTAACAGTGATAGATCCTGAAAGTTTAGATGCCCAAATCTGAGGTGCCACAGCCATTCCTCCTTACTTTCTGTTGCAGTAAAACATTGATAATTTACTTCCTCCATCACCACTTTAAATGTTCAATTCTGTGACAGCTGGGCTTGCACAACAACTTTCCTATTCTGATTGAAGATGCTGAGACAATTGTTCTCTATCTTCATCATGTAACCCTTCTGCAAAAGTTGTCCCAGACTCAGCAGATTAGTCTTCAAACCAGGTACATACAGTACCTCTTCTATTATCACTTCTCTGTCATCTTCACCTCTCAACACCACTCTGCCAGAGCTCTCTACCTTTAAACTGCTGTTGTCAGCAAATCTAATCTTTCCATGTTCAACCCCCTGCATTCTCACAAACCAATCTTTTCTCCCGGTCATGTGAGTGGAACACCCAGAGTCTAGGTACCATACAGTGCTTTTTGGTTGTTTTTCATCATCATGGGCCATCAATATTATTGCTTCAGAGTCAGAATCTTCCTCTTGGGCCAGATTAGCCCACTTCTTGGGTTTATTTTTTGCCCCTTCACCTTTCCAGCACTCTTTGGCATAATGACCCCGTTTCTGGCAGTTGTATAGCATTTTAATTTTTTCTTATCAAATTTCCATTCTCCAGTTGAGTTCTTCAGATTTTTCACCTTTCTTGATTCACTGGACTCTTCTCCTTGCTGGTCCTGATAGTCTTTACCTTTCTTGCCTCATTTTTCTCCTTTCTTGAACCCCTTCTTGCCCTTCCACTGTGTTCTGACCTGTAGGGCTTGCTCTTGGCACTGTTTGCGCTCATTGATGCGATACTCATGAGCTTCTAATGAGTGCAACAACTCCTCAATCTCTAGGATCTCCATTTTTCGAGTCTCCTCAATAGCCACCACAACATTGTCAAAACTGGATGTTAGAGTTCTCATGATTTTGTCAACAATATACTCATAAGATATTCCATCTTTACACGCCCTCATTTTATTCACTAATTCTTGTACCTTGTCAAAGTATTCTGCCACGGTTTCACTCTCATCCATGACTAGAATCTCAAACTGTCTCCTTAGTGCCTGCAATTTTACCTTCTTGTTTTTATCTCCATCACCATAGGTCTTCACAAGGATGCCCCATATCTCCTTAGCAGTAGCAACCTTGGAGATCTTGTTAAAGATCTTTGGGCTGACACACTAGTGCAACATGAATCTTACCTTGCTGTCCAGTTTCACTTGTGTCTTGTAATTCTTCAGACGCTCTGTCACTCAACTCAGGCAGTCCGTCTTCTATCACCTCTGAAACATCCTGGAAACCAAAGATGGCTTGCATCTTGATGCGCCAATCATCAAACTGCTTCCCATCAAATACTGGTAATGGTCCCTGTATTCCTCCAATTCCCGCCATCCTTTCTTGCTGAATTCTTGTAATTTCTTTGATTTTACACACCCAAAGAAAAGTTCTTTCTCCTCTTCTGGATACACACAATTCTAGTCACCGATCAGCCACTCACTTCACACACACTAGGAAAATACATCCTATGCTCTTGATATCATATTAGACTTAAGGGCAAAAACAAAAAAACCCCAAAGTAAATATCTACTGACTTTAAAACGAGTGCACCACGTAATCAAGAGAGAGAAAATGAGAAATGTATGTTTCTAGAGAGAAGGCAGAGCGTAGAGCTGTGCTAGGGTTTCCACCTCCACCACAGATGATCAGAACCTTCGTACACCGGAGCAAAACGCAAAGATCAACAACAAGGCACTTACAGAGATACTCACAAGTACTGTATTACTTCTTAGAATTTTCATTAAACGTAAAAGTATGATTTATAGCATTTTATACTCATACACTGAAGTGTCTGTAACTGAAAAACTTAAAATGTTTTGTTTATTCTAACAAAAAGTAAACAAACGTTAGCCAACATTGTCCAAGTCCATTAAATAAATAAATAAGTTAACCATCTAAAATTCTAAAACCCAGTCAAAAGTAGTTAGTTCGAAAAAAGTCAAAAGTTTCAGGTGCTTCTCTATCGTTGGGTCTATATTTGAACCAGCTAACATTTTTTTTTCTCATGCTAGGAGGTCATAAATTGTTAATTATCTCATTGAAAATTTATTCTGGAAATACTTCATTGTTCATATAATCAATGTCGACATTCCAGTTATAAATAGGTGGGAGTACCTTTTTCTAATTTTACTAACAACAGGATAACCCAAAGCAACTTAACTCCATTTACTTTAGAAAAATCAGAGAGTACTTTAGCTCCAGACAGACTATCAGTCCCGTAGAATCATGTCCATCTAATCCAAAATGGGTACTAGTGCATTACTCCTAAAAGGTATAATATTTAAATAACGTTATTCTCATAATAAGTCTTCAACGTGTAAGCTTCATGTGTGCTGGAATAAAGAAGGTAGTTTCATCACAACTAATGAATCTTACAAGTATTAAGTTATTACTAGTATATGGGAAACACATTGTTCATATTGATCAGTGACATGTTAGATAAATAACATTTTCTACCGTCCACTGTCATAAATTTTAGACAGGATTTCTGCTACAACCTTCCACAGTGATAAAATAATTTAAACATACATGAATCACACGCTATATACTATAATCTTCTAGTTTATACAACTACAAATCTTAGATACCATTTCAGCTACATTCTTCCACGGATATAATATAATTTAGGCCTAGGCGTCTACCTTCTTGGCCTTTAATTTAAGTCACAAGTTAGACACATTATAATCAGATAAGAATTTAAATATGATATATTACAAAAAAAATAGAAATAAAAGTTAGGAGGCAAAGCAAGTAAAATTACGGCTTCAAACCTATTATTACATAAGAATTGTTCTCTAACAATTAGCTAACCAATACATAAGTCTGGCATTGTTAATCGACTACGGACTAATAGTTACATAACTCGTTTAGCATCCACAACCAGACATAGCATTACTAGAATGAATTTTGCGCTAAAGTTTTTCAACACAACTAGTTCAAAGTAGGCATGCGCTAATAAACCAATACAAATAGGTGAGCTGGAAGGTGTAGTACGAAAAACAACTTCTGGGTGTTTGAAAGGTATTGGAGTAAGAGAGAGAGAGAGAGAGAGAGAGAGAGAGAGAGAGAGAGAGAGAGAGAGAGAGAGAGCAGGGGAGAGGTTAGCAGTGAAATGAACTTGACCCAACAGCTTGGTGTCACACATCCAGCAGGAATGGTCCATTGGGTCGTTGTAGATAAAGAGAATGAAGATGAGAGGCTTTCCTGAGAGGCAGCAAAGGACGGCGGGGTCAAGGTGGAAGGCTGAGGTGGAGGTGGTGGTGTTGGGGTGGAGGTCGAGGCGAAGAGAGGGAGAAGGGTCGTATGGGTAGGCAAGGTGTTGCTGCGAATTTTGCAGAAGCAAGGGGTGGTGAAGGGACGAACCCCGAAGAGTGAAGGGGTTTGGTTAGAGATGGAAGTTTCAAAACCAGATATTCAACGCAGGAAGGGAGAATGATCCATGGTAAGGAGGAAGAAAAAATGACAGCATTTTCACTTAAATTTCAAATTTTCAATTTCTAACATGGCATGAAACATGGCACACCGTTACACTGAAAAAAAATATAATATATTAAGAAAATATGACAAAGACAAAGATCTAAAAAAAATGTTCATTAATATGAATAAAAACTATTAGCGCAATAATATTTCAAAATATAATTGTGAAGTTGTCTAGACGTGTCATGACATGACATTGCTTTATAAGATAATATATACAATCATAACATATATATCCTATTAGTACCTATAAGCATATACATCACCATAGCATAACCTATAAGCATGTATTAATTACATGTAAACACCAATCTTCCCTAACTTCAATGATTTGATTATCACGATATTGTTGGCATCTACAACTAGAAAACAGGAAAGAAAAATAATATAAAATTAGTTAATTAAATTTTTACTAAAAATTAATTATGATAATTAAGATAACTTACATAAGTTGGAATTGTCCCTCCTTCACAGTATGTGATAATTTCCTTCATATATCGACACACGTAATATCCGCAATCATTGTCGTTGGATTGTTTTGGACACTAGAAAACCAAAAGTAAAAAACATCTTTACAATTTGAACATAACAATAAACCAAAACCCACAGTAAAACCAAAACCCATAGTAAACTCCAAACAGATTCAGTGCATGGTAACAAACAACTATATACCATATACAAGTTTAAACTCTTAATAGTAAGTCATGCTTTCATTACAATCGTATACTCCTCCAACCAATTTCATAATAATACAAGTTATTCATTTAACCAGTACAATGCAACAAGGGAATAAGTCTTCAACCATTCAAGAATAAAAGTTATTCACCTAACCAATACAATGTAGGCAGCCAAAACGTGAACTAAAGGTCACATAAGGTCATTCAACAATTTAATTATCCCAATCAAGACATAGTACACATAAAACATACTAGAGTAATGTACCTTAATTGATGTCCACTTGATATTGTTTGACTTAGACTTTGAAACCACGTATCATGTTTGAGTTCGATAGGTTTGTATAACCCTAGTGAATGAATAAAATTAAAGCACGTATAAGTAAAAACAATACAATTAAAATACATATATGTGAACTAAAAGTATACAACATGTATATTCTTACATGTCAAACAATTTCTTCAAATATTGCCTCATACTAATGTCTACCGCCATTGGGTCAAGATAATGAATTATCTCTAGTTTAAGATTGATTTCGAGCAAGACCTAATGTTTGCTACAATTTGAAATGAATCAACAAAATTAGAATTCATACATCTAACTTTGAAAATAATATGTTGTTGATAAAGTTGTAAAGTAAGGTATTAGCCGATATTAATAGGTGCAAGAACAAACTTATCAATCACCACATTATCAAGAAAAAGAGTAATTTTTTTTGCATTTCCTCTTTCATTGGTAGCTCATGTGTTGTGATTTGGGGTGATAGAAAAAAGAATCCTTTATCATTTGGCTTAACAAGATTTTGATATAGGTACCTTATAAAAAAAATATAAGAATGTATTAGTAATATGATAAGGTGTCAATCTAAGAATGAAATTAATGATTAAAAGTAGTATATGTTGTACCCGATATATATAGAAATTGTAGTTGCACCTAGCCATGCATAGGTAATAACTTCTTCAATAATTTTTGCATTAACGATTTCTTTATGATCATCTAGTCCAAATATTTTTTTCTCCATTTGTATTGGAAGAAATGACTTTGATGGCTTTAGTTTTAGGTATGAAGAAAGGTAGTTGCACCATTCAGGAAGATTGAGATGAAACACTTTACAATGAGTGTGTTGAATGGTTATTTTTCCTTGACATTTCTTCTTAGGTGCGACACATTCATTTGTATTATTCATCCTTTTCTTTTTAGATTGAGTGAAATCCTAAAACATCATCAATTAAACAAGTTAGGTAATAAATAAAATATGTTCATAAATATGAATAAATATAGTTGTATAAACATACCTCATCAACAACTTGTATGAGATTGATTAGCCATGCCACGAATGTACCTATTGTTTGTCCTATTGTCATCATGTTATTTTCAACAATAGGTATGTTATTTTCAACAATAGGTATGTTATTTTCAACAATAGGTATGGGCAAGGATACATTTGGTTCCAAAGCAATATCTATACTCACTTTTACATGTCCTTTAGGTAGAGGTCTACCATGTAGTGTATCACTTTTAAAATTATGCAATTTTCCATGGGCAACCAAGCAAAGTGATGGTGATGATACAAACAATTTACAACTTGAGACCCCCTACATTATAAAATATAATTATAAGATAAATTATTTAAAGTGACCAAATGTAGGGAGCTTTTAAAGTAAACAAATTACACTAACATTACTTCTAATATAGAAAATAAAATTATAAGACAATCTCCAATGTGACTAAATATGAAGACCTACGAAAGTTTAAAGTAAGCAAATTAAAGTAATAATGAAAGTAACGTAGATAAGTTAGTTACCTCGAAAAAGCTATTTGATGACCGTGTGCAACTCCCTTGGCTACTATTGACACCAATATCAGCTTCTTCAATAGTATTTGGTGTGTTAATTTTTCGAAGTGAAATAATCTCATTTTCCATTCGTGTCATTCTTTCATTGATGTCTTTCAGTTGAGCAATCAATTTATCATGCTCATGGTGTGTATAACGCTTTCTGGACGGGAAATAATCTGTGACCAACTCCAAATCTCATTCCCCTAACACGATTATACAATGGTGTCTTTGCATTTGTTGTCAACTTATCAAACATTTGAGGACAGTCTCGCATATCCTCTTCGATAACGTTTGCAATCTCCTTAACTTCATCTAACTTATATTTTGTTTTAGTCTCTTTCAGCGTATAACTTGTATTATCACGAAAATCATTATCTATATGATTTTTTCTAATTTCACCATGTTTGATCCAGCATGACTAACTTTTATCAATTCCATTGCATATTAAATGTTCTTCGAACTCATTTGCGTTCATTACCCTTGAATAACAACACTTCAAGCAAGGACAAATGATTTTACCAGGGTTTTTTGCATGTTCAACTGCAAATCTACAAAACTCTTTCACTCCATCCTCGTATTCTTTTGATAATCGACTAGCAAATATCCATTTTCGATCCATATTTTCATAATCTATCAAGATTAGTTAATATAGTATTAGCTATATATAGAAACTAACACTATTTACAATAATAAACTATAAAAAATATTCATCTCACCTCAACTTTGAACACATCATATATGTAATAAAAGTTCACAACTGCAATTTACAAAAAGAATAACAATGCAATTAGTAAAAATGAAAGGATTAGTTAAATCAAACTACAAAACATGCACGGAACCTATTCAAAAAGCACATTCAACTAGATTTATCTTACATTTATTATATATATAGATATGTCAAATTAACTTCTAGTATGAACACGTTAAGCTTAGATTGGAAGGTTTCAATCTGTTAGAACCTTGCTTTTAGATGTCAGTGGCTGGTTTGTGTATTACTGGTTGCTTAGAGTCTCAATTTCAGGAGGATAATTGCTATAAGAACTATTCCAGGTGTCTTAGCTGTTATAGTGTTTATTTTTACAGTGTTTAGTTGCTATAATGTGTGATTGTGTCGTATGACTATTAATCATCATCTAAATTCAGGTACTCAAAGAGCTCCGAAGACATTGCTTGGTGAAATCACTCTCAGGTGAATCTGATAGTTTTGGATTATCACAGCATAATGATGAGGGTATATGTTCACAATGCACACCACTGATTTTATTATCGAGAAGCACCGAACCAAGCACTATATTTTTATTTTTTAAAGGGCAGCATGGGCTTTAACATATAGTGTAGGTGCCTTACCAACTTTATTAAAGTCTAAAAGTTAATGACATTGACTTATCACATGTGACACAACATGATCTAGCATTTAACAATTAGTAGAATAAATACCATAGAAGATGCAAGCAATTGTCTCCTCTTGGCTTATAGCAACTAAACATTTCTCTGCCATATACAATCTTGAATCAACAGCCCAAAATTTACAGCTGACCATAATCCACTCTAACAGGCGTAAACAATGCTAGTCATACGATACAACTGAATCCAACACATCATTAAGTTATCTATACTATTAAACCAATGCTCATAAGCGTTACTAATCATATTAACTCATTTGCTTCACAGTTCAAACAGACTCAATATTTAAGAAGGCAATTTTCAATGACAACATCCATACAACAACGTCAATCAATGTGAACAGCAGCAACTCAGTTCTAAAATACTTAACCACGCTCCTTTTTTTTTATTATTCTAATTATCTGCCTAAAATTTTTTTATTAAATTCTCATAATTTCGTTTGAAACAGTCTTAATTACTGTTGTAACCGCGCCACCCATATTTCACATTAAATCCTAATTACAATGTAACGACCCCAAAATTAATATCCCTTAATTCCAATACCAATATATGTTTCACTATATGGACTGCACCCGCTTAATTGCACGTCCAAAACCAATTTCACTTCATTCCTCCACCTATTTTATTCTTATTATTATTAATAGTATTTTAATCAATTACTTCCTTCTCCAATTCAATGCAGCCCAAATTAGATTTCCAAGTTAAACCAGAGACACGTTAATGCCTTACAGTGCCAATCTTTCCTAGTTTAAAGTTGCTATAATAATTTTATAAAATCATCAAAAAACAAAAAAAAAAAATAGATGTTGCTACGAAGAGGTGAACCCAAGAACTCCGATGCTAAACTAGTGTTTTTACCAATTAAGCTACCTAACCAATTAACCTAGAACGTCAACTAACTCTAGAATTAGCTAATTCCAAGTACACTAGATTATCCACGTTAATTACTAAATCCTAAATCCTGGTTCATGTACCAAAATCTCAAATACTGGTGTGGTTCTCGGAATTCTAACCAATACCATGTGCAATTCTCCAACAGCCATAAAACACTGTATCTTAACCAGTTAAAATAACCCAATGCTCCTAGAGAACCTATTTAAATTCTTATTCTGCCTATAACCCTCCTTATATGTGTGGAATTATAATCTGTCTATCATTTTAGTCACATGACCGACAAGCCTATCCCACTGTTAGATCATTAATAATTCTCTTTAATTACCTCACTTCACCAAATAAAAAGAATAGTCTATATTTCCACGAACAGCTCTGTAGTAACACAGCAGAGAACTATCTCTTCTTAACTAACGAAAAATATTAAATCGCTACAACCATCCAATTAATCAGGAAATCGAGTCTCTTATACTAGCAGAAAGGTTTCGTACCGGAATAGAGTGATATGATAACCGTTGAAAGTATCACATCGACTAGAGATAAGACAAATTTATAATATATAAGTAGATGTAAACCTCATCTTATAAATCGATGTTGTAAGGTTGAGTTAGGCTTAAAGTCCACTTCTTAACATGGTATCAGAGTCAGCCTATCCTAGCGATATTTGTTGTTTGTTGGGTATATTGTCTCACCCGCTATCGGACCATCCATTAATGTCTAGTTTCACGCTCGAGATGATGCTTATACCTCAGTGTGAGGGGTGTGTGTGGATGCAAATTTCACTTTATAAACCGATTTTGTGGGATTGAGTTAAGTTTAAAGTTCACTTCTTAACACTAACTAATTTATGTATTGCACCAGATAAACTCCAACTCAGACCAATAAAAACAATGAACGTCACATACATATATAACCAATCATAACCAAAAATCTACTCCCAATCACAAAGTACGTTAACTGCATTCAGCATACAGCCATCAGAAAGAAAAGCCACCCAGTTATATAACATCACATTTCACATAATCAAAGACAAGGCTTAGCACCCAAAGGAAAGAAACAAGACATTCTGCTCCCTCAACCCACGACACATAAATAATCACAGAAAGAAATTTACAGCCCATGGACATACACATCCACAATTCATCCCACACAAAAATAAGAACATCAACCAAAACCGGATACAAAACGATTACTTCATCACAAAACTTAGAGCCAGAGAGTTAGTTTCCCCTTACAAGACCTGACACAGGCCACACACGACAACATGATCTAGCATTTAAATGTAAGTCTTCCTACTCAAATAGAATTCCAGAATTAAACTTCATAGGCCACAAGTAGTATACGTGATTTTGGACCAAAGAAAAGACTCAAACTTCAGCAGGTATTATTCATACCTATCATACATGCATAAAGCACCTAAGATCAAATTTTTAATTACTAGAAATGCCCAACCAGAATTCTCCAAAGCCCACCATGCATTTAAGTATCAAACTACCCATCTGAATTAGCAATCGTAACATAAAGAATCATAACACATACTGTAAAGAATCATACACATACTGTAACATAAAGAATCATAACATATTTAAAACCCGACCTTCATTCCTTTAGAAACACCAATCGTAACATAAAGAATCATAATTCTACACTTTTCCAATTATCATATACATACTGTAATATAATTTCTCTTTTACACTTACCACTCAATTTTACAATTTGTTATAGATCGTCAGACTTTAGACCATTATTCTTGGCAGTAGCATAATAGCTCTGCACTTCTCATTTACGTAAAGATACAAAACCGGTCCTTAGTAATATATACTTCCAACCAATTATTTAGAATCATTATACTGTACTACACACATTATACACACATTAACAGCAGCATAGTCCAAATCGTAATCATTAGAACACCTGTACATGCTGACTTAAATAGAATTTACATAAAATCACTCTAACTACCACCCATAATTGATCCCGCACTGGGTAGACCATTAACCCTTACAAAACAGGTTATCACAGAGCAATATGACACATAATGTACACTGTCACACATTTCAGACCATGAAATCAAGTTTTGTTATTCAAGTTGAGTGTTCTCAGGTCATTTTCAATCAAAAGTCAGAACATCTATACTGATTCAGAGTGTTGAAACAACGTAATACTAGTTTATGATCATACCTCAACAACCTAATGTTTAACAATACAGCAGGGCCAACATCCAGAGTACTCATATATCAGCAAGTTGAGTAAAGCCCTTAGATTATACTGAACAACCTTCAACCCATCAGAAATGTTCACAGCAATTTCACCACCCATTACAATTTAAAACCTAGTTCACTCTTACCATTCAATCATCTATGAATTAAGTTCTGAAATAAACTTAAGCATGCATTGAAAATTCTTTCATACCAATAATTTCAGAGAAGAAAATTTACCACCTCAAAGCACAAGACTTCCAGCAATTTATCATTTAGAAGCATCCCTCCTAATTAATCTACTCCTTATGGACACCCAAAATCATACCAGTATAACATTTATAAACATATTTACTCTTTAAAATAAAATAGTGAACAGAACATATATTTTTATGCATTCCAATTAACAATTATTATTGAGATAAATACCTCCACATGGGTCTTGTTAAAAAATATCACTCAGGTTAATCCATAAATTATTTAGGCTGCTAGACAGGAAATCATCACATAAATCGTTTCATGTATAGCTCTAGTTTCTCAAAAACGCATTTTAAAAATGCCAAGTTTATGAATAGAGCGTAACACTAATTTTATTGTTCAGAAACACAGATTTCGGTCCTAAAGCAATATGGCAAGATAGTCACATTCACACTTAAGCAGCAAACAGATGCAGATCATTTCTGACTCTAACCATTTGTAATACATACCACATTATATCCCAAAACCATACAAACATTATCATCATAAGTCAAGGAAAAACAAAATTTTCAGAAACAACCCATCACACACGCATACATCATGTGACCAGCCCAGTGAAAGCAACAGAGCATGATTCAATAATCTCATATAGTCAACAGAATTACCACACTTCACAGCCATGATAAACCTTGGCAACCACCCATACAACTTTAAGGTATCAAATTGATACTACATGCGTTGCATCAAGCCTCTATTGTCCTTACTACAGTTCTACAATAAGTAGGGTCCATTTAACTCTTATGTTAAAATAAAGAAAGCATGGCCTAATAGAACAAATAAAATGGGTTGCAGAGAAATAAATTGCTTGGATGGTTCAAAAATAAATTCCATAATCTCATTATGGGGGAACAACTACTATCGTAAAGCTGCCACTTTGGCAAGGAGACATGTACTAAAGAATTTGGCACCGTAAGGGATGGCCTACAAGGTAAAATAAGAGAATGAAACAACTCTAAATTCTGCATATTGACTATTATGCCTCATGTTAGGATGAAGGGCCAATACTAAAAAGGAAATTGCTTCAGAAAACGTATTGGACTCTTCTTGCAATTGAAGTTGAGTAAGAGTACATGGCATCATACAAAGGGAGAAGACTCACCAGAGGAGTATCGTTCGCCCTCAGGGTTTGCGCCGGCAACTCCGCAAGTGAGAACGGATCCTAAACCTAGTGCACGAAGAGAGATCCTACACCCAGTACACGAACGGAGCTCTAAAACAAGTGCTTCAGGCAAGGCAATGACGAGATCAACCGAAAAAGGGCAAAGGACAGACAGAGAAGAGAAGGAGAGAATGAAGAAACCTAATACCTGAAATCAATAGACCAACGAAGCCCTACAGGCAATGCCACACGAACAGTGATGAAAACGGTAGACTGAACGCGAAAACTGTTTTCGAACCTTAAGAAATAGCGGTTTTTTTTCTATTTCAAAAAATTAAAAAATAATATTAAATACTTATAGATAGTATTATTTTTAAAAAACATTATTTATTATCGTATCTATAAATAAAGCTTATTTAAAAAAGTTATTTATTGTTCTATACATTCATATATAGAGTTTAAAAAAGTATTACTCATACACACACGCACACGTATCCACTCACGTTTTCGTTGGATATTTATATAAATAATAAAAAATTACTATTGTTCATCTTCTAAAATCTTCGTGTAGGTATTATGTAGTATAATATATTGTATGTGTATCTGAGTGCCAAACATATATAAATGACATAATTACAAACCAATATTGAAACACTCTATCATTTCCCATTTTTATCGTTATTTTTAATGTTAAATAGACAATTGTTTTGTTTATCGCCCGAACTTATATATATAAATATAAATATAAATATATATATATATATATATATATATATGGGTTTGCTAACGCGTACGCTTGTTTTTCAGTTGGTACATTTTAGCAATGTGTACCGGGTTTTAGTAGACAAAAATATCCATGGATTCTAAGTTCTAAGATTAAGGGTATTTTAATAATTTTCATTCTCAAAACTAAAAAAAAAGGAAACCCCCAAACCTTTACTCACCTCTCTCATTCGTGTAAACCCTTTCTCTTTCATCTTTCTCACTCCAATATTTTCTCTGTCATCCCTACTGTAGCCCCAATTGAAAAAATCAGAAACATCCTACTATAGCCCCAATTGAAAGTTAAACAATCTTAAAAAAAAATGATTTTATAATGAGTTTTGATCTTATAATTTTTGTCTTATCTAATTTTATCCAATTTCACAAGCATAAAGGAATTGGTAATTGACCTGGAAAAAATCAGAAATACTTGTTGTTAAACAATTTCTTACAAAAAATGACTTTATAATGAGTTTTTATTTTATAATTTTTGTCTTATCTAAGTTTATCTAATTTTCACAAGCATAATGACATCCGAAAGAATTAGTAATTTTTAGAGATAATGATTCAACATATGCACAGATGATGAAATTAGAGAAATTAGTGAAGATGGTGAAATTGAAGAGATCTTGAATGAACCTTTGCCTCAAAGTGAATATGTCAATGACTCAACTCTTTAGAAAGACAAATTGTTTAAAGGCAAGTGTTTCTGATTTTTTCAATTGGGGCTAATGACAGAGAAAAGGTTGGAGGGATTAAAATACCCTTAACCTTAAAACTTAGAATCCATGATATATAAGGGTATTTTTGTCTACTAAAATCCGGTACACATTGCTAAAATGTACCAACTGAAAAACAGGCGTACGCGCGTTAGCAAACCCATATATATATATATAGATAAATTAGTATGTGAATACTTTTTTTTTAGTATGTTTAATTTATGGGTTAAATATGTTTTTGATCCCTTAACTTTTAGTGAAAATTGGAATTAGTCCCTCTTCAAAACTTTGGACTAATTTAGTCCCCAAACTTTAGAAATGTGTGAATTTAGTCCTTTTAACCAAATTTTGTTAACTTTATTTGATGTTTCAAACGCATTTCTCCGTTAACATTGAAGCAAAAATGTGTCAAATGGTATAAACAACTCAAATGCTATCATGAAACGCACTTGAAACATCAAATAAACCTAACAAAATTTAGTTAAAAGGACTAAATTCACACATTTTTAAAGTTTGGGGACTAAATTAGGCCAAAGTTTTGAAGAGGGACTAATTCCAAATTTCACTAAAAGTTAAGGGATCAAAAACATATTTAACCCTTAATTTATTTGACATACTCACAAAATTTATACACGTGTCTTTATACTTTTAAAATATGTTTTGAAATCTGACATTGAGATAATTTTAATCGGTGCATTCCATTTTAAGTAAATATAATTTTCCAAATATCATACTCGGTTTTATTCATCCTATATAGTATTATTAAAAAAAAAATCTAAAACCTCAAAAAACATGGAAGATTTGCAGACCACATTGATTTTGTTATGTGAAATTGCAATCTAGAAAAATACATATCAAATTCATAAATTTTGTGATGTTACAAGTTTGTAATAATTATGGATGTTTCCATGTTAGTGAGCATTTTCTTTTCATTCTGAATGAACAAAATTATGGTTGAAAAATCAAGTCTCTTGTTTAAAATAGAGATTTATCAATCAATGTATGATTAAAATAAACTTTTCCTCATGCATAACATCAGTAATTCCTTATATAAAATTCTTACACTCAAACAACATTACCATCCCCTAAAAGAAAACACCAGTTGGGAAGGGAAAGCCATTTGCCAGATATGGTGGATCAGTATTACACCATTTATAGCCAAACCAGGCAGCATCAGGGAGGGAGAAGTTTATATTGAAGTGTATATTGAAGATGGGAAAACATGCGTTGCTGCAGGAGATTTTCACTGATTCAGGTTTCCAATCATCCACTGCACCAGATCTATATAGCCACAGAAAACAAATATCGGATAAACATGCCCCATTTATCTCAAATACATCTAAAGAACATTGCTCGAATCTGCCTGGACCATCTAATCTTCCTTTGTATACCTGCTAAATCACAATCATAATCATAAAAAGTTTCCTTAATACCCAAAAATTGATATTGTGTACTTTAGAAAAGGTTAACCATCACAGAGCAAAAAGCTTAATTTGATTCTTACAAAGTGAGATTTTAAATTCAAATTATGTGAATGAAAAGTAGAGAAATTTTCATCAAAGTCGATGAGTATTTGTATTATCATAGTTTCAAATGAGCATGGCTCAAACTAGCTGCTAGTACTATGCTGAGTAGCAAGGTTTTCGGTAACCATTACATATACATAGATGTAATTCTTGTATAAGTTATACAAGTACCTAGTATTTTTCAGTTTACTCACTTTTGTCAATTTAAGAATATAATTAATGTTATCTTTGAACAGCTGATAAACTAGAACAAAAATCTTCTCCAAATTAAAATGAAGATAAAAAAAACTAAAAGGGTATTGAATATCATGGTTCTAGAGCTGAATTTCAATTCACTGTCAGGTTTTTGCTTCCAGCTTTCTTCTATAAACAATGCATTTATCAGTACTTGGTTCAAAACTAGATATATCGAACCCCGTTAATCATGAGGTGGAAGAAAGAAAGAGAGAAACAAAATTTCAAATTCATTGAATGAAAAATGCGAAGCAAACCTCGTTGCCATGAGCATCTCCAAAAGCAATTCCGATCTTCTCCCATGTGAACTTGGGTGATGAACACCTTGTAGATATAGTTACAAGGTAAGAACAGTTCTGTGGAGTCTTCGTCTGTTGAACACAAAAAGTAATCATGAAAAAAGAAAAAGAAAAAAGTGTTGCTTGAAAGATCACACTTCGTACCTGAATATAGCCAAAAGAGAAGGAATCAATTGCAGGATTTTGAAGAGAATTAGATTTGGATTCTGAGACTGAAAGGGATAATGCAGAGGCAAAGCAGAAGAAAAGAAGAACCTGCTTCATCATTTTCTTCTGCATAAACTTTCACTACAAAAGTCAATATAGAAGTCGTGCTTTAGATAATTATTAGTTTAATTATATGCCACTATGTACCCCAATAAAGGACCACCCTAAGTTATTATAAAATAAATACTACTTGTTCGAATGAGATTATTCGTAAGTTTAAAAAATATATATTTTTTATACGATAATGTTAATTCGTACACAAATTAAAGTGGTTATATATCATATTTTTTACAAATTAATCCTTACATAAATTAATTCCATTTATGAATTTTTTTTTCACTTTTAAATCATGTACTGTAGGATACCTAATTCACCAGCGGTCGACCGGTAACCCGGGCGACATGGCGACAGTTAAAACTAATAATAAGGGTATGCAATACAAAGTTCCCCTACGGTTGTAATGTCACACGATTACATGTTGATGTCGACCACTTGGTGATGTTGACCATTTGGTGATCGACAACCAAACAGTGACGTCGCGACATATATCGCTCGCACGACATCTCGTATGTTTATGTCGACACATACGACGGTCGACATATAGTGAGCGATATCATAGTAAACGGTTCAGCAGTTAAGAATAAGCAGTTACAAATATTAGCTTAACGCCACGAATCACGCAAGTAATTGACTCAGTATCAAACACGACCTAGCAGTTACAACTTCCAAATAGTCCACTTCGGTAACTGTCCGGATTTCCAGGTAAAAGGTTTATTTCCCTGTTTTAAATATGCAAAGCAGACCAGAAAAAAGGTACGTTTTTTCCCTAAAGAAAATTAAGAGAGAGATTATTCTTCTTCTGATCGATCACACATTCCTTTCTTGACTTGAGCGTCGGAGTGCCTTTGCAGGTACCCAGCCCATCTTCCTTCAGAGAGCAGA
Source organism: Vigna umbellata (assembly GCF_029865625.1). Classification (NCBI taxonomy): domain Eukaryota; kingdom Viridiplantae; phylum Streptophyta; class Magnoliopsida; order Fabales; family Fabaceae; genus Vigna; species Vigna umbellata. The sequence continues at coordinate 26,970,585 of NC_142168.1, forward strand.
GTACAGAGAGAGAGCACCGTAATAGACATCACAAGAAGAAGCTGTCCAGATTTGTTAGGTTGGTATCTCGGTCTCCACATCTCTACCGAAACAAATCACTTTAATGAAAAAAAAGTCGTGACATGTATTTCAATCCATGAGCTGAATAATTTTACATAATGAGAACCATCCAAAACAAATTGGTGGTTTGAGTGTAATAACAAAATTTCGAAATTTGAAATATCCGCACCCTGATTTACAATTCATTTTAAGACAGATATTTTAACAATTTTTTTAATAATTATTTGACAATATATATTTAAAAGAGATCAATTACAAAATATTATATAAACTATTATAAAAAAGTTGTCGAATTATAAAAAAAATATTTTCCTTCGTTTTATTTTCACGAAAACTAAAGAATAATTCAAAAAGGTTTAATTCCTATTTTGGTCCCACTTTTCGTAGGGTCTGTTCAAATTGGTCCTACTTTTTTTCAAAAGTTCACTAAGATCCCACTTTTCGAAAAAACGGTGCAAGTTAGTCCTTTTTGGTTACGGCGTTAAAAAACTAACGGCACAGCTGCCCAGCTGGAAGAAAACTGATGAGCTGTACATTTTTTTTGTTGACGTGGCACTGTGAATTGGTGATTCATCCTGAGAGCAGTGGATTCATGGCTGTTTTACCCAAATTGAAAAGCAAAGTTAGGGTTCTGAAATCTAAAAGCAGGAGGTTTCAGCAAAGTTAGGGTTCTGAAATTTAAAAGCAGAGGTTTAGGGTTAGGGATAAATTCATCACAGAGTTGTTCTTCCTGTTCGAAGGCAACCTCCAAAGGATTTTCGCAATCCTCACACGGTGTTGTTTCCAGGGGAGTTGGGATAACCCCTATTTGCCACTGTGGTGATATTGCTGTAATGAAAGTTGCTAGAACTTCAAGGAATGCTGGGAGGAAATTTTGGGGATGTCGCCATTACAAGGTGTTTTGAATAGCGTACTGTCCACTTCCATGTGTTTTGGATTTTATTTGTTTTAACATTTTTGTGTTCTTGGTGAATAATAGGGTGGGATATCAAGTGGGATGTCATGTAATTTTTTCAAGTGGTGTTCTGAGGACAATGCTGATGATAGAGATGGTACAATTGTGAGACAAAGCAACAGGATATTTGATCTGGAAAATAATGTCAAAGAGTTGCAGAGAAGGATAAAGTTCTTACTTGGAGTTGTGTTTGCTGTTATTGTGTTGAACATTATGACATTGTGGTTGTGTTTAGCTTGATCTTAGGTGTGCAATGTGCAATTTATGTTTTGTTCATGTAATGGGTTAGGTGTTTAACATCATGTTTTGTTGATGTAATATCAGTTGTTGTAATATGAGTGAACAATCTGAGTTCGTGCAATAAAGTTCGTTTTAGTCCCCCCTTCGTTTTAAAAATGTTAAATGTGGTCCCCCTTTGCTTTAAAAATTGTTCACGGTGGTCCCTTTTTCCTTTAAAAATTGTTGAAGGTGGTCCCTTACGTATATTACTGTAATACATATTAAGGATACCTGGCAAAAAACAGATATAATTACATAATATCACTACTTCCAAATATCACAACATAATATCAGTACAACTATAATAAGATATTTAATTAAAGTGCTTAATAAGAATTCAACATAGACAATGAAAGTGCTTAATAAGAATTCAACACACACAATTAAAGTACTTAATAAGAGTACAAAATACATCCAAATACATCCAAATTAATGGTAATTAATGGGAAGGAGTTGATCAAATTCTGAGTGGGGAGATGAGTGTTGGTCATTGATGTAAACGCAAGAAGTGTGGAGTGACCCGTGATGAGTAGAGGGACGAAGTAGTGCAAGGGATGAGTGTTGAAAAAATGGTCTGGTAATCGTTTACAGAATCCTGGTAAACGATTACCCGAGAGAAAATTGGATTTTGTACATAAAGTCCAACATAGGTAGTCAGCCAGGTGAACAGGGGTCACCATTGGAAAAAAAGCTTAGTTTTAGGCAGTTGTGCACCTGTCTGAGGCTGGTCCAGGTGTTTCAGTGGTGGGAGAGGGTGGTTGGTGATGTGATGTGAGTCCAATGAGTGTGGGGTGACCCCTCATTAGTTGGAGGAGCAAGCTCTGCAAGGGATGACTAAGAGTGTTCAAAAAAGGGCTTGGTAATCGTTTACAGCATCCGTGTAAACGATTACCCGAGAGAAAAATGGATTTTGTACAGAAAGTCCAACACAGGTACTCAGTCATGTGAACTGGGGTCACCATTGGCCAAAAAGGTGAGTTTTAAGCACTTTTGCACTTTTCTTAGGGTGGTCCTGGTGTTTCAATGGTGGGAAGTGATGTTTTGGCACCCCATGATGGAGGAAAAAAACAATGTTTATGAGATGAGCAACTTGGGTGAGATAACATGCTGTCAACTTTGACCTTTGCTGGCTATTTTACTGATAACTTTTCCCACCGACCTCCAAATGATGTGATTCTTTTTTTATTAGAAACTAGACTCAAAAATCTTTCCAATGACTACTAATTTGTATTTTTTGGACATCTGAGTTGATACAGTTTATTCTTTCAAGTTAGCATTTCATATATTTTTGCCAACTCTGACCTTTGCTTGTTCTTTTGCTCATAACTTTCTCCACCGAACTCCAAATGAGTTGATTCTTGTTTTGTTGGAATCTACACTCAAAGACCTTTCAAATTATGCCTTAGAAATCAAGTTTACACCTTTTTTGACACTGTAATCGATTACAAGGACACTGTAAACGATTACCCGAGAGAAAACTGGATTTTGTACAGAAAGTCCAACACAGGTACTCAGTCAGGTGAACTGGGGTCACCATTGGCCAAAAAGGTGAGTTTTAAGCACTTTTTGCACTTTTCTTAGGCTGATCCTGGTGTTTCAATGGTGGGAAGTGATGTTTTGGCACCCCATGACGAAGGAAAAAATAAGGGTTATGGATGTAATATGAGTGAACAATCTGAGTTCGTGTAATGAAGTTCGTTTTAGTCCCCCCTTTGATTTAAAAATGTTAATTGTGGTCCCCCTTTGCTTTTGAATCTGTTCACGATGGTCCCTTTTTCCTTTAAAAATTTTTCAAATTGGTCCCTTACTACATTACTATAATACATATTAAGGATACCTGGCAAAAAACATAATATCAGTGCAACATATTTAATTAAAGTGCTTAATAAGAATTCAACATACAGAATGAAAGTGTTTGATAAGAATTCAACACAGACAATGAAAGTGCTTAATACATCCACAATTAAAGTAGTTAAGAAGAGTACATATTAATACATCCAAATTTTCAACTAAATCTATGGATCTTTTCTTCTAATGTTTAACTTCTGCCTTTGTATTGGCTCACTTAAATCTCGGATGGAATCTTGACTTGGTTGTGGTGGTTGAGGAGATTGGGGACTTGATGGCTGTGAAGGTGCAATGGGTTGTGAACTTTGTGCCTGTGTTGATTGTGTTGGTTGGATGATGGCTGGATTTAAAGGGCACATTTTTTTGTTGTGCCCCAGTTCACGGCAGATACTACATCTCTTTCGCTGCCCACCAACACTCATCTTGGTCCCATCTTTTGTTAGCTCCCATGGCTCCATTCTTCTTTTTTTCTTGGGTCTCCCAGGCATGTTCCTCTTAGGTGGTGGCAGTACATCAGGACAAGTAGTTTTTTCCCATAAGAGGTGGCCATTCCCCTGGAAACAACACCGTGTGAGGATTGCGAAAATCCTTTGGAGGTTGCCTTCGAACAGGAAGAACAACTCTGTGATGAATTCATCCCTAACCCTAAACCTCTGCTTTTAAATTTCAGAACCCTAACTTTGCTGAAACCTCCTGCTTTTAGATTTCAGAACCCTAACTTTGCTTTTCAATTTGGGTAAAACAGCCATGAATCCTCTGCTCTCAGGATGAATCACCAATTCACAGTGCCACGTCAACAAAAAAATGTACACCTCATCAGTTTTCTTCCAGCTGGGCACCTGTGCCGTTAGTTTTTTAACGCCGTAACCAAAAAGGACTAACTTGCACCGTTTTTGCGAAAAGTGGGATCTTAGTGAACTTTTGAAAAAAAGTAGGACCAATTTGAACAGATCCTACAAAAAGTGGGACCAAAATAGGAATTAAACCATTCAAAAATGTAACGAACCAATTATAAACTGACATAAAGTATCATTGAAAAATATTTCCATACACATTCTTTGTGCCTAGCGCAGGGCATAGCAAACACCGCTTTCATTTCATGATACCGAAAACCACTCTTCACTTCAATTTGGTTTTCATTATCTGTTCTCACGTGTATTTCTGTGATTCTCTTTCTAGATTCTTTGTCTCTTAATGTTGTGATGTTCTCGCGTCTTCGTCAACCTTCCACCTTTTACCATACTTATTCATTCATCTCCACGATTTGACTAACCGCGGACCCAGAAGTTTGATTAGCTCTAAAACTTCAAATTTCCCGTTTTATTTGTGTTTCTGTTTTTGTAATTTGGATTTGGCGTTTTGAGGATCATGGGGTGGTACAGAGGGGGAAAGCTCGTTCATGATCTTTTTCGCAACTTGGCTTCAAGGGTTACGCCTCAAACTCCAGCTTTTCAGCGTAGTTCGAGAATTTGCCAATCTGGGTATTTGGGTTCAGGTTCAAAAGGTGCTAGTTTTAATGGGTTCTCCTCGTTTTGTTCAATTTCTAAGAGACTAGGCGCTCGAGGCGTTGATGGAGTTAACAAGAACCTTCGCAATTCGTTTCTGTTTGGGGCTAAGAGATTTTACTACGTGGATCCTAACAATGTGCAGCATTTCAGGCCAAGAGGCCCAAGGCGTTGGTTTCAAAATCCTAGGCATGTTTTCATTGTTGTCATGGTTGGTTCTGGAGTTTTAGTCACTGTTTATTTTGGGAACATGGAAACAGTTCCTTACACCAAGCGAACCCATTTGATTCTGTTGTCGAAAGCCATGGAGAGGAAGCTTGGGGAGAGCCAGTTTGAACAGATGAAGGCTGGTTTTAAGGGCAAAATATTGCCTCCTATACATCCTGATAGTGTGAGGGTGACAATGATTGCAAAGGATATAATTGATGCATTGCAGAGAGGATTGAGGAAGGAGCAGGTGTGGAGTGATTTGGGGTATGCATCAGAGCATTCTACGCTGAGTGAAGGACATGGAAGGGAGACATTGGATGCATTGGCTGCTGGGAGTGGTGACAAAATTGAAGGGAATTGGCACAAGGACGATGAGATTCTTGATGACAAATGGATTCAGCAAAGCCGGAAAAAGGGTCAGGAGAAAGGTTCAGAGGCTGCTACATCACATTTGGATGGAATAAATTGGGAAATTTTGGTGGTAAATGAGCCTGTAGTTAATGCTTTCTGCTTACCTGGTGGGAAGATAGTTGTGTTCACTGGTTTGCTTGAGCATTTTAAAAGTGATGCAGAGATAGCAACAATTATTGGACATGAGGTATTATACTTGTGCTTGGATTAAATTTAAGTCCTCGCTTTTGCAGCTTAATATGCCTACCTTGGCAGACCTAAAGCTCACACCGTACAGCTTGCTAACGTGTTCTTTTGCACAAATGATATGCAAACATGTGAGTTTATATGGGTTTTATTGTTAATTAGGTTGGGCATGCTGTTGCAAGACACAGTGCAGAGGGTATTACAAAGAACCTGTGGTTTGCTATTCTACAGTTGATACTTTATCAATTTGTGACACCTGATATAGTGAACACAATGTCATCCCTTTTCTTGCACCTACCTTTCTCCAGGCGGTATGCTTTGTTTACCATCTCTCTTCCTAACCAATTGGTTTCCTGTATGATCTGTTATAATATTAGATTCATTTAGTGGGAATTCATTGAAAGATAGTACTTGCCATGACTTGTTGAAATACGTTGAGTTTATAAAGCAGTGTTGTTGCTTTGTTGGATTTCTAAATAAATTGCTTTGCTATATCAAGCAGAACAAGTAGCTTATCACAATGTTCCTTCAATTTGGCTGTTGAACCTTAAGTACTTATATTTTTCTTACATGTGAAACATTATGTGAACTTGACATACATTCATTTTCTTTGAGTAGTTAGAGATTTTTTTAAATTACAGAAGAAGTTAAAAACAGAAACCAATTCATGTCCAATTATGAAGTGGAATCTATATGCAAATTGCATGATTACTATCTAATTTACCGTGACTTGAATATATCTTGTGTTCAGATGTATGGTTTTTGTACCATGATAGGATGAATCCAGTTGATGGATACATACTGAATGACAGAGCTGATATTTGTTGCAGTTGTACACGTATAGTCAATATTTATCCTTTTAGCTTCTTAATCACAGTAGAAATATAGAGATGTATGATTGATTTCTTGGACAACCTCCAAATGATTCTTGGAAGTATCTGTCAAATCTATCCAATTGGGATGATTCCATCTAGCTTGGACTCTGGACACTAGTTGAGAAAAAAAAAAAAGGCAGAACATTCACTATGCTTTGTTATATGAAGGCATTAGAAAGCAAACCTATATATGGTATGTTCACTGCATAGCAGTTAGCATCTACATGCATTACTGCATAAATGGCTTTAGTAAAGGAAAACCCATAGCACTAGACTCCTCCAGAGGATTACTCTCCTCCTAACCAACTCACAAACTCCTACTTCCGTACCTCCTTCTCACTCTCCCTTCTCTCTCCTATAACAGAATTCCCCCTTCCTAGATTCTTGACACGTCATTCCCCCTCCTAACTAACTTCTCTTTCTTTCCCTAACCCCATTTTCTTTCTTGTGACATAAACATTCGATATTTTGGGCCTCATTGTTCCTTCTATAATTGTTCCTTGTTGAGTAATAGGCCCATGTGCACTTCCCACCTTATGATCCTTATTAGGAGTCCTATCACTTATCCTCTTATCTTATTTTTAATTATCTTTTTCTACTGCTATTTGTGCTTTAGATTTGTTCATACTATTTGTGCTTTAGATTTTTTCATACTATTTGTGCTTTAGATTTGTTCATACTATTTGTTAGGACCGGGAGGGTTTATGAAAGGAGAAATATTGTAGAGAAATAAAGATGAGTACTTAACTATTGGGCAGTTAAGGGGGCGGAAAAAGGTCTATAAAAAGGACCTCTTTTGTAGTTACAAGTAGACAGTTTGACATTTGTTGATTTGTTGACCAGTCATAGCACCTGGTGAAGGAGGTTAAGCTCCTGGACTATTCTGTATTTTTGTTTCTTTCTTGTGAATACACACCCATTATTCATCTCATACTGTGTGGTGTTTGTTTCTGTGAGCGTAAGAGTGTGAGTGAGTTAGATTTCTTACCTGAATCCCTAACACTATTTGTGTTTCCTTTCTGCTTTTTAAGGTTGGCTTTCCATTGAAATTGTACACGTCTGGTTGTGTTCAAACTGCCAGTTTTTGTTCGTCTTGGTAGATTTTCATTGAAATTGAAGTTTATTATAATTACAACAAGCTTCTGTGATGCAATGCTAATTATGGACCCATCAACAATAGTAATATCGTTTTAGTGTTGGTTCTTTGGGTTACAAATTTTCTAAAAACCTCAATTTATTCACAGGATGGAAATAGAAGCCGATTACATTGGGCTGCTGTTAATTGCATCAGCTGGCTATGATCCCCGGATGGCACCTAAAGTTTATGAGAAGCTGGGAAAGATTACTGGTGAGTCTGCCCTTAGAGATTATCTCTCTACTCATCCTTCCGGAAGAAAAAGAGCAGAATTGTTGGCCCAAGCCAAGATAATGGAAGAAGCGTTTTCTATATATAGAGACACAATAGCAGGACGTGGAGTTCAAGGTTTTCTTTAGAACTGCACAACCACCCTTTTACGTGATTCAAACTTCAATGAAAGGTTTTTATGTTCAATATAAACTTTAATGGGAGATTCAGCTTAGCTTAAACTATACAGAGTTGCAATCAATTTCTCTATTTGATTGTGTGAGAATACCTTCTTGCATTCTTTTACAAATGAAAAATGCAAAAGAACTTTTTCTATGATGTGCACGAATTTATTAAAAGCGTTATAAGGAGTGATTATTGAGTTTGATAACTTTAAATTCAATTCGAAACAATCTACTTATTTGACTTTTTAATTCAAAAGAATAAAAGAGAAAAAACAATGAGTTGAAATCGTATTTAATGAATGAAGAAAATGAGTTAATACAGTAAATAGAAGAAATTTCATATCTTCGAATATGTGATATGATATGCCTGACAAGATTAAATCTATTCTTATACTTATAACATCTGCTTTTATCATATGTATGATTTCACTTTACCTCAAATTGGTTATCTAATTAAAATATAGTATGTTATTTCACTAATTACTTCCACTACTTCAACACTTTTTTTCTTCAATTTGACATGTTCATACGAACATGTGAAGTCATTTTTGAACACAGCTTCTTCCCTAAATTGACTAAACATCTAAAGTTTCCGACAACTATGAATAAGAGAAAGAACATTGTATTGAAACATAAAATAAACAATGTCTAAAAAGAACCTTTGCATTGAAACAATGGTTAGAAAATTAAGGGTGGTAAAAAGGACATAGTCTCATGAGTAAACTTGACAGTTTAGCTGAAAAAGAAAGGGATTGAGATGACATATTCAATCTAGCATCCTGACACAATTCGTCTAGTTTGATAATCTGACATGTCCATTCGATAGTTTGACATCATTAAAAAAATCTAAATGTAAGGAATTCGTTCACCATAACACTCAGTATCACTAAAAAAATCTAAATGTGTGAATTTTTTTTTTTGTATTTTGAGAAACTCAAAGCAAGTAGAGATACTGGATTTAAATAAATGATAAATAATTCAAAATACAATCCTGTAACCTGCTCGACAATCTGCCCAACAACCCTTCCAACCTAGCATGAGCCTGCTCAGTTCGGTATTTTAAGTTATAAAATTTAACCTTTTCTTTTAGTGATAGGTCAACTTGGCCTAACCTGTTTTTAGCGAATGAAAGTTGAACTGGATTTAAACAGGTCAAATTGACTCGTTTTCTTTTGTAGAAAATGTCATTTTTAACAGTCGAATTATTCCTTGGTAACTGAAAGGAATAATTTAAATTACAGTAGAAAAGTTCAAGAGTGAAACTGACACTGAAAGTCTCAGTCCAAGAGTGAAAGTCTCAGTCCACGTACACAAGAAACAACATGAGAACATTTAACTCAGATTTTTCGATGTTTCTTTTTGTTCGAAACATTAGAGGGTTACTCCCTGCACCCCACATTTTTTTAAAATTTCAAAATTATCCTTTATATTTTAAAAATTCTTCAACAGATGTGCCACATCCGTTGAGTTTCTTTTTTTTTATAATTTTTAGTTTTTTAATTTATTGTATTTTAAATTAATATATAAATATTATTTAATTTTTTAAAAATTATTAATTAATTATTTATAAATTAATTTATTTTATTAAATAAAATAATTATTATTAATTTAATTTGTGTATTATTATTTAAATAATAATTAAAATATTTTTTATAAATATATTAAAACGGATGTGGCGACATCCACATTCGTTGCATTTTTCTTTTAGTTTTTAGTTTTTTTATTTTTTTATTTTGAATTAATATATAAATATTATTTAATTATTTTAAAATGATTACTTAATTATTTATAAATTAATTTTATTTTATTTAATAAAATAATTATTATTAATTTTAATTTATGTATTATTATTTAAATAATAAACAAAAAAATTTGTTATAAATATATTAAAACGGATGTGTTACATCCGTTGCATTTTTTTTAGTTTTTAGTTTTTTATTTTTTTTTATTTTTTTATTTTAAATTAATATATAAATATTATTTAATTATTTTAAAATTATTACTTAATTATTTATAAATTTATTTTATTTTATTTAATAAAATAATTATTATTAATTTTAATTTATGTATTATTACTTAAATAATGATTAAAAAATTTGTTATAAATCTACTAAACCGATGTGACGACCGTTGAATTAGTTTTTTTTTTTAGTTTTTAGTTTTTTAATTTTTTAATTTTAAATTAATATATAAATATTATTTAATTTTTTTAAAATTATTATTTAATTATTTATAAATTAATTTTATTTTATTTAATAAAACAATTATTATTAATTTAATTTATATATTATTATTTAAATAATAAATAAAATACTTTTTAAAATTTTATTAAACGGATATGGCTCATCCGTTGAAGTTTTTCTTTTTTTAAAATAAAAATAATAAATTAAAATATAAAATATGTAAACGGATGTCAACATCCGTTCATGAATGTCAACATCCGTTGAAGGTGAAAGAGATGTTGACATTCGTTTTATAGAAGAACAAATTAAGTATGAGGAGGTGCAGAAAGCGATGATTGTGGAGTGAGCAACTCTCGAAACATTACTCACACGAGAGTTACTCCCTCCACCACTACACAGTGCTCCCTGCACCTCTCCGTTCCTTTTCTACCCTTGAGTAATATTTAAACGGATATGAATATGCGTTGAAGGACAAACGGATGTTGACTTCGGATTGAAGGACAAACGGATGTTGACATCCGATTGAAGGACAAACGTATGTTGACATCCGTTTAAGCCCCCAAACCGAATGAATCAATTGAGAAAAATATAAACCAAAATTCCAGGCTTGTCACGTGTGAACTCATAGCCCCAACTGGCGGGCATTCTCAGTTACCACCAGTACTATCAGTTGCCGCCTCCGCAACCTCCTCCATTGTTGGCGGTGATATCACTACCACCTAGCGCGGTTGTCCCGCCGGTGCACCATGGGCATCCGCCATACGTGGCTCAGCATCAACAACAAGCGGTGTTCGGTTCTTACGGCGCTCCTCAACCCTCCACAAAAGAGGTTTGCACCCTCTTCATCGCTGGCCTTCCAGAAGATGTAAAGCCCTGCAGAATCTACAATCTTTTTCGCGAATTCCCCTACTACGAGTCTTCACATCTCTGGACTCTTAGCAATTCGTCTTAGGTTGATTTCAATTTTAATTTCTTGGGTATCTTTATTTATGAATTTATGTGAATTGTTTCACTGATGTGGTTTTCGTGTCTTGGCAGCCTTTTGCTTTTATTGTGTTCACAAGTCAGCAGTCAACAATCATGACAATGCATGCTCTGAATGTGAGGATCTCATCATAACATTAATTTTTTGTTACTTGTTTTGCAGGGCATGGTGTTTGATCTTGGGTAAAAAAAGTAAATAAATATAGTTAAAGTAAAAAAAGGGTACTTTTGAATTTAAAAAAAAATTGGGAAGGTTTAGAAAGGTGTAGGAAGGATTTGGTGGTGGTGGAGGGAGCAACTGCCTACTCAGAGAGTCTACCAATACAATACGGCAGGCCCATTTAAACAAGCCCAGTGTCTTTTAACTGAAAAAAAAAATTAAGTACTCAGTTCTTTTTTTCTACTTGGGAAGAAACGAAACAGAAAATCAGAATCTGAGTTCTTCAAACCCAAACCCTAACATTACAACAAAAAAACCAATGTATCGATTTTTCTCTTGCATTCGCCATGGCCGTGGATCTTCCCTCGTATCTCTCCTTGCATCAAAACCTGCGTTTCCATTCGATGCCGCTATGCGACCTCGCCGCTTAACTCAAAACGACGGTACTCTTCGAATCTCTCTGCTTTCACTTTCATCGTTGTTGAAATGGAGAAACGGATCTACTCATATTTCGTTTTGGTTCTCGACTGAGGAAATGGAAAATTGTAGGGATTTTTACATTCGTAATTTGACAGCGTATTTTGGATGTGTGGATGGGTAGAGATTAGAGACCGTGTTGACTGTTTTCGAACGGAAAATAATATTATGGAAAAGGGAATGTTCAATTTTTGTCCTGACTTGCGTTGTTTGGTTTGTGCGAAATTGGTGAATGAAGCTGTTACTTTGTTATGGAGTTCACTTTGGTGGAGTTTTTAATCATGCTTAGAAGTTCGTCAGTTTTAGGTTCACATTGTGTTTTTTGTGTGTGATAATAGCATGAGATACGATGTTGGATTTGTACACGAGTGCTTTGCTCGTGGTTTCGTATTGTATGCCTAACAAAGGTTTTGGAAAACGGTTTTTGACCCCGTGATTTTGGCAACCATATTGTTTTTAAGTCTTTGCAACCATATTTGCGGCCATATTTGTCTGTAACTTTTGGAAAAATCAATGATCCGAACGAAAATTCAAGAGTCACTGTAATTTAAAACCTGGTGCGGAACTTGGACCGGTCTTTTTCCATAGCTGTTTGTAGAATCTCATTTTTCTTATGTCTGGAGGAGTTAATTTTTTGTAATGCCAAGAGAGATAGACTCATTTCTATTATTCTTATATGGAGGAGTGAAAATTTAAGCTTCCATTGTTGTGGAAAAATGACTGTGCCCTTCTTTTTAAAGATTTTGACGAGGTCTTCAAGCTATTAGAGATGATGATGATCTTGCGTTCTTCATGTTGAATAACTTGAGACCATATATGTTTTTCTCATTATGATTATTTTTGGATGCCTACATTTAAGGGGATTTATCTTCAGTTTTTTTAGTACTTATTTCCTTTTATTTGGTTTGAAATATGGGTGGTGCGGTAGTGACTGATTACTTGTTTATTTGAATTTTCTTGACATTTAGCGTCTGGTTCTCTTGTAACTGCAGGACATGTTAGGGGATTTTCAAGTTCAAATTTTGATTGGAGGAGGCTTCAAAGTAGCCAGAATGTGAATGCAGAGGGGAATGCTCGTCCAGACATGCAGAATTTAGAAAACCGAAAACCCAGAAACTGGAATAATGGGAACCAGAATGTGAATGCAGATCGCGCTTATCCAAATTTTATGCAAAATAGAGAGAACGTGAATAGCATAATGTGGAATAATCTGGGCCAGAATGTGAATGCAGGGGGGAATGCTCGTCCAGACATGCAGAATTTAGAAAACCTAAAACCCAGAAACTGGAATAATGGGAACCAGAATGTGAATGCAGATGCCAACGCTTATCCAAATTTTATGCAAAATAGAGAGAACGTGAATAGCATAATGTGGAATAATCTGGGCCAGAATGTGAAAGCAAATGCAGACGCCCCTCCCGATTTTATGCAAGATAAAGAGAACATAAACCTCGAAAGCAAGAATGATGTTGGGACTGGCTGGAATTCTAGGCCAATGGACTTTGTAAGAGGAATTTTAGATGCAGATGATTTTAGGAGAGGTGGTTCCTTTCAGTATCAGTATGAGCAGGATGCTGATCATGTTCATATAAAGATGTTACGTAATAATACCTTTGTGACTGTAACAGATTCTAAAGGAAATGTAAAACTTAGTGGCTCTGCTGGTTCATTGAAAGACCTGAAATCAGGGCAAAAGCTTTCTAGGTATGCCGCCGAGGCAACTGCGGAAGTTGTGGGCCGGAGGTCTAGGGCTTTGGGATTGAAATCTGTGGTCATGAAAGTGAATGGATTTACCCATTTTAGAAGAAAAAGGCAAGCGATACTGAGCTGGAAGGAGGGCTTTACTTCTGATTCTCGAGGCGGTAGAAATCCAATTGTATTCATTGAAGATACCACTAGAAAACCCCATAATGGCTGCAGATTACCAAAGAAACGACGTATTTAGGTGTTTGGTATTGAGGTGGGTGGAGAAACATTATTTTACTTGGATAGAGACACTTTAGGTGCTGTTTTGGGCACATGATGATACTTATCTTGACCACATTACTTGTAGACTATCCGTCTCCTTCCTCCTGTACAATTTTGAAGATTAAATAATCAGAACTTTCTGTAACAGTATTTAATACTGATTGTTGATTTCTGTCACTGTCGACCAGCCTTTTATAAATTGAATGAATATGAAAGTCAGCGATTATTAATGTTCTGGCGTTTAAAAAATGCTTTATTCTATACAAGGGATCATTGCTCTGTAGCATGGTTGTAGATTTGTATTTCGCACCATTGATTTGACAGTTTGAAGAGCTATTAAATGGGTATGATGATTGTTCTTGGATCTGAAGTCTTGTAGAAGGCAAGATTTGCAGAGTGACACACACCCCCTTAATTAAACCTTTAAAGTTGTTGCTGTTGATAAATGAATCGACTGATATTTTACATGTTAACTATAAATTACTCATTCTCAATTAGTTGAAATGAATTAATTAGTTTCATTGTTAGATTCTCTAATAAGGTCATTGATAAAAATATTATAGGTATAATGCACTATAAATAAAGGCTTTCCTTCTAGCTCAAGGACTATATATTTTGGATAAATACAATCTTTTAAGAAATTGCTTTCACATGATTGTATACTGTCACTCGCAGCTGAAGATAAAAACGAAACTGACACTCGCAGCCGACTTCAACAAAATTATTGCAAAGATACAAATCAAAATAGACTTTAAAAGGAATCTTCACAACATAAGCCACGTTCGATCATCATAATTTTACTTCTTCAAAAGAAGAGGTCCAACATTATCACCAGTGGCTTTGTTATGCTTAACATGGCTTCCATCACATAGAGGAAAAGTCCCTGATCTCCAACATCTGCACCAAAGCACTCAGTAAGATGAAGATTTTTGGGATGTAAACACCATGTAAAATTAACACAACTTTTAGTATTAGTAACAAAGCACCAATATAGAGCTTGTTTCTGTACACATGAGTTTGAACTGGACTACGTTCTTTCTAATGTAAGAATGATATTTTATAATTTGATATGTAAGAAAAGGTCTATTCAGCAGTTGGAGAATCGTATCCTGTTTTGTGTCATTCATAGTTCTGAAGCCACAGTTGTTGCTTAAAAGAAGCCATATGAATATTCAGTGAATGATTCTGTTTTTCTTTCATGCTTCAGCAAGGAACGTATATTTCATATCAAGGTATGATCAATATTTCTTCTGGTATCTATATGCTACATTGTGAGTTTTTGTGAAAAGAATTAAAGCGAAATTGATAAGATATAAGGTAATAGGATAGAAGGAAGAGGAAATGAGAGGACAGTTAGGAGGGAAGAGTTGTTTGACAATTAGTTAGTGGGAAGGGGAAGAGAGAATTTATAATTAGGGTGTGTGTTATATACAGGGGGCATTATGGATTTTTGTATTCATTTGAGTATAGACAGGAACATTTGTCTCGTGGAGGGGATTAGGCTCCCGTATAGTGTTGTATGTGTACTTTGTTGAATAGAAATATAGAAACTCATTCTTTTTACAGTTTGATTCTTGATTTTTACAGTTTGATTCTTGATTGTGAGTGTGTGAGTGATTGTTTTAGATAGGTTTCATACCCAGAAACGTATCAGAAATCATCACCATTTTACATTTTGCCTGATAGAGCACAGTTTTAAACAACAAATCGTAGAAATTAGAAAATAATTCCATTCAACATGCATCACACTCTATTTTCATAATCTGAATAATAATAATGATATATGCACCCTTTTCTATTGCTTTCTCGATCCTTTCTGCTTAACCAAAAATGGCGCAGAAAAGTATGATACAATGTTAGAACTAACCAGAAAGCAAGAGCTTCATAAAGTGAAGCTTACCTGCAATAAGCAGTGACGGGCTTAGAGAGTTCAGTGACCACAACAGAATCCACCACCTTCTCTTCACTCTTCCTGATATCAGGGTTTATACCCACAGCCTCAGCTTTCACCAACACTACACGCCTTGGTTTCCCACCACCACCAACACCAAAAGAACAACCCTTGAAATGGGTACTAACAACCCCTTTTGGGGTAATCCCATTGAACAAACTTACACCAACCTGGCTTAGAACAGACTCCATTCAAAAGGGTCTCTCTTTCTCTTTCTCTCTTTCTGTGTTTATCAGTTTATTTTCCTTTCCTTGGCTTCACAACTATCTTGCGATGTAACCTAGTGGATGAGATAAGAGAAAGAGGATCGAATCTGGTGACACGTGTTCCTGAACTTGTGGACGCCACACTCCTGTGTTCTAGAACACGTAGCACTTTGAATGGACACAAATACACATATTCTTGTCACACTTCTTTTCTTGTGAAGAAAAATCATGAATGAACATGTGACCACTCGACCACATAGAGAAACAAAAAGCAAAAGTGACATTGTTAAATTACCAAAACAGTAAAATAGGTAGTTAACGAAGAAGACAAGAATTAAAATGTCCTAATCGTCAGTCATAAATTGTCATCAATGCACCGCAATACGTAGCTCTCAACAAAAATAACACTGCAAGTGCTGAACATGCCATGTGACATTTGAAACTTATTTTCTTGTGAGGTTTCAAAATCTTTGTATGAAAATCATCAGAACTTAAGAACTTAACAATAAACATACATTGATAAAGTAAAAATAGTGGTTAAATTCTTTCATCTTGTATTGGGTTACTACTGTTTTGCTATGACTTTTAGGCCAATTTGAAGTGGAACATTGTCAATATTATCGGCAAATCCTTGATTTTGAAGTTTAATATTTAGTTCACGTTGAATATTATGCTATTATGTAATAATTCATAATCTAGAGATGTAATAATTAATAATAATAATAATAGTACAATTTTCTTCCAAAAGCAACAGGGCACCACATTAGTTGCACCACCAAATAAAAGTGACTCAACTACCACCAAATCTTTTAAAACACAAAACGTAAAGGTTTCTTCCTTCCAACTAACTAAACTTGGAAATGAAAAAGTGAGGGGAAAGAAAATAGAAAGCTACCAAAAAAATAAAAAATAAAAACAATATTTTTAAGGTGTTTAGCTCAAAATAATAAATTATAGAAACCCACCTGGAAAATTAAACTTTTTTTCATATTATACATGATAAAATATGTAAACACTGTAAAACACTTATAATTATCTTAATGGTGTGAAAATATTTATTTTTTACTAAAATAACAAATATAAAAAATTTAGATATTTATTCGCGTAAAAGATTAATGAAATTACGCAAAACCCCAATAAAGGAAAAAACGAGCGAAGTTGCATTGACGCATTCACAATAACAACAATACCAACCACGATAATGCAAATGGAACTAACGAGAAGTGTACCAAGCTTCTTCTGAAAACAGAGAAAACCGTTTTCCCACTCTGCATTCATTCGCTTCCTTTCATCATTTCCTTCTCCTTGTGCCCACTTCTGCGCGAAACCCTTTTTTTGGCCCGACCCGACCCGAAGTTTCGCCACCGGAACGACAATGACGACGGCGACTCTCGGCCCGAAGGAGCGGCGGGCTTTTGGGCTCTGGTGCTGCGTTATGTGCCTCGCGATCTGCGCTAGGGTTTGCAGCGCGGCCAGATCGGACAAGGAAACGCGCGAGAGGTTCTACGGAAACATAGCCAATTTGACGTCACCCGAATCCAACAACACCTTGGCCAAGATGTTCGATCGCGTTCTCGAGAAGGAGTTTTCTGAGAATGACCAACCAGAAGGTTTTGTTTTCCCATTTTCTAAACAAAATGTAATTTTGCGGTGTAGTTTAAAGTTCCGTTTCTTTTTTTAATTTGTTTGTTTTGTTGGGGAGGAAGTAACTCGGTGTTTGTGTTAGAGAACAGAACATGCTACTTGCTGGAGAGTCTTAAAGACAAATACGAACTGTAGTGTATGTGTAGTCTTATTATAGCTTGGAAGAAAGAGAACCTTGGCCCAGGAGGCCAAAGTTGTGGGATGAATACACGAGATGATTCTTTTATTAAGCGAAATTGCATAAATAGACTTTTGTTCTAAAAAGAATCCCGGCTAGTCCTGTAATGCTTGACCTAGTGTAATGGAGGGAGGATCACATCTACAGTGCGCAGGATATTTCAGAGGGTGGTGTGGATGGTGCCATTCTCATTTGTCAGGGGAAGGTGATGCTTTTCGTGCTTTAACCACAAGTGAGAAGGTTCTAGGTTTTCTTTATTCTGGTGGACTTGGGTCCCCCAGGGGATTTTGAGGTAGTCTGGTGGTAAGCGTTAAACTGAGGCGTGTTATCTTGTCTGGTTGTCTAGGGTTGGTTGGAATGCAATTTGGGATTGGCAAGTGTACTTGGGTATTTTGCTCGATCGGCTGGATAGTCTGGTTCGCTAGCTGGGTAGTTGTAAAGTAGTGAACGGGTTGCTAGAAGTAAATATGGAGCATTATAACCTTCTAGGTAGATTTATGGTTGACGGGGTTCTAGGCTTGGAGCTTCTTATGGAAGAGGTGAGTGAGCATGTGCAGTGGAGATTGGTGTTGGGGGGGATTTACTCAGACAATTCACCTCCTTCTCGATCTTCACCGTTCTGGCATTTCTGGGCTGGGTGTTTGTATTCTTTTCATCGTGAGATTATAAGTAGGTGGGGTAAAGTGAAACTGCATATCAACTGGTTTGCTTTCCCTCTTGTTCTTTGTTGCCCAATGATGGTGGAGTGATGGGGTGTTATAATTCTCGCTGTTGCACAATGAGTACTTATAGCATCTATATATTCTGAATCGATGACAAGGTTTGAAGGAAAACAGTATTGTTCTATGTTTGTGAAATTAGCAGTAAATCATGGTGTGGGGGTTGAACTGTTCTTGTCAAGAGATGTGTTTGGGGTTCATGTTGAGAGATGCATAAAAAATCTCATTTTCCCCCTCAGTACCTCATGCTTAGTCTAAAGCTAAAACCTTGTTTGAAAAAAATAAAAAATGGATGCTTCATGTACATTAAAATGTTTTTAGTGGGTGCATTAGTACTGGTATGGAATTGATAAGATCTGCATTTATTCTTATAAGCTTTAACACTGCATAACAATTGCTATACTGCTACAATTTATCTGTCTTTTTTGTGGTTTTATTATGGATGTCAGCATGGATGATTTGTTATTGATTAAATATAGTGTAAATGATGCTGTATTGTAATTTATTTTTCAGATTTTGCTTGTGAAATGAAATACTAGATTCAGCTGTCACAAATCAATTTATAGATCTGAAGCTCATTGAGTTTTTTTAGTAGGTTGTCTGCTATTCTCACTGTTTTTTTCATCTTTAACAGAATCTGACAAAAGCAGCTTCAATAGCAGTGTAGCAGATCAGCAGGTAGGTCCTATACTCTAGGTCTCAATAGTTGTGTTGAATTGGATTATTCAGCTGATAACAAGTTGATGTTTCATTGTGTGTGTATAAAATGAGTAGGACTAAATGTACATCAAATTCAGTTTCAAACATTGCTTGAGAAGTTACATGACATGAGTCTATATATCTGTTATCCCACTCTTCTTTTTAATGTAAAG
This sequence comes from Vigna umbellata, assembly GCF_029865625.1. Lineage (NCBI taxonomy): Eukaryota > Viridiplantae > Streptophyta > Magnoliopsida > Fabales > Fabaceae > Vigna > Vigna umbellata. The sequence goes on from NC_142168.1 coordinate 26,989,786, forward strand.
ATGAGTTTTGAGCATCTGGTCTTCTTTTTGCAGGCTGTATTGGAGACTGTAGCTAAAATTACTCATGAGAAATCAAAGAGAAATGATACACATGAGGGAAAGTATGGTCTTGTCCAATGTAGTTTCTCAGTTGCATCTTATAATGAATTATTAGATGTAATCATGTAATCCCGATTGCATACACAATGACACATTATCTTTTTTAAATGATCATTTACTGTAGTGCTACGAGAGCATTTCAGTTTCAGGATGTGTTCTCACTGGAAAATGAAGATTCCGATGATGTGACAACTTTGATCGATAAAAAGGTGTGCTAAAAGGCCTTACTCCTCTGGTGTTCTTCAATATGATGTTAAACTACCTTTATTTTTGTTTCAACCTCCTTACTTGTTTATGCTATTGCATGACAGGACAATGTCTTCGTCATGTCTAACAAGAAATCCAAATATCCTGTGCTTCAAGTGGATTTGAGGTGTATATGTTATGACTTTTATCCTTGCAATTACTGCTCAGGGAATTCTTTATCAGCTTGATTGACTAATCTAAGAATAGGATTGTGTTAAGAAATTGCTTTAAGTCTAGACTAAATGTTCTGTATCTGGGCTGATTTATGTTCATAATTCAGCACTTCTGGATTATGGAATGTGTTATTTTAGTGATGTATTAGTGTTAAGAGCGAAGCTGTGTTCATTGGAAGGTATAATTGTGAAAATGTCAGATGAGTCTTCCTGCAATACCCCTTTTTGTTCTTTTCTCTTTCTTCATGTGAAAAAGTAATTGGGTTTAGGTTTTTTTTTTCTTGCGCAAGGCTTTTTCACCAAATACTTTCAAGTTATTTTTGTGTGCTCAAAATACAGTTGCCAGGTATCAATGGCTTTTAGAGTGAAGGATAACTTACTTTCCAATGAGTATCCAATTTTTTTTCAACAAGATTATAGTTATGAAGTTTTTATAATATTAGATTGTGATCCTTTGTGTTTTGTAGTTCTTGAAATTTGTGGTTTCGTCAGTTTGTTCTATTATGAGACTTTGTCAACCTTTGAACAACTGCACGCTTATGCAGGCTAATATCAGATTTGGTGGTTGTAATAGTTTCAGCAGCTATTGCTGGGATTGTCTTTTCTTGTTTGGGACAACCGGTATGTGATTGTTACTATTTCTCGTTGTGACATTTAATGTCCTTTATGCAGTAGATGATTTTCATATTTAAATTATATTTTGGGGATATTAAGTAATTTATTTGACTGGAAATCTTTCTACAATGTTGGATTTCATGTATTTTTCTTAAAACATGTAGGTTATCGTGGGCTATCTTCTTGCAGGCTCACTTATTGGACCTGGCGGTTTGAAATTTATTAGTGAAATGGTGCAGGTGTGTTGTTCTAAGTGACTCAATACCATTCTTACTGGGAAAAACTCAAGTTCGACATATATTAGAAATAGTGTCAAAGTAGGGGTGGCAACTCTTCATTTACATGCAGGTTTTATGAGATTGAGTTCATTTAAATCCAAATTTCAAGATGGTGTTGGATGGGAGGAAGTGTATTAAAAAACACTTGTCTCATTGACTAAAGATAAATTCAAAGTAGAGTATATAAGTGGGGGGACAACTCTCACCTAACAAGCCAATTTTGTGAAGTTAATTTAGGCTTAAATCTAAATTCTAAGGGTTCTTGGGCAAATGTTGAGTTTCCAATCTGATCAATCTTTATAAAACTTGTGCCTCACTTATTGTAGTGGTGGTTAAAAATCACTTTTGCAGTGTACAATCTTGACCTTCAGATCTAGGTTTCTTCATATGTGCACATATCATGATCATCATAAGTTTCCACTACATTAACTTGAAACATCAACTTAAGCTGTTAATTGTTTTTATGCTTTTACTCAGTCATTTTGCACCTGATATCCTTATTTTTCTTGTCACTTTTATGCAGGTTGAGACTGTTGCACAATTTGGTGTAGTGTTTCTTCTCTTTGCTTTGGGGCTGGAATTTTCCTTGGCAAAGGTTTGTTATTCTTGTCTTGCAAAAACTTCTTTCTCACTTTTATCTAATTTCTTGCTATAACTCTATTCTTACTAAATCTCAAACCATATTTTAAGTTTGTAAAGAAATGTATTATTATCCCTTCTAAGGTTTTTTATTTGGGCTTGTGTATTACTAAAGCTTTTCTGTTTCCATTTTCTTATTTTAAACTTTTTATGCATGAAGTTAAAAGCTGTGGGGGCTGTTGCTGTTCTTGGAGGACTACTTCAAATTGTCATTTTTATGTTCATGTGTGGCATTCTTTCCATGGTATGGTGCTGACTTGTCTGATTTTTTCTTCAATGGAATTAAGGATTTACAAGTTTTTTTCAATAAATATTATTGTGCATTTGGTTTGCAGTTATTTGGAGCCTCATTGTCTGAGGGTGTTTTTGTGGGTTCCTTTCTGTCCATGTCATCAACAGCAGTAGTATGTTTTTACACCATTTCCCAGAAACATACTGTAAATATTTTGTTATCAGTGGTTTCTAGTTGATTCTAAGCATGGTTCGCTATTTTTTTTTTTACCTATTTCCAGGTGGTGAAGTTTTTGGTGGAGCGAAATAGTAGTAATGCTCTTCATGTTCAAATTACAATTGGGACTCTTATTTTTCAGGTATCTTTCTAGTTGGTGTTTTAAATGTTAAGCTCGTTAGCTTTTCATAAAGTAATATGCTCTTAAGTTAGACTTATATTGCATATCAATCTTTCCTCTACCACTTGTTATATATCAGGATTGTGCAGTGGGTTTACTATTTGCTTTGCTCCCAGTTTTGGGTGGTAACAGTGGCCTTTTGCAAGGAATAATGTCAATGGGGAGACTGTAAGTCTTTCCATCTACACTTTCTCACTCTGATTTCACTGTTCTTTTTCATAAACTCCCTTTTTGCTTAGTGATCACTAACAACTTCAGTCAGTGCAAGCCAATTGGACTGCGTAGTGTTGCTAAATCTACACCTTTCTACTTTAATATATACTGCATGCAATTACCTTCCTGAAGTTGTTATCCAAATTAATGTAAGCAAGCTCCAAGATCTTACAATTTAGGAATATGGCTTGTAGTCATTTTTTGAGCTTAATTACATGAATATTACCAAGATATATTGGAATTTGTCTTCTAAACTAGATAAACATAACAACGGGAGACCATAGTTTGTGGTTGAACTGTAACTTTCTGTGGGTAGACTTCTGGAAACAGAGTGCTGGTATGATGCATCATGATTTTTTATTTTTGTAAAGAGAGTGACCACAAAAATTCAGTTTTATTGAAATATAGGTTTTCTTTCTGGGGAGGTGCAATTGACCTTAAATTCAGCATACCGTCATCGGGATAGGATCTAATTATCTAACCACTTTGAATTTCAGGCTGCTAGTGTTGTCTTTGTACATCACTGCTACATCCATATTGTCATGGTCATTTGTTCCTCGGTTTCTTAAACTTATGATGCGGCTATCATCTCAGGTTAGGCTATAACATTTTTATTTGCTATTGCCTTGCTAGCACTATTAGCAACTCATGAATTATTTTTCTGCTCTCCAGACTAATGAACTTTATCAGCTTGCTGCTGTTGCTTTCTGCTTGTTATCTGCATGGGTAAGAAAAACAAATGCTGATTGCTGTTACTGATTCCTTATCATTTTGTTGCTTCTTTTATCCATAAGTTGTGCACTCTTTTTGAAACAGATGTATGCTAGACTGCAATGCCATGCATGTTATTTTTGGAATGAAGAATATTTTTTATGCATGTACGGATTCCTGGATGGGGGTCCAGGCTTCCTTCTTAAAAAAGGGATTTAGACCCATTATGCAGCCTATTAGTTAAACATTAGCAATGATGATGTACATTTTGCTAAATTTTTATAATATCTTTCCAGTGCAGTGATAAGCTAGGCCTTAGTCTTGAGCTGGGTTCATTTATGGCTGGTGTTATGATTTCCACAACAGACTTCGGTCAACATACTTTGGACCAGGTACTACTCATGCTGATAACTTCTGACTTGTGTCAGACTTATTTTGCTTTGCATACATGAAGTACTTTCTAATAATTATTCATATTCTTTAGTCTTAGATACGTTTATCTTTGGATCACTTGGGCTGCACTTCACATAGTCTATTATTGTATCATCTTTTGTCTTGCAAATACCATGTGTTACAAGGATTGGTTTTTTCTATTATCCCAATTTTGGAACACTGGGCATGCCTCTTCCAAAATGTTTTGGGATGTTTCTTTTCTCCCACACTTCTAGGTGCTCAGTTTCACTTTTGTGTTTTTTTGTACTCAGCTCATGTTATTTTTAAGGGAGCTGATATCTTTAATATGGGACACATCAGGCAGCCTTATTGCTTTTGTACTTTGTTTTCCCCACCCTTTGTATATAGACTTTGAAAGATTCGTTTAACCTCCTAGTTGTACTTCTTTTTCTCACTTTTCTGTTTCCTATGAAAATACATACAAATGATGTATTTGGGGATAATTTACTGCTTTTGAATTATGAACTATTCTCAGTTATTGATTAAATTAGAAGTTCTCTTTTGTAGGTGGAACCAATTCGTAACCTATTTGCAGCTCTCTTTCTCTCGAGTATTGGAATGCTTATACACGTGCAATTCCTTTGGAACCATGTGGATATCCTGCTGGCATCTGTTATTCTGGTTGTAGTCGTTAAAACTGCTGTTGTTGCTATAGTCACCAAGGCCTTTGGTTATAGCCTTAAGACGGCATTTATTGTAAGTCAATAAGTCAGCTTGTTGGATGATATATTGATTAACTATAGACAGTTTCTTATGTCACGTTGAATGGCTGTTTAGGTTGGTATCTCGCTTGCCCAAATAGGTGAATTTGCTTTTGTCCTCCTGAGTCGTGCTTCAAATCTTCACCTTGTTGAGGTTTTTGCTCTCTCTCTCTCTCTCCCCCCTCTTTAGTGGTATTGTTTGACAATAATGTCAGATGATTTTCCCACCCCTTCTGTGAGAAATTTTGAACTGAACAGATGTTAGCTATTGACCTTGCACGTATGGAGACATAGTATGTTACATCTGATCTACAATGTTAATTATGAAACAAATAAAGATGAATGGGCATGGATACGGCATTCTGATTTTTGACAATAGTTAAAATGTTTTAGAATTTGAGTGAAGAAGCCTCCGACTTTGGAAATGAACATCCTACGTCGGAACCATAGAAGAGGGATCCAAATAAATGGGAAAACGTTGGGTCAAGTCAAGGTGTGGAGTTAACCCATGATTTCTTGTTATTGTTCAATGGAGACATTTTTCATCTAGTGGCGTATCATTAAAGAATGTATCCTGGACTTTTTTATGTACCTTGCCAATTTGCAAAGGATAGTTTCCAATTAGTGAGTTAGTTCATGGAATAAGTAAGCAGACAAGCAAAGGTTTGGTGTAATCTAAATGTCAAACCTAAAATGCAACTACAGAAAAATGGGGGAAACGTAAATGATGGTTTTCTGTTTGCTAAGTAGATAGATAATGCAAGGAACATCAACATAAAGAGTAGGGATGGCAAATGAACCTGTCTCTTCGGGTATTATCTGAACTTGTACCAATTTTGATAGAGAATCCCCTTATTGATTGGCTATGGGTATGGGTAATACTCAATTTTTTAAATTAGGTATGGGGAGGGGATGGATTATGTACATATATACCCGTCCGCATACCCGTTTCCATACTAGTCCATGTTTTAAATTACTAAAACACTTTTAATTTATTAGGTTGTTTAAAAAAGAAAACCTTATATGAACTCTTTTTTAGTCAATTTCGTAACTTATTTTTAAGGCACACATTTGATATTTTTATTTTATGTTTTTACTTTTTGTAAAAGAATTATTTAATTAATATTCAAAATAGTTTAGGGTCGAGGACAAGTGCAGGGATGGGTATACCCGTGCTCCATCAATAGAGATGGAGATGGGTCAAAAATCTCATACCTGTTGACTATGGTATAATTTTTTACTGTGAAGATGGAAATGGGACTGTCAATCCTACACCTGCCATGCCTCATTGTCGTCCCTAATAAAGAGGGTTTGTCATTGGTGTACTTCTCTCAATGGCTGCAAATAGAAATAAAATCTGCTGGTTTTAAAAATAATGGATTTCACGTGGGAAAGAGAGGAGTAAACTATATATTGTGTGATATGTAAGTGCTAGTAACACACTCTTGACATTATCTTTTCAACACACTTAAAATGTATATTGAAAATGGAGTGCTGCCTACTAAATAATTAACAGAACTCTCATTTTCTGGAACTTGTTTGGATATCACATCACCCAATAACAAGGTATTAAGAGTATGATTTTAGCATTTCTCTATAGGAAAGTTCGCTATAGTTCCAGTGCATTACGTAAATTGCCTAACACAAATATTCTTTTTGTGGGCCAAAAGTATTAGTGAAATCTCTCCCCAAGGTTCATCCCAAGTTACACTGAAAAAATACCTCGGGTTTTCCACTGTTCTACGATCAACCCAAAAAATTTACAGTTTAATTGAAAAAATTAGTTACACCTCCATGATACCTTTACTTGATTGTTTCCATTGATTTATGTAATTTCCCTCTGTTCTATCCTTATCTCTTGCTGACCACTGATTATAATATTTTAGGGGAAAATGTATCTTCTTCTTCTAGGGACAACGGCTCTCAGTCTGGTAATTTCATTCACCTAGCTGTGTCATACGTTCCTTCCTTTGAATTATTTAAACTTATCGTTGATTAAATACAGGTTACAACTCCACTTTTGTTTAAATTGATACCTGCTGTCATGAATCTCGGTGTTCTCATGCACTGGTTCCCCTCTGAAAGTACAACACAAATTGAGGTGTCTCTCTTTATTTCTCCCTTTTTGATGGCCTCGTATATATGATCAGATAACTGTTTTCTCTCATAAACAAATAGGGTGCTTCAGAAACCTTATTTGCGCTGGTTATAAAAGTGATACTACATTTTGAATTTGCATCGAATCATCACTTTACCATTCATCATTGACTGCAATTTTTTTTAGTGGGTTTATGATTCTAAATCAAATAAAGCTTTTTTGGGGGTCAACATTACTAGTTCAATATGATATTTGTCAATCACAGATCATATCACTAACTTGAAGGGTTAAAATCCTTCTACATATGATTCATAGTTACTGTAAGTTGATTGGGGATGAATGCTTTACTAGATATTTCCTACCATTTGCTTCCTATTGTGTGCTTTCGTGACATAATTTTTTTTCTTCTGAAGGTCACATATTATGCTATTACTTTCAAGACAAACACTCTTTATCGTAACTACTGGCATATTCCTGCTAGATTTTTTTTTCTCTTAGCTTTTTTAGTTCGGTGTTATTCCACTTCAAGAATAAGGCTACACTATTTTCTTGAATGCCATATTTCATCATGATATACATTATCTCTATTTTCTATTAAATTCAGTATCCTTGGCTCCATCTTTACATCAATAATGGAAAACCAAGGATTCTCTGCACGTCCTAAAGATCATAGATGGTATAACAAACAACATGACCTGTCCTTTATTCTTATAATAACAGGGGAAAGTATCTGTGAATGAAGCAAGCAGAATGTTATGAGTCTTCGAGTTTCCATGGCATAGAGTCAATTAGTATATTGGAGGCAATTATCTACTTTTTGGTGGCTAGAGAAAACAGGATTTCCTTAC